>NC_089505.1:180417985-181046318 GCF_036850995.1 Saccopteryx leptura | reverse complement strand
ACCATGTTGGTGTGTGGGAGACTGCAAGTGGCAAAGCCCTTTGTAGTTCGAGGCTTATCAAAAGGCTAAGTTCTTCCCCCACCACCTCCATATTGGCTAAGAAGCTGAGTATTTGCACTCATCCCATCCCCCCACTTCTCTTGCTTGCTTAAGTTGCTAGAAGCAATTTACATGCCCTTCCTCTCACGCCTTGTTTGTTCTGATGTTGCTTGATTTCAGTTATTCAGGGTAGAGGGTTTCTGGAGGGTTGCTGCACTTGGGAGAATTCTTGGGTTGCCTTGGAGATGTGTGACTTTGTATCAGAGACTTCCTCATTTGTATAGGCTATATAATAAAGCAAACCCGGGGCTGTTTTGCTCCGTTCTTGACATTAGCTTGCAGAGGCCTCCCGATCCCATCCATTACTCTTTAAGTCTATTTTCTTCATTCAGTATTGTTCTCACTCAGGACCTGGAATTACTAGCCATGGGTTCATGGCATAAGTGGAGTTTACCTTAGTATGGAAAAACACAGCAAAATGGTCTAGCTTCAGTTAATAGGGTATCTGGCAAACAATATCTAAATGGTGACTAAAAACTTAGAAATCCTCTAAGAATGGCTGACCATGAGAGATACTAAGAGACGAGTTAGAAAGTTGAAAAAGCCTCTTTTGAGTCATCTTTCAAATGTTCTTGCCTTTCTTACCTGACAGAAATAAGAGGTCACCGAGAACCCCCCCCCCAATTTCCTGACTCCAAATCTACAACTGCACAGCATTCACAGCAGCCTTCCTCCTCTTGCTCCGTCCCTCCTCCTGCCTGTCCAAGGCTAACCCCACGTGGCCATGCACATTGCACTGCTTAGGGCCTATGTCCTCTCCGGATCTGCAACACCTCTCTCTTTGAGCCCCCCACCTCTGTTTAAGTGAGCCTAAGCCTACTCCATCTGAAAGAAACTTAAAAAAAAACTCTCTCTTGACTGGCCTTCATTTCTGGTTACCATTTTCATCCTTCACAAACTTCTGGAAATGTCTGTCTCACAGCTCCCTGTCCTCTCGCCCCACTCACTTTCCTGCCCACGGCATCTTGTCTGACCAAGGGGGGAAGCAGGGGAAGTCCAGCTGGCACTGAGCTCACCACGTGCCTCCTGCAGGACAGGGGGAGATGGCCACCACCTCCCACGAGGGACTTCAGGGGCTGCCAAGATGCCCTTCTTTTCCGTCCCCTACATTCTGTCTCACGCCCAACTTTCCATTTCCGTCATCCCCACACACTCCTCAGGTTTCTGCTTGGAAGTGACTCCATTGGGAACTTTCCTCTGGTTTGCCTCATCTCCATGCAGCCCTGGCATAGCTGTGCTGCTGGGCTGTGATGCTCTGTTGCTTGTTCGTGCTCCAACCCCTGGTTCCCACTAACTCTGAGCGGGCAGGGCCTAGTCTTTCCTTTCACTAGTAGATCCCGTGCACTCAGCATGATGCGTGGCCCATAGGATAGGCTCAATAGATACATTATTTGACAATTAACTAAAGAACAAACTTGCTTACCATTGGAACACTTGTAAGGGTTAATTGGGCCTATAGCAAAACTCACCACATACTTGAAACCCTCAGCCTTGGCCATGTTTATGGCAGCATTGAGGAGAGTCCACATGCCAGTGTGGGCCCTGGTGTCTCTCCTCAGCAACAATCCCACAGTCCCAGTGCAGGGGCAGAAGAGCACGGGCAGCTTTCCAGCAGCACGCCCAGGCTACAGCTTTGTGATGGGAAGAGAGTCTCTCTATGGCCTTTTGCTTCATAACTCTAAAAATGCCAGAATGAAGAAGTCTGCATGCTGGTGATGAAGCTCAAAGAGAAAACCTTTCACAGAGGCCCACAGCTCACGGCACTCAGCGCATGGTAAGGACTGGCGCAGCCCGCTGGTGTTCTCATGGCTGATGGAGCCCCAGCTCCTGCTTCTCAACGGTCTGCTGCATCTGCCCCAGCTGGTCAGCACAGTCCTGAGAAGGAAGCTAAAAAGCAAAGCAGTCAGCTTCCGGTGTTGGCCTAAAGGCGAATTTGCACTTGCTGAATGGGTAAATGGAATGTATTCATACCGGTAACCAATAGCTGAACAGACTCATTGCTGGGCTACTGATCCAGGCTCTGTCACTGACAAGCAGTATGTCCTGGAATAAGTTACTCAACCTCCCTGAGCCCCAGTCGTGCTATTAAGACAGAATGATGGCAGTGTGGCATGCAGAGCACGTGGTAACCCATCTGGCACACAATAATAATCATGGCTAGCTCTTTTTAATTTCAGCTTCACACTTCCTCCTGCCCCTGCCTGTGCCCATGATGGCAGGTGCAAGGCCCCTGCCTGGCCCTCACCATTCCTGGTGAGGAAAAGGCTCAAGCTCTCACAGCATGAGTCTGAGGACTGTCACTCCCGAGCTCTCAGGGTTACCGTCCCTCTGTTTCCTGCATCTGCGCTGGCGGTGCCCTCTGTTCTAAGCACACCCTCCCTTCCACTGTAATGAGTCCTGAGCCACCCTTATTTCTTCCTTTCGCACAAAATGGGAGGTGTTGTTACCACTCTTGGTTAACTATGAAAGAAAGGCTCCAGAATGTCGACAGTAAAGGTTTTTGGGGAGAAGGCCTAGCCTCTGGGAGGCTCAGGTCCCTGCTCCCACTCTAGGAGTGAGAATGGGAAGACAAAGGCAGGGCTGGGGGGAGGGTAGGAAGAGTGAGGGAGGCAGAGAGGGGTTCTAATGGGAGTTTTCTTGTAAAGCACAGAATATTAAAGAAAGAAATGAGCTTAGAGTAGGAGGAAACAGAGGCTTTAGATAATGATTTTAAGAATAAGCCATCTGTAAATTCGATAACTAAGAAAGAGTGGCATCTTAGGAGTATAAAATGAGATATAACCCAAATATTTTAATCATCAATGAGAAAAAATTATTCAGTAACAAAGTGAAGGCTGATAGGTCACTGCTGGCCCACTCTGTCCTGAACCTCAAGGTCATATGTGCAGTTTTGGCAGGGACTTAACTCCTCTGAGCCTCACTGTAGGGGACACCGGTGGTGGCCTCTCTAGCACCCATTCCACCATCCCACACTGTGGTCCAGCCTCTAAGATGGTCCCCAATGACTCCTGCAGCCTGCATTCATGCCCTGTATAATACCCCCATCATTCCAGATTTGGCTTGTGTGACTATCAGAGTATAAAGACATGACAGGGGTCACTTACTTTCATACCCCACATCTAAACCAGAAGCAAATCCTACAGGCTCTCGCTTCAGAACACACCCAGAATCTGACCACTTCTCACTACCACCATCACTGCCCTCTCTTGTCTGAATTACTATGAAAATCTCACTGGTCTCCCTGCTTCCACCCCTACCTCTTTATTTATTTTATTTTATTTTATTTGATTTGATTTGTATTTTTCTGAAGCTGGAAACAGGGAGAGACAGTCAGACAGACTCCCGCATGCGCCCGACCGAGATCCACCCGGCACGCCCACCAGGGGCGATGCTCTGCCCCTCCGGGGCGTCGCTCTGCCGCGACCAGAGCCACTCTAGCACCTGGGGCAGAGGCCAAGGAGCCATCCCCAGCGCCCGGGCCATCTTTGCTCCAATGGAGCTTTGGCTGCGGGAGGGGAAGAGAGAGACAGAGAGGAAGGAGGGGGTGGGGTGGAGAAGCAAATGGGCGCTTCTCCTATGTGCCCTCGCCGGGAATCAAACCTGGGTCCCCCGTACGCCAGGCCGATGCTCTACCGCTGAGCCAACCGGCCAAGGCCTGCCCCTACCTCTTTAGAGTAGTCAAAATAATGCTGTCAAAGCATAAGTCACATCATGTCACCTCTGCTCCGAACCTTCTAAAATCTGCCCACTTCGTTCAGAGTAAAAGCCAATGTGCTTTCCAATGGCCTACCAGACTCCGTGTGACCCGGCTCCCGCTTGCTATGCAAGCTAATCTCCTGCAACTCTCATCACTCATGCTGCTGTAACTACTCCGGCCGCTCTTGGCCAGTGTCCACTTGTGCCACCCACTCCTCAAACTCACTTCCTTGCTTTTTCTCCACTTATTACAATCTAAAACCACAGCATATGTGATTTGCTTTATTGCCTCTCCCCACTAGAATATAAGCTGTATGAGGACAGGGCTTTCTCTTTAGTTTTGTTCACCACTGTAGTCTCTGAGCCTGACAAACAGCAAGGTGTTAATGCACACTGGCACATCTCAGACACTGTGGGACTGGTCCAGACCACCACAATGAAGTGATCATCTCAATAAAGCGAGTCACATAAATATTCTGTTTCCCAGTGAACATGGAAGTTTGTTTGCCTTATATTGTAGTTTATGTGCAATAGCATTATGTCTAAAACAATGTACATACCCTAATTAAAAATACTTGATTGTGAAAACATGCTAACCACCCTCTGAGCCCATTGGGGAAATGGCTCCAATAGACTCGCTGGGCATGTGGTTGCCACAAACCTTCAGTTTATAAAAATGCCGTATCTGCCAAGTGTAATAAAACAAAGCCCAGTGAAACAAGGTCTGCCTGTATTAACAGACACTGATATTGATTACTATTAAGAGATATGCACTGTTTCAGGCATAGACAGGACAGGATGAGTAAGACCTGACCCTGCCATGAGGACACCTCCGCACACCAGCCACTTGGCCAGCTTCCTCCTGCCCATGCCACTGGTCTCTCTAGCCAATCTGGCTGCCGCCTGCAGGCTGGGTTGCTATTCACTGAAGCCTGGGTGCTGTGAACAAAGTAGGTGCTGCGTACAAAGAACTTTTGTTTGAGAAACTAAGAGCACTCTGCCACCAGCTTGGCTGGGGGCTTTGAAGGACGGGAGCGCAGTGACAAGGGGCACAATAAGCCACTGTCTGGTTTATAGGTACTCAGTGTGTGAATCAACACATAGCAAGCCGACAAGAACCTGCCCCTGTCCAACACGTACACTAGATACCATGGGTATGGAGGATGTGTGTGTGTGTGTGTGTGTGTGTCCTCTGCCACGCACCACCTCAGGACCACGTCCTTGTTCACAGGGCCGTCCCTAACTTCTAGAAGAAAGCTTGCTGGGCTTTGGGTCTCAGCTGTGTAAACAGATAATTATCTGCTGGCTGCCTGGGAAAGTAAGATACCAAATAGATCACATTAGTAATTAAAGTAAGAAGGTAGTCATCAGGGCTAGAAGACATTTTTTGTCTTTTTACTTGAAGACTATAAATAAGGGTTAAAATGTGAATTGGAGAGGATTTTGTCCTCATTAATCCTTCTCATAACTAAAAGGCATGCCAATTGGAAGCTCATCTCCTCATCCTACACTTCTGGGTTCCTTTGGATAAGGGCTTTCCCGAGAGTTCTCCTCTGACTCTACCACATAGGGTCAGAGGGCGCATGTTGGCATACAGGGGTCCCCAAACTTTTTACACAGAGGGCCAGTTCACTGTCCCTGAGACCGTTGAAGGGCCGCCACATACAGTGCTCCTCTCACTGACCACCAATGAAAGAGGTGCCCCTTCCAGAAGTGCGGCGCAGGGGGGGGGGCGGATAAATGGCCTCAGGGGGCCTCATGCGGCCCTCAGGCCGTAGTTTGGGGATGCCTGGTAGCCAGAAAGGCCCATTGATCTATTCTCTTATTTGTAGCAATGAACCTTCTGAGCTTTCTTCAAACTGACCTTTTTATTCTACTGTCTTTGAGAAGAGGCAATAAAGAATCAATTACAAGAAATTGGTATTATTTAGGTGGGATAGCTGCTGAAAAATAAAAAAGGATCATTAAGCCACAGGTTTCCACAGTTAAATGTGTCACTTAAGATCACCCAACCGCTGCTCTCAAAGGGCACCCTGCTCTCAAAGGGGGGGGGGCTCAGCCCTCACCAAAAGGAAGGAAGCAGGGGAGGCCCTGGGGCGGGGGCATTGCTGTCTCCTCCCCAGAACCGTGGAAACCACTCTGTAACTTTGGGTTTCCAGGAAATCTCTTTAGAGGCCGTTGTTTTCCCCTGAGAATTTGGCATCACAAGAGCTGGAAAGTGGAACAGGGCTAATAATTTTATTGCTGTGATAGTGGTAATTCAGAAACTCAAGTTTTATTTTTTTAATGGCTCTTTTCTAGGATATCATCTTGTGGGTATATTTGTGGATGTTAATTACAGCGTAAATGTTATTGACTGGCATGGACACTATTACTTTGCCTAAAGAGTGCCAAACACTACAGATAAAATTAATGATACGATTAGGCTGGGGAGAATGACTGTGATCATCATATCTACTTTCTTTGCTATCAACATTTAATTCAAATAGATCTTGATTGGGGTATTTTCTTTATGATTGTTCATTATACAGTGTATTTATGTTTTATGCACTTTTCGGCATGTGTTATATTTGGCAATAAAAAGTACAGCAATTTAATATGCTGCCTACTAAGAGTTTTCTGTGGCAATGGCCTATGGGACTTCCTCTTAGGGCTTGGAGGGGCATTGCAGAAGCCATTGAGCACTTGCCTTAGGCTCTGGCATTGATTCACTTTGGTTCGAAAGCAGAGAAGTGGTGTATTTCCTACTGTCCCCCAGAAAGTGAGTGCCTTCCGATGAAAAGCTGGTTAGGATATGGGAATGGAGGGAAACCATGGCAGGGAAGCACAGGCTTAGGAATTAGACAGAACTGGGTTTGTCTGCATCCTTGCCCTGCTACTTACTAGTCCTGTGACCTGGGCAAGTCACTTACCCCCTCAAAGCTTCTGCCTCCTCATCTATATGACGAGATGCTCTAAGAGTACCAATCTCAGATCACTGTTGTAATAGGTAATTTGATAACATATGGACTCAATCAGGATACTGATGGCTGTGGGGTACAGAACCCCCAATTTGAACAGGCTCACGGAATTCAGAAACATGTTGGGTCACACTGTTCTTTTCCAAGTAGGGCAGATGACAGTCCTGTCTGTCCCACAGCAGGGGCTCTGACTCAGTTTCTCAGCCTCTCGCTCAGCTCTGCTCTCTACATATGCTAGGCTAGTGTCAACATGTCCAGACTTGTCATTCACACGGAAAACAACCTCCCCAAGTTTGTCCCTTAAGAATGAAGAAACACTCCCAGAAGCCCACAGATGTCTCACACCTCCTCCTCACAAAACACTGGTCCCAAGTGGGTTATCACCTGCTCCTTCCCCAACCCCTGCCACATGGGAAGTACCATGCACTGACTGGCTTAGAACAAAATGACCACCAGTAGCTGAGATCAGTTACAGACCTCCTCAGAGCTGGGGTCAGTGCTCCAGATGGAAGGGCTGCTAGATAACCTGTATGGGTGGAAAGATGCTGAGCAGAAACACACAGTGAGTATTACACAAATACAAATGTTCCTAACATGTAACTAGCCCTTGGTGAATGGAAACAATTATTGCAGCACTTGTTTCAATAACAGACATTTATTAAAGTCTTTTTGATAGAATACATGTGTTCTATACTTCCTCAAAGGAGATTGAAACAGATAACTTTAAACTCAGTGTTTTCAATGAATATGCTTTCTCAGCCACCATTCGCCCATGCTTCCAACTCCCCCAGACCACCGTCCCTACCGGCAATGATCTCCCTCACGAAGCCACCCTAACAAGAAAGCAATTTAAGTGCAAGGGTGAGCCTTCAACAGCAGCATGATTTTGTTTTAAGCCGGGTTTGTTCCTGATCAAATAAAACTTTCATAAGGTTATTACAGAGCATGGCTTTCACCTTCTAATATTCAACTTGTTTTGTACAGCTGCAGAGACAACAAAACCAGGAGGACTGATTAAGTGCTTCTGTAGATCAATACAAACACTGTAGCCTTTTAGCCACTGTAAGAAAGGTAATGTGTGATCTTGGCCTCATCTATTACCCTCCAAAGCTTATGGTCAGTGTCCCTACAAGAAGGACTACTGCTATGGATTTCAGTCTTAGGTTTGGGGGGACAAAAGGTTTCCACGTTTTGCAAGTGATGGATCAGTTTAAAAGATTAAGGTTGCCAGTTTAAGGCTGTCCCATGGAACGAATAATAGAGTTTAAAAAAGTGAAAGTTTCAAAAGGGAGCATAAGTTGCCATTTAATAAGCTTTGGGAATCTCTAAAGGATATTTTCCAAGGTTCTGAGGAAGGTGCAATTACAGCCAGGAGAACTCTCAAAGTGCGGACAACTAGTTATAGCCTCAGTTATAATGTTACTGATCTACTGGATTACCTATGTATACTTCCTTCCCGCCACACACACACACACAAACACACACACAAACACATATGCACCTGCTGACAACTTACTGGCTTTTAGGCAGAAGCATAATTTTCCTTAATGGTACTGTGAGCCCATTTCTCAGCAGGGCTGTGGGCTTCTGCTTCTTTCTTTCTATATCCAAGAATTCTTTCAAAGCCCAAGACTTTTTTTTTTCTTTTTCTGTTTAAAGAAACCCTTATGGAATAAGAAGTTTACCTGTTTAGAATAATATTACCAGATTCCTTTTCCTTGTTTTCAATACCCTCAAACATATATTTTCCCCTGCAGACATTCAAAAAGCAACAAGCAAGGGAGAAAGGGGAAGTGGTGGTAGAAGTTGTGAGGGTAACAAAAAGCAACCAGCCAATCAAGCTGGAAAATGAAACAAAACAAAATAACAAAAGGAAAATTCTGCCAGATAAAAAATAAGAGGAAACTTGGTATAGGTTAAAAAAAAATCTTCCAACTCTTCCAAAGGCTTTCCACTCAGCAAAATTCTCACTGAAGTTAATGCTTAGAAGGTACTACATAATAATGGGAAATAATAAAATATACTTCATAAAAAAACCCAGCATTTTTCTCCTTCTCCTCACCCTCATCCCTTGGACAAAGTGACTTGGTTCTTTTGTAGAAACTATGTTCAGAATAAAAGAATAAGAAATCTGGGAAGAGTAGCAGTACAGGACGAAATAAGATGATGATTAAAAGCTAAATTGTGGGAGGGTAACAACCTGTATCCTAAATTGGATATGTGGGGAATGAGGCACCAGCAAACTCTCCCCAGCAAACTCCCCATGATCCTCACTGCATGGGGAGCATCTTGGTAACCAATTCTAACAGAAGATTGGGGAACAAGCAAATCTCCAGTTTTAAGTAAACTCTGGAAAAACACCTGGCTCTAAGATACTCATTACTCTTAGAACTGAAGGAGTTAGGTCTTTCTCCAGGTCAAATCTACACAGACACTTTGTCTCAGAAGAATAAAAAAACAAAAAACAAAAGGCAGCCAAGGCTGAGTTCAAACGCAGATACCTAGCTAATGTGCCAGGAGGATCACGGAAGCACCTATGACTAAAGACAAGTCACCCAGTGGAGCAAGGCCAGAGAGCTGTGCTGTGGGGCTGGCTGTCAGTGGATAGCCATGCGCCACAATCCAACAGCCTGAGGCTGAAGTGCAGGGGTGTGAGTGAGTGGCTTCACCGATGACATCAGCTGGACGGCGGGTTAGGAACTCGTCTGGACAGATGCCGCCCAGCTGCTCAGTACTCATCTCAGGCACAGTGTTGAGGAGTCCACAGGAGACCAGGGACAGGGATAGGACCTGGAGAAGGCAGAACAGCCAAGGCTGCTGTGCCTGCCGCAGGTCCTCTTGTTAGTATCCCCAAGTGCGGCAGGCACATGGCGTCTGCTTGTACAGCAGTGGGACAGAGGTGGTGGTGGCGGGGGGAGCATGGAAGTTGAAAATGGAACTAGGGTCTTATTAGAATTCGGTTAAACTCTTCCCCTTCAAACTTAAAGCGACCTTTGTCGTAAGAGTGAGGAACTACTGCATTGATGTTCTTGGCCGTTTTTAAAGGCTGGTGTGGACAGGAAGGCGGCCCCAGGGATGAGCTACTGAAAGGTGTGATGGTCAGGAGCTCGTCCATTTCATTTCTAGTTAATCCTGCAGGCTGTTGCACATATTCTGCCTCAGTGAAGCTCCTGGAAAGAAGAGGGCGCTGAGGGCAGAGTACACAGACATCTACTTTGCCCACAGCACTGGGGTGGGCAGGTAGAGTAGGGCACGGGGGATAAATGGTGATGGGTAGGGACTTGACTCGGGGAGTGAACACACAATACAGTGTACGGAGATGTGCTGTAGAATTGGGCACTGGAAATCTACACTTTTGTTAACCAGGGTCACTCCAATAAATTCATTAAAAAAGAAAAAGTAAATAAAATGCAGCACAAACTCTGGAGCGCCCGTCTTCAGCAGCATGACTCCCGCAGGTTAGACACCAAGCGTTGTGTCCCTCCTAGACTCCCCCGGCTCATGTGTCTGTCTGCTCAGTGGGGATAAAAGGCCAGTCCCCAGGGGGTTTCCTGCCGCCAGCCCAGGAAGCACTGCGCTGCAGTGTTCCTGCTGAGGGAAGCGCTGAGATTTTGGGGAGGAGCACATGGAAATGTGAGTCCTTTGCAGCACCATAACAGTTCAGGGGTTGTCAGCATCTTCACTGTGCTTGCTTAAACCAAGCTGAAGGTTTTGCTTTTTCAAGAAAAGCAAGTGGTAGAGAATAGAGGAGAAAGATGAAAAAAAATTTTTTTTCATGATTTGCTTCATACCAGAGCCACTGATTTTTAAACATATAGCTCAACTACCTGGTACTTAATTTTGATTAGAGATAACCGTGGCACAGGCTTCTGTTTCCATAGACTTAAGAAATCTCCATTGCTTACTTACTTCCTTGGGAAAACCCAGTATGGCCTCAAAGGTCCCAGGTGTTCCGAAACCACCAAGGCAGGTGGGAGCCCCACACCTGGAGCACCCCCCCCCCCCAGCTTAGTGCTCAGTTTTTTTATTTTTAAAGAATAGCTTAAAGTTTCACTTGTGTATTTTATCACGCCCATGATGTCCGGGGACCTTAAGACTTCTAGTGCCGCCCCAGGCCCATGTTCTCTGCCAGTACATGGAAGGCAGGCGCTGGTGTATGTCGGGGTGCCTGCTTCTCGCTCTGACCAAAATAATTTGGTGATTAACAGCAAGAACTCTGGCATCTTTTAAACCTTAGTTCAAGTCCTGGGTTTGCTATTTGACCTTAGAGAGTTATTTATTTTTCCTAATCCTCAATTGCTTCACCTGTAAAATGGGGTCAGCAGCAGTATCTCTTGTGCAGAGTTGAGAGGATTAATGCACTTAGCAGAGCAGCTGGGACATCAGAGGCCCGAGAACAAAGAGATCAAGGTCTAGACCTAGCTCCCCTCCCTTGCTTTTGCTCCAAGGTACCTTGTGAGCATGTGGCACACAGGGAGCCTCCTGTCCTGACCTGCTGCCTGGGCAGGACACTCACACCCTGCCCTCCTGGGTCTAAAACAAGGATTACAGAAGCAGACCTAGATGGGAGAGCTTTTTTAACAAATACTCTAGTTTTTTTGAGACCTGATGTGGTCAATTTAGCCAAGAAAAATGTGTCTGTTTTGTAGCTGTTATATACCGAGCTAGTTCCATCTCCTACACACAAGCTCAGGGACCCCAAGGGCCCAAGGCCAAGTTCTTCCTTCTAAGCAATTTATACTTTACTCTCAACGTAAACAGTAATGCTTTGGTTACTGCCTGCACAGGAGGGATCAAACAACAGGCCAGGGTTCCAGTTCTGCCCAAGTTGGAAATAACTGAGTTAGAAGTTAGGATTCTTGTTATTTTGATACATGCAAGAACTTGCAAGGGTCTCTAGGGCATTATGCTGAGTGAAAAAAGCCAATCTCCAAAGGTCACATACTGTATGACTCCATTTATATAATATTCTTAAAATGACAGAATTTTTATCAAGATGGAAAATAGACTGGCAGTGGCTGGGGCTGGGGGTGGTGGGGAAGCAGAGTGCATGAGGCTATAAATGAAAGTGCTTCTGCATCAGATGGTGGCAGGAGTCACACAAATCTATACACGCACACCCACACCCTCATGCACACACATGCACACAGCTAACTCACTGCTTTGCCTCTCAGGGAGCTATCATACAGTTATCATGCAAACACAGGCCAGTGTCCAGATCTTCAGAGTTGGAAATTACTGAGCTAATGGTTAGTTATTTTGTTTTTGTTGTTGCTGTTTTTTGTGGGTGGGGTAGGGTGAGGCCATCTTCCACTGTATCTGAAATCAAGGCATTACCTTCATTTAAAAACCAAACCAAACCAGGGCAGAGATAAAAACCACTCAATCTGATCCACCCCCTGGGAAATCAGCATTCTGCCAATTCCACGAAGACTAGATTGTAAGTGATTATGAACAGGATGTGCATGATGAAAATACACGTCAGCACACAGGGTCCCCTGTCCCGAGGTTTCCCAATGACTGACGTTCAAGACTTTGCACAAAGCACAACGCTTGTCGCTGTGGCCAATGTCTGTTTTGTCAGTATTCAGGCTGTACTGGCTGTTAAATATGTATTTTGAAAAGAAGTTGTAGATCTTATAAGACTTTATTTTGTAATCTAGAGGATAAAAAAGAAATGAAACAAATGCACAACTCTTTGATGAAAATTTTATACTTTTGGGAACTTGGAACTTGCAATTTTATTTTTTCTAAATGCAGGGTCTGTGATAAGTGTTTTGAATTTACTGTTGGAAAGAAATCTGTGACTAGCTTCGTGACTTGTAACTAACTCTTCTTGATGTCACCATATGGTGTTTCTTTTAATAAAAACATTTTGCAGAAATAATGATAAAAATTACTTTAAGCTTTTATAAAAGTTGGATGTTTCTGGCAATAAAAACACTCTGTATAATTATGTAGATAACTTTGTATCTGGTAAACAGGAAACATTCTACTTTATTGCTAAGTAAAAATGATGCATTTTCCTGTGTCATTCATCCTTAGACATTTGCTGAGTATCTTACTCAATGACCTCTCTTTAGATTGCAGAAATGTACATTCAGGAACCCTGTTCTATTTGCGTCTCTTTTAGGATCCCATTTCCTTTAACTATTTGCAACAGAACAATAGGTTTTATCACCTCAGAGCTCTGAGCCAGAACTGTGTGTCCGTTCGGACAAGTTGAGCTACATGCAACCAAACAAGCAGACCTGTTGTAAACACATGAAATGACTTCTTGAGGTGTGCAGACCGCAGCATGACAGCATGCGGGATCTGGGCCCTTTCTTCTTTCCTTAAGGCCTCTATACTTAGCCAGCAGGCTCTGACAGCCTGTGAGTTTCCTGATGGTTGCAAGATGGCTGCTCCATCTCCAAGCCTCACATCAGCATTGTAGACAGAGAGATGGAAGAAGGGCTGGATGGTAAAAGGCAAAAAGCCTTCAGGAAACCTCATCCATAAATTTCTGCTTATTCTTTGGCCAGAGCTGGATTAGTCAGTGATTTCTAAACCAAGGATAAGAGAGCTATGGATGAGGGTTGGGTCAGCCAACCAGTACCATCTGCTGCTCACACTGCCGCAGAGCAGGAGGAGGGGCTTGCTTGCCTTCCCACAGGATCTTGTTTCTGAACTGTATTCTACTCCTCGTTTCCCCCACTACTCTTAGGATCCATCTGAGAGGTTCTGTGAGTACACAGGTAAGGTAATGGCTGCTCAATTTTACCTTCATAAGCATTAACTCTGTGATCTTCCCGTATGTGAACCTGATGTGTTGCTAATGTATGGTACCCGTGAAGTTTGATTTCCTTTCCTTACATCAATTCATAGGGGAAAGTAAAAGTAGAGAAAAGTTAAAATCAATGTGGGTACCCAAAATAATCTGGTTTAGTGTGGAGGGAGGGTATAACCTCATGTACTAATGGAGATGGTATGGACAGAAAAGAGATAAATGAAAGAGGAATGCAAATTTTTCTATGTTACAGAGGCTGCAGCAGTAAATGGTCTGCTATGGATTTAAACATCAGTCTGGCTAACTCTCCCCACAGGGGCTCTGGCTTAATTGCATAATATAAAAAAAAATCAGATCGGAGTGCAGGGCAGACTCTACAGTTTTGACACCAAGTCCAGTGCTGGGCTACTACTCTTTCTATGTTGTTGGGCAAAAGTAGTTATATTAAAGATGGGGGAATCGAGGTGACTACTCAGATCAAGGTGTGGCAATGGGAAGAGGGAAAAGAAAAGGGATTATGACCCCACCTGGGTCTATGAAATTATTTTGGTATTTTAGAACAAGTATCAATGGTTAGGATAGGGGTAAGAAAAACCCATCCTTAAGGGTAAAAAAAAGAAATATGCTATTTTAGGCCATTGTATGACAAAAGTTAAAGACAATGTATCATGAGACTAGTCTCTGCTAGAATTTGAAATGATTCAGGACACATTCCACTGAGATTGAGAAATGAACACCATGTGACTGACAGAGCTTCAATTTCCTCTGCTGAAAAACCAAATCCTGTTTTCACTTATAGGTATTTCATTCATCTTTGCTTTTATAATTACATAGCAGAAAGTGCTACTGTAATATCTTCCCTGTGTAACGACAGCATTATTCATCAAAAGACTTTTAATTCTATACAACGATTACTTCTCTTCAAAAATATGATTTCAATCTCTTCAGAGGCAGAGGGTATGCATTTTGACCTTAGGGTTAATTATCTGCAAATAAGTTAAAATCACACAAAACCTCTTCCTGAGGAAGAGAACCCAGGCAGAGCCGTCCGGTTACCTGTCTGACTGTCAGCAGTGGTGCAGAAGGCCAGGGGGCGGGCAAGTCCTCCCTACGGAGGTCCGGTCTGTCCCGCCAGACTGTGCCCCTCAAGACGGGTGGGTTGTCTTGCTCCCAGCTGTATTGTTAGAGCCTCATCTAGTATCTGGCACACAGGAAAACGTGATAAATATTTGAGAAGGGATTTGAATTGAAGGGAAGGTAAATGGAGAAATAGGCTTTGAAATATTCCTGATTAAAAAATAAAAAAGTAAAATGTATGAAAAGGTCCTATTTCTGGAGGAAAAAAAAGAAGGGAAGCAATGAGGAGACTCACTAGAGGCCAACAAGGGACAGTGGCTAAGGCGTGTGGAGTGTGGCCACACTGTGGGAAGGCAGAGTCATGTGCCCGTGGGATCCAGTCTCTTCTTCCCAGACTCCCCCTCCCAACAGCATACCAACAGCATCTGCTCTCTCTCCCACTTCTCTAGTTCTCTCTTGATGGGCCCAATGTCCACTGATTCATTTGCTTTATTTTAATCACGATTCATTTCTGAACACCATATGTATATATGGTTTGATATTGGAATTTGGGGAACTGGGCTGGAAGGGAGCACAGCCACCACGGTAAGAATGACAAGCTAATCTGTGTTGAGTGCTCACCAAGTGCCAGGCTCAACTGCACGCATTTCCAAGCATTGACCCACCGAATCCTCCCTGCACTCCTGAGAGCTGGACACAAGGGGTCCTGCCCTCTGAGTTGGCTGTCATGCATCACCACCACAGCCTCCATGATGCACCTCTTCCTTATACTCAGGTCTTATCACTACAGCCATTTATTAATATGTCTGTCACTTTTAAAAACTGTTCAATCACTCTGCATCCCCGACACTGAGCACAGTGGCTGGCATGGACAGGTGTCAAGCAATGTCAGCCATATTATGTAAGTGAATTCTGATCCAGTGACAAAGAGGCACATTAGACCACTAACTTACACCACTCACAAAAATAAATTCAAAATAGATAAAAGACTTAAATGTAAGTCGTGAAACCATGAACAACTCAGAAGAAAACATAGGCAGTAAGCTCTCCGACATCTCTCGCAGCAATATATTTGCTGATTTATCTCCATGGGCAAGTGAAATAAAGGACAGGATGAACAAATGGGACTATATCAAACTAAAAAGCTTTTGCACAGCTAAAGACAATATGAACAAAATAAAAGGACAAACCACACAATGAGAGAACATATTTGACAATACATCTGAAAAGGGGTTAATAACCAAAATTTATAAAGAACTTGTTAAACTCAACACCAGAAAGATTAATCCAATCAAAAATGGGCAAAAGAAATGAATAGACACTTCTCCAAAGGGGACATACAGGTGGCCAATAGGCAGATGAAAAAATGTTCAACATCACTAATCATTAGAGAAATGCAAATTAAAACCACAATGAGCTATCACTTCACACCAGTCAGAATGGCGTTCATTAACAAAACAACACAGAATAAGTGCTGGCGAGGATGTGGAGAAAAGAGAACCCTCCTGCACTGCTGGTGGGAATGCAGACTGGTGCAGCCACTGTGGAAAACAGTATGGAGATTCCTCAAAATATTAAAAATGAAACTGCCTTTCGACCCAGCCACTCCACTTTTAGGAATATATCTAAGAACACCAAATCACTGATTCAAAAGAAAAAATGCACCCCCATGTTTATGGCAGCATTGTTTACAATAGCCAAGATCTGGAAACAGCCCAAGTGTCCGTCAGTGGACGAGTGGATTAAAAAGCAGTGGTACATATACACAATAGAATACTATGGGGCCACAAAAAAGAATGAAACATTACCTTTTGTGACAACATGGATGGACCTGGAAACTATTATGTTAAGTGAAATAAGCCAGGCAGAGAAAGAAAAATATCATATGACCTCACTCATTTGAGGAATCCAATGAACAATGTGAACTGAGGAACAGAATAGAGGCAGAGGAGGGATTAAAGGGACGGGAGGGAAAGCAAACAGAGGGAAAGGTACATGAAAGGATAGGATCAGAGAAGGGAAAGAGATTGGTTTAATTATATATACATAACACAGCGTTATAGAGAGCAGGAAAGCAAATCCTGGAGGGAAGGGGGGAGGGTGTTAGGGGGAGGGGGGCAAAGGGAATGTTGAGGGGAACACGGGGGTGGGGGGATGTATTCGGTGGAACACTTGAATCTATGTAAACACAATAAATTTAAATCAATAAATAAAGAAAACAAAAAGAAGCAATGTAAAACTGCGTAGAGAGAGTGGCAGAAGGTAAAGCATGGGCAGGGGCCAGAACCAATGACACACACTGGTACTTCAAGAGTGGAGGCATAGCTCTGAAGTTCTGTCTTAGTGATGGGGTCAGGTCAAGAGGACCCCACTGGAGGACAGCAGGACAAGAGGAGGAAGAGGGTGTGTGGGGACAGGTCTGACCTCTACCCAGAGGCGCTCGTAGCATGGGCTATGGGAGGGTCCAACATGGCCTGGTCACAGAGCAGCCCTCCTGCTGTCATCAGTCAGATTAGGACATTGAAAAGGGAAAGTTCCCAGCCATGGCTAGCCAATGTAGAGTCCAGAGAGGGACCCAGGGGCCCTATTTTTATGATCTTCCATTTTTAATGGGAAAAATTATCTGACAAGATGGACATTAAAAGTGTGCCACAAACCGAAAACCCTGCAGACATCAGGCGACACTCACTGTAAAGGGGTTCTGTACACACTACAGCCCAGCCCCCCCGCCCATGGTGCAGCACTGCCCACAGGAACTGCTAGGGTGGAGCAGAGTGTGTGTTGTTCCTTGACAACCACACTCTTGTGTGTGGGCATGCTCTGCAGGTACGAGCTGTGGCTTCCCACCCGGGGCACAGGAGCACATGGCATGCGTGCAGAACGGAGGGCACCAGGAGGGTCTGGGAGCAGGGGCACCCAGGGTGTGTGGACACTCGCCCCGCCAGAGCCAGGCTGCAGCCCAACAGAGATGCAGTCATGTTTTGAGGCTACAAAGGTTTATTTTGAGGCTGTATGGAGGAAGGGGGGACCACAGAGAAGAAGAGGAGGGGAAAGGAGGAGGGAAGAAAGGAGAAGGAGAGAAAAGGAAGGAAAGGGAAATGGAGTTATCTTCCTCTGAGTGGTGGTCCCTACCATCTGTCAGACCAATGCAGCCTCACATCCTGGCTTCTTCATGCCTTTAAAAGAAACCCAATTCCCAGGCTCTTTTAAATGCCCATTTGTCAATCTCAGATCAACTGAGTTTCCAAAAGCCATCACCTCATCTGGGTAGTGTGGTGTCACACTCCGTGCCCCAGGCTCAGTGTTCTCTTCAGACAATGAGCAACGGGTTGTAGGGCCTGTGCTCTCAGGTCCAGGTTGCAGGGTCTGCATTCCAGCCCTAGCATCCAGGACCTGTGTGACATGGGGCAAGTCATTTAACCTTGCTGTGCTTCAGTTTCCTCATGTTTAAATGACCTCTTAGAACATAATAAGCGCACAATAAAATTACTAATTCACAATGAGTAGGGGGAGTAGAATTACTACTAACAAGAGGACCATTTAATTAGAGTGAATAAGTGAAGACTTAGCTCATAACCTATAGGATTGCCAACTCCTGTATAATCCATCCTTTGGAAAGAATCTTTCTGCCACCTGCTACTCCACATTTACCCATCCAGATCTTTTTGAGCCTGTTACGTCGACCCCATCTTCCTCTCTGCCTTCTGCCACCCTGCACTCCTAGAAATCATAATAAGCTTTTAACTGCTGCCTTTTGGGCTCTGAATATGCTCCCTCTCTCCACCTCCTCACCCTTGCATTCAGAATCTCTGCTGCCAGTCTTTCCACCACTCGAACCCATTGTCCTCTCCATGAAGCCCAGTCTAATCCCAGCCTTGCTCTGTTTCTCAAGAGAGGGGAACTATTTTCTCCTCTTCTGTAGATGATAGGAGTGAGGCTCAAGGATGTTAACTCTAACTAAGGTCATGCGGACAGTAAGTAGGACAGTCAGGACTTACATCCATGTATATCCAGCTACAAAGGCACGACTATTCTATGGATTGGAAAGATGGTTGATTGGCTGGTTAGTTGGCTGCACAGATGGACGAATCAATGGGTAAATAGGTGAACAAATGAACAAATAATAAACAGTTTAATACTGAGGATGACCCACCATGCCATATGTGCTGGTATATGTTTAAAAGGGGTGAGCTGCTTTGGCACGAGTCCTGCAGAGCAGTGGTTCTTAGCTGGGGAATTGTGCTCCTTGGGGGACCTTTGGCAATGTCTGGAGACATTTTTGACTGGCACAATTGGAAGGGGGGGTTGTGCATTGCGCTTGGGATCCAGTGGGTAGATCCTGGGACACAGTAAACATCCTACAAAGTGCAGGACAGCTCCACAATAAAGAAGTATTTGGCCCCAAGCATCAATAGTGCTGAGGTTGAGAAACCTGCTTGAGTGATTTCTTTTAGGTCGACTCCTGGGGACACAGGCAGGTGTTTTGCAGGTAAATTAAGGCATAGTGAGTAATTTTATATTTGAAAAACATGTGCTACAAAAAAAAAAAAAAAAAAAGCAAAGGACCTGACCAGGCAGTGGTGCAGTGGATAGAGCATCGACTGGGATGTGGAGGACACAGGTTCAAAACTCAGAGGTCGCCAGCTTGAGCACGGACTCATCTGGCTTGAGCGCAGACTCATCAGCTTGAGTGCAGGGTCACTGGCTTGAGCATGGGACCAAAGATATGACCCCATGGTCACTGGCTTGAAGCCCAAGGTGGCTGGCATGAGCCCAAGGTCACTGGCATGAGCCCAAGGTCGCTGGCTTGAGCAAGGGGTCATTTGCTCTGCTGTAGCCCCATGGTCAAGGCACATATGAGAAAGCAATCAATGAACTAAGGAGACTAAGGAGCTGCAACAAAGAATTGATGCTTCTCATCTCTCCCTTCCTGTCTGTCCCTATCTGTGTCTCTCTCTGTCTCTGTCACACACAAAAAAAAGCAAAGAAAAAAACAAAACAAAGCAGGAAAGCCTGTGCTTCAGAGGATGAGGGCACAGGCACTTGTGGGTGAATGATAAGCCCGCACCTCAGCAGGAAAGAAAGAGATAAGCTGAGGACAGAAACACAACTCTGAGGACAGAACTGAGAGAAATACCAAGTATTGTGATCCATCCTAAAAACTGCCAAAGAGGAAAAAAAACTGAGCATATACTTCATCTTTGGGAGATACACACAGTTGGATGCATGTTGCCTTTTCTGAACAGCCTCCTCTGCTCTAAAACTGTGTGCCTACCTTGCTTCCTGTCCCCCCTTTTTGTTGACAATCCTCTCCAATCTGCCCATCTCCACACTCCTTGTGAAGACCAGCCCAGCCCCAGGGCAGGCTCTGAGCCCTCCTTGCCAGGCTGGAGCTCCAACTTGGCATGGGCTCAGGGTGCCTGGCCCAGGCAATGGACCCTCATTGGGCACTGCCAGAGACTGAGGGGTTCCGCGTACCCCTCACCACTAGCACAGCTAGTCATTCATCTCAGTTAATCCTGAGAGGGAACGGGGTCAACACACACTCAAACCAACTCCAAACACCCGCCGCACAGGGCCTGGCTCTTTCCTGAGGCAGGAAGATTGATTTTGCCTGGAACTAACTGCCTGCTTCACTTAAGTGCCCTTTTCAGTTAAGTTGTGAAAAATGGAAGAAACAGCCCTCTGTAGTACGAGTAGGCGCCACAGATGCTAAGAGCCGTAGGGACTTATCACCAGCTTCCTGGTGGCACGGTGTCCTCACAGGCTGCAGGGCAGGCCACTGTCACAAGTTAGGGACAAAGGACACTGCCCCCTTCTCGGCACCTTTCAGAGTTAATGAGAGGGGCGCTGGTGAGCCCAGGCTGGGTTGCAGGTGGGATAGCTCAAACACAGAAGGCTCCATGACCCCTACAATGCAGAGTCCCCGAGGGAGGGCCAGGTCACGGCAGAGAGGGGAAAATTTTACCTAAAAGCACAGCTCATGTTGGGCAAGTACCTAGTTATTTCCTGAGGAAGCCCAGCCACATGAGGCTCGGGTCTGGACCTGACATGTCTACTGCTGCCAACGAGCCTCCATCTCTCTCTAGCGAGGTTCTCCGGTGATGTGCACATTGGGCTTTGTGATTTAAACCAGTTCACCTCAGTTATCGCTATCCACTGGGTGCAAGGCATTTTTACTGTCACTTACTGCAGGGGGAGAGTCATGTGAGCATGTTCCCAGCTTTACTAACAGCAAAGATCATTTTGAAGAAGGCATTCTTCCTAGATGAGTAGAATTATTATTCCTGATTCCTCCTCATCCCTTCCCCATCACGGAGAGTCATTTCAGCTTTAGCAAAACAGGCAATTAAAAGAAATGATAAAGCTATAATGCTCTAAAACCCATAACTCCCCTCAAAATGTCACAATGGAAAAGTACCTGAGCCCCTTCTAAGCAAATCAGCAGGCCACAGTGGGCCATTCCTAGCTTTAGGCTATTTTGAAATAATCCCAAATCATTGGGTAGAATGGTAGGTCAGGCATAATTCCTCTACTTAAGTTTGTCATGAAACTATAGCCCTGTAATGGGAAACCCTTGCTACCATTCAAAATTAACAAAGGATGCAGACACTGTTGATGAAACATTAATGACCAATTTGCAAATGTTCTAGGACATCCTTAGTTCACCACTGGTTCTTCAGTGTAGCGTTCATCCATCTCTTGCTTTATTCTTTCAATTATTTAGCATCCATTAACCACCCACAGTAATCTGAGCTCCAATCAACCTTTCACCCACGTTCTTCCCCCCAACAGTTTCGTTCACTCTGCAGTCCTTTTAACTGCACAGCCAATTGACCTTTGCCTTAAGGCAGGAAGCTCATTTAGAAATCATTCTCTGGACACCCCTACTTTATATTTCCAAGTGCTGAGGACACATAGCAATGACTGTGATAGAATAAGAGGCTCGAGGGACTCTTCTGGGCTCACCCATTGCATTGGAGGGAAACGGACCTGAATATGAGATCCAGTGGTACCTCAGTCTGTGAATTCTTCAGACCTGCCTTAACTGGGTGTTATTAATTCAGACATTTAGTAAATACTTACTGAGTGCCACTGCCTCAGTGGGTGGCAGACCTGTAAGCAGATGAGTAATACAGAGTACTCACAGCTGCAATGAGGGGCTGATCATAGTTATGGGGTCACCACCATGGACACAGAATACAGAACCATGCAGGATGGAGGACTTGGGGGATATGGAAAGGCCCTCCTCCTTTCAAAGGACCCTCCCCCACAATGTCTGTTACTGACTCAAATGCATCCTGAGTCGCCAAACTTGAGTCTAGAAGTTTCTCTGAGTGCACTTTCCTCCAATTTCCTGAAACCAACTGGGGCAGGATTTCTGGTCTTTACTGATGCAGCAAGTCTCTGCACTGGCCTTTCCTCCGTTCTGGCAACTCAGCACCTCTGAAAAGTGACAAAGACATAAAGAACACACTAGTGCCCCCATGTCACACTTCCCTCCCCCCCTAAGTTGAAGCCCATGCTGTATTTCTGACTGAACCTCAGAGTCTGGAAGGAGTAGTTCCGGAAGGGTATTCTTTTGCATCGCTTCCTGCTAGGGTCTCTGAGTTTTTGAAGGAATAGTGTGAGCATTTTTTCTCTTAGGTACAGTTTTTTAGAAATTATCCTTCTTGCGAGAATTAAAACAAACAGATACATATTTCCACTTCCCTTAGGTTCTGCAGGCCTCATTTATTACTAAACCTACCCTATCTTTTGGGCTAGCATGTACCCCAACCTGAAACACAGGGAACAGATCAGGGGCCAGTTCTAAGAAGCCCTCTGAACAGAGGTAGGAAACTGCCAGGCTCCTTATCAACCTGTAAGGCTGGTGGCCATGGCCATGCAGGTTCCCATTGGATTCGGGAAGATGATGAAGGAACTGTGGAGCTGGAAAATGGTGGGCCATTCTGTTTATTAGTTTTCCAATGGTGGACAAGCAAGCAGGCAGGGAAAACCGCTTTCCTCTCTGGGGGCTGACGAGCAAACAGGCTGGGCAGGGGGAGCCCCTTCTCTGGCAAACAATAGCAAACAATGTCCCCTCTTAATGGTGGCAGGTAATCCACAATCTATAATCTGCCACCCTGAGGGCAAGTACCTGCAGCCTTACATAGACTATACACAAGTGGTACTGCCCTGTGCTCATGCACCAGTCAGGCAAAGTAGAAGCAAGCAAGCCTAACACACTTGTTTGCCCAACACAACCCCACCCAGGGCTTTGTACACTTAGGATCTGATCCCAAGGGACTATGGCATGACCGGTACTTTTTACCTGGTATTCCTCTCATTTAGAAAAATATCTTATTAAGTTTCCAACATGGTCCTAAGCTTCTTAGAGGCTGACTTATACTTTACTTTTCTTTATATTTTCTTCAGTGCCTTGTATAGCATCTGCCACTTAATAGCTATTCAATAAATGTTTGATGAGTGAATAAATGAGTTTTTCCAACAGGACCAATATGATAAACATATGAAGAATAAATTAATATAAAAAAGAATACTCTTATTAGAAATGCTAGCTAGTGTAATAAGGCAAAAAAAAATGAGACATATGAATTGGAAAGAAATAAAATTCTGTTATACAGAGATGACATGATTTGCCTACATAAGACAACCCCAAGTAATCTATTTTAAAAGTATACTAAACTTAATAAGGTAGCAAAATACAAGGTCAATAGTCAAAAGGTAGCAAAATACAAGGTCAATAGTCAAAAATCAACTGTATTTCTATTAAGTAGTAATGAATAATTGGAAACCTATATATAATAAAAATAATACCATTTGCAATAGTATCAAAAAAATAAATCTTAGATAAGTGCCAGATATGTATGCTTAAAAGTACAAATATTGATGAAATAAATTAAAGAAGATATAATTAATGGTGAGATATACTATGGTCATGTATTGAAAGACTATATGATGTCAAGTCATTCCAGACTAATCAATACATTCTGTACAACTCCAACCAAAATCTGAGCAGAAGTTTTTATAGAAATCAATAAGCTGAATTTACATTCTTGTATAAAAGCAAAGGAATAACCTAAACAATTCTGCAAAAGAACAAAGTTGAAGAGCTTGCACTACTGGTTTTCAGACTTACTATAAAGGAATAGTAACTAAGCCAGTGTAGTATTTCTTTTTTCTTTTTGTGACAGAGACAGAGAGAGACAGAGACAGGGACAGATAGGGACAGACAGACAGGAAGGGAGAGAGATAAGAAGCATCAATTCTTCATTGTGGCTCCTTAGTTGTTCATCAATTGCTTTCTCATATGTGCCTTGATGGGGGGGGGGCTACAACAGACTGAGTGACCCCTTGCTCAAGCCAGTGTTGTTGGGCTCAAGCCAGTGACCTTGGGCTTTAAGCTAGCGGCCATGGGGTCATGTCTGTGATCCCACGCTCAAGCCAGCAACCCCACGCTCAAGCTGGTGAGCCCGCATTCAAGCCAGCGACATATGGGTTTCAAACCTGGGCCCTCCGCATCCCAGTCTGACACTCTATTGACTGTGCCACTACCTGGTCAGGCTAAATCAGTGTAATATTATAGAAAGAATATACATAGATAATATGAATAAATAGAAAATCCAAAATAGAAATCCAAAATATGATACATATGTATCAACGATTTCTGAAACAGGTAAAAATGCTATTCTGTGGAGCAAAAGGAGTCTGATATTGAGCATGATGCTGGACCAGTTGGATATCCAGAAGCAAAGAGAGAAAAAGTAACCCTGCTTTACATCTTTCACCTGCTGAAACAATTAACTCAAACTGAATTTAAGTGTAAAACCTGAAACTATGAAACATTTAGAAGATAATCATTGTGATTTCGAATTAGGTAAAGATTTCTTAGATAGAGCACCAAACATATGACCCATATGAGAAAATAATTGATAAAATGGACCTTAACAAAAAGGAAATAACTCAATTTTAGAAAACAGATAAAAGATATGAACATAGAATTCAACAATACAGGTGGCAAATAAGCACGTAAAAAGATACTTAATATCACTTGCTAATTTCAAGTGATAATGGAAATTTAAAGCACAATAATATATCACTACATCTACTAGACAAGCTGAAAAACAAAACCAAGAGACAAAAACATCTGTCACTACCAAGTGCTGATGAGGATGCCGAGCCACTGACACTGTCATACGTCGCTGGTGGGAAAGTAAAATGATTCAGCCACTTTCCAAGAGAGCATGGAAGCTTTTTATGAAGTTAAACATACACTTATCATATGACCCAGCAATCCCATTCTTGGTACCTACCCAAGTGAAATAAAAACTTGTGTTCACACAAACACCTGCATGTAAATGTTTATAAAGCTGCTTTGTTTCTATTTGCCTCAAACTGAAACAACCCCAATATCTGTCACCTTGGAAATGGATGAACAAACTGTGGTTCATTCACACAGTGGAACATTACTCAGCAATAAAAAGGAACAAGCGACTGATACACACAACATGGATGAATCTCAAAGGCATCATGCTAAATGTAAAGGAATGAGGTTCAGAGAGTTGTATGTCATTTGATTCAGATAATATGACATTCTGGCAAAGGTGTAGCAGCGGTCCCCAAACTTTTTACACAGGGGGCCAGTTCACTGTCCTTCAGACCATTGGAGGGCCGCCACATACAGTGTTCCTCTCACTGACCACCAATGAAAGAGGTGCCCCTTCCGGAAGTGCGGTGGGGACCAGATAAATGGCCTCAGGGGGCCGATGCGGCCCGCAGGCCGTAGTTTGGGGAGCCTGGTAGGGTCAGAAAACATTAGTGGATGCCACAGGCTGAGAATGGGAGGCAAGGTCACCTTAAGGGGCCATAAGGTGAAGGGGATTTTCGGGCAGATGGTGGGACTGCTCTATATCATGGTTGGTAGTGATTACATGACTGTGTGACTGTGAAAACTTGTAGAACTGTCTACAAAAGGATGATTTTTACTGTACATAAATATATCTCAATTTAAAAATATTAAAATATTACGTTAAAGGAAAATTTAAATTCACTGGATGCTTGAGACACAAGTCCAATTTGGCATTGGTCCACCTGATAATTTTAGAAAAATGTGTTTTGTTTTGTTTTTAGTCACTTAAACCCTACTTTGGCAGCATTTATGGAAACTACCCATGGAAATTCACTGAACTGGTGGTCTCTTTTGCTTGTCCACTGCTCACACTGACAATTTTCCCACACTACCCTAGCTCTCTTCTTCCTCTCTGAAGACCCCAAACTCCTCCTTACATCCCGGATCCACAGCTACAGCATGGGAAGCCTCCTGACCACGCAACTTGATGTGATTACTCAGCTGTGAATCGCCATGCACTGAGGCCTCGGGCATCACGTTCTGCCTGAAAGGCCTTGCTGGTCCGATCTAAAGGTACATGTGTACTAGTAATATTATAATAAGATTTCAGAAGACACATTACTGAACACCTACTACGTGCCAAGTGCAGTGCAGGCACTTGACATCAGAGGCGCCTGGCAGCAATCCAACGAGATGAGTAGGTAATATTCCCATTTTGTCAATGAGTACACTGGGGCTAAACTTGCCCAGGGTGGTCACAAAGTTCTTCACACTGGGCTTCACTGTCTGCACAGCTTCTAACACAGCACCTGCCAAAATGTGCTGCGTCAATAAATGTCTGAATTCCAAAAAGGGGCACATGTTTCTTGTGTTAGGTTTGATCTGCGGAAGTTCTGGGGAGGCGGATTTCAACCAATATGAGAAGCAATGTTCCCTAACAACGAGGGCTGTTCTAAAATACAAGAGGCCACTGCGATTCAGGGTGCGGCCTGGAATGTCTTTGATGACCTCTAAAGTCCTTCCATCAAGGGCATTCTGGACGCTGACCTGTCACCTGGCAGGGCAGCACTCAGGTGCAAGATGAGCTGTGCTCCTGCTGGACAGTCTAGGGGCCCTCCCTCTCCACTGAGCTGTGGCTTCTCTCCCTCTCCCAAGCCCTCTCCTCCTAGGAGTGGGGAGCAGCCCAGGGACTCCGAGTTCACCTTTCAGATGCAGCTGGTCTCGGGCAGTCCTGAGACCCATACCACGAAGGCATCACCGCTCCATGCTCATGTTTTTTTTTCTGATGACCACAAAGGGACGGCGTGATGGCTGCAGCAATGGAGTTCTGCATCATTTCCTGCATGTCAGTGCTGTGTCTGCTCTTTGCCCCTGGCAATAAGCAGGTCTTGGCAGTTCCTCTTTACCACGGAACCCAGAATCACTCTGCAACTTATGAGCCTGGGGATGAGGGGCAGCAGTGGCTGACACGTCAGGTCTGCAATGGCTGAAAGCCCTGTGCCAACCTCTCTTTAGAGAAAGGTCTATGTGGCGGAAGCTATCTGACCTGGCAGATTCCAAGCCCCTGCAAGAGAGAACTGAGATCATGAAGTGTGGGCAGAAGTGCACTGAATTGAAAACTCCTTCCTGGTGTGACCGTCTGGGTAGCCCACAGGGCATCCCTTCCCTTCCCAGCGCGGAGCGTCTGTCCGTCGCAGGCCCCTACACAGTGGACCATGCAGCATGTGCTCGCAAGGCTCTCCACTGTCTTGAGGAGTGTGCCAGGTACCAGTGGCCCCATCACTGAGACCACCCGCTGCAGCTGCTTCTAAAACTCATTTGAAGCCACGTTTTGGCCCAAAGCCCTGAAGCCTCTTTTCAGGAAGAAAGCATCAAGCCTCCCAATTTTATTATTTTACTGCTTGTTCAAAGAACAATCATATAAGATAAAAATATCATCCTCTAGCAAAGAAAATTTAATTCAAACATCCTCAAGAATAGATTCAACAACCTTTCCCTCATAAACAAAATAAAAAACAAACCTGCTTCATCTGGTTTCCCCTGGTTACACAAAGAAGGGGGGGGGGGATAGAAACAGGGAGTGTTTACAGGAAGGAGAATTTTCACCTGCCCTGTAAACATGACTGAGAAACTGTGTAACAAGCACTCTCTAGTCATCACCCTAACAACACCTATGAGAGGGACTCTGCTGTAGCCCACACTGCAGATGAAGATAGAGGCTGGAGGCGGCAGTACTGTGTCCTTAAGGCTGCACAGTTGGTGTGCACAAGGCTAATGTTTGAACCCATACTCTTACCCAGGACCGAAGCTCTCAATAGGAGGCTACAGTGAATATGTGCATAGCTATGGTCACAATGAATTGAAGTTGCCTTTTGATTGGAGAAGAAATGAGAGAGCTGTTAGATTTGCTTCTTTCTATATTAAACCCAGGTGCACACATCTGAGTCAGCCATGACCTGTGACTCCTGGCCGTATCACCTTTCATCTCTGCTCCATCCCCTCCCAGTCTCCATTGACTTTAGGATAAAGCCTAGCTCCTTTCCTTGGTCTCTGAGGACTAATTTGGTGTGGCCCTTGACTATCTTGCTGACTTCCTCTCTCACCATGTCCTGCTCACTCACAATGCTTAGCATGTGGTCCTCTTTCTGTTCTCTGAACATTCTCGCTTTAGAACCTGAGCTAGCTGTCCTACTCCACCTGTACTAAAGATTCAACTTAAATGTCACCTTCTCTGAAAGACCCTTCCTGACCACCCAGCCTGAAACAGCCCGCAGCCACAGTGCCCTGTCTTCCCCTCTACTAGAAGAGAATCATGTGCAGGCCAAGCTGTGTACCTACGCAGACCACTATGAAACAGAGATAACCATGGCTCTTGGGTGGCCATACAACACAGAACTACTAGAGCCCACATCCAGTTCTTCTTTCTTTTTTGACTGATTTTAATTTATTGTGCTTACATAGATTCAACTGTCCCACTGAATACATCCCCCCACCCCGTGTTCCCCTCAACATCCCCTTTGCCCCCCTCCCTCCAATGCCCTATTCCCTTCCCTCCAGGATTTGCTTTTCTGCTCTCTATAACACTGTGCTGTGTATCTATAATTTCACCACACTCTTTCCCTTCTCTGATCCCATCCTCTCATCTCCTTTCCCTCTGTCCACTTTCCCTCTGGTCCCTTTGATCCCGCCTCTGTCTCTATTCGATTCTTCACAGTACATATTGTTCATTGGATTCCTCAAATGAGTGAGGTCATATGATATTTTTCTTTCTCTGCTTGGCTTATTTCACTTAACATAATAGTTTCCAGGTCCATCCATGTTGTTGCAAAAGGTAATGTTTCCTACTTTTTCATGGCCCCATAGTATTCCATTGTGTATATGTACCACTGCTTTTTAATCCACTTATCCACTGACGGTCACTGGGGCTGTTTCCAGATCTTGGCTATTGTAAACAATGCTGCCATAAACATGGGGTCCATTTCTTCTTTTGAATCAGTGATTTGGTGTTCTTAGGATATATTCCTCAAAGTGGGATGGCTGGGTGAAAAGGCAGTTCTATTTTTAATTTTTTGAGAAATGTCCATAGTGTTTTCAACACTGGCTGCACCAGGCTGCATTCGCACCAGCAGTGCAGGAGGGTTCCCTTTTCTCCACATCCTCGCCAGCACTTATTCTGTGTTGTTTTGTTGATGAGCGCCATTCTGACTGGGGTGAGGTGATAGCTCATTGTGGTTTTATTTTGCATTTCTCTAATGATTAGTGATGTTGAACATTTTTTCATATGCCTATTGGCCACCTGTATGTCCCCTTTGGAGAAGTGTCTATTCAATTCTTTTGCCCATTTTTTGAATGGATTGTTTATCTTACAGGTATTGAGTTTTACAAGTTCTTTATACATTTTGGTTATTAACACCTTATCAGATATACTGTCGAATACGTTCTCCCATTGTGTGGTTTGTCCTTTTATTTTGTTCTTATTGTCTTTAGCTGTGCAAAAGCTTTTTAGTTTGATATAGTCCCATTTATTTATCCTTCTTTTATTTCACTTGCCTGTGGAAATAAATCAGCAAATATATTGCTGCGAGAGATGTCAGAGAGCTTACTGCCTATGTTTTCTTCTAAGATGCTTATGGTTTCACAGCTTACATTTAAGTCTTTTATCCATTTTGAGTTTATTTTTGTGAATGGTGTAAGTTAGTGGCCTAGTTTCAGTTTTTCGCAGGTAGCTGTCCAGTTTTCCCAACACCATTTGTTAAAGAGACTGTCTTTACTCCATTGTATGCTCCTACCTCCTTTGTCAAATATCAGTTGTCCATAGAGGTGTGGGTTTATTTCTGAGTTCTCTGTTCTGTTCCATTGCTCTATATGCCTGTTCTTATGCCAGTATCAAGCTGTTTTGAGTACAATGACCTTGTAGTATAAGTTGATATCAGGAAGTGTGATACTTCCCACTTTATTCTTCTTTTTCAAGATTGCTGAGGCTATTCATGTTCTTTTTTGGTTCCATATAAATTTTTGGAATATTTATTCTATACCTTTGAAGTATGTCATTGGTACTTTAATAGGAATTGCATTGAATTTACAGATTGCTTTGGGTAATATAGACATTTTAATGATGTTTATTTTACCTATCCATGAACATGGTACATGTTTCTACGTGTTTATATCTTCCTTGATCTTCTTTTTTAAAGAGTTTTTACTATTTATTTATTGTTGTTATTAGCATTCCATGATTTTTTTATTTAATTAATGGTGTTTACATATTCTAGTGTCACCCTCAATGCAGCCTACCTCTCCTGTATTCCCCTCAACATCTCACTTGTCCCCCTCCCCATAGTGCCCTCCCCCCTTACCTTCAGGTTTATCCCATCCTATCATCCCCTTTCCCTCTGTCCTCTTTTCCTCTGCTCCCTTTGATCCCGCCTTTGTCTCTATTCTGTTCCTCAGTTCTCACTGTCCCTTGGATTCTTCAAATGAGTGAGGTCATATGATATTTTTCTTTCTCTGCCTGGCTTATTTCACTTAACATAATAGTTTCCAGGTCCATCCATGTTGTTGCAAAAGGTAATATTTCCTTCTTTTTCATGGCCCCATAATATTCCATTGTGTATATGTACCACTGCTTTTTAATCCACTCATACACTGATGGACACTTGGGCTGTTTCCAGATCATTGCTATCGTGAACAATGCTGCCATAAAGATGGGATGCATTTCTTTTTTTCAGTCGGTGATATGGTGTTCTTGGGATATACTCCTAAAAGTGGGATGGCTGGGTCAAAAAGCAGATCAATTTATAATTTTTGGAGGAGTCTCCATATCTCCATACCATTTTCCACAGTGACTCCACCGTCTGTATTCCCACCAGCAATGCAGGAGAGTTCTCCTGTCTCCACATCCTCGCCAGCACCTATCATGTGTTGTTTTGTTAATGAGCACCATTCTGACTGGTGTGAGGTGATAGCTCATTGTGGTTTTAATTTGCATTTCTCTAATGATTAGTGATGTTGAATATTTTTTCATCTGTCTATCTGTATATCCTCTTTGGAGAAGTGTCTATTCATTTCTTTGGCCCATTTTTTGATTGGATTGTCTTCCTGGTGTTGAGTTTTACAAGTTCTTTATAAATTTTGGTTATTAACATCTTATCTGATGTTCATTATTAGTGCATAAAAATGCCACTGATTTCTGAATATTAATTTTATATCCTGCCACCTTGCTGAATTCATTTATCAGGTCCAGTAGTTTTTTGACTGAGACTTTAGGGTTTTCTATGTATAGTATCATGTCATCAGCAAATAATGATAGTTTTAATTCTTCTTTTGCAATTTGGATGCCTTTTATTTCTTCTTCTTGTCTGATTGCTGTGTCTAGGACTTCCAGAGCTATGTTGAATAAGAGTAGTAAAAGGGGGCACCCCTGCCTTGTTCCTGATCTAAAGGAGATTGCTTTTAATTTTTTTTTTTTATTAAACTTTTTTTAACAGTTTTTTTTTTTTTAAGATTTTTTTTATTTATTCATTATAGAGAGGGGAGAGAGAGAGAGAGAAGGGGGGAGGAGCAGAAAGCATCAACTCCCATATGTGCCTTGACCAGGCAAGCTCAGGGTTTTGAACCGGCAACCTCAGTGTTTCCAGGTTGACACTTTATCCACTGCGCCACCACAGGTCAGGCTGCTTTTAATTTTTGCCCATTGAGTATGATGTTGGCTGTGAGATTGTCATAGATGGCCTTTATCATGTTGAGGTATGTTCCCTGTATTCCCACTTTGCTGAGAGTTCTGATCATAAATAGGTGCTGGATTTTATCAAATGCTTTTTCTGTATCTATTGATATATTATCATGTGATTTTTCTCCTTCCTTTTGTTTATGTGATGAATCACACTGATTGATTTGTGAATAGTGTACTAGCCTTCTTTCCCCAGAATAAATCAATCATGATGTATGATTTTTTTCATGTATTGCTGGATCCGGTTTGCTAATATTTTGTCAAGAATTTTAGCATCTAAATTCATCAGGGATGTTGGCCTATAGTTTTCTTTCTTTGTATTGTCTTCGTCTGGTTTAGGAATCAGAATTATACTTGCCTCATAAAAGGAGCTTGGAAGTCTTACCTCTTCTTGAATTTTTTGAAATAGCTTGAGAAGGATAAGAGTGAGTTCTTCTTTGAATATTTGGTAGAATTTGCCTGTGAAGCACTCTGGCCCAGGGCTTTTGTTTGTTGGGAGGTTTTTGATAACTGTTTCAATCTCATTTGTTGTTATCGGTCTGTTTAGGTTTTCTGATTTTTCCAGATTAATTCTTGAAATATTATGTTTCAAGGAATTTGTCCATTTTACCGAGGTGGTCTATTTTTTTTTGGCATACAGTTCTTCATAGTATTTTCTTACAATCCTTTGTATTTCTGCTGTGTCAGTTGTTACTTCTCCACTCTCATTTCCAAGTTTATTTATTTAAGTCTTCTCTCTCTTTTTCTTGGTGAGTCTGGTTAAAGATTCATTGATCTTGTTTACCTTTTCAAAGAAGCAACTGTTGGTTTCATTAATCCTCTGTATTGTTTTTTTAGCGTCTAGGTCATTTATTTCCACTCTGATCTTTATTACTTCCTTCTTTCTACTTCCTCTGGGCTATACTTGCTGTTCTTTTTCTAGTTGTTTTAGATGCATGGTTAAGTTCTTTATTTCATCTTTTTCTTGATTCTTAAGGTATGCTTGTAATGCTATGAACCTCCCTCTCAGGACTGCTTTTTCTGTGTACCATAAATTTTGAGTTGTTGTATGTTCATTTTATTTGTTTCAGTGAAATTCTTGATTTCTTCTTTGATCTCATTGTTAACCCATTCATTATTTAATAACATGCTACTTAGTTTCCCAGTGTTTGAGTGTTTTTCAGTTTTTCCATTGTAGTTGATTTCTAGTTTCATGCCATTGTGATCAGAGAAGATGCTTGATATGATTTCAATCTTAGATTTATTGAGACTTGTTTTAGGGCATAACATGTGATCTGTCCTAGAGAATGTACCATGAGCACTTGAAAAGAATGTATATTCTGCTGCTATCGGGTAAAAGGTTCTGAAGATATCTATTAAATCGAGTTGATCTAGTGTGTCCTTTAAGTCTGCTGTTTCTTTTTAATTTTCTTTCCTGAGGATCTATCCAGTGATGTTAGTGGGGTATTGAAATCCCCTACTATTATAGTATTGCTGTTGACCTCGCCCTTTATGTCCATCAAAACCTGCTTTATATATTTTAGTGTTCCTGTATAGGCACATAAATATTTATAATTGTTATATCTTCCTGTTGGATTCCTCCCTTTATCATTATGTAGTAACCTTCTTCATCCCTTACTATAGCCTTTGTTTTAAAGTCTATTTTGTCAGATATAAATATTGCTACCCCAGCTTTTATTTCATTTCCATTTGCATAAAATATTTTTTCCCATCCCTTTTCTTTCAGTCTATGTGTATCTTTTGTTTTGAGGTGGGTCTCCTGTAGACAGTATATGTACGGGTCCTGTTTTCTTATCCATTCAGCTACCCTGTCTTTTTTTTTTTTTAACAGAGACAGAGAGATAGTCAGAGAGAGATAGATAGGGACAGACAGACAGGAATGAAGAGAGATGAGAAGCATCAATCATCAGTTTTTCGTGTGGCTCTTTAGTTGGTCATTGATTGCTTTCTCATATGTGTAACTCCTTGCTCAAGCCAGTGACCTTGGGTCCAAGCTGGTGGGCTTTTTGCTCAGACCAGATGAGCCTGCGCTCAAGCTGGCGACCTCGGGATCTCAAACCTGGGTCCTCCACATCCCAGTCTGACACTCTATCCACCACGCCACTGCCTGGTCAGGCTACTGCATGTCTTTTGATTGGAACATTTAATCTATTTACATTTAAGGTTATTATTGATATGTGGTTGTTTATTGCCATTTTATTCTTTAAATCTACATTCCTCCTTTACTAGATTTCCCCCCCTTTGTTCTGTTTACAACAGGCCTCTTAACATTTTTTGCAGCATTGATTTGGTTGTAATGAATTCCTAATTTTTTTTTTTTGTCTGGGAAACTTTCTATTTCTCCTTCAATTTTAAACAATAGCCTTGCTGGATAAGAAAGTATTGGTTGTATGCTCTTGTTCTGCATTACTTTGAATATTTCTTGCCATTTCCTTCGGGCCTGAAGTGTTCCTGTTGAGAAGTCATATGTTATCCTTATGGGGGCTCCCTTTTAGGTGATTGACTGCTTTTTTCTTGAAGCTTTTAGTATTTTTTTTTACCACTTAGTGTTGGTATTTTAATTATAATGTGTCTTGGTATAGGTCTCTTTGGGTTCCTCTTTAATGGGATTCTCCATGCTTCTTGAACTTGTGTGACTTTTTCTAGCATCAATTTAGGGAAGTTGTTAGCTATGGTTTGTTTGAACAAAATCTCTATCCCTTGTTCATCTCTTCTCCTTCAGGAACCCCTAGTATATGGATGTTGCTTCTCTTCATGTTGTCACAGAGCTCTCTTAGAGTTTCCTCAGACCTTTTGATCCTCTTTTTCTATTTGATATTCTGCTTCTGTGCTTTTGCTTATTTTGTCCTCTAAATCATTGATTCAGTCCTCTGCTTCATCCGTCTTGCTTTTAATTCCTTCTAGTGTAGTCTTCATTTCTGATATTGTGGTTGCCATTTCTGTCTGATTCTTTTTTATCATTTCAATGTCCTTTTTGATGCCTGCTTTCTCTTTGTTTAGGTGCTCATTTTGTCCATCTATTGTTGCTCTAAGATCCTTGAGCATCCTAACAATCATTATTCTAAGCTCTGCATCCAGTATGTTGGCTAATTCCATCTCATTCAGTTTTTTTTTCTGGGGATTTCTGTTTTTGATTCATTTGAATTGTATTTCTATGTCTTCTCATTTTGTCTGTACAGACTGCTCCTTTGCATGTGTTGTTTGTGTAGCTAGCTGAGTATAGGGTTGGTGTTGTCTGCCTCCAGCTTTCAGTTGTGTTGTTTTGAGATCTTGAGTTGGGTTCAGCTGTTTGTATTCCACTGTGGCTACTTGTCTGCTGCTACTGCTCTTTTTGCTGTTTGTATTTTCTATGACTTAGCTGAGGCAGATGTGAGGAACCTTTCCTTATGATACCACTCTAACTAGGTTGTTAGGTCCTGACCTGATTCTCTCCATATCTGGCCACTGGATGGTGTGCCAGCCCTGGACCTCCCTGGCTGGAACTTGGCACAGATCAGTGGGGGTCACTGCTTTTGACTGGCCCTTAGCAAAATTCTTGAAGCTACAGGAAATCCAGAGTTTGTGGCTGCATCTGCTGGGCCCTGATACCGTTGTAAATATCAGCTGCACACCTAGGCTGGCTTTTATCTACTCTTGGCCAGTGTGTGTGGCCTCTCTATTCCTGAAGTGAGGTCTTTCCGCTGGCACTCCCTTTCTGCCTCTGCTTCCTTGGGCACTCGCCCCGGTGCAGAATCACAGGTCTCAGCTCGGGCAGTTCCGCAGGTGTGGGTGTCTCCTCCCCTCACTGGGCTTCACACCCCGTGGTCTCAGAACCCCTCATGGGCATGAGGGATACCTGTTCAGGCTCTACCCCTTGCCTTCAGTGTACAGCCCGCTATGCTCTGCCACCTGTGGGGCGGGCTCCCTCTCTGGGCTCTGCCCCTTGCCGTCCCCACACAGGCCACCTGGTTCTGAACCCCACAGGCATGTGAGACCCCTCACCAGATTGTGCCTCCTGTGGGCACCCAGGATGCCTCACCTTTTAGGGGTCCACCCAGCACTCCAGGGCAGTGGATGCCTTGATCAGCAGGTTTCTGCACCCCAAGGTCAAGCAGGCTGCTCTCTGGGCTCCACCCCCTGCCACTGTAGCAGGGGCTGCGTCGCTTATGCAGCTCTTCTTTGTACTGAGTCCTGAGAGGATGTCTGCCTGTAAGTACTCTGACTGTGCACTCATAATTTGCTTTGCCTGGGTTTTCTGAGAAAGGGAATTTGATTTTCAAAATCTCACGTTAGCATTTAAGGTCTTTCCTTCAGCTAGAGGAGCCTTTTTCATCAGACAAGTAAAACTAAGCCAGTGGTGTGGGGATAGGAGTTGGGAGACAAATGCCAGAAATTGCACTTCTCTGATGATGTACAGAAATGATGTGTTCTGATCTCTCCAGCTCCAATCAGCACAACAAGACACAGCTGAAAACAGGAAGTGGGGAGTAGGGGCAGTAACTCGGGTCTCCATAGGTCTCCCGTCTACTGAAGCAGAGAAAGCAGCCTGCCCACAGAGAGAGTAACTGGCACATCAGGACTTCAGAGTCTCAGGTTACACCCATCGCATTCCTGGATACAGTTTCAAATAAGCCCCCTGCTGAGATCAGTAAACAAGACTACCACCTAGATAAGATACCTGAGAAGAAAAAGAAATCAAGACTTCAAAGAGGCTCTACTAGAAAAGCCAAACCCGACAGTGGATTACAAACAATAGCTGATGCCAACCCAAGAAGACCTAGAAATAACACAACTGAAAATATGAGGCAGACAACACCAACCCTAGACTCAACCAGCTCTACAAACAACACACCCAAACACACAGACATAATAAGAAGACAGAGAAGTGCAATCCAAATGAAATTACCAGAAAAGGAACTGAGTGATATGGAAATAACCAAACTATCGATGCAGAGTTTAAAATAATAATTGTTAGGATGCTTAGGGATCTTAGAACAACAATGGATGGTCATTATGAACACCTAAATAAAGAGATAGCAAGTATAAAAAAGGACATTAAAATATTAAAAAAGAATCAATTGGAGGTGACAAATACAATATCGGAAATGATTACCACAATGGAAGGAATTAAAAGCAGGATGGATGAAGCTGAGAATCGAATCAGTGAGTTGGAAGACAAGATAAACGAAGGCATGGAAGCAGAGCAGAAAAAAGAAAAGGGACTCAAAAAGTCTGAGGAAACACTAAGACAGCTTTGTGACAACATGAAGAGAAATAACATCCACATCATAGGGTTTCCTGAAGAAGAAGAGAAAGAACAAGGGATAAAGACTTTGTTCAATCATATCAGAGCTGAAAACTTCCCTAAATTGATACAAGGAAGGGTCTCACAAGTTCAAGAAGCACAGAGAACTCGAATAAATAGAAACCCAAAGAAACCTACACCAAGACACATCATAATTAAAATACCAAAGCTAAGTGATAAAGAGAAAATGTTAAAAGCTGCTAGAGAAAAAAAAGGCTATCACCTCAAAGGAGCCCCCATAATGTTGACATTTGACTTCTCAACAGAAACACTTGAGGCCAGAAGGGAATGGCAAGAAATATTCAAAGTAATACAGAACAAGAGCCTACAACCAAGACTACTTTATCCAGCAAGGCTATCATTTAAAATTGAAGGAGAAATGAAAAGCTTCCAAGACAAAAAAAAAAACCTCAAGGAATTCATTACAACCAAACGAATGCTGCAAGAAATGTTAAGGAGCCTGTTGTAAACAGAACAAAGGGGGAAAAGATCTAGTAAAGAAGGAATGTAGATTTAAAGAATAAAATGACAATAAACAATTACATATCAATAATAACCTTAAATGTAAATGGTTTAAATGATCCAATCAAAAGATATAGGGTAGCTGCTTGGATAAGAAAACAGGACCAGTACAAATGCTGTCTACAAGAGAAACACCTTAAAACAAAAGATGCACATAGACTGAAGGTAAAGGGATGGAAAAAAACATTTCATGCAAATGGAAATGAAAAAAACGCTGGGGTAGCAATACTTATATCAGACAAAATGGACTTTAAAACCAAGGCTATAGTAAGAGATAAAGAAGGTCACTACATAATGATAAAGGGAATAACCCAACAGGAAGATATAAACATCATAAATATCTTTGCACCTAATATTAGGGCACGTAAATATATGAAGCAGACTTTAATGGATATAAAGGACAAGATCAACAGCAATACTTTAATAGTAGGAGATTTCAATACCCCACTAACACCACTAGATAGATCCTCAAGAATGAAAATTAACAAAGAAACAGCAGACTTAAAGGACACACTAGATCAACTCGATTTAATAGATATCTTCAGAACCTTTCACCCTAAAGCAGCAGAATATACATTCTTTTCAAGTGCTCATGGTACATTCTCGAGGATAGACCACATGTTAGGACACATAAGCAGTCTCAACAAATTTAAGAAGACTGAAATCATATCAAGCATTTTCTCTGATCACAATGGCATGAAACTAGAAATCAACTACAACAGAAAAAGTGAAAAATATTCAAACACATGGAAACTAAATAGCATGTTATTAAATAACAAATGGGTAAACAATGACATCAAAGAAGAAATAAAAAAATTTCTAGAGACGAATGATAATGAACATACAACAACTCAAAATTTATGGTACACAGCAAAAGCAGTCCCGAGAGAAAAGTTCATAGCACTACAGCCATTCCTTAAGAAACTTGAAAAAGCTCAAATAAACAACCTAACCTTTCATCTAAAAGAACTAGAAAAAGAACAGCAAGTAAGGTCCAGAGGTACTAGAAGGCAGAAAATAATAAAGATCAGAGTAGAAATAAATGACATAGAGTCTAAAGAAACAATACAGAGAATCAATGAAATCAAGAGCTGGTTCTTTGTTAGGATAAACAAGATCAATGAACCTTTAATGAGACTCGTCAAGAAAAGAAGAGAGAGGACTCAAATAAATAAAATTAGAAATGAGAGTGGAGAAATAACAGCCAACACAATAGAAATACAAAATATTGTAAGAAAATACTATGAAGAACTCTATGCTTAAAAATTAAACAACCTAGGTGAAATGGACAAATTCCTTGAAAACATAATCTTCCAAATATCAATCTGGAAGAATCAGAAAACCTAAACAGACCGATTACAACAAAAGAGATCAAAACAGTTATCAAAAAGCTCCCAAAAAAACAAAACCCCTGGGCCTGATGGCTTCACTGGTGAATTCTACCAAATATTCAAAGAAGAACTAACTCCTATCCTTCTCAAGCTATTTCAAAAAATTCAAGAGGAATGGACACTTCCAAGTTTCTTTTATGAGGTGAGCATAATTCTGATTCCAAAACCAGGCAAAGACAACTCAAAGAAAGAAAATTATAGGCCAATATCCCTGATGAATTCAGATGCTAAAATCCTCAACAAAATATTAGCAATCTGGACCCAGCAATACATGAAAAAAGTCATATATCATGATCAAGTGGGATTTATTCTGAGGAGGCAAGGCTGGTACAATATTTGCAAATCAATCAATGTGATTCATCACATAAACAAAAGGAAGGAGAAAAACCACATGATAATTTCAATAGATGCAAAAAAAGCATTTGATAAAATCCAGCACCCATTTATGATCAAAACTCTTAGCAAAGTGGGAATACAGGGAACATACCTCAATATGATAAAGGCCATCTATGACAAACCCACAACCAACATCATAATTAATGGACAAAAATTAAAAGCAAATCCCCTAAAATCAGAAACATGGTAGAAGTGCCCCTTTTCACCACTCTTATTCAACATAGTACTGGAAGTCCTAGCTACAGCAATCAGACAAGAAGAAGAAATAAAAGGCATCCAAATTGGAAAAGAGGAAGTAAAACTATCATTATTTGCAGATGATATGATACTGTATATAGAAAACCCTAAAGTCTCAATAAAAAACTACTGGACCTAATAAAGGAATTCAGCAAGTTGGCAGGATATAAAATTAATACACAGAAATCAGTGGCATTTTTATATACGAACAATGAACTGTCAGACAGAGAAATTAAGGAAACAATCCCCTTCACTATTGCAACAACAACAAAAAAATAAAGTACCTAAGAGTAAATTTAACCAAGGAGGTTAAAGAATTATACTCAAAAAATTATAAAACATTGATAAAAGAAATCAAGGAAGATACAAACAAATGGAAGCATATACCGCGCTCATGGTTAGGAAGAATAAACATCATTAAAATGTCTATATTACCCAAAGAAATTTATAAATTCAATGCAATACCAATGACATACTTCAAAGATATAAAACACATATTCCAAAAATTTATATGGAATCAAAAAAGAACAGAAATAGCCTCAGCAATCTTGAAAAAGAAGAATAAAGTGGGAGGTATCACACTTCCTGATATCAAGTTATACTACAAGGCTATTGTACTCAAAACAGCGTGGTACTGGCATAAGAACAGGCATATATATCAATGGAACAGAACAGAGAACCCAGAAATAAACCCACATCCTTATGGACAATTGATACTTGACAAAGGAGGTAAGAGCATACAGTGGAGTAAAGATAGTCTCTTTCACAAATGGTGTTGGGAAAACTGGACAGCTACCTACAAAAAAATGAAACTAGACCACCAACTTACAATAGATAAAGAACTTAAATGTAAATCGTGAAACCATAAGCATCCTAGGAGAAAACATAGGCAGTAAGCTGACTGACATCTTTCACAGCAATATATTTGCTGATTTATCTCCACAGGCCAATGAAATAAAAAACAGGATTAACAAATGGGACTATATCAAACTAAAAAGCTTTTGCACAGTAAAGACAATATGAACAGAATAAAAAGACAAACCACACAATGGGAGAACATACTTGACAATACATCTAATAAGGAGTTAATAACCAAAATTTATAAAGAACTTGTAAAACTCAACACCAGGAAGACAAACAATCCAATCCAAAAATGGGTACAAGAAATGAATAGACACTTCTCCAAAGAGTACATTTAGATGGCCAATAGACAGATGAAAAAATGTTCAATATCACTAATCATTAGAGAAATGCAAATTAAAACCACAATGAGATATCACCTCACATCAGTCATAACAGCACTCATCAACAGAACAACACAGAATAAGTGCTGGCGAGGATGTGGAGAAAAGAGAACCCTCCTGCACTGCTAGTGGGAATGCTGACTGATGCAGCCACTGTGGAAAACAATATGGAGATTCCTCAAAAAATTAAAAATGGAACTGTCTTTTGACCCAGCCACCCCACTTTTAGGAATATATCTAAGAACACTACATCACTGATTCAAAAGAAGAAATGCACCCCCATGTTTATGGCAGCATTGTTCACAATAGCGAAGATCTGGAAGCAGCCCATGTGTGCATCAATGGACGAGTGGATTAAAAAGCAGTGGTACATATACACAATGGAATACTATGGGGCCATGAAAAAGAAGGAAATCTTACCTTTTGCAACAATATGGAGGGACCTTGAAACTATTATGTTAAGTGAAATAAGCCAGGCAGAGAAAGAAAAATATCATATGACCTCACTCATTTGAGGAATCCAAGGAACAATGAGAACTGAGGGACAGATTAGAAACAGAGGAGGGATCAAAGGAACCAGAGGAAAAGAGGACAGAGGAAAGGGGATGATAGGATGGGATAAACCTGAAGGGAAGGAGGGAGGGCGCTGTAGGGAGGTGGGCAAGGGAGATGTTGAGGGGAATATGGGGGAGGGAGGATGCATTCTGGTGACCCTAGAATCTATGTAAACAGAAATGATTAAATAAAAAATATATAAATTAAAAAAAAAAAAGAAATGATGTGTTCTGCACATGTTGCAAGGGGTAAGGCTCCGTGTGATGAGAGTGGGCAGGCTCCTGTGGTCTTCCAGAGGACGGTTGGGAGACATACTGGTTTAGAAGAACCAAAGATTCAATGTTTTAATAGTAAGATCCTAGATAAAATATCCCTGTGCTTGCGACACACAGACTTGAATGTAATAAACTAGAATTTAATTAAAACGTTTTATTTTTCAAATCCCCAAGAAAGAAGCCACATTGCCGTGGGCTAGTCAGATTTCACCGGCTGAGCAGGAATAGGCTCGAGAGTCATTAACTATTTGGTTAGGAGAGCAGACCCAGGGCCATGAACCAGGGAGCACTGGGGGTGGAGGGAAAAGAACACAGTTTTTGGTTCAATAAGATAAAAGAGGTTTTGGTTAAAAGAAAAATGCAGCAGCCCTGACCAGGTAGCTCAGTAGGTTAGAGCATTGTCTCAACATACTGGGATTACGGGTTTGATCCCTGGTCAGAGCACGTACAAGAATCAACCAATGAGTGCATAAATAAGTGGAACAACAAATTGATGCTTGTTTTTCTCTCTCTCTCCCTTTCTCTTTTTAAAAAAATAAATGCGTAGAAAAATTTAAATGCAGCTTACATTCTGAATCGTCATCCTTGAATATTCCAAATGTGTCAGATTGTATACCCACACATTACAGCCTGTTTCACCTGCTTTACAGTTCAAAAGTGGTATAATTTGAAATCTTCAGAAGAGGCTACATAACAGTGAGCACATAATACGCACCACTCACTCACTATCTACTCAGTAAGTGCCTCCCATAGGCCAGGCTGGGTGGGTGGGCACTGGGGACCCTGAGGACTCAGTGGTGGAAAACAAGACAGAACTGCCTGGTTCCTGCCCTCAGGAAGTTTTTTAGTCTAGCACAAATGAGTTGAGTAAAGTATTACACAGTTCATAGGAAAAACAGAATGCCTCCTTAATTACCAGTATGTCCTCGTTTTCCTTCCTTTGCAATATACGGGAAATGGAATGTGGTAGAAAGAGTACTGTTGCATTCTTGGGAGGCATTTGACCGGAGAGATCAGGACAGCAAGTTCCCCTTCATGAATAATGGATCTAGGTGATGTTCACCAATGGCAAAAAGCATTAGGTAAAAAGTTGATGGGGGAACTGTATCATAGATATATTAAGCTGACAACACCTCAATCTACTTACTGACTACTCGTAAAAGAACAGAGAGGGAGAGACATACAGAAGTACAAAACACCACTCAATGAAGGAGTTTTGTCTTCCTCCCAACATCAAACTTAAATCTGAGTAAGCCTCTAGACTCAGTTACCAATTGTAGGAAAAACAAAGAACAGTAAAATTTTTAAATGACACCACAGGGATACAACTGCAAATTTTTAGAATGTGGGCAACTGACAAACAACCCAATGTTTTCAACAAAAGAAGTTACCAAAGGAGAGGGGGAGAGAAACAGACTAAAAGGGACATCAGGGTAATATCAACAAAGTGCAAGTGGGAGCCCTGTTCGGATACGGATTCAACCAGTGGGAAAAGAAAGTATGAAGCACCAGGGAAAGCAAGAAAATATGCCCTGACTGCACATCTGATATCTAAATGTTTTTAAATAGTGATAAAAAACATTGTGGTTAAGTTTTGAAAAGTGCTTTCACTCAGTTATATGTAGGTAGATGAATGTTTATGGATGAAATGGAATCAGCTTCAAAAGAATAGGTGAGGAAATAAGTACATAAAAAATGTTCTACATTATTGGCATTATTATTCAGCAATAAATGAAATTAAGTCCTAACACATGCTACGACATAGACGAACCCTGAAGATATTACATTAAGTAAAAGAAACCAGTCACAGGGGACCACATGTTATATGGCTCCATGTATATGAAATGTCCAGAACAGGCAAATCTACAGAAACAAGCAGATCAGAGGTTGCCTAGGGCTGGGGGTAGCAGAGAAAGATGATATTGGGGGGTGATAGCTAAGAGTTCTTGGGTTTTTTTATGGGCCGATGAAAATATTCTAAAATTGATTTGGTGAGAGACGCACAACTCTGTTTATGCTAAAAGCAACTGAATTGTACACTTAAAAGTTAAATCCATGTAGGGAGGGAGTGGGTAAGGATACAGGTGAAATATAATAGAACATGTGTTGTAATGGTTTTAAATGTGTAGGTTCTGGTGTCAGACCCTCTGGGTCAAATGTTGGCTCTGCCAATTACTAGATATATGACCTAGGGTAAGATATTTAACTTATCTGAACCTCAGTTTCCTTACATGGAAATCTGTACAGGTTTGTACAGATTAAATGAGGTCGAGATATTTAAAGCACACAGTGTATGGCATATTTAAAATGCTCAATAAGCAGTAACTTTTATTATTAACATTTTTTCCCCCTCATACCGGCTCCTTCAGGAGGAACATCTTTCTTCAGCATCTGCCTCAGAAATCACAGGAATTGTGACTAATCCTGACGTTTGGTTGGCTTAGTCCTTTTGCATTTTTATGCTTTTCTTTAAGAAAGCATTGTTCTTCAAAGGCTCCATTTTGGTTTCAGGCTACAGACAAGGATTCAGGAGGAGCAGCAAGAGATACAGGAGACCAACAGTAGCCACATCAGTCAACTGTGCTGAAAGGCCTGCCCCCCCCCCCCATCCCCAGTATGGCCACAAATGCTGGAGGAACAAAGGCTAAGTTTCACAGAGGAGCCTTTCAGACCCCTTTCCTTTGGTGGTGACTTTGGGATATGGTTGGTGCGACCCAGAGGTGGCCACTTTTCACTGCTGACATTATCGGACCTGCCAATTTTTCTTCTGGATTCCACCTCCGTTCAGCTCTTTCACCCCCACAACGGCCTCCTGAACTTGCAAAGTGCTTTGGCTCTTTTTCAATAACAGAGGCTCTACATGAACCTAAATCAGTGAGACTATGATAAATATTTTATAAACGGCACTCTGAAAGCACATCTCAGACAAACATACACACACATTGGGATTTATATACTCACACACGCTCACCACACAGAACTGCCGTATTTTCTTCCATTCAAGTTCACTTCAAAACAGAATTAAAACAATTTTTGTTTTGTTTTACTATACTATCAACTGCACAAAGCAATCAGTCAAGGAGAGATAGAAACATATGGACTAAATTTCATGGCGTTGAAAAATAGTAAACAAAGACAGCAATGTGCTCTTCCACTCTGCTCTCTGGGACCCTCACTCGGCAGCCACAGGCCCAGCTTGCATCAAATTCATCCCAGGGGGGCCCCGGTCAGAGCGCTGCTCCCATCTTTGCAATGACTTGTTCAAACACTCAAAGGTTCTTTGAAGCAATGTCTCAGAGCAGTGCTAGTTAGCATTCTCTCCACCTTGGAAAATGCTTTTTTGCATGCCAGGCCTTCCCCACGGACACACTAGGACGTCCGAGACAAGCAACCATGCTGAGTACTGTGGGTGGGTGTGTTTGCTGTTATGAGTGTGCAAGACTGTCCTGCACACTGAAAAGCAATGGAAAGTGAAGGTAATAATCAAATTTGTTTTCCTAAGTATTGATTTTTCCAGACCTCCATTCCATCTTAAGGTGAGCAAGTATGCTCTACCAAAGAATGAGCCAAAAAAACCCCCCACCTTTATTTTACTGTTATAATATCTAGACTTGATACCTTTTAACGTTTGCTAAAATGAACAGTGTTCTTACAATTCACTGCATAATCTCTGGCTTCCTCTGGCTTGCTAATTGAAACAGAAATGTGTATTGGGTTATTTACTCAGATACAACACTGACTGCATGTCTTGTTATCAAAATGCTGCCACCTCTGAGAACACAATGTATTCTCATCTACCATGTATATAACTTGCCCTCTTCCTTGTCAAATTGTGTCCATTCTCAGGTAAAGGTGAAGAGAATAAAAGTAAAACAAAAACAAAAACACACAACCAGACAGTCGTACTATAATGGCAAACTGACATGAGAACTTAAGTGTTGTGGTTGCTCACTAAATGTCAGGATATGATCAGGCACAGATTATACACTATAGCCTGGCCCTTTCCCTTCCTTCCAGAAGGCTAACTGGAACAGAAGTATCACAGTGGTGACGGCAAGCGTTCCACGGTACACTGTTTACATGCCCCACTTCAGGGAGAGGTGCTGGAACGAGCACAGGCACGTGTCTGGAAGGCACGACCTTTGGGACCAAGATGGTGAATCCTAGCTTCCCCGGTGCCTGCCCATGTGTCTGTCTGGGACCAAGATGGTGACTCCTAGCTTCCCCGGTGCCTGCCCATGTGTCTGTCTGGGACCAAGATGGTGAGTCCTAGCTTCCCCGGTGCCTGCCCATCTGTCTGTCTGGGACTAAGATGGTGAGTCCTAGCTTCCCCGGTGCCTGCCCATGTGTCTGTCTGGCCACAGCTGTCATGGAGCCGTGACGCAGCAGCAGCTCCCCCGGCTCTTGTTCACCAGTTCAGGATCCCAAAGCACTGACGGGACTGGTGGCATGGCGAAGGGACAGGTAGGTGCCGCCGCAGAGGCAGTGGCCTTTACAGGCCAGCAGGTTTGCCTTGGTCTGAACTGTGGTGTTGGCATTTTCTAGCTGTGTGAGTGGGGGTGTGAACTCACTTCTCTGGGCCTCCAGTTTCTCACGTGAAAACCAGGGTTGTCCCGATTTCAGAGTTGTCGAAGAGATGGGAAGGAAGAGCAAGTGCTCAGCGGGGCCAGCAGCGAGGTGGGAGCAGAAGGTGGCCGGGGTGGGGGTGTGTGGCCTGCACAATTCCTGAAGGACCACTCAGCTGTGAACGTCCAGCCCTACTCTCCTCTGACCCTGCCGCCCCCATGCTGTCATGGTGGACAAGGAGGCTCGCAGACAGTAGGGCCCTCAGGGACTTATGGTTTATCTCAAGAGGTAATTCAAGCTGAAAGTATTGCTTGGCCTGGTTTGTTTTCATAATTAGGTGATTCAGGTTTTTATACCTAAATTTATCATATGATTTGAAATCTGTGGAGCCACTAACATCTCTTGCAATGTCAGGAATGGCTGTCATAGTAAGAACAGGAAGGAGGAGAAGGGACAGTTGCTTGCACTGTGCTGGACATTTTATTTTGATACTTTTTAATATTCCAAACGACGTCGGGAAGTAAATAAATGTTTTTGAATATTTATCACCTTTATTTGAAATGTTATTTAGTTGTGAGTTTAATTGTTTTCATAAACTAAGAAGAGTTATTGTAATATTTGGGAGGATTGCAAAGATAGCAGAGTTCCCCTAGCTCTACACACCCCATCGCCCCCATTAACATCTTCTGTTAGTCTAATGCATTTGCCTCAACTAATGAGCCTATATTGACACATGAAGTGCACAATTTATTTGAATTTCCTTTGTTTTTGCCTCCTGCCTGTTCAATGTCCCAGGATTCCATCCAGGACCACACATACATTTAGCCGCCATCTCTCCGTAGGCTCCTGCAGGCAGTGTCTGTTTCTTAGATTTTCCTTGTTCTTGAAGACCTTCACTGTTTTGACTAGTACTGGTCAAGTATTTTGCACAATGTCCCTCAACTGGGGTTTGTCTGATCCCCCCCCCCTCCTGTGATTAGACTGGGAGTATCGTTTTGGGAGGAGGACCACAGAGGTAAAGTGCCATCGCATCACATGGCACCACCAAGGGCACATGCTATCAGCATGACCTTGACGACTATGTGAGGCAGTGTCTGTCAGGCTGTTGCCTTCCTCCCCACTGTCCTCCGTGGAAGGCCCATGCACCCTGCACACTCCAGGGGCGAGGAGATGCTCCACCTCTTTGACAGTGAAGTATCTACATATTGTATATTATTTGGGATTCTGCTGCACAGATTTTTCTGTTCTCCATTTATTTAAGTATTTTTATCTAATAATTTATTTACATTAACATAGAATCATGAATATTTATTTTATAGTTTAGGTTATAAGCCAACATTATTTATTTTGTTTCTTTAACTGTTCCGACTTGGGCCATTGAGAGCTTTCAGTTGGTGCCCAGGCCCCTTTGAACAGCCCACCCCGCCCCCAATACAGTGACCTTTTTTAAGCACTTACTCCTTTTCAGGCACTACAGGATCCTGCAAGCTCATCTCATATGTCCCCTGTCCAGTTCTACAGTCAGCCACTTCACCAAAGAGCCCTGGAGACTTGTTTTTGAGCTCTTATCGGTTGGGCCAGGGCAGCCTGCCGTCCGGAGCTGTTTTTCCCTATGGCTGAGGTGCTGCCCTTCGTACTACTGGACCCAAAGTATGCCTACACTGGCTAGTGGGAGCACACTCTTTCCTGCCTGCATGGCCTCAGAGACTGCTCTGCTTGTTCCCTTATGGTGGTGCTTCCCTCAGCCACTGGAGTCTCCTCATTCAAAGTGCTGAGGACAGAGGGGACCCCCACAAGTCTTAGAGCTCCCTCTCGGGGCACAGCCATCTCGGGGACTCTGCCTTGTGGATTCCAGCACTGTGGCTCCTCGGACCCCTAACTCTGTCTCCTCAGCTTAGATTCCTAGGCTCTGTCAGGTCCCCATGCCTGCGCCGTGGCCTACAACCCTCTCCAGGCAGAGAGCTGGGAGAACAGCAGGGCTCACCCCATTGCGTCCCCCCTGTGCTATTTATGTCCTAGGTCTGAATACCACTGTTCCAAATATTTTGTTTAGATTTTTACTTGTCTAAGGCGGGAAGGTAAATTCAGTTCCTATTATTCCATCTTGGCCTGAGTAGAAGTTCTGAAGTTCACTATATATTGGGTCTCATTTGGAAATGTGATTGAATTCCCTGGGTATAAACAGTCTGCCATAGTCAGTGGCTACAGTGAATCATCTCCTAGACAAGTGAGGGACTTTGACCGCACAGCATCATGTGGCTGAAGTAATGGAGCAGGGTTGGTCTGCCTATATCACATGCGAGGTCGTTGGGGGCTCTGGAAGCCTCAGTGCCTTCCTGTGAACGCTACTGGATGATCAGAGAGCTGCCTGGGGAGGGCACATCACCAGGTACACCTGCTCTTCTCAGGACACAAGTGACCAAGGATTTTAAATGAAGACAGCCCACATGAGTGAAATGCACATGTCGAAGCAGCCTTAAAAACCCACAGAATGTCTGAATTCACAGGACCTTCCTCATCCCAGGCAAGCCGAGAAGGGCTGGTTAATAGGCGAACTCACCAATAGCTTGAAAACGCTCTCAGTTAACATGGGCAGAAAGTGGAAGGTCATGGCTAAAAAGGCCCCCCTGGGGTTTATTTACTCCAAGCCTTCCGTACATCTCAACTGTTTCATAGGAGTCTCATAAACACACACACACACATACACACACCCTTGTGAAATATAAACTGAGTCATAATTTTCTTCTGGATCTCTCAATTTCATTGTTTTTGGTTGGATCTTAGAAACCTTTCTCCCAAAACAATGAGGCAGGCTTTAATGATCTAAAAACAAATTTTTGAAATCTAGGAACCTTACATCTAAGGAGTGAACACTTTCAGCTGTGAGTGCCTCCATCACTGTAAATCAGAGATACTTCAGAGGGAACTCTCTTCACACAGCTCATCATGCACGTCCGTGTTCCTCAAGTGGTGCATCTCCCGCCATGCACTGCTGGCACACTCTGTGTGCTCCTTCAACCACAGGTGGGTAGTTGCATCTTTCCCTACTCTACTCAAAACCAAATGCCAGGCCTCCTGCATGTCCTTAGCGTGAGGCCAGCTCATGGCATCTCTAGCCTCACATCCATCTTCTGCCCCCCTCCATACCTCCCATCACCCACCCCTTCTGGCCCAGCAAAGCGCATGGGCACTTAGAAACATGAAAGTGTGTATCCTCATCAAAGACTAGAAGGCTCCTCATTACTGAAGGGGCCATAAGTGACCATAGAATTTTTTGCTCCATGGGTTTCCTAAAGAACCGCGAGTTAGGAAGTAAGGCAGAGGGGGTGAGTGACCTGGTTTCAGAGTAATTGATATGCTCATCTTCAAAAAATGAGGGGTGTATGGGGTGCAAAAAGATGGAGAAGTACAACAACCACATGCCCCACCATGTGAAGAGCTACGCTCTGTGGCTGAGCAGAATGCCAAGTAGGTTATCTGCAAATGGCGCACAGAGTGAGTGCCCCTCCCAGTGAGCACGGTCCAGAGGGGCAGCCTCGGCACTGGCCCTGCGGAGGGATTTTGCTAGTATCATATCACTCTGCTTTTCTGCTGATCGTGTTAAGTTGAAACATGAGTTTTCTAATATTTAACATTTTGGACTTAAAAAGTGGCAATTTCCTGTTTTTGAAATACCTGCTTCATGGTTTACCTGGCTAGACTGTAACTTATATAGACTTTTGCAGCCATGAGTGACACAGCTGCAGTTCTGGGCACTCTCCACCTCTACAATGCTGTACCATAAGCACTACTATTTTCAGTTATTCTGGGAAAACTAAATTATCTTATAGAGACCGCTGCTATAACTTCATGTTAATAAGAATTTCAATAGTAACTATAACAATAACACAAACAACACATAAGTATATATGTATAGGTATATACACTATTTTTACTGCTCACAAAAATTAGGGGATATTTCAAAACGAACATGAAGCAATAAAATATCCTCTAATTTTAGTGAGCACTATGCATTAACTCTTTTATTCCTCACAACAAACCTGAGGTATGTTCTGTTACTATTTCCATTTACAGGAGGAAAGCAGTTACCAGGATTCCACAACCTGCAATTACCAAGACCAGACTGAATGGTTCCCAGTGCAAACAAATTCAATGTATTCAGTGTTCATTATCATAGCTCTTATTTGTAGCCCCTGGATGTTTCCTTTCTGTCTGCTTTTGAAAAAAATCATTGCATTTGATACCAACAATCCATAGCACATTAGAAAACTGTTAACAATTATCATTTGCATTTTGAATCAAGTTCTAAGATTCATGTATTATTCTCCCTTTTCCTTGGATTTCACCAAGCCATCTGAACTATACATCCAACCACTGATGAAAAGGCATATTTCATATATGTAAATATTAACATGTAAATGAGACAAAAATACATTCGTAGATAATTATACCCTTTTAATTGAATGTTGGCTGAGAAGTAACCAGGACAGTCCTTATAGCATATTTTCAACATTTAATACCTTTTACTACTATGACATATTAAGAAAAATATCTGACCAATGTTAAAATAATTTTTTAAATTCTGACCATCACCACCAACCATAGGAAACAGAACCTAGCATTGTTTCTAAAGGCCACCTAATAGAAATGACACAGGATTGCCCAGGAAAGGAAGCAGGTGGAAGGGAGGGGAAGTGCTGGATTAGGACAGATTCAGAGGCACAAACCCAGAAAGCACCAAGGGTTTGAGAATTCTGAAAGAAGGGCAAGCTAGTGGCCGGAGCCTGCATAGCATCTCCTCGGGGTGGCAGGAGCTCTCTGGGAGAGCTCAGGGACACTGGGCAAACAAAGAACCCTTGCCTGGAAAAGACCCTTGCCCAGCTCGCACAGAAGCAGAGCACCTGTCTGCCTTCCAGGGGCAGCAGGCTTGGACATGGAGCACATCCCAGACGTGGCCAGTGTGGGCAAGCTGAGTGCTTTTTCCTTAGCCTCAAGGCAGTCACCCAACCTGGTGTGTGTGTGTGGGGGGGGGCAGGGGAGAAAATAGCACGAGACAGAGTAAACCAAATTTAGACAAATAAAGAAAGGTGTCACCCCTCACACCTAGAGCTGTGGGAGAAAATGTACACAGCTCTAATCCTATTTGAGAATCCAATAGGATATCTGTAAATATCTCAATTCATCTTCTATTTTACATTTCCTCTAAAATTCTCAACTGCCTATAGACCCACCAGTTTCCCCTCCAGAGACTGCAAGGGGTCCATGGACCTGTTTTACAGAACAGTGCACTCAATCTTAAGGTACATGAGGGCAGGGCTCTGTCAGCACCAAACAACAAGCATACAACAAAATGTGTTGAACTGAATTGCTGTTGTTTGATTTTAGTGAAGTTTATGTCCTCAGAATCATTACGCATTATGAAAATCTCTCAGTCCAGGGGCTACTATAGGTTCACCATTCTTTGGAACCATAATATACAATCCAAGACTTGACAGTTATATGTATCCACTTTTGATTGACTGCGTGAATTATATTAAATGAGAATTAAAAAAAAAATTTTCCTGTGCAACTTCTTTCTTCATGCCTCCTTCCCTCCTTCACTCCCTCTACCTTTAAAAAATTTTGCCGGCCCTGGCTGGTTGGCTCAGCAGTGGAGCATCAGCCCAGCATGTGGAAGTCCTGGGTTTGATTCCTAGTCAGAGCATACAGGAGAAGTGACCACCTGTTTCTCAACCCCTCCTTCTGTCTCTCTCTCTCTCTCTCTCTTCTCCTCCCACAGCCATGGCTCAAATGGTTTGAGTAAGTTGTCACTGGGTGCTGAGAATGGCTCCATGGCCTCGCCTCAGGCACTGAAATAGCTCAGTTGCCAAGCAATGGAGCAGTGGCCCCACAGGGGGCTTGCCAGGTGGATCCCAGTTGGAGCGTATGCAGGAGTCTGTCTCTCTGCCTCCCTAACTCCCCACCTCTCATTTAATTAAAAAAAATTGCCTATGGATATTTTCAAGCTTGAGAAAATCCCATTTCACTTTGAAGCAGGAGGATTTCATAAATACTGAAAAGCCGATATCCATAAAACCAAACCAGTACATGTGGAAGTTCTACCAAAGTCCCTCTATGTGAAATTTTCTGGTGTCCCAAGGGGTGACTGGGAGGATGCTGACATCCCAGAGGGTACAGGAGAAAGGAGCATATGTGGCCCTTCTTGAACTGCCACTCTGCTGTCGGAGGCTCCATGAGTCCTCCAGCTTAGGCCTCCCAAGCCCTTAGTTTATAGCCCTCATTATTTGGGGGCCTGACACTGTGTAGAAAAGAAGGGAAAACAAAAAAAAATTTTTCACCAAAACTCTTAATTAACTAAAATCCAAGTAAGCAAAATACTCAAAGCTTGTTTTGCTGTTTTAACTTTAGATGATTTAGACAAAGTATTTGATTTTGAACAAATAAAACAAAAACTTCTTAAATATGACTTAGGGACAGTCTAACTTTAGACTAGAACTCCCTTCTAGAGTTTTACAATAAGAATTGACCCACACAAATTCATTAAATTAGTGAATGGCCTTTCCTCCAAGTTCTAGGAATATTTGTAATCATAGCCCATTAGAAAAACATTTCAATTACCAAAGTGAGTTAAGCTAAATTTTACCTACTCTACACAATTAAGGCAGAAAGCACACATATCACTATAGAACGATAAATATAGGAATGGAAACTATAAGGACTGTCTAAATTAATTCTCATCCATAAAAATATTAAACTGACCAGAACATACACCTCATAGAACATTCTAGTTAATTGACGCTGATCAAAATGGACACCATTATTTCTGCAGAAAATGCCCTCCCCCCAATTTACTTCTTTTTTCAACATTGAAGAAAAATGCCACCAGACATCTGGTTAAGTATATAGTTTGCTATAAGAACATTATGAAATATTCACTTTCTGGTATGCCAATTAATCAACAGTTCAAATGGTATAGAGATGTTCACCTGAAACCTATGTACTCTTTTTTTTTTTAAATATTTTTCTGAAGCTGGAAACGGGGAGAGACAGTCAGACAGACTCCCGCATGCACCCGACCGGGATCCACCCGGCATGCCCACCAGGGGCGACACTCTGCCCACCAGGGGGCGATGCTCTGCCCCTCCATGGTGTCGCTGTGCCGTGACCAGAGCCACTCTAGCGCCTGGGGCAGAGGCCAAGGAGCCATCCCCAGCGCCCAGGCCATCTTTGCTCCAATGGAGCCTTGGCTGCGGGAGGGGAAGAGAGAGACAGAGAGGAAGGAGGGGGTGGGGGGTAGAGAAGCAAATGGGCGCTTCTCCTATGTGCCCTGGCTGGGAATCGAACCCGGGTCCCCCGCACGCCAGGCCGACGCTCTACCACTGAGCCAACCGGCTAGGGCTGAAACCTATGTACTCTTATTGATCAATGTCACCCCTTTAATTTAATTCTCTAAATAAAATTAAAAAAATAAACCCAAAATAAAATAAAACTAGAAGTATAAAGCACAGTTTCTCAAAGAGAAAAAATGTTAAGAGTGTGGGCTTTTTTCTTATTTGTTTGCTTACTCTGAACGAAACATTTAAAAAAGGACATATATTGCCTGACCAGGCAGTGACGCAGTGGATAGAGCATTGGACTGGGACACAGAGGACCCAGGTTCAAAACCCTAAGGTTGCCAGCTTGAGCGTGGACTCATCTGGCTTGAGCGCAGGATCACCAGCTTGAAAGCGGGGTCACTGACTTGAGTGTCCCCATGACCCAATGGTCGCTGGCTTGAGCCCAAAGGTCACTGGCTTGAGCCCAAGGTTGCTGGCTTGAGCAAAGAGTGACTCACTCTGCTGTAGCCCCCCATTCAAGGAACATATGAGAAAGCAATCAGTGAACAACTAAACTACTACAATGAAGAATGGATGCTCATCTCTCTCCCTTCCTGTCTGTCTGTCCCTATCTGTCCCTCTCTCTGACTCTCTCTGTCTCTGTCAAAAATAAAAATAAATAAATAAATAAAAGTATATATAACATTGGCTTTCAAAAGTTCCCAATTTCTGGATATATTTTGCAAGTTTTATGAAAATCCTAATTTTGAAGGGACATCAAGTCAGCAGCAATAAAACAGAAATCAGTTAAAGGCTGGGTCAGACTGTAAAGGAGCCAACATGAAGGTGGAAATGGGGTAAGAACACATGTTCACACATACTATGGTATTTTGTATTTGACAAGTCTGTCATCAATTTTCCAGCTACTTTATTGCTCGCAAGATCTACTTTAATATTTATTGGATGTGGTATAAACATGGGCAATGAAGAGAACTGCACCTCCGTCACAAGTCATCAATCACCCATTAAGGCACAAAATGAACTACAAATGAAAAGTTCTCATTAGAACACTGAGAATTTCAATTAGCCTTTTTATTTACTAATATCATCTTAAAGTTGACATAAAGTTAACTGCTCCCTACTTTTAATTTATTTTATTTAATGATACTTCTATTATTGTTTTAGGAATGATGCTAGTGTAAATGGAAAACAGAATTGCCAGCTCTGTAACCATTGGTTCTTGGTATCAGCACTTAAAACTGTGCAGCTCTCTGTGCTGACAGCGCCTCCACTGGCAAACATGGCAAACACTCCTAAAACCCGCTGGAGTTTCTGTAAGAACCGTGTGGCATCAACCCCACAATGTAGCACAGTGCAAGAAGGGCGAGGGTTTTCTGCAGGCGCAGGGACCGTGGCATTATGACAGGATGCAGAGCAGCTACGGTGCGTAGACTAAGCCGGTTTTCCACAAAAAGGCTAATGCTACAAAGAAGACTGTGCTGAGGCTTGAACGCGTTAAGCCCAACAGCAGAGCTAAGGGAATGGTGGTTACTAAGAGATGCATGCATTTTGAAGTGGGTGGAGATAAGAAGAGAAAAGGCCAAGTGATCTGGTTCTAAGCTTCTTATTTGGTTTTAAATGACGATACAATCTTGAGAATAAAAAAAAAAGTAAGAGAGAAGCTGCTATTCTGGTTTCTGAAGTGTCACTGGAGTCCTCTATTCTTCATCTGTCCAGTGGCTGCTGTGTGTTAAGTGTCCGGTCCCAATAGGAGCCCAGGAGGAAGGCCATGGTACAGGCTTCCATATTCACAGTCATCCTTTATATTCATATTAGGATACTATGAATCTTCATTGACATGCTTCCCCAAGTGGCATGGGCCCAGGCCTCCAGGCTGTGCAGCACCCGGCCATGCAAAGAGTACAGTTCTGAGGGCAGTGTGTGGCGGCCCCAAGGGACAGGTGACTTATGGTGGCTCAGGCTGGCAGACAGCACTAATACCGGGTCTTTGCAGAGAGGGGCTCACGTGGGGCTCTAACTCTCTAAGGGCCAGTAGGGGCAGAGCCCAGGTAATCCCGATGAATTAGAGAGGCCCCTGCCTCCCAACATTAGGGTCCACAGTGACCGCAAACCCGTCACAGCCTGGCAGCCCATCTGTCTGTCACCCACCAAATCCCACTGATCCTCTGAGCCTTGGTGGAAGGCTTTTGAGACCCTGAATCTTACTTAATGTCTACATGAAAAAGCGACTGCTGCTTGCTGAGCCCATAAATGTCTGGTTGAAAATTAACACCTTGCTCAAATAAAAGCACAAAGTAAAGTGTCCTCTTGTGGGGCCACTGGGAAGAAAACAACATAGCCATGAGCAAGGTTCTATGACAGGCATGTGGAGACAGGCATTCCTTCCAAAAGGTGGGACTCGAACATGTGAGCCACAGGCCTGTCAGGCACAGCCGTGTAGATGTCTGTGTGTCTGACATCCTCATTTTGTTCAGAAAGGTAACCAAAAGGTTTCTCAAATATGTGTCACCAACCACAAGTTAAGTGAGTTGGAGCAGTGAGCATAATTTGAAAATTACCACAGCTATTGGTACATGTATTTCTTAAAAGGCCTCTCAGTTTATGACCCTCAAAGTTAACAAAACAAAATGAAACACAGTTTTCCCAATATCTACTGCATTTTTATTGTTCGATAAATAATAATACAAAAATAGATAACATAATAAGGTATCCTTATGCTGTTGTCTGGGGTTGTCAAGTTTTAAAACCTACTAATCAGGGCCCTGGCCGGTTGGCTCAGTGGTAGAGCATTGGCCTGGCGTGCAGGAGTCCCAGGTTCGATTCCTGGCCAGGGCACACAGGAGAAGCGCCCATCTGCTTCTCCACCCCTCCCCCTCTCCTTCCTCTCTGTCTCTCTTTTCTCCTCCCGCAGCGGAGGCTCCACTGGAGCAAAGATGGCCCCGGGTGCTGGGGATGGCTCCTCGGCCTCTGCCCCAGGCGCTAGAGTGGCTCTGGTCGCAACAGAGCGACGCCCCGGAGGGGCAGAGCATCGCCCCCTGGTGGGCGTGCCGGGTGGATCCTGGTCAGGCGCATGCGGGAGTCTGTCTGACTGTCTCTCCCCGTTTCCAGCTTCAGAAAAATACAAAAATAAATAAATAAATAAATAAATAAATAAATAATCTACTAATCAGGAAAATGCTTTAAATGTAGTTTAGTAAATAACTGTGTTTGGACCTCTGTAAATTGTAGTCTGTAGCTGTGCTCACCTAAGACGCATCCAGTCATTAGAAGAGATACCTATGACGCTTGGTGGTTTCTGGTAATGGACTAAAAGGGCACTTTCTATAAAAGACTAGAAAATATTTTGGGGTTGAGGGTCAGTCTGACATTTTTAGAAAATGGGAGGGTTGAGGGGCACACTAGAGGTGGCTGTGAATGTCACTTGGGTTCTTAAACTCTGCTGCAAAATGGGAACATCAGGGAGCTTTTAAAAGTCTTGGTGTAAGGTCTCATTCCGGACCTGCAGACTGGGTATTAGCATTTTTTAAAAAAGATTTTATTTATTTATTTTAGGGAAGGGAGAAAGAGAAAAAGAGAGAGAGAAGAGGGGAGGAGCAGGAAGCATCAACTCCCATATGTGCCTTGACCAGGCAAGCTCAGGGTTTCAAACCAGCAACTTCAGCATTCCAGGTCGACACTTTATCCACTGTGCCACCACAGTTCAGGCCTAAGCAATTTTTAAAGCTCTCCAGGCAATGCGCATGTGCTGCTACATTTGAGAACCAGAATTAGTGCTATGGACAGGTGCTTTTCAAGTTGTAATGTGCACATGAGTCCCTTGGCTCTCCTTAAGGTGCGGATTCCGGCTGCGGAGGTCAGCAGTGGGGCCCTGAAAGGCTGTATTTTAACAATATCCCCACCCAGTGCTGCTGCTGCCACTGCTGCTGCTGGCCCATGAGCTAGTTTAACAACAAACCATAGACAATGAGAAACCACCAGAACTTTCCTGCATAAGCAGACTGAAAGGGAGGGAATGAAGTAGGAGATGAGTAAAGAAGCGACTGAAGGAGACGGAGTGGGTTAGAGAAGTCCAGAGGAATCCTGGCAGCAAACTCAGTGAGAAATGACCCTGTCATATTCAAGGCCACACCATAAGGGACTAGCAGTTGCTATGGGGTGGACTTGTAAAAAGCCCTAATAGGATCTAAAAGACCATACATATAAAACTATATTCTACTTTGGTATATGGCCCTTGCCAGCAGTCTGAGCAATAGCAGAGCACCTTTGCCTTCTCCTTCTGAAAAAGACTTTGCTGCCCCTACCACCTCTCTCTCCTTCCAGGCACCTGGGCAGATTGCCAGTACTTGTCTACGTGCAGCTGAAAGGACCCATCACTGGGTCTGAGCAGTGCTTATCCATGCCTCCCTGTATCCACTGCCCGGTAACAACTGAGAGACACAGCCCAGCTTCCAATGGAAGAACGACATGGACAGTGCCCATTGACAGGTAGACGGAATGTGAAATACACTTTGTTGGGTTAAATGGCAGAGATTTTCAGGTTATTTGTCACCACAACGCTGGCCAGGCCAATCCCGGCTGACAGATCAAGTGCCTTTACCCCACCAGGGGCCAGTCCAGAAACCTGGCAGAGGTGACTGGAGGCTCCTAGTGGCCTGCAGAGTCTGCTGACCAACTGCCTGGATTCCATTTAGGATGAGGAATGTTGCTCGAGGACCCTGGCCCGAATGACTCCTATAACCCACAGGACCACCAGGGAAGCTCCACACATCTCAGAAGAGTTTCCTAAGCCCCCAAAGTTTTTTTTTTAGTAAATAAGATACTTCAGAAATGTGTTCATCCCTCCTCAGTTCCCCCACACCATGGCTAGAGAGACCCTGGTGTTGTTCGGGTCTCACCTCTTCTATTTCAATCCAGACTCCCTCGAAGCTCCTTCTACATTCAGAGTTTTAACTAAAGAGTGTAGCACAGTCCTTTTGTTAAAAAGATTCAAGTAATATTGGATGATTTTTTAAATAATAATAAAAAAATAAGTGCTGCTTTTAAGTTGAGGATTTAGCTTGCTCTGCTTCTCAGACCCTGTATTTCATACCAGACCAAAGATAGTTCAGAGGGTGCTAACGTCACCCAGCTAAACCTCATACTAAAATTAGATATCTGAAGTCTGTAAATGAATGTAAAACAGGCTCTGTGTGAACACAGTATTAAAATAATGACCTGGAACCACCTCAAAGGCAAAGGATCAATTTTAGTTGTATCTCAAGATTCTGTCTTTGTTTACTGAAAGCAATACTTGTTTCCCAAGTGAATAACGAGCAATGTCCTAAGAAGGTATTTTTTGTATCACAGTACCAGAAAGTGGGAAGAGCATTATTAAATTGGGTATTTGATAAATATTTAAAAAATAAAATTAGTAAATAAACTGCACTCAAATCTCAATTATAAAATGGACTTAGATATCATCTTTTCATCTTCCAAGTTCCATGCAATGCTGGTATAGGATTTCCTTCACTGGGGAATGTGACCCTACCTTGGCTGGAAACTTGAGTGTTTCTCAAAGAATGCCTTCAGTTCTACTCTCAGACTCTTAAACACCCTCCAATTCTCCACCCATTAGTCTGTTTCCTTTACTTCTCATATAATTCAATTAAAACAAAATTCAAAATTCATTCTCACCAATCATCAGTCCAGTGATGAATTTGCTCTCTTTGCTTAGAAATAATCTTATTATTGTTATCCATGTCTACATGTACAACCCGTCAAAAGCCAAGCCCAGGCCCTGGCTGGTTAGCTCAGTTGGTACAGCATCATTCCAAACACCAAGGTTGTGGGTTCGATCCCCAGTCAGAGCACATACAGAAAACAACCAATGAATGCACAGCCAAAATGGAACAAATGAATGCTTCTCTCTCTCTCCTCACTTCTCTCTGTCTCTCTCTCCCGTCCCTTCTATGTCTAAAATCAATCAATAAATAAAATTTAAGTAATCAAGCCCAAGTAAGATTTAAATTTTTTTTCTTTGACCTTATTGCTAGTTTCTAAATTTGACAATGAATGGATCACTTTGGTAAATATGAAAAAAAAAATTAAAATACTTTGGAGTTAAACAACATCTCAGAAAGTGTCCCTGCCCCCTCCTTTCCCTCCTATTTCAGTCAGTTTTGCTACAATTTTTATTGCATTGGTTGTTTATTAAATAACCGATATCTGTTCTCTTCGGTTGGGTAAATTATGTCTACCAATATGGGATGATCCACTTATACTGGCTGTTTCTTGCAAACTGAGCCCTAATTAATGAATGTCTTCCACACTGGATTTTAAAAAATTATTATTTTATTTAAAAATATATGCTCATAAGAAAATTATAAATTGTACAGAATGAGGTATGAACTGAAGAGTAGAAGATATCCCTACTTTCAGTCCCTTGTTACAGAGATAAGTTATTAACAATTTTCTTTTATCATTTTAGATATTTTTCATGCACCAAAAAGTCTGCATCCTTATAAAACCAGAAAATGAGATGATAATCTATAGAAGGTTGTACACGTTGGTTCTTTCAATATGTCCTTAATACTTTATAATGACTGCTAGTATTTCACAGTATGAACATTCTATAATTTATATAATCAATCTTTTATTGAAAAAGTTTTTGGCATAAAATGAAACACTGCAGTGAACATACTGGTATGGTAATCTTTGAATACCTGTACTGAGATAGTTGTGGAATAAATAAAATCTGGGTCAAAGAGTATGTATATTTTAGATTCTAAACAACATCGTAAAACTGCCTTCCTGAAGAATCGTGCCGAATTGCACGTCCTCAAATAGTGCAGATAGATAATATCTGTTATTCCATACATTTGAATATTAGCACTATTATCATCTTTTAAAATCTTTGCCAATCCAGTGGCAGAAAAAGATAATTTGTAGTACTCATTTGTACTTCTATAATCATGAGAACGCTGAGCACCCTTTCCTAGATTTACCAGCAGACTATTTCTCACTCACTTACTGATACAAGCTCTAGGTTACAGTAAGAAAACTGATCTTTTATTATGGCATGGAACATTTTCCTTCCTATTTCCCTAGTTTGTTAAATGTCCTTGATTCAATATTTTTTGGTACATTCTGTTGAGCAGAAGCTTTAAATTTTTATGCAGATAAATTCATCATTCTTTTCCTTTATGACTACTGAGTTTCCTATTAGGTTAATTTTTCCAAGAAAGGAAGAACTGCTTCTAATTTAATCTCTCTAAACTGCTCAAAGTAGTCAGAGAGGCTGGCTTCATTAGTTATGTGTCGTGTAACCTTCCACAAGTTACTCATTCTCCCAGAATTTCAATTTCCCCATCTGTAAAATTAGGATAATAAAACTACCTCCAAGGATTGTTGTTAAGACAAATAAAATAATGTAGGTATATATGACTCAGTGCAAGCACATAGGAAGTGTTCAATAAATGGTAGCTTTGCTTCCCCCAGACTTGAGACATCAATCACTTAACCGCACCAGTGAATGAGCAATAAATAACCCTGTGGTGACTGCACACTTCCCTGGGAAGCAGACAGACTGGGGATCCTAGCACACTGCTCACAGGCCCAGGCCCTGGCTGCCTGAGCTACTGTCACATATGCGTAGACTGTTTAATTTCCCATGAAGCAGAATAAATTCTTAGCACAGTTCTTAGAATACTTTGGGGTCTAGAGATTTTTTTTTTTTTATCATTTTGGGATCAGAGCTCACGAAAAAGGCCCACAACTACTTACTACCAGTGATAGCTCCGTGGACACACGGCTTTTGGGTAAGTGCAGCATCTTCACCTTAACTTTGAAAAAACAAAAAGAAAAAATTGCTCCAAAGAACAGAATTGACAAGAATTGACAAGAATTTAAAAGTTTAAAAACTTTGACGGCATTTCCCATCATCCTCTTCTGTTAAGTGAAAATTCATAAGCACTACACAGGTTGGCAATCTCCTTTACAATGAGAAGAGAAACATTTATGCACATCTAAGTGAAGGGAAATGCTACATATTCACATCAACCTCTTATCTGATTTCATCTATCATGGCTAAGTGGATTAAAAAATAAAAAATTCTTCAAACTCAATTATTTGTAAAATGTATTATTTTAAAAGTATGGAGTCAAGCCTAGCGTGCGGAGGACCCGGGTTTGATTCCCGGCCAGGGCACACAGGAGAAGCGCCCATTTGCTTCTCCACCCCTCTGCCGCGCTTTCCTCTCTGTCTCTCTCTTCCCCTTCCGCAGCCAAGGCTCCATTGGAGCAAAGATGGCCCGGGCGCTGGGGATGGCTCTGTGGCCTCTGCCTCAGGCGCTAGAGTGGCTCTGGTCGCAACATGGCGACGCCCAGGATGGGCAGAGCATCGCCCCCTGGTGGGCAGAGCGTTGCCCCCTGGTGGGCAGAGCATCGCCCCATGGTGGGCGTGCCGGGTGGAGCCCGGTCGGGCGCATGCGGGAGTCTGTCTGACTGTCTCTCCCTGTTGCCAGCTTCAGAAAAATGAAAAAAAAAAAAAAAAATTAAAAGTATGGAGTCAAATCTTAATCCATTTTCATATGAGGGAATCTACTTGTCCCATACATTCTCATTATAATAATACTATATTATTGTTGTTCAAGAAAAAAGGTAACCTTGATCTAAGATGTCATAATAAAATTGTTCAGAGTGGCAGTAGCTCTTTGGTTACACTTTAAGTTTTGAGTACCTGATATATTCATGTTGGCTCTCCATTGTTAATTCAGCACTTGGGCCTACCATTCAGGTCCCAGGATGCTAGTCATATACTGCTTGCAAGAAAAACTACAGTAATCATAGTCCCATAAATACATTTTCAGCCGTGTTTAGCCAGCCCCCTACTCATTCATGACCTATGGCATTCTTCACACGGAATGTGGCACAGTCTCTTCCTCAAACCTGGAAGCAATGATATATCCCATCCTACACGCTTTTCCTCTGATCTGACCTTGACAATTCTACTTGAGAGGTGTGGGCTATGTCTTCTCCCCTAGCGAACAGAGTGGCTTTAATGTTTGCTCAAGCCCTAGCCACCACCAAGGTACACTTGTGAGTGAAGATGCCTCACTTCAGCCCCCATCAGGCCACTCCCAGTTTTTGTGTCTCCCCAGACAGGGCCCCAGCAACGCAGAACAGAGATAAGAGTGCCTGAGTCAGTGCTCTGTGTCACCAAGTTTTGGGGGCAGTTTGTTACACAGAAATAATTAGATTCTTACTCTAGGTTTATGTGAAAAAAGACATTTTGCAACTGGTAAGGATGAATGGTTCCCCAAAGCACCGCAAAACTTCCGCAAGAACTATGCGAACATATTAGCCGCCCTGCCCATTAATATCCTGCTAAACAGCCACACGCCGGGAAGCAGCCGTCCATGTCCCACTCCCTGCGTAACAGGCAAAGGATGGAGCCCCCATAAATCATCAGCTGCTCAAATATTAGTGGCGAAGGGGCAAATCTGGTGAGGGTTTTCCAAAGAGAAAATAAAATATATAGATCATCTTGCTCTTCAGATGCTGCATTTTTCTCTTCCATTGATTCCAGCTGACAATGTTTGACAGTCGTCTAAATGGCTGTTTAAGCTGAAAACCATCCATTCTAAGAACATTAAAATGAATGCCAGGTTGGATTTGCTGTATGCAAAAGTACACTAATAGAATGCTACTGTGTCCAAAGAGTACAATAACTTAGTATTATTGTTAGTATTTATTTTGCAAAACAGGTGAAATACAAATTTTCTGATAAAGGATCTAATGTAAAACTCTGGATGGGGAACAGAATATACAGTATTAACTTGAATCTTTAAGAAGCCTCTTTTCTGGTGGCAAAGGGGGGTAGGCTGAGCTAAAGAGTTAGAAGATCACAAGGCCTGGTAGCGGGGCCACTGACTTGGTGTTTATGACATGATCTAAATATACAACATACAAGGTATGAATGCAAAAGAGCCATCCATATACCATATCTCACGTGTTCACGTGTCGTAACTTCATTATATTAGTATACATATATTTTCATGTCAGCATCTATTATAGAGTTTCTTGGGTACGTTATAAAAATAATTTAGCATTCTTCTTACTAATGCTTGTTAACAGTAAATAGATTAAACTTACTAAACATTCAGTGTTAAATTTTTTTAAGCCTGTTAGCTTCTGCATGTACATTTTACTTTCTCTAGGTTTTCAGAAATTTCAGTATCAAAGTAAATTCTTTTTTTTTTTTTTTGTATTTTTTTGTATTTTTGTATTTTTCTGAAGCTGGAAACGAGGAGAGACAGTCAGACAGACTCCCGCATGCGCCCGACCGGGATTCACCCGGCACGCCCACCAGGGGGCGAAGCTCTGCCCCTCCGGGGCGTCGCTCTGCCGCGACCTGAGCCACTCTAGCGCCTGGGGCAGAGGCCAAGGAGCCATCCCCAGTGCCCGGGCCATCTTTGCTCCAATGGAGCCTTGGCTGCGGGAGGGGAAGAGAGAGACAGAGAGGAAGGAGGGGGGGGGGGTGGAGAAGCAAATGGGCGCTTCTCCTATGTGCCCTGGCTGGGAATCGAACCCGGGTCCCCCACATGCCAGGCTGATGCTCTACCACTGAGCCAACCGGCCAGGGCCTCAAAGTAAATTCTTAACATGACTTCCCAGTGCCTAGCTTAGGGCGTGGTGCAAAGTTAGTGCTCAGCCAATAATATCTAATAGAAAAGAGGCCAAAAGAGTTATCAAGGCTTGCCAAACTATATATATCAATGGCCAGTTAAAACATGAAAAGCTTTAGTTGAGATGAATTTTAAATAGCCTGAAAGGCTTATGGAAATAAAGATTTCTATCACCAACAGGATCAATCCTGCATGACTTCCGCAGGCATCTGCTGAGCACCCACTACAGCAAGCTGTGCTTGCTGATGCAGGAGAAACAGATCAGTCTCCTTGCCTGTCACAGTCTTCCTTAGGTGTGCTTCCAGGTGCCACCAACTCAGCCCAGGTGCCACTTTCACCATTTTATATGGGAATCCTGAGAAAGTGTTTTCAATGTCTACCACGTAGCACTGTGGAAATTGTATTTTAAAGTTTTTCAATCTAAATAAACTTCTTTTAAAATTACAGTCTATTCTTCTCGATAGGGCTTTTTCAGCTGAAAATATGAGAAAATAATACCAAGGCAACTAGACTTTCAAACAGGAAGTAAGAGACCCACTATGAGCCTCTTACAGGAAGCCTTGTGACCTCACTCTGGTCCTAAGCACGGCCTGTAGAGACCAGTCAAGGGACTGTGTGGCATACTCCTTTTACCCTTGGGTCCAGCCCCTACAGCCAAAATCTCAGACACACCATTCTCTATAAGTAGAATGTAAAATGCCTTCTCCAGTCCAGGGAGTCTCTCTAGCTCAAACTGCTCCCAAATGAAGTGCTTCCTGTTCTCTGCACAGCAGAGTCGGACAGGTTGGCAGAAATGTCACTCTTTACACAGCACTCACCCATCCGGGTCACTTACATTTGAATTAAAGCTACCCCGTTACAACAGTGACTTGCAGGATGTTGCAAAGAGGCCTGTTTACCTCAGTGCGTTCAATTGCAGCTGTATGAAGGATTGGACAGGACAGTTTTGAAGATAGCCATTGGATCTATGAACCCTAATTGGATCAATACTTGGGTCTAGGGAATAGTAGGGGGAGGCATACAAGAAGCCAAGGGGGGACTCTCAGCTCCTGTACCTGGCTCAGGAACAATGAATCTTTTTTGCAAAGTAATTATACATATGAGAGAAAAAATCTTCTCCCTAAATGGCAGAAATTAAGAAATTGATTGGTTTTGTTCTGAGATCACAGGCCCACTTCTCGTTTGCTTTCAGCCTGCACCCCAGGCAGGCCTGCTCCCTTCTGGGCAGTGAGGTACCTTCCGAGCCAGCCTGCTTTCTTGCACACTCACATCTTTCTCTCTTTTTTTCTTTAAGTAATTTAAACCCCCCTTTTGAGTGGTGGGATTCAAATAATTCAACAACCAGTTCTCTGCCCTAATGACTGTTTTAAGTATAAAAAAATAATATATTGAAAGGTAGTTAATTATTTCATGCATTTAATACTTAAATAAGAACAATAAAAGAGGCACACAAAACTAGATTATAAGTCTTAAAAATATTAAATAATACCTGACAAAAAACAATAAAACTGTTATTTAAGGTATTTCCATACTGTACCCTAGCCAGTTGGCTCAGTGGCAGAGTGTCAGCCCAACGTGTGGAAGTCCCAGGTTCAATTCCTGGTCAGGGCACACAGGAGAAGCGCCCATCTGCTTCTCCACCCCTCCCCCTCTCCTTCCTCTCTGTCTCTCTTCTTCCCCTCCTGCAGCCGAGGCTCCATTGGAGCAAAGTTGGCCTGGGCGCTGAGGATGGCTCTATGACCTCTGCCTCAGGCGCTAGAATGGCTCTGGTTGCAACAGAGCAACGCCCCAGATGGGCAGAGCATCGCCCCCTAGTGGGCGTGCCAGGTGGATCCCAGTTGGGTGCATGCAGGAGTCTGTCTCTCTGCCTCCCTGCTTCTTACTTCAGAAAAATACAACAACAACAAAAAAGATATTTCCACATTGCTTCTTGATTGACATCCTCACTTGCAATTTTTTTCACCTATGGATGGAATGAACATTAAAACTGGTGCTTAGAATACACTGTTGTGCAGATGAATGTTAAAAAACAGCAAGGAATGTAAATTTCTGATTTCCACACTGGGCGGCTGCCCAGGCACCCACCTTAGAGAGAACCCTGATTAAAAGTTTCATTTTAACAACCGGCTCCACAAACTCAACAAAAAATTAGGTATAGTTCTGCCGAAATGGTGCAAACTGGCTGAATCCCACCACTGCTCCTTTCCCTCTGGCTATCACTTCATTGCTGTTCACACATCTTTTGAAATGAGCTCTTGTCACTGTCGTAAGTTTCCATGAATGTCACAGTGTTTTGGTTGAAGGATCATTGAAGGTCTTCAAGAAATTATAAAAGGCTCCATTTAATTTTTTAAAAATTGCTATGGGTCCTGGCTGGTTGGCTTAGCGGTAGAGCGTCAGCCTGGCGTGCGGGGGACCAGGGTTCGATTCCCGGCCAGGGCACACAGGAGAAGCGCCCATTTACTTCTCCACCCCGCCTCCTTCATCTCTGTCTCTCTCTTCCCCTCCCGCAGCCAAGGCTCCATTGGAGCAAAGATGGCCCGGGCGCTGGGGATGGCTCCTTGGCCTCTGCCCCAGGCGCTAGAGTGGCTCTGGTAACAGCAGAGCGACGCCCTGGAGGGGCAGAGCATCGCCCCCTGGTGGGCAGAGCGTCACCCCTGGTGGGCGTGCCGGGTGGATCCCGGTCGGGCGCATGTGGGAGTCTGTCTGTCTCTCCCCGTTTCCAGCTTCAGAAAAATACAAAAAAAATAATAATAATAAATTTAAAAAAAATAAAAAATAAAAAATTGCTATGGATGAAGATTGAAATATTTCCCCTCTAGCTGGTGAGCCAGCAATCTGAATGTCCTTAGAAATTTAAACTGAGTACTAGGAGCCAAAGAAACCAGTCTTAAAAGAGTGCTTTCACAGATATAATAAAATTAGGCTCCTGTTAGCAAGAAAAACATCTCATGGTTTAGATAAGCTCTGTAAATTGTCCTTTCCAAATCTCCATTCTACTTCTCCATGCCATGTATTGATATAAGATGTCTCCTTTAGGTGATAGGTACTTTTAAAGATGGTATTTAAGAGGGTGAAAGAAAAAAATCTAGATGACTAGAACTATTAGGCAGAACTGGGAGGGAAGAAGTTAGCTTCTTGCTGTGATTTCTCATTTATACAGCTGGCTTATTCTAGGGAAGGCTGCTGGAAAGGTCCTCGGAAATAGAGCACAGCGTGTGCTAACACAGGAGGGCAGATAATAAAAACAGACCAACCATCCACGTGGGCAAGCATCTCAGAGAATGAAATGCAAATTTAATCTTCTGGACACTAAGCGATTCATCAGAATATGCCTTTTTGCTCTTGCTAAGCCATTTGTTTTGGGCTCCAGTGCCCAGTGATTGCTTGGCACATGATGGGTGCGCAGCACGTGCCGGGTGAGGGGCCAGAGTGACTCGGTGGGCTGCACTAATAGAGCCAGGACATGCGGGGAGATCCTCTAATGGCCTGGCCTTTCACATATGGTTTATGTCACCATTCTAAACAGGAATGCTCTCTTACAGTAAGTAGTACCGATAACAATAAGGGCACCATTATGTATCTGTATTCAACTTTAACTGGTTTGCAATGCTCTGAAAGGCAGGTGGGGCAAATATTCAGGGAACTGCAACTCTGAGAGGTAAAATAGTTCTGTCCTGGATCAAACTGCTACTTTGTAACAAGTTTCCCAGCTCCTAGGCTGGCGGTCTCTCCACTATGGAAACCCTTTCTCTGCCCTAAAGATATAACAGTGGAAATTCAGAGAATTAGAAAAACAGCTTCCAGCCTGACTCAGCACACTTAGGTCAGATCTAGGTAATTTTTTTCAAGAAATAATAAAACTTATTACTTCTCCCTCTCTGAAAAGTCATCCCCATTCACCTGGTGATTCAGTCCCAAACCTAGTAACTAGGCTTGTTTCCTGCCCACACCTGCGCATCCTGCATGCTCTGCCATCAGCAGAGCCCGAATCCACACCTATGCCTACCTTCCCAGGCCGAGCCACCCGGACCCTCATCTGGACTGCTGTACCTCTGTTTCTCCTCCTCTCCGACAGTCCATCGTCTATCAAGAAGTAGGAAATCTGCTCACACCTTCAAACTTGTCATCCTACTTTGAATAGTTCCTTTCTTGTGGCCTACAGAGCCCTGTGTTTCTTGGCCCCACCCACTTCTTCAAACTCATTTTGTCTTACAAATATATCAAACTTATTTCTGCCTCGTGCCTTTGCACACTGTTCCCTCTACCTGCCCCAGACTTTGTATGGTTGTTTCTTCACTTTCTACTTTCTCAGTGGGGTTTTCCTTGACTCACCTTAAAATAAGCTACCACTTTCCACCTTACTCTCTATTTTTGTACTTTATTCTCCACTGCAGGTATCACTACTTGAAATCACACTGCCAATGAACTTATTTCTGATTTAGTGTCTGTCCTTCCCAATAGCCTGGAAACCCAATGAGGTCCCTGTGTATTGCCTACACTTGAACAGAACCTGGCACATAGCAGGACTCAGTGCATTAAAGAGTAACATGCAATGGCGAGGGAAATCTAAATATAGGTCACTAAGAATTAAATAGACATATCGAGTCAGGCAGAGTAAATTTTACATAGATTGAGTGTAGAAAAAGATGGCATATTAAGGGTCCCTTTTAGATACAGTCAACACTTTCCATAGTAACATCTTTGAAGATGAGTTCCGCCAGCTCCACCCTACATTTCTTTAGAATTTAAAATATTCTACAACTACATTTTATGTTTATTTTTTGATGTTTTTTTTTCTTTGTTTGTTTTTATGAGAGAGAGGAAGGGGAGAGGTGAGAAGTATCAACTCGTAGTTGCGGCACTTTAGTTGTTCAATGGTTGATTTTTCATATGTTCCTTGACCGGGGGGCTACAGCAAAGCGAGTGACTCCTTGCTCAAACCAGTGACCTTGAGCTCAAGCTAGTGACGTTTGGGCTCAAGCCAGTGAGCCTGCACTCAAGCCGGTGACCTTGGGAGTTAGAACCTGGGACCTCAGTGTCCCAGGTAGATGCTCTATCCACTGCACTACAACTGGTCAGGCTATACATTTTAAAACTAAATAAATAAAATGGGCTTAGCACAGTGTCTGGCATAAGGTGAATATTCAATACACATTTATTGCTGAGTTGAAAAAGTATTTTATCATGTGACAGCAAATTATTTTCATTTTTTCCATGCTTCCTCTATTTCTTTTTAATACATTATTGTAAGCATATCTAGGTATTAATTTGTTTTACAACACTTTTTAATAATTTTCTTTTGCAATACTTTTTGCTGTCACAGGCTTGTCTTTGTAATTTTTAATTTTTTAATTTTTTTTTTTTTCCCGAAGCTGGAAACGGGGAGGCAGTAAGACAGACTCCCGCATGCGCCCCACCGGGATCCACCTGGCACGCCCACCAGGGCGATGCTCTGCCCACCAGGGGGCGATGCTCTGCCCCTCTGGGGGGTTGCTCTGTTGAGACCAGAGCCACTCTAGCGCCTGGGGCAGAGGCCAAGGAGCCATCTCCAGTGCCCGGGCTATCTTTGCTCCAATGGAGCCTCGGCTGCGGGAGGGGAAGAGAGAGACAGAGAGGAAGGAGAGGGGGAGGGGTGGAGAAGCAGATGGGCGCTTCTCCTGTGTGCCCTGGCCGAGAATCGAACCCGGGACTCCTGCACGCCAGGCTGACGCTCTACCACTGAGCCAACCGGCCAGGGCCTGTCTTTGTAATTTTTAATGGCTATGTAATGTTCCCTCAAGGTGATGTACCGTAATTTACTTATCCATTCTTCTCTTTGGGGGCATCAGGGTACTGAAAGTTCACTAAAAGTAAAAATGCCACACAGACTGAGATAGTACTGGAAGGTCCCTTTAGCAGAACGAAACCACACTCTGACCAGGGTAGGGTGTGCATCATGGTCTGTCACCAAGCAGCCTTAATTCCGACTTTTATTCACATTAGTTTATTAGAGCAAACTGTAGGTTGTTGGAAAACTCAAATTGCTTCACAGATTATTTATGAAAGAATGACTTCAACCACTGATCAAATGTAGCCAACCTCAACTAACAGTGTCAAAGGAGGGGGAGGAAGAGGAGGGAAAGTGACAGCTGTAAGAGACCTGAAAAGACTTTAGTAAAGGCAGTGCCAGAGCCTGTTTTATTTCTTTCATCTCTTGAGAAAATAGTCAGCAGCTTGTTAGCAGATGGACTGTTTAGTCAGAGGGGAGGAGGGGCTTGTGTGCCCCTGGGACTTCCCCATCTTGCTGTGTTAAATGCTTGATGAGCTGTTGCAAAGGAGCGAAGTGTTCTTTTTCTTCTTTATATAACTTTCCCCTCTTGTATGCAAGTGAAAGCTTCCCTCATTGAAAATAATTTGGGAGATAATGGAAAGTCTCAAGAAGAAAGTAAAAAGCACCTGTAGTCCTGTGATAACCATTGTTATGGCAGAATCTGTTCCACTCCTCCTTCTGGAAGCATATGTAAATGTTTATAAAATTAGAATTAGAATACATATTCTTCTCCTTACTCTTTAAACCTATTGCTTTATTATGAACATTTTTATTTCAATGACCATAACAGTTCTTTGGTGTTTTTTTTTTGTTTTTTGTTTTTGTATTTTTCTGAAGCTGGAAACGGGGAGAGACAGTCAGACAGACTCCTGCATGCGCTCGACTGGGATCCACCCGGCACGCTCACCAGGGGCGATGCTCTGCCCACCAGGGGGCGATGATCTGCCCCTCTGGGGCGTCACTCTGCTGTGACCAGAGCCACTCTAGCGCCTGGGGCAGAGGCCAAGGAGCCATCCCCAGCGCCCGGGCCATCTTTGCTCCAATGGAGCTTTGGCTGCGGGAGGGGAAGAGAGAGACAGAGAGGAAGGAGGGGGGGGGGGTGGAGAAGCAAATGGGCGCTTCTCCTATGTGCCCTGGCTGGGAATCGAACCCGGGTCCCCCGCACGCCAGGCCGACGCTCTACTGCTGAGCCAACCGGCCAGGGCCTCTTTGGTGTTTTAAATGTACCTAAAAGAGTTCATTACTCAGATGATTAAAGCTTGATTCATTTGTTTCTTGATGGGTATCATTACATTGGTTTTCAAATTTTTACCTTTATAAATAAGTCTCTGAATTCTTCTCGGATAAATCCCTGAGCATGCATTTTAAAAGGAAGATTACTGGATCAGGGTATGGCACTCTCAGGCTGACCTATACAGCCCTGGGATACTCAGAGGGTCCCACTCACACCAGCCATGGACAAGGGCTGTTATATTACTCCCTTCTCACCAGAAGGAGATATTATTGTTTTTATATTTTAAACTGGATGAAAATGAAATCATTATTTTAAATTGCATTTTTTTTTATTGCTGCTGAGGCTAAACTTTGAAAATTTGTTTTCTGGCTATAAATTTAGATAGACTATTTAGTGAAGTGTTTTCTATTGAACTGCCCATTTTTCTATTTGAATAAGAAAATTTCTTCACTGACTGAGCCACTATAATAATATTACTTTGTAAGTGCCAACAGAAATTACATACATTTTAACTGACTTTGCAAAAGAAGAAACAAGATTAGAAGGAAATACACAAAATGTTCACCATGAATTATCTAGGAGTGCCTGCCAAATATTCTAGAGGAAGCATAATAAAAAGGTAACAAGAGATGGCTTCCATCTGGGCTGCCTGTGGTGATGGTGCCAGGAGAGAGGACAGATGTGTGTGAGCAGAGGGGAGTGTGTGGTGATACAGAGCGGTCTGCTTCTCTTTCTAGACTCCAGTTTCCCATCATTGTAATTTAACACTTTCCCTAGTGTGGACGAAAAAGGGGCCACACACTAAACCTGACAAGCTTAGGGGAGGCCTGCATGGTGGTCTTCTAAACACAGACTGAATGTAACCACATAGAATAGTCTCAAAACTTCCTCACTAAAAGTGAGCCATGGTGGGTAGTCCTGTCCTAGGGTAGCATCTTCCTTGACAAAGGTCAATCTTTCCCTTAACTGAGCCTGTCTATTGTCTTTCTGCATCTATGATAACCTACCTTTGCAATGTAGGGGGGGTCACTCTGTCAGTGATCCCCTTTTCTGGACCCCCAGGGCACATCCTCGCACCAGGACACAGACCCCTAATTGCTTTCTTGTTCTTTGCATATCACATCTCTTCATTTTGCTTTTTACCCAATTGGAGATTCCCCACTTTGCTTTCTCCCGCCTCCCTAATCTATCAGCCTGGATTTCATGTCACCTCATTACATCTCCCCCTTTGACTGTGATGTGTAAAATAAGGTACAAAACTGCCATTCTCCGGTGCATTTTCTTAATTTGTTGAGATTATGCTTCCCACAACTGTTGTCAGTTTGACTCAAATAAATTCATAACAATTTTTAAAAGTTTGGACATTTATTATGTCGACTGATAGAGGTACCTGCCAGATATCCTTTTCTATCCGATCATGTGGATAAACACTGGCCGGTGATACCTGGACAAGCTGGAGGACAGGATGAGTGTGCACAGCCCGTGGCTACTTTTGCTGTTAGAGCTCTAGCCTTGTTTTTCTGTCAATTTGTAGCCCCCTTGAAAGGGCACCTTTACTCAAGGCCACGGACTGAAACACAACTTGGCCTACATTTACACAATGTCCAAGCACAGCCCAAGTGCTCTGACCACACAGTGGTTCCTAATGAACTCATGAGCCTCAGTGCCAGAGCTACACTGTAATGGTGGCCACCAAAGAGTTGCTGGAATTAGATTTTCAATCTGTAGCAGAAAGAAAAAATTGCTATTAATCTGCACCTGAATGCAGCTATTTTCACACTGGGTTAGGAGGATAAAATTCAGTTTTAGAGATAGAATGACTCTTTAGTTTGCAAAATCACTAAAATGAATTTTCTTTTTTATAATGAAAAGTAAGGCCTTCAGGAATGGGAAAGTTGAAACGGAGGAAGCTAAATTGCTCTACATATGATAGTTAGGTAAAAAGATGTTACAGAAGGAGATCATTATGAAGTAAACTGATTTGTGGGGGTTTTCTTGGGCCAGGCCAAAGAGATGGCAATTTTGGGAACAGTCACCCAGGAGAAGCTAGGAAATGAAAGAACTTTTCCTCTAAAGAGATAGCTGCTTCCTGTAACTTAGGAAAAGACAAACCATAACCAGTCAATGATTCATTGTGGTGACAAATCACTGATAAACTGTCACATCTGTGATGCAGAAACTCAGTTTTAGCTTCCTCTCCATTTCCAATACCTTTAAAAATAGTAACATTATATATAGTTTCAGGAGTACAGCATGTTTAAATATGTGTATATATTGAAAAATGATCACCACAGTAAGTCTAGTTAACATCGTCACCATACATAGTTACAGAATTTTTTTCTTAGGATGAGAACTTTTAAGATTTACTCTTAGCAACTTTCAAATATGCAATACGACAATATTATTAACCATAGTCACCATGCTGTCTGTTACATCCCCATGTCTTTTTTTTTTTTGTATTTTTCTGAAGTTGGAAATGGGGAGGCAGTCAGACAGACTCCCATATGCGCCTGACCGGGATCCACCCGGCATGCCCAGCAGGGGGCGATGCTCTGCCCATCTAGGGAGTTGCTCTGTTGCAACCAGGGCCATTCTAGCACCTGAGGCAGAAAGCCATGGAGCCATCCTCAGCGCCCAGGCCAATTTTGCTCCAGTGGAGCCTTGGCTGCAGGAGGGGAAGAAAGAGACAGAGAGGAAGGAGAGGGGGAGGGGTGGAGAAGCAGATGGGCGCTTCTCCTGTGTGCCCTAGCCGGGAATTGAACCTGGGACTCCTGCACACCAGACCAATGTTCTACCACTGAGCCAACTGGCCAGGGCCCCCATGACTTTTTAAGTCATATTTATGTAAATGTTTTTCTAATTTAAATATTTTTTTCTTTTGTGATTCCACATATATGGTATTTGTCTTTCTCTGTCAGACTTACTTCACTCAGTATAATGCTCTGGAGTTCCACCCATGTCACAAATGGCAAGATTGCCTTATGTTTTTATTGGTAAATAATATTCCATTGTGTGTACGTTTGTGTGTGTGTGTGTGTGTCACAATTTCCTTATCCACTCACCCACCAATACACACCTAAGCGGCTTCCATATCTTGGCTGTTGTAAATAACGCTGTGATGAATGTGGGGGAGCGTATAGCTTTTCAAGTTAGTGTTTTGTCCTCTTCAGATAAATACCCAGAGGTGGAATTGCAGTGTCACAAGGTCATTTCATTTTTTATTTTTTTCAGAAACCTCCATACTGTTTTCCATAGTGGTTGCTCCAATTTTATATTCCCACCAATCGTGCACAAGGGTTTCCCTTTCTCCACATTCTTGCTAACAAGTTATTTCTTGTCATCTTGATAATAGCCATTATAATAGGTATGAGGTGATACCTCATTGAGGTTTTGGTTTGCATTTCCCTGATGATTAAGGATGTTGACCATCTTTTTATGTGTCTGTTGGTCTTCTGTATTTGTTCTTTGGGAAAATGTCTATTTAGAACATCTGCTCATTTTAAGAATCAGATTTCTTTTTTGTTGTTGTTTTTTGCTATTGAGTTAAATGACTTCTTTATATATTTTGGATATTAACCTCTTATCAGATATATGATTGCAAACATTTCCCATTTGGTAGGCTTTGTTTTCATTTTGTTGATGGCTTCCTTTGCTGTGCATTAGCTTTTTAGTTTGATGCGGTTCTAGTTGTTTATTTTTGCTTTTGTTATTTTTGGTGTCAGATTTTTTAAAATCATCATCAAAACCGATGACAAGGAACTTACTATGTTTTTTTCTAGGGGTTTTATGATTTTAGGTCTCATGTTTAAGTCTCTAATCCATTTTGAGCTAATTTTTGGGTATGATGTAAGATGGTGGTCTAGTTTCATTCTTTTACATGTGGCTGTCCTGTTTTCCAAATAACATTTATTGACAAGACTGTCCTTTTCCGCATTGTATATTCTTGGCTCTTTTGTCATAAATTAATTGAGTATATGTGCATAGGTTTATTTCTGGGCATTCAATTATGTTCTACTGATCTATGTGTCTTCTTATATGCCAATACCATACTGTTTTAATTACTATAACTTTGCAATATATTTGAAACCAGAAAGTGTGATGTTTAGCTCTTCTTTCTCACAATTGGTTTGGATATTTTTGTTGTTGTTGTTATGGTTCTATAAAAAAATTAAGAGTATTTGTTTTATTTCTTTGAAAAATGAAACTAAACTTTTGATGGGGATTGCATTAAATCAGTAGATTGCTTTGGGTAGCATGAACATTTTAATAATATTGACTCTTCCAATCCCAAGCATAAAATATCTTTTCATTCACTTGTATCTTCTTCAATTTCTTTCATTAATGTTTTGTACTTTTAAGTATATAGTTTTTCACTTCCTTGGTAAACCCTTTGAGTAGTGAGTTTTTTTCATGCTTGCTGACCCCCGGGAGTGAGTTGTTTTTTTTTCCAAAAAATGAAATTAGTTCCAGTTACAGTTTTATTAACTTAAAATCATGTTTGTTTGATAACCAATTTATGAAAACAAGAAGAACATACCTTTGCCTTTTAATGTTGCCTTACACATTTTTAAAATAAAAATTTTTGTACAATTATACTCTGGATTGTCAGAAGAAATGAGGACATTCATGAATGTTCGTACTATTCAAAGGGTTAAATTTATTCGTAGGTATTTTCTTTTATTTATTTGATGCATTTATATGTGAGATTGTTTTCTCTTTCTGCTAGTTTATTATTACTATATAGAAACACAATGGATTTTTTGTACGGATTTTGTTTCTTGCAACTTTATTGAATTTATTAGTTTTAACAGTTTTTGGGTAGAGTCTTTAGCGTTTTCCATATAAAGTATCATATAATCAGCAAACAGCAAAAATAGTTTAACTTCTTCCTTTCCAATTTGTATGCCTTTTATTTCTTTTTCTTGCCTAATTGTTCTGGCTAGAACTTCCAATACTATGTTGCATAGAAGTGGCAATTGTTGGACTCCTTGTCTTATTCCTTAAAACCTTAGAGGAAAGGCAATCAGTTTTTCACTGTTGAGTATGACATAAGCTGTAGGAAATGTCATATATGACCTTTCTTATGTTGAGATGCATTCCCATTTGGTGAGAGCTTTTATCACAAATGAATGTTAAATTTTGTCAAATGTTTCTTTCTGCATCTACTAAAATGATCACATAATTCCAATTTTTCACAAGTCATTGCACTGTTTAGGGTGCCCTGGGGAATAACAAGGGTGAGACAATCAATGCTGTGGGGAGTCAACAACCTTCAGATTGTTGATAAAGCAGTAGGGGTGATGGAGAAAGTATCCAGGAACAAAAGTCTAGAACTAGAGGAAATAGTAGGACATAAATACTAGAGGAAATAGTAGGACATAAATACCCCCCAAAAATCTGCAGAAACATTCAAAAGGGTATGCTGGTTAAGCAGGACTTAACCTTTTTCTTTGGATTTTAGGGAAAGAATGAGAGAAAACTCATGACCTGAGGGTATATTTGGTTACAGTTATTTTTCAGAACCAGTGAGCACTCATTTTATGGGCCTAGTTTTACAGATAAGTCTCTAAGGTTAGAGAGGGTATCAGTACTTAAAAAAAAATAGCATAGCCTGAAGGAAATATTAGAAAATAAATGGTTCACTGTGTCACCTCTGCTTCTGGGTTTCAGCAAAAGGTCAGTTGCAGCATGTCATCTCTTCACTAGCAAAAATACCTGTGAAATTCTTTCCTGAGGCCTCTGGCACAATGTAGCTAGAGCTTAGCTTACTATTCCAACCACAAATCAATGTGTCTCAGACATTCCTTCTGATCCAACGGGCACTACTTCTGGGTTAAGACAGGACTGCAGCCTCACCATTGAGATATCAGACAATGGACCAAAATCTCAAGGAAACACATGGTAGATATCTCTGCATTCTGTCATCTGGTAGGACTTTTAAAGAAATCCTTGGGAAATATAGAGTTCATTCTGATAATTTGAAGAATATGGGACTAAAAATTGAAAATAAATTATTTATGATACTCTCCTTATAACTCACAGACTTGAACTAGCATCCATCAGGTTCTTTTCCTCCTAGCTTATGTACTATCAGCTACACAGCCCCTGATTCAGCATATCTAAAGGATATAGGAATGAGACATGGCTGTTTGATGTTCCAGAGGCTGTAAGACAACAGAAGCAGTGTCCAAGCAGCCCTCGTGCTACAGAGAGTAGCTGGGTATAAAATCAGGAAAATCTCCCTCAGAAATAATTTGTTTGAAAATTAAGAGGCTATCTACACTAGCGGCTCTGGGCACAGAATTTATAACACAAATTGTAAGAAAAAGTGTATCTTCTCTGTTGTGAACCTAGTCCCATTGAAGGCACCAAGGCCTGAATGGCCAACCCTTTCTGGCAATTTGCCTCTTAAAGAATGGACTTCCATTGGTCTAGGAAAGCCTTCTCCTTGAGACAGGCTTTCCCTATCCTTCATCTCCTCTGCTCCTAAGTCTACAAAGGACAGTGACCTTCAACAATTGAGAGGAATGTTCTTTACAAGATGTATGCCTGCTAGGCCCTATAGAATAGTTTTATTTTCCCCTCTGCTAACAAGTAATTTACCTGAAAATATATTTCCAGGAAACTGAATGAGGTTTGGTAAGGGAAGGAGATGTCAGAGGCCAGTAATGGTGGCACATTTTAGAGACTATTTTATTTTTCTTAAGTGAGTAGCGGGGAGGCAGAGTGAGAGACTCCTGCATGCACCTGGACTGGGATCCACCCGGCAAACCGCCTACTGGGCAATGCTCTGCCCATCTGGGGTCGTTGTTCTGTTGCTCAGCAACTGAGTTATTTTAGCGCCTGAAGTGAGGCCACAGAACTATCCTCAGTGCCAGGTGCTAACTTGCTCCAACCATGCCATGGCTGCGGGAGGAAAAGAGAAAGAGAGAGAGAGAGAGAGAGAGAGAGAGAGAGAGAGAGAGAAGGGGGAAGGGGAGGAAATGAGAAGCAGATGGCTGCTTCTCCTGGGTGCCCTGACAGGGAATCAAACTTGGGACATCATACGACAGGCTGATGCTTGACTGCTGAGCAAACGGGCCAAGGCCTAGAGCAGGGGTCGGGAACGTTTTTGGCTGAGAGAGCCATGAACGCCACATATTATAAAATGTAATTCCGTGAGAGCCATACAATGACCCGTGTACGTTATACATTATCCAATAAAAATTTGGTGCTGTGCCAGAGGACAGCTGTGATTGGCTCCAGCCACCCACAACCATGAACATGAGTGGAAGGAAATGAATGGATTGAATTTTGTCATTCATTCTACAGCCATTCACTACATGTCTCTCTGGTGTCAGGCATAAGACATAACTTCTGCCCCCAGGAATTTTACAATCGTATGAATGAAACAGACATGTAAACAAACATTCCAAATACGTGCAAGGCAGAATGAGAAGTATTAGAAATGTGCGCATACTCTATTATATAAGCACATGGGGAGAAAACATGACTCTGGGCTTTAGCAATCATCCCTTGGGAGCTCACACCTCTCTGTCCTACTCACTGAAGCCATGTTCATTTCCCAAAGCTGTGTTGCAGACTACTGTCACTAACAGGGATTCTCACCCAGTGCCTAAAATAGTACTTCTTTTCACATAGGTACACTGAGTACTGAAGACAGCTGCTTGTATCTTTGTGCTATGCTCCAATTACTAAAAAGTGTTTGTAACAGACCACTTAAATGTTCTGTCTTCAGAGAAGTCTGGCTAACAGAATTTTATTACATTGGCTCATTGACAAGTTCTTAACAGATATTATGGGATGAAAGGGCAAGCCCCCTACCAGGCTATGATCTGCCCATCTGGGGCACTGCTCTGTTGCTCAACAACTGAGCTATTTGTAGCACCTGAGGCGAGGCCATGGAGCCATCTTCAGTTTCCGGGGCCAACTTGCTCGAGCCATTTGAGCCATGGCTGCAGGAAGAGAAGAGAGAGAAGAGAAAGAAAGAAAAGAGGGGGAGGGGTGGAGAAGCAGATGGTCACTTCTCCTGAGTGCCCTGACTGGGAATCAAACCCAGAACTTCCACACGCCAGGCCAATACTCAAGAGTTGAGCCAAGCTGCTAGGGCTATGGACCAGTCCTTTTTAATTACAGTTGCTTTGATTCTTAGCATTTATATTATGCTCATATAAAAAGAAAGCCAGACACATAGTTTGATAAAGAACTTGTTTTGATTCACAAATTTATATCAAAGCTTTATAAAGATACAAAATAATAGAGAAAAATCTTAGATGTGTGGGCATTTTAAATATACATATGCATCTAAATTTAAAATAGATTTTCAAAGAACTATTTTGGTAACTCTTATTAAAGTAAAGCAGTGCAAATAATTCTTTTCAACAGTAATAACCATCTCTTGGTTGTTCCAGGAATGACTATACTCTGTGGTTTTCTCAAATAGAATTTTCTTTATATGAGGTAAATATTGAAACAACATTTAAGTTGGCTCAAGTCTGTCTATATTGACTTCAGGAAACAGCGAATACCATGGGACAATGTAAGAAAGAGTAAGGGAGGAAATCTTTTAGTTATTACCACCAAGGTAAGACAGGGCACACACTCAAGAACTAAGATTTTCCCTTATGAATATAGAATAACAGCAAAGACTAAGCACTATTAAGTTTGTGAGCATTTAATAGATAATTAAATAAAATGAGACTTTTCACTCAGAGATACAGTTCCATATAGAATTTTTAACTGCTTTGAGCCTTTTCTATATAAAATCCTATTTGCAATCATTAAATATATTATTATAAGGCACATGGCACACAGTCTACCTTAATGTGACAAGGTAAATGTCCTTATGGCTCACTCAGCTCTTTGCAGTAGTTCTATTAGGATGTTTTTGAGAATTTAAGCAAATCCCAAACTGAACAAGAGAGGCATATGCAATAAAATATATTGTTAGTCTCATGATTTAAAAATGGGAGATAACATAAATGCATATTTCTAAATATGTATCTAGTATAATATGTGTGATATAATTTGTATTTAATGAAGGCAAAATCCAATTGAATGCATAAGAGCCTAACAGGAGAACTGAGAATAGAAAACGAATCAAATAAATAAAATCATCAATAATAGACAAGCAGAGAAGCCCCTGGTTCACCTAATGCTCCACTCAAGTGAATTTCGTTGATACTGAAGCTGACATCTTTAGGTACCGTTAAGAAAATCTTCTTCAGACTTAAATGGAACGTGTTAAATTAAAATTTTCTATACCAAACTTGAGTCAGATTGCTTTGACTGCTATTTTATTATTTTTTATATGAACCCAACCAAATTCAAGGGTAGTTATCTTTATTTTAACTTATACTAGAGATGCCTCCTTCATTCAATTAAAAAAATAGTGAATTTCCTTCAGGTGGGCGAAAAAGAATGATTTTCACCATAGTTTCAAAGTAGCATATGCCACGATTATGCCCAAGATGCTGCTCAATTAGTAGTAAGGTGATTAAGATGACACATTCTGTGAGTTAGAAAATAAAATAAAATTAACTTCCTGCTGGATCTGCCAACCAATGGAAAACAATGTGCCCTCTATAAGGTATCATGACTTAGTCCACATTTATTTTATTTACCTCTGAATTTTTCACTGTACTTTGGTGAAGATTAGCTCTTTGGTTAATGTTTTATAAGTTACTCTTAAAAATAAGGAATGAGAAACTTGGAAATTCAAATCCAAGACAAAGATATACTGTACAATGACTGGGTAATGTTCTTACTACACTTGCTCTGTTATTATCCTAATTTAACAAGTCTCCTACCACTATATTTGGCCCATGTGAATGGGCAGGCAACATATCTAATCACTGAATAAAGAGTTACTGTAGGCAATGCTTGAGTGGTATCAAAACACAAACATATAGGTATGTATGGCTTGCTCACCTCTGGCATTCTGCTAGGTTTTCACTGAAAAGAAGTATATTTTCTCTGTGTCCTATAACTCTTTATCATTCTTCTTCAGAGCTTCTTCCTCTGAAGAGAGACATGTACACTTGGGACACATCATAACTAAATCCTGGTGCTGACCGAGAACACACATGCTATTAACAGATACATGTTAGCCGGTACCTAATCTGTTTGTCTATCGACCTACGTACCAACCTGCCTGCCTACCAATCTACCAATTTATGCATGTAAATGTGCCATTTTTTATTTACTTAACATGTGAACATGCGCAAGTATATCAAATACCGTTGTCACCAAGTATTTATTGACTACCTATGTTGAGCCAGGTGCTGTGTTTTTAAATTCCCCTCCCCCTAAAAAATGCAGATTAGAAAACATTGTTTTCTAATAATAGAAATTCCCCCAAATTGTGAACTCTTAGGTAAAAAGTACAAAACATTAGAAGTAGTAAAAAGAGAACTAGGCTCTGGTCTCAGGCTTGCCACTAGTTGGGACTTGGAGCATTTTCCTTTGACTGTGTTAGTCTCAACTTTTTCATTTATATCATGAACGAACTGAACCATACAATCTCTTTAAAAATCCTTTTGAGTATAAAATGCCACAGTTCCAAATAGGGAAGTATTTTATACTGTTGGAAACTGGCAAGAATAGTACTTCTGGAAAAACTTATATATTGATCTCATTTAGGTTACAGGCATTCCAATGTGAGAAGGCAAATATTGTGCCCTCTTAATCCTGCTTAAGAATCTGAGCCTAGGCAAAAAGAAATTAGACATTCATAGAACTATTGTTAAGAAAACAAATTTGAAATACCATAAATATTTTATAAATGTAACATACCATAAAATACAATTATCAAATAAATCAATACTCCCTATCTACAGGTACTGGGGATGTGGAGTAGGAATAGGAAACAAGATGTCCCAACTTCTAGTTTCTTGCATTGGTGGTTTCTGTACCTTCCAGGGGTCAGCCACCAGGGTCTTCTGCATTTTAGTCAATTAGAAGTTAACATCTGACCAATAGGCTTTTCTCTTAATATTCGTATAAACACATCCTTAACAGGAAGTTAACTTTCTGAGAATATCTACAAATGGAGAAAGTTTGGGCTGTTACCTAATATTAAGTTTAGATGCAAAAAATGGTGTGAATTCATCAACATGCAGTAGTTTCTCTGATTTATGACATCTACTTTTCCATTTTTTTTTCTGAAAAAGCATTCACTGATGAAAATAGTCATTTTTAAACTGACAAAAAAAAAGGAAGACATAAATTCAGAACAAGTAGTTCCTAAGTCAGTGTTGGAATAGAATATATACATAAATTTTGGCTGGACCACCAAACCTTGGTAAGTCTAATTTCAACATTTTGGTTGGTATTTGGTTGATTTTAAAAAATCACATGATTAATTTATACAAGAAAATTAAAAATAAAACTTAAGTAAAATATATTAACTGCCATAATCCTATTTTTCAGAGATGAGCAGTTACCATCTTGTATAATCTTCTAGTCTTCCGAAATGCATATATACTATACTTCTCACAAAAATTAGGGGATATTTCAAAATGAATATGAAGTGATAAAATATCCTCTAATTTTTGTGAGCAGTATATATATCTATATATCTATATATCAGCATACATTTGCTCCTCAACTGATGATGAGGTATGTCTGGATAAAACCACTGTACATTAAAAATACTGTTAAGTCAGAAATGCATCTAATATACCTGACGAACAAAACATCATTGCTTAGGCTAGCTGGTTTCTACTAAATGCATATCTTTCATACCACCATTAAGTTGAATCAAAAGTTGGGGACCATCTGTATACAACCCACTCCATACTGCAGACATACCTGGATGTCCCAAGAGCTCGAGACCATGCTGGTACAGGCACATGTGTGCATCTGTGTACTAAGGTGCACCTTCTGAGAACCTCTGTTCCACATTTCCCATAAGCTTGAGTTTATCTGAAACAAGCACTGTCAGCATCGCAGAGAAGCAGCTTTGTTTCCTGGAAAGTCCCCATGCTTCTTATAGCTGACCCTCACTTCCAAAAGAGCTGGCCCAAGTCCAACTAGTATAAGTTTAGCCAAATTCTGCACAAATGCAGGGACCATAGAATTCTTTACTGCCAAGTTCCACTTTTAAAATAAAACTATTATAATTACATTCTTGCTGACGCAGATCTCCTCTCCCTGTCCCAGACACTTGCATAGGCCGGGCATGCTCAAATGTGTGCCCTCTGAAGGGCATGGAGGAGTGGCGTGCCGGCCGAGTCTTATTATAGATGGAGGCCAGCAGGTGCCCGCAGGCAGTACCAGTTCACTCTGTCCCAGAAACATGACTGACCACCCCCCAAATATGTGCCAGACATTGTGCACAAGACATGGCTTTTGCCCTCAAGGCACACCTGGTTTGAAACAGACACACACATGATTAGAAGCAACATGGGAACAATAGGCTGCTGCTTTCATTGGTTGTGCTTCCCCAAATTTCTTTAAGGCAGGGACCACATCCATTCGATCGTCTGCCTCTCTGGATGGGAAGCACAGTATGGGGCACATGGAAGGTGCTGGGCCACTTGCTGGTAGGCTGACTTGATATTAAGCTGCAATGGTAGATGAGATACATTTCTTGCCCAGCTATAGTCTCCATAGGTCTTTGGCTATGTTAATTGCACATACCTTCCCTTAATAAGCGGCTAGGAGTTCTATGCATCACAGCAGGAAGGTCCAGAGGGTACACTCACTGCAGTGGCCCATCTCACCCATTACTACTGCCATGCAAAGGTATCTCTACTCCAAAGGCAAAACTATGGTGTCAAAAAACTCCAGGGAAAGAACAGAAAGAAACATGCTGTCAGTGGCAACCAAACTTAGCTTCCATCATGAACCACTGTGGCCTCATTCTGACAGATCCAGTTGCAGCCTAGCCCTAGATCACACCAAGCAGTGGCAGCTACGATTAGACTTCAGATGCTTTCTTTAAGGGGGGGGGGAGTGAGCAAGGAACAGCAGAGGTACAGAAAGGCTGTATTATTTCCCCCTGAATATGGATAGTCTAAACTAAATCTTCACTTTGGTACCAGAATTCCAGAAAAATTAACCTGCCCCTGACATTATGTAACTTATACAGCTTGTTTTTCATATCACAGCTTGCCTATTATAGTCACAAACCATTCGCATGGCCAACATTTGTTTGGTCAAAATGGAAAAGGGGAGTTTTCAGGAGAGTCTGGGCCCATGGGAAGCAACTGGGGTACAGTGGAAGGAACACGGGTCTGGGAGGCAGAAAGCTCAGTCTTTGTAAGCTGAGTCACCCTGGGACTGAGTGGCCAGGAAATGACCAGGGTTAGTGAGGCTGGGCCATCTGCACAGATGGAGTCACAGGGAGGGCCTCTGGGCACAAGTGGGCGTGCCTCCCCTACTATTTCTGCGCTTTGGACTTGAGGAAGAAAACTGTGCACTGACCCGGTGAACCTGCATTGGATTCCACATCCTTGAATGCTATTGTCTTATTCCTGTCTTCCCACTGAGGGGCTTTGCCGGTTTCTAACTTCCATGCAGCCACCTACAGACTCGTGTGTCCAGTCACTCATCCTTCTCCAGACATCGTCCAGCTGCCACTTTTTCATGAGTTATTAGAATAGTGCATATAATTCCAAAGTAGATACAGGATGTTTTTATGGAAAAGTAGGACAACGTTTCCATGAAATCCTTGTTCTTCATGACGATTGGAATTTTGTTTCCTCTCCTGGCATGGCCCGTCTTCAGGAAAACAGTCTACCTGCAGTAATTCTTGACTTTCGTTCTTCAACAAAAGCTGATGGCTCACGCATCCTCATGTCTTTCTCAGTGCCGGTCTGTCTTCTCCTGGGGAATCCCGCCAACATCTTTGGTAGAGTAAGCCACCTAACTCAGGAGAGCGCTCACAAAGTAAATTCTATTCTAAAAAGTTTTCATTCAGTGGAAATATCTTTAAAAGGTTAAACTAATTTCTGGTTTGGTTCTTTGAGGAAGCTCTTCTCTTATAATTTTTCCCAAAGCAAACACTCTTCCAGACTGAAAGGCCCAGGAAAAAATAACCCTTGTGGCCTTAGGATTGTGAGAGGAAGGAGCCATGAAAGAAGGGAGCCCAACCAATCCTGGCCGGTTGGCTCAGTGGTAGAGCGTCGGCCTGGCGTGCAGAAGTCCCAGGTTCGATTCCCGGCCAGGGCACACAGGAGAAGTGCCCATCTGCTTCTCCACCCCTCCCCCTCTCCTTCCTCTCTGTCTCTCTCTTCCCCTCCCGCAGCCAAGGCTCCATTGGAGCAAAGATGGCCCGGGCACTGGGGATGGCTCCTTGGCCTCTGCCCCAGGCGCTAGAGTGGCTCTGGTCGCAACAGAGCGATGCCCCGGAGGGGCAGAGCATCGCCCCCTGGAGGGCAGAGCGTCGCTCCCTGGTGCGAGTGCCGGGTGGATCCCGGTCGGGCGCATGCGGGAGTCTGTCTGACTGTCTCTCCCCGTTTCCAGCTTCAGAAAAATACAAAAAAAAAAAAAAAAGAAGGGAGCCCAACCATTCACAGAGAAACTGCTGTCACTCACAGTGACTCTGGATATAAGGGTTTTCTGTCACTCTAGGAAGTTCCAAATCAAAACAGAGAACTGCGCAGAACTGCACTTGCACGCTGAGATTTCCTCTGGCCACACCACATTAAGCCAGTGCCTGACTCGCTCGTTACTGACCCGTCCAACTCTGGGGACAGGAAGAATGGAGGCAGAATCGGAGCAGCTCTGAAATCACGTTCTGAAAGCTTGGGCATGGGGCTTCATTTTTCCTTCTGAGGAACTCATGGACCCGGAAACTTCCTCCTCCTTAGCTGTTGGCCAGCTAAATTAGTTAAATTTAACTGTAATAAACATGAGGCAAATGAATTATATTTAACTGTAACAGCTACCTCAGGGTTCATCTTGAGATGGAATAATTTTAGCTTATTTTACTGTAAGTCCCCTAACTAAAACAGAAAGTAATTACCTAAGGATTTACCATAATGAGTTCACTGACACTCATTATTTACTATGGTGTGTGAACATTCAAATCTTTTATATAGTCAGGCACGGACTGCAGACTTCTGAATATATAGTCTAGGGTAGGCATAAGAAGGACCCTAAAAATAAAAATGTTTCAGGCAAATATAAATTCAATAAAGCTACCTGACCTCAATCTTTATTAAAAATTAGTAACAATTTGTGACAAGTCGTGGGTGCAACTTCACACTGACAATAGGCTGGGGCCCGCTAAGAGCATGAACAATATAAGTCAGATGATCAGCTTTTTGAGAGGATAAGCTGCAGAGAAATGCTTTAAAAGTGTGTTTATAGAGCCCTGGCCGGTTGGCTCAGCGGTAGAGCATCGGCCTGGCGTGCGGGGGACCCGGGTTCGATTCCCGGCCAGGGCACATAGGAGAAGTGCCCATTTGCTTCTCCACCCCCACCCCCTCCTTCCTCTCTGTCTCTCTCTTCCCCTCCCGCAGCCGAGGCTCCATTGGAGCAAAGATGGCCTGGGCGCTGGGGATGGCTCCTTGGCCTCTGCCCCAGGCGCTAGAGTGGCTCTGGTCGCGGCAGAGCAACGCCCCGGAGGGGCAGAGCATCGCCCCCTGGTGGGCAGAGCGTCGCCCCTGGTGGGCGTGCCGGGTGGATCCCGGTCGGGCACATGCGGGAGTCTGTCTGACTGTCTCTCCCTATTTTGGCTTCAGAAAAATACAAAAAAAAAAAAAAAAAAGTGTGTTTATTTTTTAAAATGTATAATGGGGCTTCAGTGCAGTGCACGCTAATGAGAAATCATGCTTATCTAGTAAAGTAGGATCTTACTCAGTAGTATTTGGTGAGGGGAACAGTTTGTGTTTCTGAAACCTACAAGTCATAACAATTTGTCCAAAATGCCATTCCTTGGTATACTCTGATACTCTGCATTTCATTTATTCTGAACAATCCCCCCATTTAAAATGTTTTCATTTATCCATTCATCCCTTATGCATCTATTATGCACCAGTTGTGGACCAAGTACCGTGAGTGTAAAGGACAATGAGCCATGGTGTCTGGTCTCTAGAAGCAGTGGGTTCAGTAGGAGACACAGCTGTGTGAGTAAACGGCTTCCTACAGTGTGTGATCTGCAATGGTCAGTGAGGTCCACTACCTGTTCACCAATTAATTTGTCAGCACTGACTTATGTGATTTGAATATAAACATTTAAATACGACTTGACTAATGAACACACTGCCAACGGCTGGCCCTGGCCACTTAATGCCCTTTTTGTATATGCACATTTGGGAATGATCATCCATGGGTAGGTGCTACATTTAATTTATAGATATGTATATAGGTGCTTGTGCGTGTGTATATATACATATGTATTTGATCTGGAAGCTTTGTATTTTATTTATTATTTTTGTTTAGTTTTGTTTTTTTGTATTTTTCTGAAGCTGGAAACAGGAGGCAGTCAGACAGACTCCCGCATGCGCCCGACCGGGATCCACCCGGCACGCCCACCATGGGCGACACTCTGCCCACCAGGGGGCGATGCTCTGCCCCTCCGGGGTGTCGCTCTGCCGCGACCAGAGCCACTCTAGCGCCTGGGGCAGAGGCCAAGGAGCCATCCCCAGTGCCCGGGCCATCCTTGCTCCAATGGAGCCTTGGCTGCGGGAGGGGAAGAGAGAGACAGAGAGGAAGGAGGGAGGGGGTGGAGAAGCAAATGGGCGCTTCTCCTATGTGCCCTGGCCGGGAATTGAACCCGGGTCCCCCACACGCCAGGCCGACACTCTACCGCTGAGCCAACTGGCCAGGGCCACTGTTTGATATTTTCAGGAGCATGTGATGGGCAGGAGTGACTTGCAAGGTAGGATTGGAGAACTCTTGAGTGTGGCTGAGATACCATCTAGCAGCATCAAAAGACAGGACCATATGGGGAATATGAAGAGTGAAAGCACTGAGGTCAGGAAGAAGGCATGTTGCAAGGGCTCCTATGTGCACAGCTGAGCTTCCAGTGAGGCTCTGAGCCTCTGTGAAAGGGAACATGGTGAGTTACATGACTCTTAAGATTAAATTTACCTGTACCTAGAGGCAAGCTAAGTTTCTCTTGGTAGTAAATTTTTAAGACATTTCTCATGAAAGGTTTTAGAGAGTGGTTGCTGTGAGATGTAATGGACAAGATCCTCAAAAATTTTCCAATCATACAAGCGAGGACCTACTTCACATGGCTGCTTCTTTTGGGAGCCAGTGGTGGATGCTGAGTGCATCGCACCCCACTCACGTGCCCATCAGCGAAGGTGACAATCTGGGAGCCAGAATGACACGGTCCACCTGCTGTTATGAAATGACTCCCATTTATCCATCTGGGATTATTCTTTCTTAGAAAGACAGGAATGAACATTTATTTGCTTCTTAGGTACTGTGCTAGGTATACCTTTTAGCTATTATTAAAATAAATCACTCTTGAAAACACTCTGCAGTCATATTACCGTCCCCATTTTCACAAGTGCAAGTGCTGAAGCCCAGAGACGTTAAGTAACTTGCTCACGGAACACAGAACTGAGGAAATATCAGGATTCAAACTTATGGCCTTGAAGACATATGTCTTTGCTCCAGCTGTTTCTGCACTGAGAACAACAGACTGAATTTTTTGTATGAGTAAACAGAAAAACCCTCTAACAATCCATTTACTTAGTTAAGTTTTAGAAATGCTTTCTCCCCACTGGTTTCTGCTTGTCTGACTGAAATGATCAATCATTTAGCTCTTTCAGTACCAGACACACATTTGGGAAACCCTAACTGTAAGCTGGGTACCCACTGAGCTTTCCTACAGGCGGTTCCACACTGGATGCGGCACAACACCATTCACACTAGCTGCTGCTATCCACCAGTGTGAGAGTAAAAGGAACTTAAATATTTGCTTATGTGGCTTCATAGGAAATACATGTAAAACAGAAAATAAAACTCACATCGTATGCGAGTCTTCACTATTTACAAGTAAATTTCAACATAACTGAAGCTACGAAACCCTACATTGTCCCTTGGGGGGAAAAGCCAATTTTAAAAACTTCTCATCTGTTTTCAGACCCACTATCCACTGTCAGTGTGCAGATACTTCTGAAGGAACTGAGATGACGACAAGTAGAGAGAAACTCTCTGATGATGGGCATTAAAGGAACGTGTGTTATGAAGGAATAAAGCAGGAGGTTGTGGCAAAGTTCAACAGCTCAGGAAACTCGCACACTACAGATCTATTTCCTCATCAATGCCAGAAAGTGTTCCTCCTGCTCTAAGAGTTGGACATCAGCAGCCAAAACATTTGAAGAAGAGATAGCATTGGTCTTCATCAACCTACTAAAGTTAAGGTATATGTAACCACTGTAAACGCCACTAAGGTATTTGTAACCACTGTAAACGCCAGAAAGAAGTGTAAACTAAACAGGGCTGGTATCTTCACCTCCCTTTGCTGGGTCTCCAGTTCTCCATCTCTAAAATAGACAGGGACTGATTGTTCCAAGGGCTCGCCTAGCTCTGACATTCTATACTTCTATGGATTCAGCCTACAATGCTGTTTATTTTTTTTAAGGGGTTATTTTTAATGCAAAATAATACCTTTTTTTTTTCTCCCTGATTTTGATTTTGATGATGGTGATGATCTAAATCACATTTTCATTATTTTGTTTCTTTGTCTATTTTTGCATCTCCAGTGTCTAGCACTGCATATGCCTGGTACATGGCAAATCTGCATTGTGTACTAAATGCTGATCAAATTCCTCTCTTTCCTTTCAACTGCCAGGTCTCCTGGAACTCCCAGCACCAGATAGGAGAGGACGATGCTGTTATGACACAGTCAGGCAGGCTGTTCTCCGCTCAGAAGAGTCACTCACAGGGCATCAAGGTGGTACCACTTTCAACTCAAAGCATTCTGGGATCTTCAGAGTTTACTGAGCACATTAACATGTCTTGCTCTGTATTGCTTTTTAATAGTGGCTCTTAGTTGTGCTCCTTTTCATTAGGAACTAAATTTCTAAGTTAGCTGAGGCAGTTTCTATATTCATCTTTATATAGCTTACCACTCCTATTACAGGGGCTACACATAGGCAGGTACCCAGCTTTTGGGGGTTAACTGAGTTCAGTGAACCAAAAAGCACCACAGCCTTTTCAAGCACGGCATCCTACCTTCTGTGACTATGAACCATCCTTTCTCCCTTCCAGATCTTACCACAGAGCCAGGTATACATTCCCTTTTCTTTTTTGGGTCCTTTCAATGCCTCTACAATTACAGCCACCTCTTTTATAAATCCCTTGTGACACTCTGGATGTCACCAACTCCTTCCATTCCGAAGAGTGGCATTGATGTAGAGAGAAAGCAGGAAGCTGACGTCTGCTGCTGATATGCTACCCATGATCTGGCTGTTGACTGGATTTTCTCTTACCCTTTTGAGTTCTTTTAGAGTCTGTTTTGTGAAAGAATTAAAAAGAGTAATACTGGAGATGACGTCAGAGTAATGGCGGGGTAGGAAGCGATACCGATAAATCTCCCCCAAAACTCAACAAGATCTTCAACCAGAAACAGAAAAACGTATACTTGGAGCCTCCAGATGCTTCGCAATACACCCGAAAATATAGTCGAGTGAAAAATTGGCTAAATATATAACCAAACCCCGAAGGAAATAGGGAGTAAGAAATGCTCCGCCTTCCTCACTAACCTAAACAGGGCGGCTTTCTCTGGTAACTGTGAATATAGAAACTGAGGCAGGCAAAGGGGGTGAATAGATCCAGGCCGCGGCACAAACGGCCAAACCAGGCTGTGGCACGGAGATCCAAGCCGAGGAAAAACTGATCCTGTGGCAACCCGGGCAATACAAGCTAACACTCGCGCCAAACCCAAACAAAGAAAGACAAGCGGGGCAGCCATTTTACCCGATCTCCTGGTCGGTGCGCAGTTAGTGGGCGAGAGATTTCTTCCTAAGCCCCGGGAGTGGGTGCCCGTGTTACCCCACAGAGAGGCAGAGTCAGAGGCCTTTCTGTGGGCCGAAAGCAGAATCTCTGGGCAGCCCCAGCGCCCTGGGAAAGCCACGCACGGGAGGGAGTGAGAACTAATTCCAACAGTGGAAATTTTCCGTGCTGGTGGGGGTTTCACTCAGAGGGAAACGCGGCCGGCCTCATATCCTAGTCTGCGCGCGCAGATAGGGAGTGAGAGATTCCTCCGAGTGCCTCGGCAGCGCGCGCCCGTGTTATCGCACACAGGGGCAGAGTCAGGGGCCTTTGTGTGGGCCAAAGTGGAATCTCGGGCTGCCCCAGCGCCTTGCAAAAGCCACGCACGGGGACGGAGCGAGAGCCAATTCCAACACTGCAACTTTTCCATGCGGTTGGGGGTTTCACTCAGACCGTGAGACTGCTGGCCGGATATCCTGGTCTGCGCACGCTGATAGTGAGCGAGAGTTTCCTTCAAGCGCCCCGGAAGTGGGCGCCCGCCTGTGTTACCGGACAGAGTGGCAGAGCCAGAGGTCTTTGAGTGGGCAGAAAGCCCGCCTGATTATGCTAGCAGCTCTGACTGACTGAGCCTTACCCAGAGCCCTGTGCTGAGTGGAAATAGAGTGGGGAGTTGCCAGCACTTTGAGCCTCTTACTATCCAGGCAGAGGCAGCAGCAACCCCATAGCTGGATTATCAGGCTACTAATTGAGGAAGGAAAGACTAGGAGAAAGGCTCCAGGAACACGGACTCTCTCACTGTCGGAGCCTATAAATGCTAATGAGCCTCGACTGCCAACGAGACTAAAGCACAATACATGACATTGCCATAGAGACTTATCAACTGCAAACCTCTACCTGAGCGTGCCAAAGGGGCAGAACCCGGGGTACAGAGTCACTGACCAGGAAGAGGGAGAGAAAAGAAAAAGCAAGAAGATAACCACTCAAAATCAAGAATAATCTGCAGACTTTATAACCTATCCCATTTTATTATATTTGTTCATTTGTTTCTCTTAACTTCATTCTTGATATTTTTTTTCCTCCTCCAATTTGGCAGATTAACTCTCTGCCGGTCTTACTCTCTCCTCTCCTTGAACTACACTACCCATAAGTGTTACATCTCCCATTATCTTTTCTCTCCTCTTCCTTTCTCTCTCTGAGGGTTGCACTCCAAAACCCTTAACTCTCTCTCTCTCTCTCTCTCTCCTTTCTTTTTTCTTCTTTTAGTGGTTCCCTCCTTTTTTATCTCTCTCTCTTTCTTTTCTCCCTCTATATTAGTTTCTTCTTTTCTCCTTTATATCTCCGCTCATTCAAACTTCAATAACAAACAAATTGTCTTATCTGGGACTCAAACTTATGTTTGTGGCATTTTGAGGGGTTTTTACTTCACCTTTTTAACTCACTAGCAGTGCTCCCATCCCTGGCTCTCCATTTTATCTAGTCCTTGTTCCACTAAATACAATAGTAATTTTTTAATTTGTCCCCCCATTTTTCTGTTTTCTTCTTATTCCTCTCATCATAACTCTTAGACAACCAACACCTAAAAGCAAATAATTTTATTCTTGACCCAAATTTTTTCCTTATTTGCTTTTTGTGGGTCCATACCCCCTTTTATTTTCTTTTTTTTTTCTTTTTTTTCCCCCTTTATTACTTTTCCCCAATTCAGGACCTCCATCAGAGGCATTGTTTGTTATAATTCACAGTTCACCACAAGATTTTCTCAAGAAAGAGGGGAGAGGAGAGGAGAGGAAAAAAGGAGGGGGGGGGGATAATTTCCTTTTTTAAAATTTTTATTTTATTTTATTTTTCTTTATTTCATTATTAATTTTTTTTTAAAAAAAAACAACTCTCGATTTTTTATTTTTTTATTTTTTTTTAACTTTTTATTCTTTATTAAATCTCATTAATACTATCAACAAAACCACCCTCAGATGCCATTAAGGAAGAGAAAATCAAATATCATGGATACAAAAGAAAGACAGGTAACACAGCTAGATGAGGGAAAATCTATGGAGAAAAAATTTAATATTTTGGAAACCTGGGTCTAAATGACAGAGAATTCAAGATAGAAATCCTAAAAATACTCAGAGATATACAAGAAAACACAGAAAGGCAATTTAGGGAGCTCAGAAAACAACTCAATGAACACAAAGAATATATGTCCAAGGAAATTGAAACTATAAAAACAAATGAAACAGAGATGAAAAACTCAATTCACGAGCTGAAAAACGAAGTAACAAGCTTAGCTAATAGAACAGGTCAGATAGAAGAGAGGATTAGTGAAATAGAAGACAAGCAACTTGAGGCACAACAGAGAGAAGAAGAAAGAGACTCAAAAATTAAAAATAATGAGAAAGCCCTACAAGAATTATCTGACTCCATCAAAAAGAATAACATTAGAATAATAGGTATATCAGAGGGAGAAGAGAGAGAAAATGGAATAGAGAACATCCTCAAACAAATAATAGATGAGAAATTCCCAAGCCTGTGGAAAGAAATAAAGCCTCAAATTCAAGAAGCAAACAGAACTCCGAGTTTTCTTAACCCCAACAAACCTACTCCAAGGCATATCATAATGAAATTGACACAAACCAACAGCAAAGAAAAAATTCTCAAGGCAGCCAGGGAAAAGAAGAATACAACATATAAAGGAAGGCCCATTAGATTATCATCAGATTTCTGAGCAGAAACTCTACAAGCTAGAAGAGAGTGGACCCCAATATTTAAAGTCCTGAAAGAGAGGAACTTTCAGCCACGAATACTATATCCATCAAAGCTATCCTTCAAATATGAAGGAGAAATAAAAACATTCACAGATACAGAAAAGATGAGGGAATTTATCATCAGAAAACCCCCACTCCAGGAATTACTAAAGGGGGTTCTCCAATCAGATACAAAGAACAACAAAAAAAAAACAGAGCCACAAGTAAAAGCTCCAAGAAGAACACAATAAAACCAAATTTATACTGTGACAACAAAAAAAAAGGGGGGGAGAAGATGGAGATTAACAGTAGCAAAGGACGATGGAGTGCAAAAGTACTCACAAAATAGTTTGCTACAATGAACAGGGTAGGGACCCTTTTCATTACTCAAAGGTAACCACCATTGAAAAAGCCACCACAGAAGCACATGAGATAAAAAAGATAGCAACAGAGGAAAGATGTATGGAATACAACCAAATAAAAACAAAAGATAGAAAAACGAAAGAGAAGGATCAAACAAGACACAAAACTAACAGAAAGCAAGATATAAAATGGCAATAGGGAACTCACAAGTGTCAATAATTACACTAAATGTAAACGGATTAAACTCACCAATAAAAAGGCACAGAGTAGCAGAATGGATTAAAAAAGAAAATCCAACTGTATGCTGCCTACAGGAAACTCATCTAAGTAACAAGGATAAAAACAAATTCAAAGTGAAAGGCTGGAAAACAATACTCCAAGCAAATAACATCCAAAAAAAAGCAGGTGTAGCAATACTCATATCAGATAATGCTGACTACAAGACAGGAAAAGTACTCAGAGACAAAAATGGCCATTTCATAATGGCTAAGGGGACACTGAATCAAGAAGACATAACAATCCTTAATATATATGCACCAAACCAAGGAGCACCAAAATATATAACACAGCTACTTATTGATCTTAAAACAAAAACTAACAAAAATACAATCATACTTGGAGACCTCAATACACTGCTGACGGCTCTAGATCGGTCATCCAAACAGAGAATCAACAAAGACATAGTGGCCTTAATCAAAACACTAGAGCACCTGGATATGATAGACATCTACAGGACATTTCATCCCAAAGTGACTGAGTATACTTTTTTCTCCAGTGTACATGGATCATTCTCAAGAACTGACCATATGTTGGGCCACAAAAACAACATCAGCAAATTCAGAAAAATCGAAGTTGTACCAAGCATATTTTCTGATTATAAAGCCTTGAAACGAGAATTCAACTGCAAAAAAGAGGAAAAAAATCCCACAAAAACAGGGAAACTAAACAACATACTTTTAAAAAATGAATGGGTCAAAGAAGAAATAAGTGCAGAGATCAAAATATATATATACAGACTAATGAAAATGACAATAGGACATATCAGAATCTATGGGATGCTGCAAAAGCTGTGATAAAAGGGAAGTTCATATCACTTCAGGCATATATGAACAAACAAGAGAGAGCCCAAGTGAACCACTTAACTTCACACCTTAAGGAACTAGAAAAAGAAGAACAAAGACAACACAAAACCAGCCGAAGAAAGGAGATAATAAAAATCTGAGCAGAAATAAATGAAATAGAGAACAGAAAAACTATAGAAAAAATTAATAGAACAAGAAGCTGGTTCTTTGAAAAGATCAACAAAATTGACAAACCCTTGGCAAGGCTTACCAAGGAAAAAAGAGAAAGAACTCATATAAACAGAATCCAAAATAAAAGAGGAGAAATCACCACGGACACCGTAGATATACAAAGAATTATTGTAGAATACTATGAAAAACTTTATGCCACTAAATTCAACAACCTAGAAGAAATGGATAAATTCCTAGAACAATCCAACCTTCCTAGACTGAGTCAAGAAGAAGCAGAAAGCCTAAACAGACCTATCAGTAGAGAAGAAATAGAAAAAACCATTAAAAACCTCCCCAAAAATAAAAGTCCAGGCCCTGATGGCTATACCAGCGAATTTTATCAAACATTCAAAGAAGACTTGGTTCCTATTCTACTCAAAGTCTTCCAAAAAATTGAAGAAGAAGCAATACTTCTGAACACATTTTATGAGGCCAACATAACCCTCATACCAAAACCAGGCAAGGATGGCACAAAAAAAGAAAACTGCAGACCAATATCTCTAATGAATACAGATGCTAAAATACTAAACAAAATACTAGCAAATCGAATACAACAACATATTAAAAAAATTATACATCATGATCAAGTGGGATTCATCCCAGAATCTCAAGGATGGTTCAACATACGTAAAACGGTTAACGTAATACACCATATCAACAAAACAAAGAACAAAAACCACATGATCTTATCAATAGACGCAGAAAAGGCTTTCAATAAAATACAACACAATTTTATGTTTAAGACTCTCAACAAAATGGGTATAGAAGGAAAATATCTCAACATGATAAATGCCATATATGATAAACCATCAGCTAACATCATATTAAATGGCACTAAACTGAAGGATTTCCCCCTTAAATCAGGAACAAGACAGGGTTGTCCACTCTCTCCACTCTTATTTAATGTGGTACTAGAGGTTCTAGCCAGAGCAATCAGACAAGACAAAGAAATAAAAGGCATCCATATCGGAAAAGAAGAAGTAAAGGTATCACTTTTTGCAGATGATATGATCCTATACATCGAAAACCCCAAAGAATCCACAAAAAGACTACTAGAAACAATAAGCCAATACAGTAAGGTCGCAGGATACAAAATTAACATACAGAAGTCAATAGCCTTTCTATACGCCAACAATGAAACATTTGAGAACGAACTCAAAAGAATAATCCCCTTCACGATTGCAACAAAAAAAATAAAATACTTAGGAATAAACATAACAAAGAATGTAAAGGACTTATATAATGAAAACTATAAACCATTGTTAGGGAAATCGAAAAAGATATAATGAGATGGTAGAATATACCTTGTTCTTGGCTAGGAAGAATAAATATAATCAAGATGGCTATATTACCCAAAGCAATATACAAATTTAATGCAATTCCCATCAAACTTCCAATGACGTTTTTTAAAGAAATAGAGCAAAAAATCATCAGATTTATATGGAACTATAAAAAACCCCGAATAGCCAAAGCAATCCTAAAGAAAAAGAATGAAGCTGGGGGCATTACAATACCTGACTTCAAACTATATTATAGGGCCACGACAATCAAAACAGCATGGTATTGGCAGAAAAATAGACACTCAGACCAATGGAACAGAATAGAAAGTCCAGAAATAAAACCACATATATATAGTCAAATAATTTTTGATAAAGGGGCCAACAACACACAATGGAGAAAAGAAAGCCTCTTCAATAAATGGTGCTGGGAAAACTGGAAAGCCACATGCAAAAGAATGAAACTGGACTACAGTCTCTCCCCCTGTACAAAAATTAACTCAAAATGGATCAAAGATCTAAACATAAGACCTGAAACAATTAAGTACATAAGAGAAGACATAGGTACTCAACTCATGGACCTGGGTTTTAAAGAGCATTTTATGAATTTGACTCCACAGGCAAGAGAAGTGAAGGCAAAAATTAATGAATGGGACTACATCAGACTAAGAAGTTTTTGCTCAGCAAGAGAAACTGATAACAAAATAAACAGAAAGCCAACTAAATGGGAACTGATATTTTCAAACAACAGCTCAGAAAGGGCCTAATATCCAAAATATACAAAGAACTCATAAAACTCAACAACAAACAAACAAACAATCCAATAAAAAAATGGGAAGAGGATATGAACAGACACTTCTCCCAGGAAGAAATACAAATGGCCAACAGATATATGAAAAGATGCTCATGTTCTTTAGCTATTAGAGAAATGCAAATCAAAACAGCAATGAGATACCACCTCACATCTCTTCGATTAGCTATTATTAGCAAGACAGGTAATAGCAAATGTTGGAGAGGCTGTGGAGAAAAAGGAACCCTCATACACTGTTGGTGGGAATGTAAAGTAGTACAACCATTATGGAAGAAAGTATGGTGGTTCCTCAAAAAACTGAAAATAGAACTACCTTATGACCCAGCAATCCCTCTACTGGGTATATACCCCCAAAACTCAGAAACAGTGATACATAAAGACACATGCAGCCCCATGTTTATTGCAGCATTGTTCACAGTGGCCAGGACATGGAAACAACCAAAAAGCCCGTCAATAGACGACTGGATAAAGAAGATGTGGCACATATACACTATAGAATACTACTCAGCCATAAGAAATGATGACATGGGAACATTTACAGCAAAATGGTGGGATCTTGATAACATGATACGAAGCGAAATAAGTAAATCAGAAAAAACCAGGAACTACATTATTCCATACGTAGGTGGGACATAAAAGTGAAACTAAGAGACATTGAGAAGAGTGTGGTGGTTAGGGGGGGGGGAATGGGAGAGGGAAAGGGGGAGGGGGAGGGGCACAAAGAAAACAAGATAGAAGGTGACAGAGGACAATCTGACTTTGGGTTATGGGTATGCAACATAATTGAACGACAAGATAACCTGGACTTGTTATCTTTGAATATATGTATCCTGATTTATTGATGTCACCCCATTAAAAAAATAAAATTAAAAAAAAAAAGAGTAATACTATATAGTTAAATGTCAAAGGAAATAGTTAAAACAAAGAAAGCACAATTTTCATTATCTTTCCAAATGGTTAAAAGTATTTCAATCCTTTATGTTTCCAGAAACTGTGTGTATATATTTCTGTATTCCAGGTCACTGAAATGCCTTCCTTAGCTATGTGCTTCTGGCTCAGATATCCTAATGTAGGTGAAAATGAAAACAATAGAAACATAAAACTTACAACCATACTGTCAAGCAGACAGAAACCACACACCTGTGCCTCTGTGCCTCCTTGACATTCTCATCTCAAACCCCCCAGGAATGAATGAGTACAAATCTCCATGACATTCTGTCTGTGCTGACAGCAGGGTGCATTACTCCCGACATGCCACCCCATCAGCTCTCCATGCGTTCTCGCTGCTGTGCCCCACAGCTCAAGCAACATGGTGAACTGTCACTCCATGCACCTGGAGAGGACCTGAGGAATCATGAACCCGTTCACCCACTACACTCCTCCAGTCCTATTTGTCAACTGAGGTTCCAGACGTCCAGGCTGCAGGGGTCTCCCAGGTCAGTCATCGACCAATGCTTTGGCCAGCTGAGCCTTGGGGCAGGTAGGCATCCCCAGGACAACAGCTTTATGTTGACCACCAGCTTCTGTTTAAACACATTCAGTGAGAGGGGACTTGCTCCTTCACGAATAGGCCCCACTATTAGGAAGCTCTTTGTGTGGAGTTGAAATAAATCTTTTATAATTTTCTCCCATTGGTCTTAGTCCTGCCCCTGAAACAAGGCGTAGTCTCCCTTTTCATCATGAATTGTCTGTTTAAAACAATACATATAAAACAAAAGGCTTGCATCATCGTATGTGGAAGAATACAGAAAACCAGGTGAAGAGAACTTTAGGGTCAAATCGATAAAGAAAAGTGTCTTTGTAAAGCCAGTTAAAGAGCAGTGAAAATGACACCTCATCTCTTTGGAACCACGGTCCTTCAACTACCGGGGGCAGACCCAGGTGCTCTCCAGAGGGCACAGATATAAAATTCAATGAGGGTATAATAAGTGCACACTCTGAGGAAACCTCCCCGTTTGTGCTGAAGGTAGAGATGGGGTTCCAGTCTCAGCATCTCATGTGCTAACAGCAGAACAGGTAGGTTTAGAACTAAATATAGTATTTGTCCTCATAGTCAAAGAATGTATGTATGGTCATGGAATTATGGGTTACTTTGTACTTACAAGATAACACTGTTTAAGAATTAATCAGCCCTGGCCGGTTGGCTCAGCGGTAGAGCGTTGGCCTAGCGTGCGGAGGACCCGGGTTCGATTCCCGGCCAGGGCACACAGGAGAAGCACCCATTTGCTTCTCCACCCCTCCGCCGCGCTTTCCTCTCTGTCTCTCTCTTCCGCTCCCGCAGGCAAGGCTCCATTGGAGCAAAAATGGCCCGGGCGCTGGGGATGGCTCTGTGGCCTCTGCCTCAGGCGCTAGAGTGGCTCTGGTTGCAACATGGCGACGCCCAGGATGGGCAGAGCATCGCCCCCTGGTGGGCAGAGTGTCGCCCCTGGTGGGCGTGCCAGGTGGATCCCGGTCGGGCGCATGCGGGAGTCTGTCTGACTGTCTCTCCCTGTTTCCAGCTTCAGAAAAATGAAAAAAAAAAAAAAAAAAAAAAAAAGAATCATTCACTGACCAGGCGGTGGCGCAGTGGATAGAGCATCGGACTGGGATGTGTAAGGACCCAGGTTCGAGACCCCGAGGTTGCTAGCTTGAGCATGGGCTCGTCTGGTTTGAGCAAAACTCACCAGCTTGGACCCAAGGTCGCTGGCTCAAGCAAGGGGTTACTCGTTCTGCTGAAGGCCTGCGGTCAGGGCACATATGAGAAAGCAATCAATGAACAACTAAGGTGTCGCAACGAAAAAACTGATGATTGATGCTTCTCATCTCTCCGTTCCTGTCTGTCACTATTTATCCCTCTCTCTGACTCTCTCTCTGTAAAGTAAATAAATAAATAAATAAATAAACTAACAAAAAAAAGAATCATTCATTTAAAACAGAAGTGGAGGAAACCAAAGGAAATCACTGGTGCATGACCAGGGAGAAACATGAAGACTCCAAGGGTCATAAAGCCAGGTCTCAGGCTTGGGAGACAGCTTTCTGGGTGAGAGGTGATGCCCGTGGCTCCACTATGTGGACCTCAGCACAAGGCTGGCTATCCTGAGGGCCAGGTCAGCCCAAAGGACAATTTCTAAGTGGGACTGAATTGAGGGGGTTCATTTGGCTCTCAGCCACTCAGACAGTCTTTAATTTCTAGCCCTTTCTCTCCTCTCTACTGCAGAAGAGTTCCTATTTTCAGCACTAAATTAACATAGATATGAAACCCATTTCACGGGATATATAGTAAATTGACACAGGAGACATTAAGTTTTCTGTTTTGAAAATGAAAGTTTTCCTTTTTCTTTGAGATCCCAAGACTGGCACTTCATTTGTGCTCAGACTGTATTTCCACTACTGAGCTGCTCACAGGACAGCAGAGCTGAGAGAGGCAGAGGAGGCAGAGGAAGGCCGAGGGAGGCAGAGGAGGCAGAGGAAGGCCGAGGGAGGCAGAGGAGGCAGAGGAAGGCCGAGGGAGGCAGAGGAGGCGGAGGAAGGCCGAGGGAGGCAGAGGAGGCAGAGGAAGGCCGAGGGAGGCAGAGCAGGCGGAGGAAGGCCGAGGGAGGCAGAGGAGGCGGAGGAAGGCCGAGGGAGGCAGAGGAGGCGGAGGAAGGCCGAGGGAGGCAGAGGAGGCGGAGGAAGGCCGAGGGAGGCAGAGCAGGCGGAGGAAGGCCGAGGGAGGCAGAGGAGGCAGAGGAAGGCCGAGGGAGGCAGAGGAGGCGGAGGAAGGCCGAGGGAGGCAGAGGAGGCGGAGGAAGGCCGAGGGAGGCAGAGCAGGCGGAGGAAGGCCGAGGGAGGCAGAGGAGGCAGAGGAAGGCTGAGGGAGGCCGAGGAGGCAGAGGAAGGCCGAGGGAGGCAGAGGAGGCGGAGGAAGGCAGCAGCTAAGGCTGTGAACAGAGCCATGTACCGTGGGGACATGTTAAGTGCCTGCAGGGCATGGTTCTGGGCAGCATGTCCACAGTCCCTCCTTTGTGGCCCCAGGAGACACACTGACATGGCCCAGGAATGAACAACAGTGCTGAATAAATCTGTTTTTGAGATCTGTAGGCCCTGGCCCACCTTCACTTCAAGTCTGGCTTCCTTTCCATCATTTCAAAGACATCTTCCTTGTTCTTTAAAACAGGACTTCTCACCGTCTCTCTTCCCACAGGAAAACAATTTCTGAGTAGCCGGGCCGGGCTAAATGACCAATCTGCTGGGGAGCTAACCCGGCCCCGTCATCCACTCCAACATCTGTCTGTTTTTAGGTTTTCTCACACCCTTCCTCTTCCCTTTGTAAGCTCTCCAGCTCTCTCCACATTTTCTTCAGTGGATTGCTCCTGAGCTCTTCAGAAAACATTCTGAGTCCTTCACAACACAAGACGCTAAGGAAAACTGTCTTCTGGTGGCCCCAAAGCCAATCTCTCTTCAATGTCAATGTCAGGGCTCTTCAATTAAGGGAGCACAGGCGGCTCTTAGGAATATTGCATCTTTATAGCAAAAGATGCTATCCAAACAGACTTAGGAAGACTCTTTTCTTGAAAGGTCAGTCACCAGATTCCTGTTACATAGTTTTAAAGAGCTGAAAAAGAATGCTTTCATCTGTGCCAAGCCGGCTGAAGACATTCCCTGTATCTGAGAGCCATACAGTGTCCCAAGGGGGAGGGCAGGTTGTTTTTAATGCAAGGGGAATAACTATTGTTTACTACATATATGGGAGATGATAAATCAACATTTATATAATAGAAAATATTATTGCTATGGCTCATATTAATTTAGACATTGTGAAAAATCAGACATACAATAACCTACTTTAGAACTGCATGTGACAAAAAACTAAGTATTATCTAAATGAAATTGCCAAATGGAGGCAATAGAAGATAACAGACTTCTGAAGTACCATTATAATACTTAAAATAATAGGATTTATTAAGTACTTATTATGTGGCAGGCATTGTTCTAACAGCTTTGTATGAATTAACTCTTTTAATCCTTACAATAATCCTATGAGATAACAGTATTAGCTTTATTTTATGGAGAAGTAAATTGGAGCACAAAGAAGTTACAACCACGCCAGGCAATGACACAGTGGATAGAGCATCGGACTGGGACATGGAGGGCCTGGGTTTGAAACCCCGAGGTTGCTGGTTTGAGCATGGACTCATCTGGTTTGAGCAAAGCTCACCAGCTTGAACCCAAAGTCGCTGGCTTGAGCAAGGGGTTACTCAGTCTGCTGTAGCCCCCCGGTCAAGGCACATATGAGAAAGCAATCAATGAACAAGTAAGGTGCTGCAACAAAGAATTGATGCTTCTCAACTTTCTCCATTCCTGTCTGTCTGTCTGTCTGTCTGAAAAAAAAAAAAGAAAAAAACTTAAAACCTGCCCAAGGTCACACATGGCCAGCAATGTCTCCAGGCAGTCTGACCTGAGACACTTCCCTATGAGGACTACACCACCAGTATTATGTCGCTAGTTTCTCGTGAAAGGACCTAAAAAATGACAAATTGGCATTACTTTTTTTTTTCTCCTTTTTTCTAAGTGAGAGGAGGGGAGATAGAGAGACAGACTTCCACATGCACCCTAACTGGGATTCACCCGGCAACCCCTGTCTGGGGCTGATTTGTGAATTAACCAAGCTATCCTCAGTGCCTGGGCCATTTGAGCCACTGGCTGTGGGAGGGGAAGAGAGAGAGAAGCAGGAGAGGGAGGAGGTGGAGAAGCAGATGGTCACTTCTCCTGTGTGCCCTGATTAGGAATTGAACCTGGGACATCCATAAACTAGGCCAGTGGTCGGCAAACTCATTAGTCAACAGAGCCAAATATCAACAGTACAACAATTGAAATTTCTTTTGAGAGTCAAATTTTTTAAACTTAAACTATATAAGTAGGTACATTCCTTATCAAGGTAGTGCCCACACGTGGTATTTTGTGGAAGAACCACACTCAAGGGGCCAAAGAGCCACATGTGGCTCACGAGCCGCAGTTTGCTGACCAGGGCACTAGGCCAATGCTCTATCCACTGAACCAACCGGCCAGGGCGGTATCACTTTCTTAGGTAATTATAATTTTAATTAACAAATTAAAGTAGAATTATGTATCTTTACATACATTTGAATTAATCTAGAGACATCAATCCCTGAGTTAGTTCAAACGGTAAATGGCAGAAGTGGAAATGGCCTCAGTAGGCAATACTCCCCTCCGTGGCTCCATCCTGAGAACAGTCAGGGGAGGCTCCTTCTAAATACAAGAGGCAACAGGAAGCTTCAGAAGCTGACCGCATAGGTAACTACTTCTACCTTGCTGTTTGAGTGAGTTTAACATACAGCACAGACGTGTTATGAGAATGATTGTCATATTTCAAATTGTGTTCTGCTATTCACAGGGAAGTCCCTGAGAAACTAAAGTAATAAACATGCACACAGAATGGCAGTAATAACACTGTAAGCAACAGAGTGTGAGAGTGGGGACAATATAATAAATGAAAAGCGTGGTCTGTAATAAAAGAAGGGGACAAAAAACATTGAAAAAAGGTTGTGAATTAAAAAACCCACTGAAGCAGAAATACCCATGGTAAGAAGTCAATATAAAGTACAGTGACCTAGATCAGTGTCCAAGAGAAACCCAAGTAGAAAATCTAAGCAAAACAACAAAAAGTGTTTTCCCTTTTCTTTTTCATTCAATGTAATATATCTTTCTGTCCAGTTGAACATACCAACTTCTCAAGAGATGACTTCAGACTAGGTTTCCCCACGAAGAAAGAAGGTAGGACTGTGTCAGCACAGTGGGACACTTAGGAAGGAGCTGTGCCTGAAGCCAAACCACTGGGGGGCAGTCTTAGCCTCCTCCCCAGCACCCATGCCACGCAGTGTGGCTTCTCTCCTTTGCCTCCTTTCCCTCTCCACCACGTCATTTCAAATGTTCTCCATTATCCTCAAACTGCCCTGCTCTGACACCCTTTCATTGTCTTGGAAAAAAAGTAAAGAGAAGTCGCTCAGGTGGGAAATCCATTAGCTTCCAGTTGCTGAATTGAGAAGCACAGTTACATCTACCCACATCTCCATCTCTCCTCCTTTCTGTGGTCAAGTCCATCCACCCTCAGCTCTGGGTCCCACGGTGTCCTGCCTCCTCTCAGGAATATTGGACCATTGGGCACCTCTCCTCTCTGTTTCTGTTCTCTTGTATAGCCAATCTCTCCTCTACTGAATCCTTCTATTGACTTTTTATAAACAAACAAACAAACAAACGTTATTTCCTAGAGCAGTTTTAGGCTGACTGCCAAACTAAGAGGCAGTACAGAGATCTCCCACACAGCTCCTCCCTCACACACGAACAGCCTCTTTCACTGTCAACATCCCACTAACCCAGGGGTCCCCAAACTTTTTACACAGGGGGCCAGTTCATTGTCCCTCAGACCGTTGGAGGGCCGGACTATAAAAAAAACTATGAACAAATCCCTATGCACACTGCACATATCTTATTTTAAAGTAAAAAAACAAAACAGGAACAAATACAATATTTAAAATAAAGAACCAGTAAATTTAAATCAACAAACTGACCAGTATTTCAATGGGAACTATGGGTTTGCTTTTGGCTAATGAGATGGTCAATGTGCTCCTCTCAATGACCACCAATGAAAGAGGTGCTTCTTCCAGAAGTGCGGCGGGGGCCGGATAAATGGCCTCAGGGGGCCGCACGGGCCGTAGTTTGGGGACCCCTGCACTAACCTAACCACAGTGTCGACTGTCAATCAACCTACGCTGACACTCCAAAATCCAGCTACTACCTTGTCTTTCTCCTTCCTGTGAGTTATTTCTACTCACTAGTGCCATTTCCTCCTCCCCATTCTAGCCTTGCTTCATAAAGATAAATCTACACATCACTCAAACTGACCATTTCTCATGAAGATCACCAGTGATCCTCATGTAGCTGAATATAATGGCTCCTTATTAGTCATTAACAAAATGATTAGTCTTTCAATACATTGTAATATGTTGGCTTGAATGATTATTATCTTGAACTCTATATATCCCTTGGCTCCCAAAGCTCAGCGCCTCCTGGCTCTCCCCAGTCCCATACAGCTTTCCTCTTTACCTGGCCACTTACTGACTGAGCTCCACAAGTTTACCGAAAGCCCCTGGTTCCTCTCACTCTACACTTCTGGTTAATCTTATCCATACCCTGTTTCAAAATCATCTTGAATGATGATGGCCCACACATCTCTACTCAGGTCTCTGGGTCTCCTGCATACTCCAGAATATTTCAAACTACCTGGACGACATTTTACCTCAGCATCTTAGGTAACAAGTCACATCCTTTTCAACAACGAACAGTGACACAGTCCATCCAGTTCCATAAGCCAGACACTTGGTGCTATCTCTTATAACTTCATATTCAAAGAAGTAGAAAGTTCGAGAAATTTTAGGTGCTATTAAATCTTGATATCTGTTCACTTACTTACATCATTCCCTTGACCACAGCCTCTGTGCCAGCTTCTATCCTCTCTGGTGTAGCCACTGCAGTAAATGATGAGCCTACAGACCCACATACCTATACTTTGGCTCCACTTTCTCCATCCAATCTACTCTCCATAGAGCAGCCAGAGCAGCTCTTTCTGAAAACCGAATCTAACTATGCAACATGTTTTTTTCTGAAAACATTTCAGGGGCTCCCTGCTGCTCTTGGACAGAGTGAGAGGTCCTTACACGGTCTGGCCTCACCCCTCTCTGCCTCATTATCATTGGCCCTTTTGTGCAGCCACACTGACTCTCTACTGGGTCCACGATTTACAACTTTCTTCCTGCCAGAGCCCTGCCTGTACTGCTCCTGAGCTTCTAGTGCTTTTCTCTCCCCCAGCTCACATTCTGCCTCGATTCCAGTGTCCAGCTGTCCTTAGTGCATCATGTTGATAACACATATTCCAGTTGTCATTTCACATGTCTGTGTGATTATTTGATTAATATCAATTTCTCCAGCTAGTCTAGACCAGTGGTTTCACCCTTTTTACACTTGGGAGAGAGTGACCTAGCTTGCTGGAAATGCAAACATGCAACGAGTAACAGTTTCATCTTACTGTTCATAGCAATGCAATGCAGTACAAGCTGGTGCTTGATTCCAAACTCTACATGTCTGAAACTTTGACTACTACATAAGTTTTCCTGAAAGCTTTCTGTCTACTGTGCATGATTTGCAAGTGCTCTACACAGTGCAAAAAGTTGTTCAAACGAGCCTATATGTTCCAAAGCTGTCTAAGACAACCTCAATAGTATTTTCATTGATAATACAGGCTGATAAGTGTCCATCACTTGAGCTCAAGTGAATGTGACTAAGATCATTAGGTCTATAATCTTCATACAACATCAGAGTGGTTAACTCTTCCACAGACCAGCACGAGATTTTTGGTGGACCAGCAGAGGTTTATGAACCAGAGGTTGAAAAACACTTGTCTAAATCCTAAGTTCTTTGAGAATGTCAGCCATGCCTGTCTTTGCTTCTCATCGTGCCGATGGTCCCACGCACTCAGTAGACATTCAGTTTAATAAATGAATGAATGAATGAACTAATGAATGGAAGGAGTAACTAGATCATGGACCAGGGAGTGCAGGATTGATGAATGGCATTCTCTTGCCACAGTGGGGTACAGATGGATGGCGATGCCTCGAGCACACTGCTAGATCTGCAGGCAGGACCTCTTTCAGAAATGACATATTCTGGACACATTCCCCAACCCAAGAAAAAGGAAAGGGACAGAAAGAGGAAAGATGATAGAAAAGCAGGATTCCCAACCTGCTTTAAAATATGAATACCCTTGAGAGCACACATTCTAAAGTTCATTCCATTAACTACACATGAGATTCCTGTGAACCCTTAGGAGGGTTCGGCAGGACTGAAACTGTGCCTTTGATATACCTCGCCATATTTATATCACAGTTCTTTTTAACATATCTCTGTACTTTGTTCTTTGTGTGCCTGTCTTCCTCAACTAGACTATAAATTACCTGCAGGTCAGGACCATGACTTTCTTTCCCTGGTATGTAGCATTAAAGTGACTGTGGGGTTCAGCACAGCTCAGACACTGATGAGTGTTTCTGATGAAAGACAGAAAAATAAATGGTTGGATACATTTATAGACAGGCATGAAAAACAAAGCTGACTTTACCATTGTACAGATGGACTAAAACAGTATTTACCACTAATTATACCACCCTGACACAAGCACACCAGAGTATGGGAATGACCATGGGCTGGAAATTGGAAGGCAATCCTGTAATTACTTACTCAATACATTGTCACCTTACTAAACTCCGAGTTCATCAAGGGATGGTGACTTTGTGCAGAGAAGTGTGAATTTTCTTCTCAACCCCCTTAATTCAGTTACCAAATGAATCAAAGTCTAGTGATAGCTCTCAAACTAACTAGTAGGGTTAGTTTTGGCTGAAGAAGTTTTACCTCTCTGGGTTCAATAATATCAACAGTAAAATGACATAGGAGGACTATATGATCTTTGAGATCTTTCTCTCAGCTCTAACATTTGATGAATCCATAATTAACCATCTGCATAAGCAGAGAAGAGTTTGGGACAGCCAGGCCCTCAGCAGCTGTACCGATCACAATAAATCACATGTGACTTACAAAAAAACCCCTCTGTATTGCTGCTAATCAGATCAGGCATTGCCACCAACGGTCGCAGTAAAGAAACGCCTGCAGCCCACTGTAGAAAATGTGCACTGAAGTCTCCCGATGCACTGCAGGGAGGACATCACTGCTGAGTAGCCTGGTAGCTCAGGGGGCAGTCATTCAAATAAAAAGTAATACAATCTGAAACTGGATATGAGCACATATAAAATTTTACAATTGTTATCAATTGGTATCTACGGGAAGGATGATTAAGCAATTTGGCATGAATTTAAAATTATCTAATAACTTGGTTTTATATTGGGGGAGAAGTACTTATTTTCTCCCAAAATTCATCTCCTTGAAAATTTCTGACAGAAACTCCTGTCATATAATTTGTTAACAATGTATCTAGCTCATTCTGGAAAAATTTAGTTGTTTAATGAAAAACTGTTGGCAATATCCTTCTAGTTTATACAATGAAGGTGCCATCCTGGCGATGACAATGATATGCTTTGCAATATGTATTTCTTAAAGAAGCCTCAGAAGGTTACATTTGCAAAGCTCAATGTTGACTCCCTTGAAGCAGCCACATGATTTTTTGGTTTTAACTCTTGGGGATGAAAATTATTTAAAAACATGTTAATGCTTTCAATCTCTTCAGAGTAAAAGTAATAAGTTAGTAAAGGTAACAGACACCAATGTATACTGAGTACTTTGTACTAGTCACTGTCTTGAGTGCTTTTATGTATTAACTTGTATAATCTTCACAACAACTCTGAGGAAGGCACGATATATTGCTACTGTTTCCCACCTCACAAATGTGGAAACTGAGGCATAGAGAAGTTAAATAGCTCGCCAATAGCAATATGGATGGTAAGTGGTAAAGCCAAGACTGGAACCGAGGTGGCCCGTCTCCAAGCCCATATTCTTAAGCACAACTTGAGTCTGCACCTTTATAAACTATTGACTATAATGTACACTTTTATTACAAACTCAGGGTTATAATTCTGAACCTCAGCTTTTGAGAATTACTCTGTGTTCCCTTTCAGTATTCCCTACTTTGAAAAACCATAACTGCAATTCAGGTTGCATGCAGCTAAGTGCACATAAATCCCAGGGAGCACCAATAACCAAAGCCCCGTTGAGGCCGGACCTTGTTTGTAAGCATGGAGGACTCCAGAGCAGCCCAACTCCAGGACTGATTTTATCGTTGCCCTTTCCGCATCTTAATGGTGGAAGCCTCTGGGTCCCAGAGCACGTGGACGTCAGTGATCTCCTCAAAGGAGCGCAATATCTAAGTGACTTCCCACGTCTGATCTTCCATGCCATTTCCTGTTCTAAGCTTGACTGGGCAACCTGACCAGCACAGCAAAGTGCAGGGGATGCCTGCCCTGAGCTGAGGGAGCCTTTATCTCTGCACGGCCAGCTGGGGTTTTTTAACCCCTTAGGCCCTCACTTGGATAATGGGTGTCTGACTAAAAAGATACAGGGACCAGTCTTCAAGCTGAGGGGGAGCTGGTACCTCAACAGTAATAAAGTGCTCTTCCGCCCTGGCTGGTTGGCTCAGCGGTAGAGCGTCGGCCTGGCGTGCGGGGGAGCCGGGTTCGATTCCCGGCCAGGGCACATAGGAGAAGCGCCCATTTACTTTTCCATCCCCCCCTCCTTCCTCTCTGTCTCTCTCTTCCCCTCCCGCAGCCAAGGCTCCATTGGAGCAAAGATGGCCCGGGCGCTGGGGATGGCTCCTTGGCCTCTGCCCCAGGCGCTAGAGTGGCTCTGGTCGCGACAGAGCGATGCCCTGGAGGGGCAGAGCATCACCCCCTGGTGGGCAGAGCGTAGCCCCTGGTGGGCGTGCCGGGTGGATCCCGGTCGGGTGCATGCGGGAGTCTGTCTGACTGTCTCTCCCCGTTTCTAGCTTCAGAAAAATACAAAAAAAGTAAATAAATAAAAAAAATAAAGTGCTCTTCCATTTTTTAAAAATAAAATATGTCCTACAAAAAGAGGATTAGGAGACAACTAAAAAGAATTTTCAAGGTTTTTACATATTAATTTATATTTTTATATATTACTATATGTATATACATATTATAAATAATATATGTATGTACACAATAAGTAAACATAATCTACAGGCATACATTATATGTATATATATTACATAATATGTAGGAATATGTAACATTTTACTGTCTGTATCTCTAATATTAAAGTGTCCGTCCAAAGCCAATCTGGTGCCCCTGCTGGATTACCAAAGTGTGTGCAATAAGGTTGGCCGCTCCCAGGTTTTTCACTCATCAGGACGCACCACGTGGATGCTTAAAGCAGCTATGTCAGAGAACAGGCTAAAGAGAGACAAGTACTAAAATGTCTCTGGAAGGTGGGCAAGAATCAGAAAGACAGAGGAGATCACATACAAACTCAAGCACTCTTCACTGAGCTTATTTCCTCTTATTTCCAAACCCCGCCAACAATGAGGCTGCCTGATTTGAAATGTGTGGAAGGTGGAAAGCCTGGAGGGGGGAGCATATGGGAGAGAGGTCAAGGTCTCAGCAGGGAAGGGCAGTGAGCTCATCAGCATGAACAAGAGCTCCTCCGAAAGAAAGAATCCTCAGCAACAGCAACAAGGGGACTGTCCTCTTCCTTGCCTTGCACATTATTTGGAGGCAAGAGTTTCCACGTAAAACAGAGATCATGTTTTTCCTAGAATGTTAATGATGCCCTAGGTTATAGTCAATACACCTGTAGTTCAAGTCACGTTTCAGAGTGATTACTCACAGTCACTACAATGATAACTTACTTGTTTCTTAACTATTTTAAAGAACTCAGAATTTTCCTAATATTTCTTAATTTATGAAGTGCATTTTGAAAAGCTGGTCCATAAATATTTAGGGACAGAGAAAGAGAAAAAAGAAACAGCTGATTTAAGTTTTTAAAATTAGCTTTTGTGGTAGGCAAAATTATGGTCCCCCAAAGATGTCTACAGCCTAATCCCTGAAACTTGTGAATATGTCACCTTACATGGCAAGGGGGACTTTGCAACCATGACTAAAGACCTTGAGATGCGGAGAAGTGGGTTACTTGGGTGGGCCCAACTTGATCACAAGAGTCCTAATGAGAGGGAGGCAGGAGAGTCAGGGTCAGAGGAGGAGACACATGAAGCAGAAGCTAGGGTGACGTGAAGGGGCCCTGCGGCAGGGACTGCAGGTGGCTCCCGAGGCTGGGAAGCCAAGGGAACAAATTCTCCCCTAGAAGCTCTGGAAGGAAGAAGCCCTGCTGACACCTTGACCTAGCCCAGCGGACCTGGTTTCTGACTTCTGTGAGATAATGAATCTATATTGTTTTAAGTCACCAAGTTTGGGGTATTACTGCACTCAAAAGAAATAAATGCAGGTACTATGTTGTGAAAGATGGGATCCTGGGCACAAAATGAATGAAATAAAAATCAAGTTTAAAAGAAGCATTACTCTAGTGGCAAGGAAAGAGAGCTTTCTTTGATGGCACTGGAACTCAAGCTCTATTGGGTTTAAGAAAGACAAATTCTGCCTAGAAAGACGCTAAGAAGAAAGCATTTAATTAGAAGGAAAGCTGCCCAAACATCTCAAGTGCAGTGGTTGACAGCTTCCAGTTTACAGGGTAGTACAGGGAGTATGTACACATCTTCCGCACAGTGTTTACAATGGCTGGAATGCCACCCTCGCCATTTCAGGTCCAGTTCTCAAGACTGGTATTGTGGGCCTCCTTACAAAATCTTCAGTCAATCCTAAGGGGCAAGGCAGTAGTACCCCACCCTAGGCAAGTAATGCAGTCTGTTATTCACAAAGGATGTGTCAGTCTGACAACATCTTTCTTTGAAGGACAAATATTTTAAACAGCAACTCCAGGAAACCATTTTAAAATTCTGATTAAATCTCTCTGACATTATCAGCTAACACTGAAGAGAGGGAATGGGAAAGAGCTGGCTGACTCACGATCTGGCAGGAGGAAACACATGGGCGCAGCAGCAGGAATGTCCCAGAGAGGAGGCCATGGCCCATCAAAGCAGACCTGTACCCTACTATGACCCAGCTGGGCTGGGGCAGACCTGGCTTTCACAGTCAGCCTGCTCCTGCCTTCCCCAGAGGGCCGGAGGGCTCTGATTCCATGGCGAAGGAGCCAAGGGAGGAGCTCTGCCTCTGATGGGCACTGCTTACTCCACTATGATGCTGTGAGCGCTCTCAGAGAACCAGGGCACTGCTGGTAGTGGACTTACATGTAGCATGTGTGTTACACATAGCACCCTGAGACCACCAGGAACTGTCCAACCTTGCTGAAGGTTAATGTCCTGTGCTTCAGGAAGGACACTTCTAAACAGTCATGGAATGCTAGTGTGTCAGAGTAGAGGAGCTGCAACCTAGCTTTTTCCAACTTCTGAGGCAGGGGTTCCAGCTGCACCCTGCGCTCCATGAAAAGGCTTTGTCTTGTTCACTGATGCACCGCCAGTGCCCAGAGGGGCATCTGACACACAGTATGCACTCATATTTGTGGAACGAATAAATGAATGAATAAAGGGAAGCTGTAGATGTGTTTATTTTATAATTACAATATGGAAAATCCCTAACTCAACTCATATTGCAACTATTCTTGACCCCGGATATGATGTCTCTTCCCCTCTAAGCTCCAGGAGAGGCCTGTTTCTTCCTCTAAGATGCTCTTCTCAGACTTGTGCTGCTGTCAGTTAGTTCTCATGAATTTATTCTCCAAAATAAATTATAAAAAGGCTCAGGACTGATCCTACCTCACCCATCTTTGTACCCACCACAGCCAGCCAATGCCTTCCATGAAGTAGGTGCTCAATGAATAGCAATAAATTGGAATCAGTAAAGCATTGTGTCTCCGGTTTTTTTTTCGGAAAGAGAGGGTTGGCATGTAAAGGTCATCTGGATTACAGAGTAGAGGATCATAGCAATTCAATATACTTTAAAAAAACCTTCCTAATTTCTCTATAATAGGAAGAATACTATAAAAAAAGTGATCCTCCAACAAGAGGACCTAGATTTATCAATATTCAAGGTTTTGCCAGAAGTGAGAAGCATTTAAAAATCAATTAATACAAAAACCTTATTAAAATAGACATGTGCATACACATATATAGGATTTACTAATTGATAGGATTTATCTTTGGAGAAGAGATAAAAATAAAATGCATATTGCATTGAACAAGTGGCATATGGTATGATTTATAAATACATACTTTGTCTCTGCCTTTCAGGTACTGGCCTCTTGCCCTGGTTTGAGGGGCCCAGACAGAACCCTTTAGGAACTCTGATGCCATCTTTCCCTTACAAACTGACTAAGGGGGAGCCTGTCCTCCCCACCAGTCAGGAACCTCATGGATGTCCGTTCCTCGGAGCGCAGTGAGATGCTCTTACTACCCTTTCCCACTGAAGCGGGAGGTTTCTCTAACCACACAGGTGACACCTCAGATCTGGGTGTCTGAGCTGCCTTTTGTTCCACGTGCCCAGTAAGGGTCCAATGCTAACAAGCACTGGTCAAAGTCTATGCAAACAGAATCTCCTGCTTTTCTCTTCTTTGCTGGACAGTAGTGACTGAGAAATGAAAGGGCTGAAGGGTAGCTGGGCAGTTTTGAGAGAACAGTGGTCATCTAACATAGCTACAAGCCAGTCTTTGATTTCTGCAAGTGCCTTGAAAGGAAAAGGAAGGAGGAAAACTAATATTTACTGAGTTCCTAGCAAGATAAATATATTTATAACAGTACTGCCAGATATTCCTTTCTAAGATTTAGGGTTTTTTTTTGTTTTATGTTTTTTTACTTCTAGCAAAGTAATACTTGCATATATTTGAAAAGTCAAGTAATTGTAAGGCTTGTTCTGAAGTACAGCAACCCCCAGCCCCAATTCTGCCACAGTCAGGTCTCCAGGGGCAACCTGATTTCAACTCTTCTGGTCAATTCCTATGGTATTTATCCATGTATCTTCAAATAAGATAATTTTATAGCCACTTCTTGGGATTTTGTTTATTTTTTAAATTTTAGTTATTACATATTAACTCTCCACGTTACAAGAAAAGCACTTGGCTCTCCGTTCCCACCTCACTCCCCCACACCACCCTTCTCTGCATAGAAGTTCCATCATCATCCTAATAAAGGTAGGCTGAGATTTCATCAGCTCACCCCTCAGTGCTCACACTGTAATGTGTGAATGCAGAGACTAGGAATATTTTTCCTTTTCTGTGCAAGTGTTTTTCTCCTGAACTGTAATAACTGCGTTGACTTTTCATCTGTGTTGTTTCCATAAATGTGTGCACCCCTACGCTCTTCTCCTGGCTAAGAGAGGAGGAAGGCACGGAGCAGTGCCACCTGTGTGTGCTGCCACTTACTAGATACATGACTTTGGACAAAGTACTTAACCACTGAGTGCCTTAATCTCCTCATTGACACAAGGAAAATAATAGTTGCCTATCTGATAGGGTTACTATTTGGATTCAATTGTTAATGCATGTATTCTCAGAACTGTGTCTGACACAGTGACTTCTCGGTATATAGAAATGGTGATGGTCAATATTAGGTCTCCCCTGGAGCCTTCTGACCTGCTCCAGTCTAGCGAGCCCTTCTGCAAGGCTGCACCGCAGCTGAGGCTGGCATGGCAGTCTCCTTCATCCTGGGAATGCCTGTGCTTTTCCTTTATGTTGGATTTCCTGCTTGGGAATCTTGTTTTGGCTGACTTCTCTTTTTGGTGAACATGTCCTCTAGCAGTCTGAAAGTATCATTCTTCTACCCTCAGGTTTGATAGACAGTATGACTGAGCATTGGATTCTAGATGGAAAGTTATTCTTGTTCAAGCTTCTAAAGGTGTTACTCTTCTGACTTCTCATGCTCCTACAAGACATGACATCATTCTGACTCCTGATTCTCATTCTGTCCTCTCCCAGCTTTCAGGACATTCTCTTTGTCTCCGTCACCCTGGCTGCCCCTGAATCCTGCTGTGGTTCTAGTTTTATTCAGCACACTGGGTACTTAGCGAGTCCTTTCAATGTGGAAATGTATGTCCTTTGGTTCTAGGGAATTTTCCTTCATTATTTCTTGGAATTCCTCTCTACCTTTCCTCCCTTCTCTCTTCCTAAAACACTTCTTATTTGGATGCCCGACTCACTGCACTGAACTCTGATTTCCTGATTTTTTCTCTAAAATTTCCTTTTTCTTTTCAGGAGAACTCAATGTTAGTTTTCAACCTTCTAACTTTTACATTTCTGCTACCAGATTTCTAGTTTTCAAGAATCCTTTCTGGGCCCTGGATGGCTAGCTCAGTGGTAGAGTGTCAGCCTGGCGTGTGGAAGTCTCGGGTTCAATTCCCAGCCAGGACACACAGGAGAAGTGTCCATCTGCTTCTCCATCCTTCCCCCTCTCATTTTTTTTTTCTCTGTCTCTCTCTTCCGCTCCCGCAGCCAGGACTCCATTGGAGCAAAGTTGGCCTGGGAGCTGAGGATGGCTCCATGGCCTCTGCCTCAGGTGCTACAATGGCTCTTGTTGCAGCAGAGCAATGCCCCAGATGGGCAGAGCATCGCCCCCTAGTGGGCATGCCGGGTGGATTCTCGTTGGGCACATGTGGGAGTCTGTCTGCCTCCCTGCTTCTCACTTCAGAAAAAAAAAATTCCTTTCTGTTCTCTGAATATTCCATTTTTTAAAAATTTATTTATTAAATTTAATGCAGTGACACTGATAAATCAGGGTACATATGTTGAGAGAAAACATCTCTAGATTATTTTGACATTTGATTGTGCTGTATACCCCTCCCCCAAAGTTAAATTGTCTTCTGTCACTTTCTATCTGGTTTTCTTTGTGCCCCTCCCCTCCCCCAAACACTCACTCCTTCTTCACCCCATCCCTGCTCCCCCCACCCCCACCCCTGTTGCCATCACATTCTTATTCATGTCTCCGAGTCTCATTTTTCTGTCCCTTCTATGTATGGATTCATATAGTTCTTAGTTTTTTTTCTGATTTACTTATTTCACTCCATATAATGTTATCAAGGTCCATCCATGTTATTGTAAATGATCCGATGTCATCATTTCTTATGGCTGAGTAGTGTTCCATAGTATATATGTACCAAAGCTTTTTAATCCACTCGTCCTCTGATGGACACTTGGGCTGTTTCCAGATCTTCGCTATTGTGAACAATGCTGCCATAAACATGGGGGTGCATTTCTCCTTTTGGAGCCGTTCTATGGTGTCCTTGGGGTATATTCCTAAAAGTGGGATAGCCGGGTCAAAAGGCAGTTTGATTTTCAGTTTTTTGAGGAATCTCCATACTGTTTTCCACAGTGGCTGCACCAGTCTCCATTCCCACCAGCAGTGCAGTAGGGTTCCCTTTTCTCCACATCCTCGCCAGCACTTATTCTGTGTTGTTTTGTTGATGAGCGCCATTCTGGCTGGTGTGAGGTGATATCTCATTGTGGTTTTAATTTGCATTTCTCTAATGATTAGTGATGTTGAGCATTTTTTTATATGCCTATTGGCCATCTGTATGTCCTCTTTGGAGAAGTGTCTATTCATCTCTTTTGCCCATTTTTGGATTGGATTGTTTATCTTCCTGGTGTTGAGATTTACAAGTTCTTTATAAATTTTGGTTATTAACCCCTTATCAGATGTATTGTCAAATATGTTCGCCCATTGTGCAGTTTGTCTTTTTATTCTGTTCTTGTTGTCTTTAGCTGTGCAAAAGCTTTTTAGTTTGATATAGTCCCATTTGTTTATCCTGTCTTTTATTCCACTTCCCCGTGGAGATAAATCAGCAAATGTACTGCTCGGAGAGATGTCCGAGAGCTTACTGCCTATGTTTTCTTCTAAGATGCTTATGGTTTCACGGCCTACATTTAAGTCTTTAATCCATTTTGAGTTTATTTTTGTGAGTGGTGTAAGCTGGTGATCTAGTTTCATTTTTTTGCAGGTAGCTGTCCAATTTTCCCAACACCATTTATTAAAGAGGCTGTCTTTACTCCATTGTATTTCCTTACCTACTTTGTCAAATATCAGTTGTCCATAGAGCTGTGGGTTAATTTCCGGGTTCTCTGTTCTGTTCCATTGATCTATATGCTTGTTTTTATGCCAGTACCAGGTTGTTTTGAGTACAATGGCCTTGTAGTATAACTTGATATCAGGAAGTGTGATACCTCCCACTTTATTCTTCTTTTTTAAGATTGCTGAGGCTATTCGTGTTCTTTTTTTGGTTCCATATAAATTTTTGGAATATGTGGTCTATATCTTTGAAGTATGTCATTGGTATTTTAATTGGTATTGCATTGAATTTATAGACTGCTTTGGGTAATATACACATTTTAATGATGTTTATTCTTCCGAACCATGAGCATGGTATATGCTTCCACTTGTTTGTATCTTCTTTGATTTCTTTAATCAATGCTTTGTAATTTTCTGAGTACAAGTCTTTAGTCTCCTTGGTTAAGTTTACTCCTAGGTACTTTATTTTTTTGGTTGTAATTGTAAAGGGGATTGTTTCCTTAATTTCTCTTTCTGACTGTTCATTGTTGGTGTATAAAAATGCCTCTGATTTCTGAGTATTGATTTTATATCCTGCCACTTTGCTGAATTCATTTATCAGGTCCAGTAGTTTTTTGACTGAGACTTTAGGATTTTCTATATACAATATCATATCATCTGCAAATAATGATAGTTTTACTTCTTCTTTTCCAACTTGAATGCCTTTTATTTTTTCTTCTTGTCTGTTTGCTGTGGCTAGGACTTCCAGGGCTATGTTAAATAACAGTGGTGAAAGGGGGCACCCCTGTCTTGTTCCTGATCTTAAGAGTATTGCTTTTAATTTTTGCCCATTGAGTATGATGTTGGCTGTGGGTTTCTCATAGATGGCTTTTATCATGTTGAGGTATGTTCCCTGTATTCCCACTTTTCTGAGAGTTTTGATCAGGAATGGGTGCTGGATTTTATCAAATGCTTTTTCTGCATCTATTGAAATTATCATACGGTTTTTCTCCTTCTTTTTGTTTATGTGATGAATCACATTGATTGATTTACGAATATTGTACCAGCTTTGCCTCCCCAGAATAAATCCCACTTGATCATGGTGTATGATTTTTTCCATATATTGTTGGATCCGGTTTGCTAATATTTTGTTGAAGATTTTAGCATCTATATTCATCAGAGATATTGGCCTATAATTTTCTTTCTTTGTGTTGTCTTTGCCTGGTTTTGGAATCAGAATTATGCTCGCCTCATAAAAGGAGCTTGGAAGTCTTCCTTCCTCTTGAATTTTTTTAAAATAGTTTGAGAAGAATAGGAGTTAGTTCTTCTTTGAATATTTGGTAGAATTCTGTTGTGAAGCCATCGGGCACCGACTTTTCTTTGTTGGGAGTTTTTTGATAACTGTTTCAATCTCATTTCGTGTAATTGGTCTGTTTAGGTTTTCTGATTCTTCCAGATTGATTTTTGGAAGATTGTATGTTTCAAGGAATTTGTCCATTTCATCTAGCTTGTCTAGTTTTTTGGCGTACAGTTCTTCATAGTATTTTCTTACAATATTTTGTATTTTTGTTGTTTCAGTTGTTATTTCTCCTCTCTCATTTCTAATTTTATTTATTTGAGTCCTCTGTCTCTTTTTCTTGGTGAGTCTAGTTAAAGGTTCATCAATCTTGTTTACCTTTTCAAAGAACCAGCTCCTAGTTTCATTGATTCTCTGTACTGTTTCTTTAGCCTCTATGTCATTTATTTCTGCTCTGACCATTATTATTTCCTTCCTTCTACTACATTTGGGCTTTACTTGCTGTTCTTTTTCTAGTTCTTTTAGATGCAGGGTTAAGTTGTTTATATGAGCTATTTCCAGCTTCTTGAAGTGTGCCTGTAGTGCTATGAACTTTCCTCTCATTACTGCTTTTGCTGTGTCCCATAAATTTTGAGTTGTTGTACGCTCATTGTCATTCGTTTCTAGGAATTTTTTTATTTCTTCTTTGATCTCATTCTTAATCTATTCATTATTTAACAACCTGCTATTTAGTTTCCATGTGTTTGAGAATTTTTGAGCTTTTCTGTTGTGGTTCATTTCTAGTTTCATGCCGTTGTGATCAGAGAAAGTGTTTGATATGATTTCAGTCTTCTTAAATTTGTTGAGAGCACTTTTGTGCCCTAACATGTGGTCTATTCTAGAGAATGTACCATGAGCACTTGAAAAGAATGTATATTCTGCTGCTTTAGGGTGAAAGGTTCTGAAGATCTCTATTAAATCGAGTTGATCTAGTGTGTCCAATAATTCTGCTGTTTCTTTGTTAATTTTCTTTCTTGAGGATCTATCTAGTGATGTTAGTGGGGTATTGAAATCCCCTACTATTATAGTATTGCTGTTGATCTCATCCTTTAAATCCATCAAAGTCTGCTTTATATATTTGGGTGCTCCTATATTAGGTGCATAGATATTTATAATAGTTATATCTTCCTGTTGGATTACTCCCTTTATCATTATGTAGTGGCTTCTTTATCTCTTACTGTATCCTTTGTTTTAAAGTCCAATTTGTCTGATATAAGTATTGCTACCCCAGCGTTTTTTTCATTTCCATTTGCATGAAATGTTTTTTTCCATCCTTTTACCTTCAATCTATGTGTATCTTTTGTTCTAAGGTGTGTCTCTTGTAGACAGCATATGTATGCGTCCTGTTTTCTTATCCACACAGCTACCCTATGTCTTTTGATTGGATCATTTAATCCATTTACATTTAAGGTTATTATTGATATGTAGTTGTTTATTGCCATTTTCTTCTTTAAAGGTGTATTCCTTTTTTGCTATATTCTTTTCCCACTTTGATCTGTTTACAACAGGCCCCTTAACATTTCCTGCAGCATTGGTTTGGTTGTAATGAATTCCTTGAGTTGTTTTTTGTCTGGGAAACTTTTTATTTCTCCTTCGATTTTAAACGATAGCCTTGCTGGATAAAGTAGTCTTGGTTGTAGGTTCTTGTTCTGCATTACTTTGAATATTTCTTGCCATTCCCTTCTGGCCTCAAGTGTTTCTGTTGAGAAGTCAGATGTCATCCTTATGGGGGCTCCTTTGTAGGTGATAATGTTTTTTTCTCTTGCAGCTTTTAATATTTTCTCTTTATCGCTTAGCTTTGGTATTTTAATTATGATGTGTCTTGGTGTAGGTTTCTTTGGGTTTCTCTTAAATGGAGTCCTCTGTGCTTCTTGGACTTGTGAGAGTTTGTCTTGCATTAATTTAGGGAAGTTTTCAGCTATGATATGATTCAACAACGTCTCTATCGCTTGTTCTTTTTCTTCTTCTTCAGGAACCCCTATGATGTGGATGTTATTTCTCTTCATGTTGTCACAGAGCTCTCTAAGAATTTCCTCTGTCTTTTTGAGTCTCTTTTCTCTTTTCTTCTCTGCTTTCATGCCTTCATTCCAGTTGTCCTCCAATTCGCTGATTCGATCCTCAGCTTTATCTATCCTGTTTTTAATTCCTTCCATTGTGGTTTTTATTTCTGATATTGTATTTGTCATCTCCGACTGATTCTTTTTTACACTTGCTATTTCTTTATTTAGGTGTTCATGATGACCATCCATTGTTGTTCTATGATCCGTAATCATCCTTACAATCATTATTTTGAACTCCGCATCTGGAAGTTTGATTATTTCCATATCACTCAGTTCATCTGAAGGTGTCCCTTGTGGTTTCATTTGGATTGCACTTCTTTGTCTTCTCATTGTCTGTTTTTGGGTGTTTCATTTGTAGGGTTGGTTGAGTCTAGGCTTAGTGTTGTCTGCCTCCAGTTTTCAGTTGTGTCATTTCTAGGTCTTCTTGGGTTGGTATCAGCTGTTATCTGTAATCCACTTTCGGATTTGGGCAGCTTTGAAGTCTTGATTTGTTTGTTTTCTTTACAGGTGATAGTCTTGTTAATGATCTCAGCAGGGGGCTTCCTTGAAAATGTATCCAGGATTGTGATGGGTGTAACCTGAGACTCTGAAGGTCTCTTTAGTCAACTAATGTCACTGGGGCAGGGTGTTTTCTCAGCTTCAGTAGGGGGAGGTGTATCTCATATCTCCATGGAGACCTGAGTTACTGCCCCTCCTCCCCACTTCTTGTTTTCAGCTGTGTCTTGTTGCGCTGATTGGAGCTGGATAGATGTCCGGAGATCTCTGATCCGGAAGCAATTCATCTCTGTTTTGTGAAAGGTTCAGTCCCTCCCCTAGCTATGGCCACCTCCAGCATGGATGAGTCAGCTTTTTTAGGTCGTCTCCTTCATTCCTTAGCCCCTCACAGTCTGTCCCTCTCTCTTTCCTTTCCACTTGGGAGATAAGCTGGTCTTTTCAACACACTTTGCTCCCTGGTCGCTAGGCAAATGGCTGTGAGCAGTAGTTTCTGCTCTTTTCCCTTGTGTGAGATCCCCTCTGGGCTCTCAGCCTCACCCTCCCTCCTCCGTTCCTGTAAGCAGGGGAAATTCAGGCGCTCCCTACCAGGTTTGTTGTGGCTTCTTCTTTGCTCCTAGGTTTTTGAGATGTGTTCTTGCAGTTCAGAGTTGGTTTTTCATACTGATTTTTTTCTAAATTGATTTGTATTCCAGTTTGGTGGTGAGAGCTGGGTGTCTGTGCATCCGCCTACTCCTCTGCCATCTTTTTCTCCTCTGTATATTCCATTTTTAATGGGTCCTTTCTTTGCTTTTGTTAGTAAATACATTTCCTTTCTTACTTCTCTAAGAATTGTGAAGGCAAGTTCTTTCATGTCTTCTCCCTTCATAGTTTCATTAAGCTGCATTTACTGCGTTTGTTTTTCCCTTGATCTTACTTTGTATTTAGCTGGCACCTCTTGGATGCATGTTCATATTTCAGAGTGTGCTGCTGGAGTCCTATGCATTTGTGGGCATACAATCCACCTGCATGGAGAAGGCTAAGGCTGACTGAGTACAGGGCTCACTGGAAAGGAACGTGTGAACTGTTTCTGGAGAAACCCCCGATGTGAGTATATTAAGCTGTTTTCTTATAGTCTGATGAGATCCCCAGAGTGGCTATTCCAAGTTCTCAGTAGGCAACAGTGAGGGTGATCATCCTAGTGGCCAGGATTCAGGTCAGTGAAAATGGCAGGGCATCTCAATAACCAGCTAGTCACTGCAACCCCAATACCAGGGGTCCTCTGCTTTGTCCCCTCCAGAGACAAATCTTCAGACTTCTACCAAGGTAAAGGCTTGTTGGTCATTGGGTTGTCACAAGTATGTGACACAGAATTGGGGAGAAAATCTTGGGTTCAACTGATAGTCCTATTTAGACCTGCATCACCCTACTCACAAGGTAACTGGTACTACCAATTCCTGGATCTATGGAGGATTCTGCAGTGCAGGTCACATTGCTCCTGGACTTTCCCCACTGCCAATCTGGATGTCAGCTTTTTGGTCTCTGCTTAAAGTAGTTTCCACTTCTCCCTCTGCTTTTCAGCTTCCTAAGTTATATAGCTGATGCCTCCTCTCCCACTGACTTAGTTCTTGATTAATTTATGCCTCAAAAAAAAAAAAACAAAACCCCTTTACTGTTACTGTAATAGCATTTTGAGAGGTAACTGAGGTTAATGCTTATGCTCAATCTGTTATCTTTAATCACAAATCTATTAACTTTACTTCTTAGATAAGGTAACTAAGGTACCAGGAGAATTTGTTGAAGTTCATAAAACCAGTAGGAAATAAAATCAAAACTTGAACTCTGGTCTGCCTGCTCGTATAGCCCAACCACTCCCATGGGAGCACCCTCTGGAGGGTGTGGGGCTCTTCCACAGTTGCTGTCTAGTGGAGACAGGCTCTACTCTGGAATCAGGACCAGAACAAAGACCATGAAACCCTGAAAATTCGGGTGACATCTCTCAGACTCCTGCTGCTGCCACACCCCTTCTACACCTTGTCCTAAATGGCCCACACTTTTGCTCCAATAATTCTACCAAAATCCCAGGCTTAGCCTTCTGACCTTAGTTTGAAAGAATGCCTAATAGGGAAGGGAATGGTCCTAACAGTGCAGCCCTTGCCCAACAATGTGAATACCAACTTACCTTTTCCAGTGATTGAAATACTTCTGATGTCTTGTTGCACAGAACAAATAGATGCTGACTATATACCTTTCACATTAGCCATAACTCAGCAAGACTCCTTAATTCAAGGAGAGTAACCAATCACCACTGTAATTACAGAAATTAACCCCCTGACAAACTGGGCTATGGTGTGTTTCAGTGATTTAAGAAAAACAAACCCAAACATTTTGTAGTAAGACTGTTGAACAGAATAATGATCAGCTCCTAAATGCAAGCCTTGACTATTAACCCACAGACAAAAATATATAGGACAGTGTTGTTTAAATAGCATTTATTCATTTAGCAATCATTGACTGAGCACTTACTGAGTGGCAGGAATTATCTGGTCCTGGGGAATACAGAATACAAAGTTCTTATTTCCATGGAGTTTGTTTGCTCGGAGACACTATGCCAATAAATAATACTTTTATAGATCTAAAAAATGCTATAAAGAAAATAAAAACGGGTAGTGGGTTTGAACTATATACTTAAATAAAGAGAATTGAGTAAAAAGAATCTAGCCTTTAGGATTTAAATTCTTTGAAGGGTAGAAAGAAAGACAGAAAAGAAAAAAAGAAGGCAAAGATTAAAAAATAAAGCATCAGAAAGGAGGCAAAGGAGATCTGGTGCTCATACAGGCAGAACTAAGGAAGGACGCTCACCTAGAGATCCTAGGTCCAAAAGACCATCATTTCCTTCTCCTTGCCTTCAGCCCTGTGAGTGGGTTCCAATCAGTGGGAAGGGAAAGGCAATGCCTGGCTCCCACTCCAGGCACCCAGAGCCCTGGCGGACAGCACCCAGGCAGGGAGGAATACGCTGCTCCTGAACAGCTCGATGGCACTGGGGTTTAGAAGCTCAGCATGGCATACAGACGACATGGAGATCTGGGGACAGCTCATATTTTTGCCAGCAAATGAGAGCAGGGACTAAAGGCACCACTTAGAAAGTCAGTCCTGTTTCTGAAGTCTGAATGAGGCACTGACATTAGTGAGTCGAGGAAAGAGGCTGGCTAGCTGCTAAGAGGTGTCAGGCTTGGCATTTAACTTGGTGAAATCTACCCTGGTTCAGCATAGGTGACTTTACTGAAGGGAATTTCTCTGAAATTATCTCATGTCTCTCAGACTACTTATAAACCAAACAATAGTATATTCATTTACAATGAGAAATATAACTGTGTTGAGATCAGAAGCCAGCGTGCCTGGCACTTGATATACACTCATTCATTTAATTCTCTCAACAGTCTGAGTGTAGTAGGGACTATTATTACTCCATTTTACAGACCAGGAAACTGAGGCACAGACAGCTTTAAAATAACAGCACATGAATGCAGAGCTGTAATGCAACCCAGGTAGTCTGGCTCCAGATTTCATGCTCCTAATTAGTATGTTACAAGCTAATTGCAGGAGCCGCAGAAAGAAGGAGAATGCAGAAGATTGTCTGGGTCACTGGACGTGTGCGGGTATCATTCATGGATTATTCTGTGGAAGTCAAAGCACACATTTGTATTTTACCTGAATTTAATTCTAGTCATTTCACTATCTGTCCCTTCTATCAGAGACATTCTGCTTTATTTTTAACCTGTTTTTGTTCTGTTGTATTCAAGGAGTGGTGCTTGACATATAAGGGACATGCTTCTCTAAATTTCTGGATGAAGAAAGCTGGGATTTCGGTTTGATAGAATAAGTTATACAGTATTTTCCAAGATGCTATAGATCAGAAGTGATCAACCCATCACCAGAACTTTTTAGATCATGCTAGTCAACATTTATTGAGGTCCAGATGGTAAATGTGCTCACACTTTATTTTCTCCAGCTTATAACGTTAATTCCATTTTATGTTGAGGACATGGTGGATTATGTTAAATTCAAGTTTTAATTCCAAGTATTCCTTCGCATCTTCTTTGCCTTGTTTCTGAACCAATGCAGTCAACAAATATATTTTGATTATCTGCTATGTGCCAAATACTATACTGAGGGTAAAAAGATAAATAAGACATTGGTGCATACCAGGAAGGAAGGAAAAGAGGAGGCAGGAAAAGACAGGTAGGCCTAAAGTCACCTTCCCTGTTAGGAAAGGGACAAAAATGAAGAACCTACCTGGTAAAAGAGTAACTAGCAATGGAGAACAATTGTGCCCTTACTAACTGTGAGTGAGGAACACAGCAAACAAAACTAAAACAAAAATAAATCCAGGTCAGTGTTTTCATTTTGCTACTCCAAAATCCCAAACTCAGCAGTGAGAACAAAACAAAGGAGACATGGAGGGTTGAGGCCCTAGCCGGTTGGCTCAGTGGTAAAGCATCGGCCCAGCATGTAGATATCCTGGGTTTGATTCCCAGTCAAGGCACACAGGAGGAGCGACCAGCTGCTTCTCCACCCTTCCCCTCCTTTCTCTCTCTCTTCCTCTTCTGCAGCCAAGGCTCAATTGATTTGAGCACATTGGCCCCTGGAGCTGAGGAAGGCTCTGTGGAGCATCCACCTCAGGTGCTAAAAATAGCTTAGTTGTGAGCATGGCCCCAGAGGGGGGTTGCCAGGTGAATCCCGGTCAGGGTGCATGCAGGAGTCTGTCTCTCTATCTCCCCTCCTCTCACTTGGAAAAGAAAGGAAAAGAGAAAGACTTATGATTATGGTGTTTCATAAAATATTGCTAAAAATAAAGTGATCCTCAAACTTGAAGAAAAATGAATGACATTAAGAAGTCATAAGTCAGGGCTAAAAGTAACTCCCAGGAAAAGTGTACCCTTCTCATCCTGTGTTTCCCTGCTGTGCCCTCTCTGTCCTCAGTTCGGGCTTCTTACTCCACTAGGAAACTCATCTTCCTCGTCTCAGCTTGCCAAACCATGAAAGACTTACATTTAAAAATACCAACTAAAGCCTGAAAACAGGATGGCTTCTTTGCATCATCCTATTCCCGTACTTTCATTAAACCCTGAGAAAAACCACGTGAAAATGCCTTACTTTTTGAATGTAGTGTGAGACAACCAATCACCACAAGGCACTAAAAAATGATAGCGCTGGAAAGCTTCTTTGTTTAAATACATGGTTTATTTATTCTATAGCCTAAGGAAACATATGAGGCCTGTGCAATTAATTTTAATACTTCACACCTGTCAATTATCTGAAGGACCAGGTCACTTTAATGTAGCAGAACACAACTGCTGAGACTGCAGCACAATTCAACAGGACCGATCTGCCCTGCCCCCAGCCCCTTCTTCAACTTGAAAGCTTCCACACACATCAGCTTTACTTTTGCTGCAGTTCACACTCATGGAGGGAACTTCAGAATACAGTGAAGCAGGAAAATGTCTACATGGCACCAAACAAAAGGCTCTTGTCCTTCATAAATGAATCTGTGAAGCACAGCCTGAGTGTGGGACAAAGGGTGGAATCTGGCACTCTTCTTTCCTGGTCCCTCAAGGTCTGCTAATCTCTTTATTCTCTTCCAAAGTAATATTCAGATCAACTGAGCCACACAGCTCAATTTACTCTGCTCGGGACTCTAATTGAATAAATTTAAAATAACAACAAACATACTGGCCCAGAGCCTTGGCTAAATTCTTCTTTAGACACAACACATTGTGGATGTTCAATTCTCCTTGCCAGCAGGTAAAGGCGCTCTAGTGCAGTCCCTGATTTTATTTTATTTTTTAAGTTTTCCAATGATAGTGAACATTCAATATTATATTAGTTTCAGGTGTATAGCATAGTGGTTAGACTTTTATGTACCTTACAAAGTTATCCCCCCATGAATCCAGTGCCCACCTAGCAACATACAGTTATTACAATATTATTGACTATATGTATTCTCTATGCTGTACTTTACATCCCTGTGACTACTGTGTAACTACCAACTTGTATTTCTTAATTCCTTCACATTTTCCCCCCATCCTGCCAACACCCCTCTCATCTGGCAACCATTAGTTTGTTCTCTGCATCTGTGAGTTTGTTTCTGTTGTGTTTATTCTTTTATTTTGTTTTTAGATTCCCTCCTAAAATAAGGAGTGAAATCATAGGGTATTTGTCTTTCTTGTCAGGCCCTGATATTACACCACAAGTAGACTGACTGTTATTTGCTATTTTTGAGGTTGCTAATATTGCTAATATTCACTGATGGGTGAAGGGCTTACAGGATAATCCAGGAAGAATTTAAGCACCCTTGAAGGTAGGGGAGGCTATCTTATCCAAGTCAGTTAGTTTTTAATGCAGATTTTCAGTCAGGTACAATTCTGTGCTTAAATATCACTTCTTCAGAAGCATGAGATCTGAGTCAATTACAGGAGTTTGTCTATTTTCTAAGTTACATTAAGGTGAATCCTCAATGATCCTGAGTTTGGACCCATTCCCATTTGTAAACATATTCAAAGAACAACCAATATAATAAACCTTCCACTCATTTTAGCTTCTCTCAATTCTTTTGCAAAGGGAAAAATTTAAGAACTATATTATTACCAACTGGGAGTAGGAATGCAGAATAAAGCCTCAGGAACATCGTAAGATAAGCAAGGTTACTGATGCTGAGCTGAAAACTGGTAGGTCAAACTTTGGAGCCTGCAAGTTTCTCTCTGGGGAGGAGCATCATCTCCTGTAATACTGGTGGCTGAGGTCATGCAGGTTCTCACTGAAATCGGGCAGACTGTAGAGTAACTACTGGGCGGAGCCGGAAAGTATCGGGTGGTTCCATTTCCTGGAGGCTCCCAAAAACAGGTGGAGCAAAAAAACAACAAAAGGTAAAGGGCTAATACACAAAGGAATATCTGCTTTTCGAAGTAAGGGCAAGGGAGCAAGGAAAACTGCATCTCAAGGTGGCAGCAGAGCGATGGGAGAAATACTACCGAGGGAAAGCACCCACAGCCTTACATAGACCATGCACACGGTGCTGTTACGCACCCCACACCAATCAGGCAAAGTGCTTGCAGCTGGTAAACCTGCGAGCAAGCCTAACACAGCTGTTTTCCCCACGCCTCCCATGAATGCTTTCAAGGGAATCACTGGTTAAGCATGCTGAGTGGCTTTTTAAGATCAAATGCATAGAAATGCTGACATTCATTTGGCTCTTTTAAGCTGGGCTAAAAAGAAACAATACACATGATTGGCACCTCTCAAGGAAGGAAGGAGCTACTCAGACTAAGTGTGGAGGCTTGCTCTGACACCCACATGTGGGTTCCCTTACTCAGTAAACATCTTCCGGCTGTTGGCAGCAGCATTGATGATGGCAGCAGGGTGCTGGTCACTTAGCACATGTCTGTGTTGTGGCTAAATGGTGATCTTATTGTGCAGGGATCCTCTGTCTTACAAATCACAGTGACTTTCTCCGTCTGACCCTGCCTCACAGTAGGATGGTTATCATAATAAACATTTCTGCTTCCTGTTGTGCCTGTGTTTTCATTATGTGCTCATTGTACATTCTTAAGAGTTTGTAAACTCTCATGAGGTCAGTAAATGCCCCAGCAAGCACTTTGGGTCAAGGACCTCTTCTCTCCTTAACACAGTGGCCGTCATCTTCTCAAAAACCACACCACGCACCTGACCCTAGCTTCTTCTTAAGTTTTTCTTTCACTGGCAGAATCATTCCAAATTTGTATCCCCTTTTTCAGGCCCCTGTGTCTCATCTTGGACTAATAAAGCCCAGGTCCCATCACTACTCAGGCTGGAGACTGTGTACCGAAAAGTCCATGCTGAATACTCACCCCTGACCCCAGGGACACCTATGGTACAGGTGTAGTAGTCCAAGTGCCCCTCTGCTACCAGAAGACCTCTGAACTTAAGCTCAAGCTTTAATGAGAGTCTGCTGGTCTTATCTTTGTCTATAAGAGCAGCATGTGCTAAGTGACCAGCACCCTGCTGCCATCATCAATGCTGCCACCAACAGCCGGGAGATGTTTACTGAGTAAGGGAACCGACATGTGGGTGTCAGAGCAAGGCTCCACACTTAGTAAATACCCCACAGCTCTGCTCTCAGCTCCTATTTGAGATTTCACCTTCTTGTATTTGTCTCCAATCACAGCTCAGAGTGAAATCCGTGTCAGGTAACTGCTCCTCGGTGTGCTGTGATAGCTCATTGATTAGAAATCATTTTCAGAAGGAAAGTTGTAACAAAGAGTTTTGATCAAAGCGAGATTATTATTTCAATTCTTTATCTCCCCCACATACATTTGCTCCCTCCTCCTGGAAAAATATTTGTTTGTGAAGATAGATCATAGGAGTTAAGAGCTTTTCTTATACGGAAGCTATTTATTTCCTTAATTATATAAATGTAAAAAATAAATATTTCTCGGCCCTGGCCGGTTGGCTCACTGGTAGAGTGTTGGCCTGGCGTACAGAGTCCCGGGTTCAATTCCCAGCCACAGCACACAGGAGAAGCACCCATCTGCTTCTCCACCCCTCCCCCTCTCCTTCCTCTCTGTCTCTCTCTTCCCCTCCTGCAGCCAGGGATCCATTGGAGCAAAGTTGGCCCGGGCGCTGAGGATGGCTCCGTGGCCTCTGCCTCAGGCCCTAGAATGGCCCTGGTCACAACAAAGCGATGCCCCAGGTGGGTAGAGCATCGCCCCCTGGTGGGCATGCCGGGTGGATCCCGGTCGGGCGCATGCGAGAGTCTGTCTGACTGCCTCCTCGTTTTGAACTTCAGAAAAATAAAAATAAGGCTAGCAGCCGTTCCTCGAGTGTGCTCATGCTGTAAGGGCAGGGTGAAAGCCCGGAAACAGGCGGAGACCCGCAGCTGAGCAAAGGTGCTCGCCAGTGCCCTCAGGACCGAGCATAGCGTCACACATGGGGACGGGGCAAAGGCCAAGGCCACCAACGCTTGTGCACCCGAGCACGTGATCACAGCCACTCCTGTGAAGAGAAAATGCGGAGGCAGAGATATACAACACAAATAAACCAAGAGAAATCCCAAGAAAATCAGACCTAAGTGAATCAGATATAACCAAATTACCAGATGCAGAGTTTAAAATAACGATTTTTAGGATGCTCAAAGATAGGAGAACAACCATAGAGGGCCATATCTCTAAATAAAGAGATAACAAATATAAAAAAGGACATTGAAATAATAAAAAAGAATCAGTCAGAAATGACAAATACAATATCTGAAATAAAGAATACAATGGAAGGAATTAAAAGCAGGATGGATGAAGCAGAGAATTGAATCAGTGAGTTAGAGGACATGATAAATAAAGGCACGGAAGCAGAGCAGAAAAAAGAAAAGAGACTCAAAAAGTCTGAGGAAACTCTAAGAGAGCTCTGTGACAACATGAAGAGAAATAACATTCGCATCATAGGGGTTCCTGAAGAAGAAGAGAAAGAACAAGGGATAGAGACTTTGTTCAAACATATTATAGCAGAAAACTTCCCCCAATTAAGGCAGGAAAACATTTCACATGTTCAGGAAGCACAGAGAACTCCATTAAGGAGAAACACAAAGAAACCAACACCAAGACACATCATAATTAAAATACCAAAACTAAATGATAAAGAGAAAATATTAAAAGCTGCTAGAGAAAAAAAGACTATCACCTACAAAGGAGCCCCCATAAGGATGACTTGTGACTTCTCAACAGAAACACTTGAGGCCAGAAGGGAATGGCAAGAAATATTCAAAGTAATGTAGAACAAGAACCTACAACCAAGACTACTTTATCCAGCAAGGCTATCATTTAAAATCGAAGGAGAAATAAAAAGCTTTACAGACAAAAAAAAAACTCAAGGAATTCACTGCAACCACACCAAGGCTGCAAGAAATGCTAAGGGACCTGTTGTAAACAGATCAAAGGAGAAAAAGAATATAGCAAAAGAGGAATACAGTTTTAAAAAAAAAATGGCAATAAACAATTACATATCAGTAATAACCTTAAATGTTAATGGATTAAATGATCCAATCAAGAGACAGGGTAGCTGCGTGGATAAGAAAACAGGACCCATACATATGCTGTCTACAAGAGACACACCTTAAATCAAAAGATGCACACAGATTGAAGATAAAAGGATGGAAAAAAATATTTCACGCAAATGGAAATAAAAAACAAGCTGGGGTAGCAATACTTATATCAGACAAAATGGACTTTAAAACAAAGACCATAGTTAGAGATAAAGAAGGTCACTACATAATGATAAAGGGAGCAATCCAAAAGGAAGATATAACCATTATAAATATTTACGCACCTAATATAGGAGCACCTAAATATATAAAGCAGACTTTGATGGACTTAAAGGGTGAGATCAACAGCAATATTATAATAGTAGGGGATTTCAATACCCCATTAACATCATTAGATAGATCCTCAAGAAGAAAATTAACAAAGAAACAGCAGACTTAAAGAACATATTAGATCAACTCAATTTAATAGATATCTTCAGAACCTTTCACCCTAAAACAGCAGAATATACATTCTTTTCAAGTGCTCATGGTACAGTCTCTAAAATAGACCACATGTTAGGGCACAAAAGCGGTCTCAACAAATTTAAGAAAATTCAAATTATATCAAGCACTTTCTCTGATCACAATGGCATTAAACTAGAAATCAACCACAACAGAAAAATTGAAAAACATTCAAACACTTGGAAACTAAATAGCACATTATTAAATAATGAATGGGTTAACATTGAGATCAAAGAAGAAATTAAAAAATTCCTAGAAACAAATGATAATGAGCATATATCAACTCAAAATTTATGGGACACAGCAAAAGCAGTCCTGAGAGGGAAGTTTATAGCATTATAGGCATACATCAAGAAGCTAGAAAAAGCTCAAATAAACAACTTAACCCTGCATCTAAAAGAACTAGAAAAAGAACAGCAAGTAAAGCCCAGAGCTAGTAGAAGGAAGGAAATAATAAAGATCAGAGCAGAAATAAATGACATAGAGCCTAAAGAAACAATACAGAGGATCAATGAAACCAGGAGCTGGTTCTTTGAAAAGGTAAACAAGATCGATGAACCTTTAACTAAACTCACCAAGAAAAAAAGGGAGAGGACTCAAATAAATAAAATTAGAAACGAGAGTGGAGAAATAACAACTGACACAACAGAAATACAAAATATTGTAAGAAAATACTATGAAGAACTGTACGCCAAAAAACTAGACAACCTAGATGAAATGGACAAATTCCTTGAATCATATAATCTTCCAAAAATCAATCTGGAAGAATCAGAAAACCGAAACAGACCAATTACAACAAATGAGATTGAAACAGCTATCAAAAAACTCCCAGAAAAGAAAAGTCCTAGGTCTGATGGCTTCACAAGTGAATTCTACCAAATATTCAAAGAAGAACTAACTCCTACCCTTCTCAAGCTATTTCAAAAAATTCAAGAGGAAGGAAGACTTCCAAATTACTTTGATGAGGCGAGTATAATTCTGATTCCAAAATCAGACAAAGACAACACAAAGAAAGAAAATTATAGGCCAACATCCCTGATGAATTTAGATGCTAAAATCCTCATCAAAATATTAGCAAACCAGATCCAGCAATATATGAAAAAAATCATACACCATGATCAAGTGGGAATTATTCTTGGGAAGCAAGGATGGTACAATATTTGCAAATCAATCAATGTGATTCATCACATAAACAAAAGGAAAGATAAAAACCACATGATAATTTTGGCCTGACCTGTGGTGGCGCCGTGGATAAAGCGTTGACTTGGAAATGCTGAGGTTGCCAGTTCGAAACCCTGGGCTTGCCTGGTCAAGGCACATGTGGGAGTTGATCCTTCCAGCTCCTCCCCCCTTCTCTCTCTTTGTCTCTCTCTCCTCTCTGTCTCTCCTTTCTAAAATGAATAAATAAAATTAAAAAAAAACCCACATGATAATTTCAGTAGATGCAGAAAAAGCATTTGATAAAACCCAGCATCCATTTATGATCAAAACTCTCAGCAAAGTGGGAATACAGGGAACATATCTCAACATGATAAAGGACATCTATGACAAACCCACAGCCAACATCATACTCAATGGGCAAAAATTAAAAGCAATCCCTTTAAGATCAGGAACAAGGCAGGGGTGCCCCCTTTCACCACTCTTATTCAACATAGTTCTCGAAGTCCTAGCCACAGCAATCAGACAAAATAAATAAATAAAAGGCATCCAAATTGGAAAAGAAGAAGTAAAACTATCATTATTTGCAGGTGATATGATGTTGTATATAGAAAACCCTATAGTCTCATTCATAAAACTAGTAGACGTGATAAATGAATGGCAGGATATAAAATGAATACTCAGAAATCAGAGGCATTTTTATATACTAACAATGAATTGTCAGAAAGAGAAATTAAGGAAGCAATCCCCTTTTCTACTGCAACCAAAAAAATAAAGTACCTAGGAATAAATTTAACCAAGGAGATTAAAGACTTGTACTCGGAAAATTATAAAACATTGATAAAAGAAATCAGAGAAGATACAAACAAGTGGAAGCATATATTGTGCTCATGGTTAGGAAGAATAAATATCATTAAAATGTCTATATTACCCTAAGCAATTTATGAATTCAATGTAATACCCAATAAAATACTAATGACTTACTTCAAAGATATAGAACACATATTCCAAAACTTTATATGGAACCAAAGAGAACAAGAATAGCCTCAGCAATCTTGAAAAGGAAGAATAAAGTGGGTGGTTTCAGACATCCTGATATCAAGTTATACTACAAGGCCATTGTACTCAAAACAACCTGGTACTGGCAGAAGAACAGGCATATGGATCAATGGAACAGAACATAGAACCCAGAAAAAACCCACACCTCTATGGACAACTGATATTTGACAAAGGAGGTAAGAGCATACAATGGAGTAAAGACAGCCTCTTTAATAAATGGTGTTGGATATTGGACAGGTACCTGCAAAAAAATGAATCTAGACCACCAACTTACACCATTCACAAAAATAAACTCAGAATGGATAAAGCACTTAAATGTAAGCCGTAAAACCATAAGCATCTTAGAAGAAAACATAGGCAGTAAGCTCTCCAACATCTCTCACAGCAATATATTTGCCGGTTTATCTCCACAGGCAAGTGAAATAAAAAGTCAGGATAAACAAATGGGACTATATCAAACTAAAAAGCTTCTGCACAGCTAAAGACAATAAGAACAGAATAAAAAGACAAACTACACAATGGGAGAATATATTTGACATAGCGTCTGATAAGGGGTTAATAACCAAAATTTATAAAGAACTTGTAAAACTCAATACTAGGAAGACAAACAATCCAATCAAAAATGAGCCAAAGAAATGAGTAGACACTTTTCCAAAGAGGACATCCAGATGGCCAATAGGCATATGAAAAAATGCTCAACATCATTAATCATTAGAGAAATGCAAATTAAAACCACAATGAGATATCTCCTCACACCAGTCAGAATGGCACTCATCAACAAAACAACACAGAATAAGTGCTGGCGAGGATGCGGATAAAAGGGAACCCTCCTGCACTGCTGGTGGGAATGCAGACTGGGGCAGCCACTGAGGAAAACAGTATGGAGATTTCTCAAGAAATTAAAAATCAAACTGCCTTTAGACCCAGCTATACCACTGTTAGTAATATACCCCAAGAACACCATAGCACTGTTTGAAAAGAAGAAATTCACCCCTATGTTTATGGCAGCATTGTTCACAATAGCGAAGATCTGGAAACAGCCCAAGTGTCCGTTAGTTGACGAGTGGATTAAAAAGCTTTGGTACATATATACTATGGAATACTACTCAGCCATAAGAACTGATGACATTGGATCATTTACAATAACATGGATGGACCTTGATAACATTATACTGAGTGAAATAAGTAAATCAGAAAAAACTAAGAACTGTATGATTCCATACAGAGGTGGGACATAAAAATGAGACTTAGAGACATGGACAAGAGTGTGGGGGTTATAGGGTCGGGGGAAGGAGAGGGAGGGGTTGGGGAAGGGGAGGGGGAGGCGTACAAAGAAAACCAGTTAGAAGGTGACGGAAGACAATTGGACTTTTGGGATGAAAGTAGACACTTTTCTCCACATCCTTGCCAGCACTTATTCTGTGTTGTTTTGTTGATGAGTGTCATTCTGACTGGTGTGAGGTGGTATCTCATTGAGGTTCTAATTTGCATTTCTCTAATGATTAGTGATATTGAGCATTTTTTCATATGCCTATTGGCCATCTGTATGTCCTCTTTGGAGAAGTGTCTACTCATTTGATTATGCTGATGGTAATGCAGCATAATCAAATGTTAAAATAATGTAGAGATATTTTCTCTGAACATATGTACCCTGATTTAGCAATGTCACTCCATTAAAATTAATTTAAAAAAAAAAGCAAGAAAAAGCTCAAATAAACAACTTAACCCTGCATCTAAAACAACTAGAAAAAGAATAGTAAGTAAAGCCTAGAGAAAGAAGAAGAAGGAAAAAATAAAGATTGGAACGAAAATAAATGACATAAAGGCAAAAAAAAAAAAAAAAATAGGGAAGATCAATGAAACCAAGAGCTGGTTCTTTGAAAAGGTAAACAAAATTGATGATCCTTTAACAAGACTCACCAAAAAAAAGAGAGAAGGCTCAAATAAATAAAATTAGAAATGAGAGAGAAGTAATAACTGATACAGCAGAACTTCAAAATATTGTAAGAAAATACTAAGAAGAACTGTATGCCCAAAAATGGCACAACCTTAATGAAATGTATAAATTCCTTGAAAAATATAATCATTCAAAAATCAATATGGAAGAATCAGAAAACCTAAACAGACCGATTACACCAAAAGAGATTGAAACAGTTATCAAAAAACTCTCAACAAACAAAAGTCCTAGGCCTGATGGTTTCACAGGCGAATTTTACCAAATATTCAAAGAAGAACTAACTCCTATACTTCTTCAAGCTATTTCAAAAAATTCAAGAGAAGAGAAAACTTCCAAACTCCCTTTATGAAGCGAATATAATCCTCATTCCAAAACCAGGTAAAGATACTACAAAGAAATAAAACCATAGACCAATATCCCTGATGAACTTAGATCCTAAAACTCTCAACAAAATATTAGCAAATTGGATCCAGCAATACATGAAAAAAAATCATACATCACGATCAAGTGGGATTTATTCTAGGGAGGCAAGGCTGGTACAATATTTGCAAATCAATCAATGTGATTCATCACATAAACAAAAGGAAAGATAAAAACCACATGATAATATCAATAGATACAGAAAAAGCATTTGTTAAAATTCAGTACTCATTTATGATTAAAATTCTCAGCAAAGTGGGAATACAGGGAACATACCTCAACATAATAAAGGCCATCTATAACAAACCCACAGCCAACACCATACTCAATGGGTAAAAACTAATAGCAATCCCCTTTAAGTACAGGAACAAGGCAGGATTGCCCCCTTTCACCACTCTTACTCAACATAGTTCTGGAAGTCCTAGCTAGAGCAATCAAACAAGAAGAAGAAATAAAAGGCATCCAAACTGGAAAAGAAGAAGTAAAACTTTTATTATTTGCTGATACAGTAAAAATTTGACTTGATAGAGTAAATAGAAAACCCTAAAGTCTCAAATGAATTCAGCAAGGTGACAGGTTATAAAATCAATATTCACAAATAAGTGGCATTTATATACACCAACAGTGAACTGTCTGAAAGAGGAATTAAGGAAACAATCCTCTTCACTATTGCAACAACAAAAAATAAAGTACCTAGGAGTAAATTTAACCAAGGAGGTTAAAGATTTGTACTTGAAAAATTATAAAATATTGATAAAAGAAATCAAGGAAGATACAAACAAGTAGAAGTATATACCATGTTCATAGATGGGAAGAATAAACATCATTAAAATGTCTATATTACCCAAAGTAATCTATAAACTCAATACAATTGCTATTAAAATACCAATAACGTACTTGAAAGTTATAGAACAAATATTCCAAAAATTTATATGGAACCAAAAAAAGAACACAAATAGCCTCAGCAATCTTGAAAAAGAAAAATAAAGTGGGGGGTATCATACTTCCTGATATGAAATTATACTACAAAGCCAGTGTACTCAGAACAGCTTGGTACTAGTATAACAGGCATACAGATCAATGGAACAGAATAGAGAACCCAGAAATAAACTGACACCTTTACGGTCAACTGATATTTGAGAAAGGAGGTAAGAGGATACAATGGAATAAAGATAGTCTCTTTAACAAATTAACAAATGGTGCTGGGAAAATGGGACAAATACATGCAAAAAAAAAAAGAAACTAGACCACGAACTTACACCATTCACAAAACTAAAGTCAAAATGGATAAAAGACTTGAATGTAGGTTGTGAAACCATGATCATCTTGGAAGAAAACATAAGCAGTAAGCTCTCTGACATCTCTTGCAGCAATATATTTGCTGATTTAACTACATGGGCAAGCGAAATAAAGGACTGGATGAACAAATGGGACTATATCAAGCTAAAAAGCTTTTGTACAGCAAAAGACAATATGAACAAAATAAAAAGACAACCCACATAATGAGAGAACATATTCGACTCCACGTCTGATAAGGGGTTAATAACCAAAATTTACAAATAACTTGTAAAACTCAACACCAGGAAAGTAAACAATCCAATCAAAAATTGGGCAAAAGAACTGAATAGACACTTCTCTAAAGAGGACATACAGATGGCCAATGGACATATGAAAAAATGCTCAACATCACTAATCATTAGAGAAATGCAAATTAAAAACCACAATGAGATACCATCTCATACCAGTCAGAATGGTGCTCATTAACAAAACAACACATAAGTGCTGGTGAGGATGTGGAGAAAAGGGAACCCTCCTACATTGCTGATGGGAATGCAGACTGGTGCAGCCACTGTGGAAAACAGTATGGAGGTTCCTCAAAAACTTAAAAATGGAACTGCCTTTTGACCCAGCTATCCCACTTCTAGGAATATACCCTTAGGATAACAAATTACTGATTCAAAAGAAGAAATGCACCCCATGTTTATGGCAGCATTGTTTACAATAGCCAAGATCTGGAAACAGCCCAAGTGTCCATCAGTAGACAAGTGGATCAAAAAGCTGTGGTATATATACATATACTCAATGTAATACTACATGGCCATGAAAAAGAAGGAAATCTTACCCTTTACAGCAACATGGATGGACCTGGAGTCTATTATGTTAAGCAAAATAAGCCAGGCAGAGAAAGAAAAATATCATATGACTTCAGTCATATGAGGAATCCAATGAACAATGAGAAATGAGGAACAGAATAGAGGCAGAGAAAGGGTCAGAGTGCAGAGGGAAAGGGGAAGAGAGGAGGGGATCAAAGAAAGGAAAGACAGGTCCTGGCCGGTTGGCTCAGAGGTAGAGCGTCGGCCTGGCGTGCAGGGGACCCGGGTTCGATTCCCGGCCAGGGCACATAGGAGAAGCGCCCATTTGCTTCTCCACCCCCTCCCTCCTTCCTCTCTGTCTCTCTCTTCCCCTCCCGCAGCCAAGGCTCCATTGGAGCAAAGATGGCCCGGGCGCTGGGGATGGCTCCTTGGCCTCTGCCCCAGGCGCTAGAGTGGCTCTGGTCACGGCGGAGCGACGCCCCGGAGGGGCAGAGCATTGCCCCCTGGTGGGCAGAGCGTCGCCCCTGGTGGGCGTGCCAGGTGGATCCTGGTCGGGCGCATGCGGGAGTCTGTCTGACTGTCTCTCCCCGTTTCCAGCTTCAAAAAGAAAAAAAAGAAAAAATAAAAAATAAAAATGAAAAAGAAAGGAAAGACATTAGGGAAGTATATAAACATAACACAGAGAGATAGAGGGCAGGATAGTAAATTATGGAGAAAAGGGGGAAGGTGGTGGAGGAGGGGGCGAAGGGAGTGTCAAGGAGAACAAGGGGGGAGGGGTGGAGATATAGTTGGGGGTACACTTGTAACTATGTAAACACAACAAATTAAAATCAATAAAAAAATAAAGATAAAAATAAAAACATAATGCAAAAGCCCAATTGATAAGCAGACATAAAGTTTTGAAATTATTAATACTGTTCAAGTTTATTTTTCACATTTATTGATAATAAAGAACTAAAACCACCATCTGACTAAAGTGATCAGCCACATAAGGCAGCATATCAACAGATCACAACAGTTATTTTTCACAGCGGCTTAAAAGTGTCAGAACAACGATTGAACTTACTTTTTATTTTTTCAAAGATTCCTAAGGAGAAATTTAAAAAAAAAATTTTTTTTTTACAGGGACAGAGAGAGAGTCAGAGAGAGGGATAGATAGGGACAGAGACAGGAACAGAGAGAGATGAGAAGCATCAATCATCAGTTTTTCGTTTTGACACCTTAGTTGTTCATTGATTGCTTTCTCATATGTGCCTTGACCGAGGGCCTACAGCAGACCAAGTAAACCCCTTGCTCGAGCCAGCAACCTTGGGTCCAAGCTGGTGAGCTTTTTTGCTCAAGCCAGATGAGCCCGTGCTCAAGCTGGCGACCTGACAGTCTTGAACCTGAGTCCTCCGCATCCCAGTTCGATGCCCTATCCACTGCGCCACCGCCTGGTCAGGCTGAATGTACTTTTAATTAAACAAATTTGCAACTAAGAGTACAATTACTCCCTTGCCATTTTTACATTACAGCATGTGTTAGGAGAAAAAAATACCCTCCTTGTATTGCCAGCAGAAAACTGAAGTATTATTTAAAAAGTTAAAACAGCATAATTACAATATATAAATGAATAAAGCTGGTCCTATGTAAACCTGGGCCCAATTTCAGGTCTCCCTTTGTCTAGCCATTGGCTGAGAAAAACTGCCTGAGTGGCAAGGCAGCACCCAAGTCCTTGATGGCGAACCTTTTTATAAAAACCGCCCACTTTTGCAGTGCTGGTCAACTTGGTCCCTCCCACCCACTACTGGGTGTTCCAGCTTTCATGGTGGGCCAATCGCGGCGCCACTTGGTTACTCTGCTACCGCCAGCACTGGAAAAGTGGGCGGTTTTTATAAAAAGGTTCGCCATCACGGCCCTATCAGGGGTCCCCAAACTTTTCACACAGGGGACCAGTTCACTGTCCCTCAGACCCTTAGAGGGCCGCCGCACACAGTGCTCCTCTCACTGACCACCAATGAAAGAAATCAGTGAGCAGGAGCAGGATAAATGGCCTCACGGGCCGCATGTGGCCCGTGGGCCATAGTTTGGGGAAGCCTGCAAGAGGCAGGTGTCAGGACTTGGCACAGAAGGCCATGGAGATGTGGGGGAGCTGGCTGGACCACTGCGTCTCCTCATCCCGAAATCAGACATTTGTTTTCTGAAAAGCACTATAACAGCTCTACTTTGAAAGTTTGGAGGGACCTTGAATTTTAGTTTTCTATTAACTATTAGGATTTTTCCATCTTGAATATCTATATTGATCTCCTTTACTTAAACTATGCTAAGAATAGCTTCTATTCAGACTACTCTTTTCAAGAATTTGATCTATTTAATATTGCCAGATAGAGTCCTGTATCAGACATGATATAACATTATTTGGGATTCATATCCAAATAAATTCTTTGGCAGTAAGAATTCTGAAATGGAGAAGTTCAGTGCATAGGTATTCATTGATTCAATTCAGGTTAAAAAAAAAACATTCTAAATATAATCAGCTCTTCTCTGTTTCCCTTGCAATATGTTCTGCACACCTTCCTCTTCTGGCCTTACTTCTTTCATTTTTGGGGAGGCAATTTTTGGCTTGAGAGGTGAATGGAGGTCAGGTCTAATTTCAAAAACCCTGTGTACCTTATATTGTATTGCACTTCTGTTCCTGAGAGGTAGACTTGTCCTTTGAGGTAGGAAGTCCACACAGCACAGTGACAAGATTCACCCTCCCCCACCCCAAACTGAAGAAGTATAAACAACTTTAAGGGGTTTTCCCCCACATGTGCTATTTTAAGAAATGCTAATCAAAGTATTGTTCAAATTCCAAAGCCCATTCATATTTTCAGGTCTTGATTTGTGTGCCCTATTCTTTCTTAAGTTAGACACACTGAATTCAATGAGGCTTGTCTTCCATGCTGGGAGGGAAACTGATCTCATCTCCTGCTTCTCAGAGAAGGCCTAGAAATCTCCCAGCTGTCTCACTTAGGCCCTTCACTGAACTACACAGGGAGGGGAAACACAAAGAAGTGAGACGCAGACAAATGAAAGTTCTCTACAGCACTGTTCAGACTGAAAATGATCACACACACAGCTATGAAAAGGCAGGTCCAGTTACCAGAGTTAGTACATTTTGTTTGCTCACTCACACATCAACCTTCTGTATACATCCATTAAAGCAAGTATTCTCTAATTACTATTATTATTAATACTATTATTATTATTATTTTGTGGAATAAATATAAGTGAAGGCACAACAGAGGGGAGATGTGAAGAAATATGGTGATACAGAGTATTTGTATCATTGAACTTGACACTGAAGCCTTCCTAATGGCCAAATCTATGTGGTGGTGGCATATTGCCTGCCTGCATGCTGCAGTCTCAGTCCTGTGAGACTGTACCCTCTGTGGCTTTCATCCCTGAGCCTCTGCTTCTCCACCTGGACCTCCTGAGTCCCCCTTCTGAGTTCCTTCACTCACTTCCGTCCCCTAAACCTTCTCGGGGCTTTTTCCTCTACCTCTTCTGTTCCAGACACTTACTCAGCATCTCAGTGTTGCCTGGAGTCCCAGCTGTCAAGTATACACCTCTCTCTAGGAGCTATTAGATCAACATTCTGTGTCCACTTAAAACTCAAAAAGTTCAAAAGTAATCAAATTATCCCCACCAAGGCAGTGCTCCCTCTACTTAGTCCCTATCTCAGTGTCAATCACCATCCTCAAAGTCACACAAGTCAGGACTCTGGGACCTCTATTCGTTCCTCCCAGCTCTATGTTCTCCTTCCCCCAAGGGGCCTCCCTTTCTCTGGATTTTAACTCCCAAATATCTTTGCCATTAGTCAGTTTCTTCCTGCAAGGCCCCTTTTTGTCACTGTTTCAGCTCAGACTCTCACCCCATCTCGCTCAGATGACTCAGACGTGCTCCTACACCTTCCCTACCGCCAGCTCTGTGCCTGGCAGACACTTTCAGCACAGGTCATTTATAAACTATTAACAGTTGAATTAGCTCAGAGGTTCCCCTGGATGTTCTACTGGGTGAGTCCATATTGAATTGCAAATATCTATGTGCACTGACTTATCAGACTGTAAGCTCCTTGAAGACAAGAATTCATTTTTATATTCGTGACCATAAATATCATGGATAGCACACTGGGAAGTGTCCAATACATGTTCATTGAAGTGAATAGTCACAACTTGAAACAGCATTAATTTTTAGCTACTATAGCTAAGAGAAAAACAAACGTTTAAAATTCACTCTGAAAAGAAACTCTTAGAGCCTGAGGCCAAGCCTCATCCCTGGTGCTCCACAGTTCATCCACGTTGATCACTTCAGCATGTTCCTACTTCCTCCTTGCTCTTGACCAGTGCCAAACATTTGCAGTTATATGTGTCTTTAAACTCACTTGGTCTCAAGCAATGGAAGCCCAACAAACCATCAGGGGAAATACAGAATCCGAGAGGAGTGAGCACTGAGCTGTGGGAGGGGCAGGTTGCAGCGGGGCCTCACGCAGAGGGGCCCAGGGACTCAGCCACACCAGCATTTTCTTTCCACCCCACACCTGTGTTGCTCCTTCCCTCTCTCTGCTCACTGCATTCTCCCAGCTATGGGAAACATGGCCAGAGATGGCGTATAGTGCTATCACTTTAAGCCCTCTTTCATTTTCCATCCAAACATTAAGTTATTTGACCAGCTTTGTTGGGTGCCTACCCCTGGACAAATCAAGTATGCATGCTCCCCTATTAACACACATGTGATGAAGAAGCTGCATCTGGAAAAGGATGCCACAGCCCATGCCTACTATTCCGATTGCTCTAAACAGGATGGCTTAGTGGTCTGGGGACTTCTATTCAAGAGATCTGAAGTTTCTGTCTTCCTTTCATGTTACTTTCTTTCAAAAATTGTCCTTCTTCCTCATCTTGTGGCAAACAAACATACCTACAAATACCTTATAATGTGATTCCCTGAATTTCTATCCAATCCTGTGACTTCCTCTCTTCCAATCAGAATAAGATGGAGAACGGAGTATTCTGCTCTCCTCACTGACCTGAGCAAGAGCTGCTTTCACTTGGAACTGAGAGAACGCGAGGGCTGGGAACACAGAAAAAGCTGGGCTAGGGCAGAGACATTCAAGCTGAGGAGAGAGTGTGCCCACGGCTCAGCCCAGAGCTAAAACCAGCAGCAGACCCCGGCAGAGGTGGGCGAGCAGTTGCCTTGTTTACTCCCGGTATCCCGGTTGGCGAGTGCGGGCTGTGTGTGAGTGGATCCACCTGGCGCTTTGGGCGTGGGTGCCCATGTAGTGACCCTCTATGTGGGCTGTGACCAGAGTTTCTGAATAACCCCAGCTTCCCAAACAACAGCGTGTGGGAAGTGGACAAAAGCCGGCTTCCCTACACCCGGACCTGTCTGGGTGCAGTACCTCCGCCAGCCATACAGGCTAACAAAGCACACTCCTGGGGAAGAGAACTGCGGAAGTGGTGAGGGGAAGGGTGCACGGGCAGCTTGCAGACAGCCTCTGGAGAACAGTCCTGCGGAGTGCTGAGGCATACTAGACATGCCCGGAGGCTCATAGAAAGACACCTGAAAGGCAATCGGCTCCCAGCCCTGCCTGATTACGCTGGCAGTTCTTGCTGGCAAAGCCTTACCCAAAACCCTGCGTAGAGTGGGGACACGGGATTTGGCAGCACTTGGAGCCTATTGCTCTCCAGGCAGTGGCTGGGGCAACTTCACAGCTGGGTCCCAGGCTGCCAGTTCAGGAAGGAGAGATTTGGGGAGAGGCTCCGGGAAAACCGACTTTCCCATTGTTGGAGCTTGCAAACACTAACAAGCTGCACCTACCAACGGGACTGAACTCTCTGCCTAAGAGTTCCACGGGGCAAAACTAGGGGTACAATGCCACCAGCCAAAAAGAGAGAGAAGAAAGAAAAAGGAAAAAGATAACTTCTCAAAACCAGGAAAAAACCACATTCTTTATAACTTTTTCCATTTTTTTCTTGTATTCTTTATCCTTTTTTTTCCCTTTCACCTTGGTCATTTTATCCTCTTTCCATTTTATTCTTTTCTTTTAATTTTGAATGTTATTACCCATAGGTGTTATAGTTTCCATTTTCTTTTCTATCAGTGTTACATTCCAAAATATTTAACTCAATTATTTTTTCTCTCTCTCTCTCTTTTTGTTGCTTCTTTCCTCTTTCACTTTATCTCTCATTCAAATCTCACCCACAAACAAATTATTTTTTTTAATTTGAATCTGGATTCAAATTTTTTCCTTGTGGCATTTTGTGTGGGTTTTTTTTTATAATTTTATTTTTTTAATGGGGCGACATCAATAAATCAGGATACATATATTCAAAGATAACAAGTCCAGGTTATCTTGTCATTCAATTATGTTGCATACCCATCACCCAAAGTCAGATTGTCCTCTGTCACCTTCTATCTAGTTTTCTTTGTGCCCCTCCACCTCCCCCTTTCCCTGTCCCTTTTCCCCATCCACCCCGTAACCACCACACTCTTATCAATGTCTCTTAGTTTCACTTTTATGTCCCACCTACGTATGGAATAATGCAGTTCCTGTTTTTTTCTCATTTACTTATTTTTCTTCGTATCATGGAATCAAGATCCCACCATTTTGCTGTAAATGATCCGATGTCATCATTTCTTATGGCTGAGTAGTATTCCATACTGTATATGTGCCACATCTTCTTTATACAGTCATCTATTCATGGGCTTTTTGGTTATTTCCATGTCCTGGACACTGTGAACAATGCTGCAATAAACATGGGGCTGCATGTGTCCTTACGTATCAATGTTTCTGAGTTTTGGGGGTATATACCCAGTAGAGGGATTGCTGGGTCATAAGGTAGTTCTATTTTCAGTTTTTTGAGGAACCACCATACTTTCTTCCATAATGGTTGTACTACTTTACATTCCCACCAACAGTGTATGAGGGTTCCTTTTTCTCCACAGCCTCTCCAACATTTGCTATTACCTGTCTTGTTAATAATAGCTAATCTAACAGGTGAGAGGTGGTATCTCATTGCAGTTTTGATTTGCATTTCTCTAATAGCTAAAGAAGATGAGCATCTTTTCATATATCTGTTGGCCATTTGTATTTCTTCCTGGGAGAAGTGTCTGTTCATATCCTCTTCCCATTTTTTTATTGGATTGTTTGTTTGTTTGTTGTTGAGTTTTATGAGTTCTTTGTATATTTTGGATATTAGGCCCTTATCTGAGCTGTTGTTTGAAAATATCATTTCCCATTTAGTTGGCTTTCTGTTTATTTTGTTATCAGTTTCTCTTGCTGAGCAAAAACTTCTTAGTCTGATGTAGTCCCATTCATTAATTTTTGCCTTCACTTCTCTTGGAGTCAAATTCATAAAATGCTCTTTAAAACCCAGGTCCATGAGTTGAGTACCTATGTCTTCTTCTATGTACCTAATTGTTTCAGGTCTTATGTTTAGATCTTTGATCCATTTTGAGTTAATTTTTATACAGGGGGAGAGACTGTAGTCCAGTTTCATTCTTTTGCATGTGGCTTTCCAGTTTTCCCAGCACCATTTATTGAAGAGGCTTTCTTTTCTCCATTGTGTGTTGTTGGCCCCTTTATCAAATATTATTTGACTATATATATGTGGTTTTATTTCTGGACTTTCTATTCTGTTCCATTGATCTGAGTGTCTATTTTTCTGCCAATACCATGCTGTTTTGATTGTCGTGGCCCTATAATAGAGTTTGAAGTCAGGTATTGTAATGCCCCCAGCTTCATTCTTTTTCTTTAGGATTGCTTTGGCTATTCGGGGTTTTTTATACTTCCATATAAATCTGATGATTTTTTGCTCTATTTCTTAAAAAAAGTCATTGGAATTTTGATGGGAATTGCATTAAATTTGTATATTGCTTTGGGTAATATGGCCATCTTGATTATATTTATTCTTCCTAACCAAGAACAAGGTATATTCTTCCATCTCATTATATCTTTTTCGATTTCCCTTAACAATGGTTTATAGTTTTCATTATATAAGTCCTTTACATTCTTTGTTATGTTTATTCCTAAGTATTTTATTTTTTTTGTTGCAATCGTGAAGGGGATTATTCTTTTGAGGTCGTTCTCAATTGTTTCATTGTTGGCGTATAGAAAGGCTATTGACTTCTGTATGTTAATTTTGTATCCTGCGACCTTACTGTATTGGCTTATTGTTTCTAGTAGTCTTTTTGTGGATTCTTTGGGGTTTTTGATGTATAGGATGATATCATCTGCAAAAAGTGACACCTTTACTGCTTCTTTTCCGATATGGATGCCTTTTATTTCTTTGTCTTGTCTGATTGCTCTGGCTAGAACCTCTAGTACCACATTAAATAAGAGTGGAGAGAGTGGACAACCCTGTCTTGTTCCTGATTTAAGGGGAAAAGCCTTCAGTTTAGTGCCATTTAATATGATGTTAGCTGATGGTTTATCATATATGGCCTTTATCATGTTGAGATATTTTCCTTCTATACCCATTTTGTTGAGAGTCTTAAACATAAAATTGTGTTGAATTTTATTGAAAGCCTTTTCTGCGTCTATTGATAAGATCATGTGGTTTTTGTTCTTTGTTTTGTTGATATGGTGTATTACGTTAACCGTTTTACATATGTTGAACTATCCTTGAGATACTGGGATGAATCTCACTTGATCATGGTGTATTATTTTTTTAATATGTTGTTGTATTTGATTTGCTAGTATTTTGTTTAGTATTTTAGCATCTGTATTCATTAGAGATATTGGTCTGTAGTTTTCTGTTTTTGTGCCATCCTTGCCTGGTTTTGGTATGAGGGTTATGTTGGCCTCATAAAATGTGTTTAGAAGTATTACTTCTTCTTCAATTTTTTGGAAGACTTTGAGTAGAATAGGAACCAAGTCTTCTTTGAATGTTTGATAAAATTCGCTGGTATAGCCATCAGGGCCTGGACTTTTATTTTTGGGGAGGATTTTAATGGTTTTTTCTATTTCTTCTCTACTGATAAGTCTGTTTAGGCTTTCTGCTTCTTCTTGACTCAGTCTAGGAAGGTTGTATGGTTCTAGGAATTTATCCATTTCTTCTAGGTTGTTGAATTTAGTGGCATAAAGTTTTTCATAGTATTCTACAATAATTCTTTGTATATCTACTGTGTCCGTGGTGATTTCTCCTCTTTCATTTTGGACTTTGTTTATATGAGTTCTTTCTCTTTTTTCCTTGGTAAGTCTTACCAAGGGTTTGTCAATTTTGTTGATCTTTTCAAAGAACCAGCTCCTTGTTCTATTAATTTTTTCTATAGTTTTTCTGTTCTCTAATTCATTTATTTCTGCTCTGATTTTTATTATCTCCTTTCTTCGGCTGGTTTTGGATTTTCTTTGTTCTTCTTTTTCTAGCTCCTTAAGATGTGAAGTTAAGTGGTTCACTTGGGCTCTCTCTTGTTTGTTCACATATGCCTGAAGTGATATGAACTTCCCTCTTATCACTGCTTTTGCTGCACTGCTTTTGTCATTTTCATTTGTCTGTATATATCTTTTGATCTCTGCACTTATTTCTTCTTTGACCCATTCATTTTTTAAAAGTATGTTGTTTAGTTTCCCTGTTTTTGTGGGATTTTTTTCCTCTTTTTTGCAGTTGAATTCTCGTTTCAAGGCTTTATGATCAGAAAATATGCTTGGTACAACTTCGATTTTTCTGAATTTGCTGATGTTGTTTTTGTGGCCCAAGATATGGTCAGTTCTTGAGAATGATCCATGTACACTGGAGAAAAAAGTATACTCAGTCACTTTGGGATGAAATGTCCTGTAGATGTCTATCATATCCAGGTGCTCTAGTGTTTTGTTTAAGGCCACTATATCTTTGTTGATTCTCTGTTTGGATGACCGATCTAGAGCCGTCAGCGGTGTATTGAGGTCTCAAAGTATGATTGTATTTTTGTCAGTTTTTGTTTTAAGGTCAATAAGTAGCTGTGTTATATATTTTTGTGCTCCTTGGTTTGGTGCATATATATTAAGAATTGTTATGTCTTCTTGATTCAGTGTCCCCTTAGCCATTATGAAATGGCCACTTTTGTCTCTGAGTACTTTTGCTGTCTTGTAGTCAGCATTATCTGATATGAGTATTGCTACACCTGCTTTTTTTTGGATGTTATTTGCTTGGAATATTGTTTTCTAGCCTTTCACTTTGAATTTGTTTTTATCCTTGTTACTTAGATGAGTTTCCTGTAGGCAGCATACAGTTGGATTTTCTTTTTTAATCCATTCTGCTACTCTGTGCCTTTTTATTGGTGAGTTTAATCCGTTTACATTTAGTGTAATTATTGATACTTGTGAGTTCCCTATTGCCATTTTATATCTTGCTTTCTGTTAGTTTTGTGTCTTGTTTGATCCTTCTCTTTCGTTTTTCTATCTTTTGTTTTTATTTGGTTGAATTCCATACATCTTTCCTCTGTTGCTATCTTTTTTATCTCATGTGCTTCTGTGGTGGCTTTTTCAATGGTGGTTACCTTTGAGTAATGAAAGGGGTCCCTACCCTGTTCATTGTAGCGAACTATTTTGTGAGTACTTTTGCACTCCATCGTCCTTTGCTACTGTTAATCTCCATCTTCTCCCCCCCTTTCTTTTTGTTGTTGTCACAGTTTAAATTTGGTTTTATTGTGTTCTTCTTGGAGCTTTTACTTGTGGCTCTGTTTTTTTTTTTGTTCTTTGTATCTGATTGGAGAACCCCCTTTAGTAATTCCTGGAGTGGGGGTTTTCTGATGATAAATTCCCTCATCTTTTCTGTATCTGTGAATGTTTTTATTTCTCCTTCATATTTGAAGGATAGCTTTGATGGATATAGTATTCGTGGCTGAAAGTTCCTCTCTTTCAGGACTTTAAATATTGGGGTCCACTCTCTTCTAGCTTGTAGAGTTTCTGCTCAGAAATCTGATGATAATCTAATGGGCCTTCCTTTATATGTTGTATTCTTCTTTTCCCTGGCTGCCTTGAGAATTTTTTCTTTGCTGTTGGTTTGTGTCAATTTCATTATGATATGCCTTGGAGTAGGTTTGTTGGGGTTAAGAAAACTCGGAGTTCTGTTTGCTTCTTGAATTTGAGGCTTTAGTTCTTTCCACAGGCTTGGGAAGTTCTCATCTATTATTTGTTTGAGTATGTTCTCCATTCCATTTTCTCTCTCTTCTCCCTCTGATATACCTATTATTCTTATGTTATTCTTTTTGATGGAGTTCAATAATTCCTGTATGGCTATCTCATTTTTTTAAATTTTTGAGTCTCTTTCTTCTTCTCTCGGTTGTGCCTCAAGTTGCTTGTCTTCTATTTCACTAATTCTCTCTTCTATCTGACCTGATCTATTAGTTAAGCTTATTACTTTGTTTTTCAGCTCGTGAATTGAGTTTTTCATCTCTGTTTGATTTTTTATAGTTTCAATTTCCTTGGACATATATTCTTTGTGTTCATTGAGTTGTTTTCTGAGCTCTCTAAATTGCCTTTCTGTGTTTTCTTGTATATCTTGGAGGATTTTTAAGATTTCTAACTTGAATTCTCTGTCATTTAGCTCCAAGGTTTCCAATATATTAAATTTTTTCTCCATAGATTTTTCCTCAACTAGCTCTGTTACCTCTCTTTCTTTTGTGTCCATGATATTCAATTTTCTCTTCCTTAATGGCATCTGAGGGTGGTTTTGTTGATAGTATTAATGAGATTTAATAAAGAATAAAAAGTTAAAAAAATAAAAAATCGAAAAGCTGTTTTTTTTTTAAAATTAATAATAAAATAAAGAAAAATAAAATAAAATTAAAATTTAAAAAAAGGAAATTATTCCCCCCCTCCATTTTTCCTCTCCTCTCCCCTCTTTCTTGAGAAAATCTTGTGGTGAACTGTGAATTATGACAAACAATGCCTGTTTTGGAAGGCCTGAATTGAGGAATAGTAATAAAAGGACCAAAAAAAAAAAAAAAAAAAAAAAAAGAAAGAAAGAAAGAAAAAAGAAGGGGGTATGGACCCACAAAAAGCAAATAAGGAAAAAATTTGGGTCAATAATAAAATGATTTGCCTTTAGGTGTTGGTTGTCTAAGAGTTATGATGAGAGGAATAAGAGGAAAACAGGAAAATAGGGGAACAAATTAAAAAATTACTATTGTATTTAGTGCAACAAGAGCTTGATAAAATGGAGAGCCAGGGATTGGAGCACTGCTATTGAGTTAAAAAGGTGAAGAAAAAACCCCCCAAAATGCCACAAACATAAGTTTGAGTCCCAGATAAGATATTGTTCGTTATTGAGGTTTGAATGAGAGGAGACATAAAGGAGAAAGGAAGAGACTAATATAGAGGGAGAAAAGAAAGAGAGAGAGAGAGAAAAAAAAGAGGGAACCACTAAAAGAAGTAAAAAGAAAAAAGAGGAGAGAGAGAGAGAGAGAGTTTAGGGTTTTGGAGTGCAACCCTCATAGAGAGAAAGGAAGAGGAAAGAAAAGATAATGGGAGATGTAACACTTATGGGTAGTGTAGTTCAAGGAGAGGAGAGAGTAACACCGGTAGAGAGTTAAACGACCAAATTGGAGGAGGAAAAAAAAATCAAGAATGAAGATAAGGAGAAACAAACGAACAAATTTAATAAAATGGGATAGGTTATAAAGTCTGCGGATTATTCTTGATTTTGAGAGGTTATCTTCTTGCTTTTTCTTTTCTCTCCCTCTTTCTGGTCAGTGACTCTGTACCCCGGGTTCTGCCCCTTTGGCACGATCAGGTAGAGGTTTGCAGTTGATAAGTATCTATGGCGATGTCATGTACTGTGCTTTAGTCTCGTTGGCAGTCGAGGCTCACTAGCATTTATAGGCTCCGACAGTGAGAGAGTCCGTGTTCCTGGAGCCTCTCTCCTAGTCTTTCCTTCCTCAATTAGTAGCCTGATAATCCTGCTATGGGGTTGCTGCTGCCTCTGCCTGGATAGTAAGAGGCTCAAAGAGCTGGCAACTCCCCACTCTATTTCCACTCAGCACAGGGCTCTGGGTTAGGCTCAGTCAGTCAGAGCTGCTAGCATAATCAGGCGGGCTTTCCACCCACTTAAAGACCTCTGGCTCTGCCACTCTGTCCGGTAACACAGGCGGGCGCCCACTCCCAGGGCGCTTGGAGGAAACTCTTGCTCACTATGTACGCACGCAGACCAGGATATCCGCCTGGCAGTATCACGCTCTGAGTGAAACCCCCAACCGCATGGAAAAGTTCCAGCATTGGAATTGGCTCTCGCTCCGTCCCCATGCACGGCTTTTGCAAGGCACTGGGGCGGCCCGAGATTCTGCTTTGGCCCACACAAAGGCCCCTGACTCTGCCTCTCTGTGCGATAACACGGGCGCACACTGCCAAGGCACTCAGGGAATCTCTCGCTATCTGCGCGCGCAGACCAGGGTATCAAGCCGGCCGCGTTTCCCTTTGAGTGAAACCCCCACCAACACGGAAAAGTTCCACTGTTGGAATTAGTTCTCGCTCCCTCCCGTGCGCGGCTTTCCCAGGGCGCTGGGGCTGCCCAGAGATTCCGCTTTCGACCCACACAAAGGCCTCTGACTCTGCTTCTCTGTGGGGTAAAACGGGCACCCACTCCCAGGGCTTTGGAAGGAATCTCTCGCCCACTATCTGCGCGCGCCCCCAGGAGATCGGGTAAAATGTCTGCCCCGCTTGTCTTTCTTTGTCTGGGTTTGGCGTGAGTGTTAGCTTGTATTGCCAGGTTGCCACAGGAACAGTTTTTCCTCGGCTTGGATCTCCGTGCCACAGCCTGGTTCGGTCGTTTGTGCCGCGGCCTGAATCTATTCACCCCTTTTGCCTGCCTCAGTTTCTATAATCACAGTTCCCAGAGAAAGCCGCCCTGTTTAGGTTAGTGAGGAAGGCAGAGCATTTCTTACTCCCTATTTCCTTCAGGGTTTGGTTATATATTTAGCCAATTTTTCGCTCAACCATACTTTCGGGTGTATTGTGAAACATCTGGAGGCTCCAAGGATAGGTTTTTCTGTTTCTGGTTGAAGATCTTGTTGAGTTTTAGGGGAGATTTATCGGTATCGCTTCCTACCCCGCCATTACTCTGACGTCATCTCATTTTGTGTGTTTTTTATTTTGCTTTTTATCTCTTTAGCATTTCCTCCAACTCTGGCTCTCTATTCTATAGTTTTTGTGCCACTTAATACATTAGAATTTTCATTTTTCACTATATTTTCTTCTTTTTCTTTTTTTTTCCTCTTACACAATTTCTCTCATTTGACCATCATTTACAAACAAATTATTTTATTCTTGATTCAAACTTTTTCCTGTGGCATTCTGTGGGTTCTTGCCTCGTTGTCACTCCTCCCCACCCAAGGTCCTCCATTCTACATATTTTTGTTCCAGTTAGCACAATAGAATTTTCTATTTTTCACTGTATTTTCTCAATATTTTTTTTATCAACTCTTATTAGTGTTATTTACAATACCCCTCTCAAATGCCATTAAAGAAAAAGAAATTAAATATCATGGATATAAAAGACAGTAATGTAGCTCAGATAGATGAGAAAACAATCTATATAAAAATTTCAAGAGCTTAGAAACCGTGGAGTTAAATGACAGAGAATTTAAAACTGAAACCCTAAAAATACTCAGGAATATACAAGAAAGCACAGAAAGGCAACTTAGGGAGCTCAAAAAACAATTCAATGAACAGAAAGAATACTTCACCAAGGAAATTGAAACTATGAAAATGAAACAGAGATGAAAAACTCAATTCATGAACTGAGAAATGAGATAACAAACTTAGCCCATAGAAAAGGCCAGATAGAGGAGAGAATTACTGACATAGAAGACAGGCAACCAGAGGTGCTACAGAGAGAAGAGAAGAGAGACTCACGAATTAAAAAAGATGAGATAGCCCTACAGGAATTGTCTGACTGCATCAGAAAGAGTGACATAAGAATAATGGGTATATCAGAAAGAGAAGAGAGAGAAAATGGAATGGGGGACATATTCAAACAAATAATAGACAAGAACTTCCCAAGCCTCTGGAAAGAACTAAAGCCTCGAATTCAAAAAGCAAACAGAACACCGAGTTATCTTAACTCTAAAAAACCTACTCCAAGGCACATCATAATGAAATTGGCACAAACCAATTAGAAAGAAAAAATTCTCAAGGCAACCAGAGAAAAGAAGAATACAACACATAAAGAAAGTCCCATTAGATTATCAACAGATTTCTCAGCAGAAACTCCACAAGCTAGAAGAGAGTGGAACGCAATATTTAAAGTTCTGAAAAAGAGGAACTTCCAGCAAAGAATACTATACCCATAAAAGCTATCCTTCAAATACGAAGGAGAAAAAAAAAAAGCATTCACAGATAGAGAGAAGATGAGGGAATTATCACCAGAAAACACCCACTTCAGGAAATACTAAAGGGGGTTTTCCGACCAGACACAAGGAACAAAACAAAACAAAACTACAAGTAAAAGCTGCATCAAGATCACAATAAAAACAAGATTAATCTGTGACAAAGAAACAAAAAAGCAGGGAGGACAAAAATTAACAGTAGCAAAGGAGGATGGAGTGCAGAAGCACTCATGAGATATGTACATGCAATGAACACGATATGTATGCTTTCCATTACTTAATGGTAACCACCCCTGAAAAAACCAACACAGAAGTACATGGTTTGAAAAAAGAAGTAACAGAGAGAAGAAATATGGATTACAACCAACCAAAAACAAATGATAGAAAAATGAGAGAAAACAAATCTATCAGAAAGTAATATATAAAATGGCAATAGGAAACCCTCAAATGTCAATAATTACACTAAATGTAAATGGATTGAATTCACCAATAAAAGGACACAGAGTAGCAGAATGGATTAAAAAAGAAAATCGAACTGTATGCTGCCTACAAGAAACACATCTAAGCTACAAGGATAAAAATGAATTCAAAGTGAAAGGTTGGAAAACAATACTCCAAGCAAATAAGATCCAAAAAAAACCCCCCAAAAAACAGGTGCAGCAATACTCATATCTAAAAATGCTGACTACAAGACAGAAAAAGTAATCAGAGACAAAAATGGTCATTTCATAATGATAAAGGGGACATTGAATCAAAAAGACATAACACTTCTTAACATAAGAAGCACCAAAATATATAAAAAAAGCTACTGACTGACCTAAACACAAAAACTGACAAAAATACAATCATACTTGGAGACGTCAATACACCACTGACGGCTCTAGATTGTTCTTCCAAACACAAAATCAATAAAGAAATATTGGCCTTGGGGGAGACCTGAAGATGGCAGCAGAGTAGGCAGATGCACAGACTCCCAGCTCACACCACCGAACTGGATTATAAACTAATTTATGAACAATCAGCGTGAAAAACCAAATCTGGACTACAAGAACAGCTTTCAAAAATCAAGGAGCAAAGAAGACGCCACAACAAACCTGATAGGGAGCGCCTGAATCTCCCCTGCTTACAGGAACGAAGGGGGGGGGTGAGGCTGGGCTTTCAATTCCAAGAAAAAGAGCAGTAAATACTGCTCACAGCCACTTACCTGGTGACCAGGGAATGAGGTGTGTTGAAAGGGCCCGCTTGTCTTCCAAAACGAAAGGAGAAAGAGAGAGATGGATAGTGAGGGGGAGAGGAATATAGGTGATGACATAAAAAGCTGACTCATTCAGTGCTGGAGGCGGCCATAACTGGGGAAGGGGCTGACCTTTCCACAAAGCAAAATACAAAAGTACTTCCAGGTCACAGAAATACAGACATCTCTCCAGCTCCAATCAGTGCAACAAGACACAGCTGAAAACAAGAAGTGGGGAGGATGGGCAGTAACTCAGGGCTCCTTGGAGATCTGAGATACACCTCCCCCCTACTGAAGCTGAGAAAGCAACCTGCCCCCAGAGAGATTAACTGGCAGAAGAGGACTTCAGAGCCCCAGGTCACACCCACCGCATTCCTGAATACAGTTTCAAAAAAGCGCCCTGCTGAGATCAGCAAACAAGACAATCACCTGTTAAGAAAACAAACAAATCAAGACTTCAAAGCGGCCCAAATCCTAAAGTGGATTACAAATAATAGCTGATGCCAACCCAAGAAGCCTAAGAAACAACACAAGTAAAAACTAGAGGCAGACAACACCAAGCCTAGACTCCACCAGCTCTACAAATAAAACACCCAGACAGCCAGGCACAATGAGAAGACAAAGAAGTGCAATCCAAATGAAACCACAAGAGAGAACTTCAGGAGATGAACTGAGTGATACGGAAATAATTAAACTTCCGGATGCAGAGTTTAAAATAATGATTGTAAGGATGCTTAGGGATCTAAGAACAATAATGGATGGTCATCACGCACACCTAAATAAAGAAATAGCAAGTATAAAAAAGAATATTGAAATATTGAAAAAGAATCAGTCGGAGATGACAAATACAATATCAGAAATGAAGACCACAATGAAAGGAATTAAAAACAGGATGGATACAAGTGAGGATCGAATCAACAAGTTGGAGGACAACTGGAATGAAGGCATGAAAGCAGAGAAGAAAAAAGAAAAGAGACTCAAAAAGTCTGAGGAAGGCCCTGGCCCGTTGGCTCAGTGGTAGAGCGTCGGCCTGGCATGCAGAAGTCCTGGGTTCGATTCCCGGCCAGGGCACACAGGAGAGGCATCCATCTGCTTCTCCACCCCTCCCCCTTTCCTTCTTCTCTGTCTCTCTCTTCCCCTCCCGCAGCGGAGGCTACATTGGAGCAAAGATGGCCTGGGCGCTGGGGATGGCTCCTTGGACTCTGCCCCAGGCGCTGGAGTGGCTCTGGTCTCAACAAAGCGACACACCGGAGGGGCAGAGCATCGCCCCCTGGTGGGCAGAGCGTCGCTCCATGGTGGGCGTGCCAGGTGGATCCTGGTCGGGCACATGCGAGAGTCTGACTGTCTCTTCCCATTTCCAGCTTCGGAATAATACAAAAAAAAATAGTCTGAGGAAACTCTTAAGAGAGCTCCGTGACAACATAAAGAGAAATAACATCCGCATCATAGGGGTTTCTGAGGAAGAAGAGAAAGAACAAGGGATAGAGGCTTTGTTCAATCAGATCATAGCTGAAAATTTCCCTAAATTAATGCAGGAAAAACTCTCACAAATTCAAAAAGCACAGAGAACTCCACTAAAAAGAAACCTACACCAAGACACATCATAATTAAAATACCAAAGCTAAGTGATAAAGAGAAAATATTAAAAGCTGTGAGAGAAAAAAAGGCTATCAACTACAAAGGAGCCCCCATAAGGATGACATCAGACTTCTCACCAGAAACACTTGAAGCCAGAAGGGAATGGCAAGAAATATTCAAAGTAATGCAGAACAAGAACCTACAACCAAAACTACTTTATCCAGCAAGGCTATCATTTAAAATTGAAGGAGAAATAAAAAGTTTCCCAGACAAAAAAAAAAAATCAAGGAATTCATTACAACCAAACCAATGATGCAGTAAATGTTAAGGGACATGGTGTAAACAAATCAAAGTGGGAAAAGAATATAGCAAAAGAGGAATACAGCTTTAAAGAATAAAATGGCAATAAACAACTGCATGTCAATAATAACCCTAAATGTAAATGGATTAAATGATCCAAATAAAAGACATAGGGTAGCTGCACGGATAAGAAAACAAGACCCATACATATGCTGTCTACAAGAGTCACACCTTAAAACAAAAGATGCACATAGGTTGAAGGTAAAAGGATTGAAAAAAAAACATTTCATGCAAATAGAAATGAAAAAAAAAGCCGGGGTAGCAATACTTATACCAGACAAAATGGACTTTAAAACAAAGAATATAGTAAGAGATTAAGAAGGCCACTACATAATGATAAAGGGAGCAATCCAACAGGAAGATATAACTATTATAAATATCTATGCACCTAATATAGGAGCACCTAAATATATAAAGCAGACTTTGATGGATATAAAGAGCGAGATCAACAGCAACACTATAATGGTAGGGGATTTTAATACCCCACTAACATCACTAGATAGATCCTCAAGAAAGAAAATTAACAAAGAAACAGCAGACTTAAAGGACACACTAGATCAACTCGATTTAATAGATATCTACAGAACCTTTCAACTTAAAGCAGCAGAATATACATTCTTTTCAAGTGCTCATGGTACATTCTACAGGATAGACCACATGTTAGGGCACAAAAATGGTCTCAACAAATTTAAGAAAATTCAAATTATATCAAACACTTTCTATGATCACAATGGCATGAAACTAGAAATCAACCACAACAAGAAGCTCAAAAATTCTCAAACACATGGAAACTGAATAGCAGGTTGTTAAATAATGAATGGATTAAGAATGAGATCAAAGAAGAAATAAAAAAAATCCTAGAAAAGAATGATAACGAGCATACAACTCAAAATTTATGGGACACAGCAAAAGCAGTAATGAGAGGAAAGTTCATAGCACTACAGGCACACTTCAAGAAGCTGGAAATAGCTCATATAAACAACTTAACCCTGCATCTAAAAGAACTAGAAAAAGAACAGTAAGTAAAGCCCAAATGTAGTAGAAGGAAGGAAATAATAAAGGTCAGAGCAGAAATAAATGACATAGAGGCTAAAGAAACAATACAGAGGATCAATGAAACTAGGAGCTGGTTTTTTGAAAAGGTAAACAAGATTGATGAACCTTTAACTAGACTCACCAAGAAAAAGAGAGAGGACTCAAATAACTAAAATTAGAAACGAGAGGAGAGAAATAAAAACTGACACAACAGAAATACAAAGGATTCTAAGAAAATACTATGAAGAACTGTATGACAAAAAACTAGACAACCTAGATGAAATGGACAAATTCCTTGAAACATACAATCTTCCAAAAATCAATCTGGAAGAATCAGAAAACCTAAACAGACCAATTACACCAAATGAGATTGAAACAGTTATCAAAAAACTCCCAACAAAGAAAAGTCCTGGGCCAGATGGCTTCACAAGTGAATTCTACCAACTATTCAAAGAAGAACTAACTCCAATTCTTCTCAAGCTATTTCAAAAAATTCAAGAGGAAGGAAGACTTCCAAGCTCCTTTTTTGAGGCAAGCATAATTCTGATTCCAAAACCAGGCAAAGACAACACAAAGAAAGAAAATTATAGGCCAATATCCCTGATGAATATAGATGCTAAAATCCTCAACAAAATATTAGCAAAACGGATCCAACAATATATGGAAAAAATCATACACCATAATCAAGTGGGATTTATTCTGGGGAGGCAAGGCTGGTACAATATTCGCAAATCAATCAATGTTATTCATCACATAAATGAAAGGAGGGAGAAAACCCACAGGATAATTTCAATAGATGCAGAAAAAGCATTTGATAAAATCCAGCACCCATTCAAGATCAAAACTCTCAGCAAAGTGGGAATACAGGGAACATACCTCAACATGATAAAAGCCATCTATGAGAAACCCACAGCCAACATCATACTCAATGGGCAAAAATTAAAAGCAATCCCTTTAAGATCAGGAACAAGGCAGGGGTGCCCCCTTTCACCACTCTTATTCAACATAGTCCTGGAAGTCCTAGCCACAGCAATCAGACAAGAAGAAGAAATAAAAGTCATTCAAGTTGGAAAAGAAGAAGTAAAGCTATCATTTGCAGATGATATGATATTGTATATAAAAAATCCTAAAGTCTCAGTCAAAAAACTACTGGACAAATGGATTCAGCAAGGTGGCAGGATATAAAATTAATACTCAGAAATCAGAAACATTTTTATACACCAACAATGAACAATCAGAAAGAGAAATTAAGGAAACAATCCCCTTCACTATTACAACCAAAAAAATAAAGTACCTAGGAGGACATTTAACTAAGGAGACTAAAGACTTGTACTCAGAAAATTACAAAGCATTGATAGAAGCAATTAAGGAAGATACAAACAAGTGGAAGCATATACCATGCTCATGGTTAGGAAGAAGAAACATCATTAAAATGTCTGTATTACCCAAAGTAATTTATAAATTCAATGCAATACCAATTAAAATACCAGTGACATACTTTAAAGATATAGATCACATATTCCAAAAATTTATATGGAAGCAAAAGAGAACACGAATAGCCTCAGCCGTCTTAAAAAAGAAGAATAAAGGGGTAGGTATCACACTTCCTGATATCAAGCTATACTACAAGGCCATTGTACTCAAAACAGCCTGGTACTGGCATAAGAACAGGCACATAGATCAATGGAACAAAACAGAGAACCCAGAAATAAACCCACAGCTCTACGGACAACTGATATTTGACAAAGGAGGTAAGGAAATACAATGGAGTAAAGACAGCCTCTTCAACAAATGGTGTTGGGGAAATTGGACAGAAACCTGCAAAAAAATGAAACTAGACCACCAACTTACACCATTCACAAAAATAAACTCAAAATGGATAAAAGACTTAAATGTAAGGTGTGAAACCATAAGCATCTTAGAAGAAAACATAGGCAGTAAGCTCTCCGACATCTCTCACAGCGATATATTTGCTGATTTATCTCCATGGGCAAGGGAAATAAAAGACAGGATAAACAAATAGGACTATATCAAACTAAAAAGCTTTTGCACGGCCAAAGACAATAAGAATAGAATAAAAAGACAAACTACACAGTGGGAGAACATATTTGACAGTATGTCTGATAAGGGGTTAATAACCAAAATTTATAAAGAACTTGTAAATCTCAACACCAGAAAGACAAACAATCCAATCAGAAAATGGGCAAAAGAAATGAATAGACACTTCTCCAAAGAGGATATACAGATGGCCAATAGGCATATGAAAAAATGCTCAACATCATTAATCATTAGAGAAATGTAAATTAAAACCACAATAAGATATCACCTCACACCGGTTAGAATAGCACTCATCAAGAAAACAACACAGAATAAGTGCTGGCGAGGATGTGGAGAAAAGGGAACCCTCCTGCACTGCTGGTGGGAATGCAGACTGGTGCAGCCTCTGTGGAAAGCAGTATGGAGATTCCTTAAAATATTGAAAATTTAACTGCCTTTTGACCCAGCCATCCCACTTTTAGGAATATACCGCAAGGACACCATAGAACGGTTCCAGAAGAAGAAATGCACCCCCATGTTTATAGCAGCATTGTTCGCAATAGTGAAGATCTGGAAACAGCCCAAGTGTCCGTTAGAGGACGAGTGGATTATAAAGCTTTGGTACATATATACTATGGAATACTACTTAGCCATAAGAAATGATGACATCGGATCATTTACAATAACATGGATGGACCTTGATAACATTATACGGAGTGAAATAAGTAAATCAGATAAAAACTAAGAACTTTATGAACCAATGCATAGATGGGACATAAAAATCAGACTCAGAGACATGGACAAGAATGTGATGGTAAAAGGGAGTGGGGTGGAGGGTTGAGGAAGGGGCGAGGAAGGAGAGGGAGGGAGTGGGGGGAGGGTAGGGGCTCAAAGAAAACCAGATAGAAGGTGACGGAGGACGATTTGACTTTGAGTGAGGGGTATGTAGCATTATCAAAGGTCAAAATAATCTGGAGATATTTTCTCGGAACATATGTACCCTGATTTATCAATGTCACTGCATTAAAATTAATAAAAATAAGATTAAAAAAAAAAAGAAATATTGGCCTTAAATGAAACACTAGAACAATTGGATATGATAGAAATCTACAGGACATTTCAACCCAAAGTGCGAAAGTATGCATTTTTCTCTAGTGTACATGGAACATTCTAAAGAATTGCCCATATGTTGGGCCACAAAAATAACATCAACAATTTCAGAAAGATTGAAATTATACCAAGCATAGTTTCTGATCATAAAGCCTTGAAACTAGAATTGAACTGCAAAAGAGAGGTAAACAAACCCACAAAAATGTGAAAACTAAACAACATACTTTTAAAAAATGAGTGGGTCAAAGAAGAAATAAACACAGAGATCAAAAGATACATACAGGTCAGAGTAATGGCGTGGTAGGAAGCGATACCGATAAATCTACCCCAAAACTCAACAAGATCTTCAACCAGAAACAGAAAAACCTACCCTTGGAGCCTCCAGATGTTTCACAATACACCCGAAGGTATGGTCGAACGAAAAACTGGCTAAATATATAATCAAACCCCAAATGAAATAAGGAATAAGAAATGCTCCGTCTTCCTCACTATCCTAAATAGGGCTGCTTTCACTGGGAACTGAGAATATAGAAACTAAGGCGGGCAAAGGGGGGAATAGATCCAGGCTATGGCACAAACGGCCGAACCAGGCTGTGGCACGAAGATCCAAGCCGAGGAAAAACTGTTCCTGTGGCAACCTGGGCAATACAAGCTAACACTCGCGCCAAACCGAGACAAAGAAAGACAAGCGGGGCAGCCATTTTCAATGATCCCCTGGTCGGCGTGCGCAGGAAGTGGGCGAGAGATTCCTTCCAAAGCCCTGGGAGTGGGTGCCCGTGTTATCCCACAGAGAGGCAGAGTCAGAGGCCTGTGTATGGGCCGAAAGCAAACTCTCCGGGCCGCCCCAGCACCCTGAAAAAGCTGCGCACGGGGAGGGAGCAAGAACTAATTCCAACACTGGAACTTTTCCGTGTGGGTGGGGGTTTTACTCAGAGGGTGAGAGACGGCCGGCCTGATATCCTGGTCTGTGCACGCAGATAGTGAGCGAGAGATTCCTCTGAGTGCCTCGGCAGTGTGTGCCCGTGTTATCCCACAGAGGGGCAGAGTAAGGGGCCTTTGTGTGGGCCAAAAGCGAAATCTCCAGGCCGCCCCAGCACCTTGAAAAAGCTGCGCACGGGGACGGAGCGGGAGCCAATTCCAACGCTGGAACTTTTCCGTGCGGGTGGGGGTTTCACTCAGAGTGTGAGACTGCCGGCCTGATATCCTGGTCTGCGCACGCAGATAGTGAGCAAGAGTTTCCTCCAAGCACCCCGGGAGTGAGCGCCTGCCCGTGTTACCGGACAGAGTGGCAGAGCCAGAGGTCTTTGAGTGGGCGGAAACCCCGCCTGATTATGCTAGCAGCTCTGACTGACTGAGCCTTACCCAGAGCCCTGTGCTGAGTGGGACTAGAGTGGGGAGTTGCCAGCTCTTTGAGCCTCTTACTATCCAGGCAGAGGCAGCAGCAACCCCATAGCAGGATTATCAGGCTACTAATTGAGGAAGGAAAGACTAAGAGAGAGGCTCCAGGAACACGGACTCTCTCACTGTAGGAGCCTATAAATGCTAATGTGCCTTGACTGCCAACGAGACTGAAGCACAATACATGACATCGCCATAGAGACTTATCAACTGCAAACCTCTACCTGATCGTGCCAAAGGGGCAGAACCCGGGGTACAGAGTCACTGACCAGGAAGAGGGAGAGAAAAGAAAAAGCAAGAAGATAACCTCTCAAAATCAAGAATAATCTGCAGACTTTATAACCTATCCCATTTTATTAAATTTGTTCGTTTGTTTCTCCTTACCTTCATTCTTGATTTTTTTTTTTTCCTCCTCCAATTTGGTCGTTTAACTCTCTGCCGGTCTTACTCTCTCCTCTACTTGAACTACACTACCCATAAGTGTTACATCTCCCATTATCTTTTCTTTCCTCTTCCTTTCTCTCTATGAGGGTTGCACTCCAAAACCCTTAACTCTCTCTCTCTCTCTCTTTTTTCTTCTTTTAGTGGTTCCCTCTTTTTTTTCTCTCTCTCTCTCTCTTTCTTTTCTCCCTCTGTATTAGTTTCTTCCTTTCTCTTTTATGTCTCCTCTCATTCAAACCTCAATAATGAACAAATTATCTTATCTGGGACTCAAACTTATGTTTGTGGCATTTTGGGGGGTTTTTACTTCACCTTTTTAACTCACTAGCAGTGCTCCCATCCCTGGCTCTCCATTTTATCTAGTTCTTGTTCCACTAAATACAATAGTAACTTTATAATTTGTCCCCCATTTTCCTGTTTCCCTCTATTCCTCTCATCATAACTCTTAGTCAACCAACATCTAAAAGAAAATCATTTTATTTTAGAACCAAATTTTTTTCTTATTTGCTTTTTGTGGGTCCATATGCCTTTTTTTTTTTTTTTTGCCCCTTTATTACTTCTCCCCAATTCAGGCATTCCATTGCAGGCATTGTTTGTTCTATTTAGTACAATATAATTCACAGTTCACCACAAGATTTTCTCAAGAAAGAGGGGAGAGGAGAGGAGAGAAAAAAAGGAGTGGGGGGAATAATTTCCTTTTTTTTAATTTTTATTTTATTTTATTTTTCTTTATTTCATTTTTTTTTTAAAAAAACAACTCTTAGATTTTTTATTTTTTTAACTTTCTATTTTTTATTAAATCTCATTAATACTATCAACAAAACCACCCTCAGATGCCATTAAGGAAGAGAAAATCGAATATCATGATACAAAAGAAAGAGGTAACACAGCTAGATGAGGGAAAATCTATGGAGAAAAAATTTAATATATTGGAAACCTTGGAGCTAAATGACAGAGAATTCAAGATAGAAATCCTAAAAATACTCAGAGATATACAAGAAAACACAGAAAGACAATTTAGGGAGCTCAGAAAACAACTCAATGAACACAAAGAATATATGTCCAAGGAAATTGAAACTATAAAAACAAATCAAACAGAGATGAAAAACTCAATTCACGAGCTGAAAAACCAGGTAACAAGCTTAGCTAAGAGAACAGGCCAGACAGAAGAGAGGATTAGTGAAATAGAAGAAAAGCAACTTGAGGCAAAACAGAGAGAAGAAGAAAGAGACTCAAAAATTAAAAAAAATGAGATAGCCCTACAGGAATTATCTGACTCCATAAAAAAGAATAACATAAGAATAATAGGTATATCAGAGGGAGAAGAGAGAGAAAATGGAATGGAGAACATCCTCAAACAAATAATAGGTGAGAACTTCCCAAGCCTGTGGAAAGAACTAAAGCCTCAAATTCAAGAAGCAAACAGAACTCCGAGTTTTCTTAAGACCAACAAACCTACTCCAAGGCACATCATAATGAAACTGGCAAAAAACAACGGCAAAGAAAAAATTCTCAAGGCAGCCAGGGAAAAGAAGAATACAACATATAAAGAAAGGCCCATTAGATTATCATTAGACTTCTCAGCAGAAACTCTACAAGCTAGAAGAGAGTGGACCCCAATATTTAAAGTCCTGAAAGAGAGGAACTTTCAGCCACAAATACTATACCCATCAAAGCTATCCTTCAAATATGAAGGAGAAATAAAAACATTCACAGATACAGAAAAGATGAGAGAATTTATCATCAGAAAACCCCCACTCCAGGAATTACTAAAGGGGGTTCTCCAATCAGATACAAAGAACAAAAAAAAAACCAGAGCCACAAGTAAAAGCTCCAAGAAGAACACAATAAAACCAAATTTAAACTGTGACAACAACAAAAAGAAAGGGGGGAAGAAGATGGAGATTAACAGTAGCAAAGGATGATGGAGTACAAAAGTACTCACAAAATAGTTCACTACAATCAACAGGGTAGGAACCCTTTTCATTACTTAAATGTAACCACTATTGAAAAAACCACCACAGAAGCACATGAGATAAAAAAGATAGCAACAGAGGAAAGATGTATGGAATACAACCAAATAAAAACAAAAGATGGAAAAACGAAAGAGAAGGATCAAACAAGACACAAAACTAACAGAAAGCAAGATATAAAATGGCAATAGGGAACTCACAAGTGTCAATATTTACACTAAATGTAAACGGATTAAACTCACCAATAAAAAGGCACAGAGTAGCAGAATGGATTAAAAAAGAAAATCCAACTGTATGCGGCCTACAGGAAACTCATCTAAGTAACAAGGATAAAAACAAATTCAAAGTGAAAGGCTGGAAAACAATACTCCAAGCAAATAACATCCAAAAAAAAGCAGGCGTAGCAATACTCATATCTGATAATGCTGACTACAAGACAGCAAAAGTACTCAGAGACAAAAATGGCCATTTCATAATGGCTAAGGGGACACTGAATCAAGAAGACATAACAATTCTTAATATATATGCACCAAACCAAGGAGCACAAAAATATATAACACAGCTACTTATTGACCTTAAAACAAAAACTGACAAAAATACAATCATACTTTGAGACCTCAATACACCGCTGACGGCTCTAGATCGGTCATCCAAACAGAGAATCAACAAAGATATAGTGGCCTTAAACAAAACACTAGAGCACCTGGATATGATAGACATCTACAGGACATTTCATCCCAAAGTGACTGAGTATACTTTTTTCTCCAGTGTACATGGATCATTCTCAAGAACTGACCATATCTTGGGCCACAAAAACAACCTCAGCAAATTCAGAAAAATCGAAGTTGTACCAAGCATATTTTCTGATCATAAAGCCTTGAAACTAGAATTCAAATGCAAAAAAGAGGAAAAAAAATCCCACAAAAACATGGAAACTAAACAACATACTTTTAAAAAATGAATGGGTCAAAGAAGAAATAAGTGCAGAGATCAAAAGATATATACAGACAAATGAAAATGACAAAAGCAGTGCAGCAAAATCAGTGATAAGTGGGAAGTTCATATCACTTCAGGCATATATGAACAAACAAGAGAGAGCCCAAGTGAACCACTTAACTTCACATCTTAAGGAACTAGAAAAAGAAGAACAAAGACAACCTAAAACCAGCCGAAGAAAGGAGATAATAAAAATCAGAGCAGAAATAAATGAAATAGAGAACGGAAAAACTATAGAAAAAATTAATAGAACAAGGAGCTGGTTCTTTGAAAAGATCAACAAAATTGACAAACCCTTGGCAAGACTTACCAAGGAAAAAAGAGAAAGAACTCATATAAACAAAATCCAAAATGAAAGAGGAGAAATCACTACGGACTCCGTAGATATACAAAGAATTATTGTAGAATACTATGAAAAACTTTATGCCACTAAATTCAACAACCTAGAAGAAATGGATAAATTCCTAGAACAATACAACCTTCCTAGACTGAGTCAAGAAGAAGCAGAAAGCCTAAACAGACCTATCAGTAGAGAAGAAATAGAAAAAACCATTAAAAACATACCCCAAAATAAAATTCCAGGCCCTGACAGCTATACCAGCGAATTTTATCAACCTTTCAAAGAAGATTTGGTTCCTATTCTACTGAAAGTCTTCCAAAAAATTGAAGAAGCAGCAATACTTCCAAACACATTTTATGAGGCCAACATAACCCTTATACCAAAACCAGGCAAGGATGGCACAAAAAAAGAAAACTACAGACCAATATCTCTAATGAATACAGATGCTAAAATACTAAACAAAATACTAGCAAATTGAATACAACAACATATTAAAAAAATAATACATCATGATCAAGTGGGATTCATCCCAGAATCTCAAGGATGGTTCAACATACGTAAAATGGTTAACGTAATACACCATATCAACAAAACAAAGAACAAAAACCACATGATCTTATCAATGGACGCAGAAAAGGCTTTCGATAAAATACAACACAATTTTATGTTTAAGACTCTCAACAAAATGGGTATAGAAGGAAAATATCTCAACATGATAAAGGCCATATATGATAAACCATCAGCTAACATCATATTAAATGGCACTAAACTGAAGGCTTTCCTCCTTAAATCAGGAACAAGACAGGGTTGTCCACTCTCTCCACTCTTATTTAATGTGGTACTAGAGGTTCTAGCCAGAGCAATCAGACAAGACAAAGAAATAAAAGGCATCCATATCGGAAAAGAAGCAGTAAAGGTATCACTTTTTGCAGATGATATCATCCTATACATCGAAAACCCCAAAGAATCCACAAAAAGACTACTAGAAACAATAAGCCAATACAGTAAGGTCGCAGGATACAAAATTAACATACAGAAGTCAATAGCCTTTCTATATGCCAACAATGAAACATTTGAGAACGAACTCAAAAGAATAATCCCCTTCACAATTGCAACAAAAAAATAAAATACTTAGGAATAAACATAATAAAGAATGTAAAGGACTTATATAATGAAAACTATAAACCATTGTTAGGGAAATCGAAAAAGATATAATGAGATGGAAGAATATACCTTGTTCTTGGCTAGGAAGAATAAATATAATCAAGATGGCCATATTACCCAAAGCAATATACAAATTTAATGCAATTCCCATCAAAGTTCCAATGACATTTTTTAAAAAAATAGAGCAAAATCATCAGATTTATATGGAAGTATAAAAAACCCGAATAGCCAAAGCAATCCTAAAGAAAAAGAATGAAGCTGGGGGCATTACAATACCTGACTTCAAACTATATTATAGGGCCATGACAATCAAAACAGCATGGTATTGGCAGAAAAATAGACACTCAGACCATTGGAACAGAATAGAAAGTCCAGAAATAAAACCACATATATATAGTCAAATAATTTTTGATAAAGGGGCCAACAACACACAATGGACAAAAGAAAGCCTCTTCAATAAACAGTGCTGGGAAAAGTGGAAAGCCACATGCAAAAGAATAAATCTTGACTACAGTTTGTCCCCCTGTACTAAAATTAACTCAAAATAGATCAAAGATCTAAACATAAGACCTGAAACAATAAAGTACATAGAAGAAGACATAGGTACTAAACTCATGGATCTGGGTTTTAAAGAGCATTTTATGAATTTGACTCTAAAGGCAAGAGAAGTGAAGGCAAAAATTAATGAATGGGACTATATCAGACTAAGAAGTTTTTGCTCAGCAAGAGAAACTGATAACAAAATAAACAGACAGCCAACTAAATGGGAAGTGTTATTTTCAAACAACAGCTCAGATAAGGGCCTAATATCCAAAATATACAAAGAACTCATAAAACTCAACAACAAACAAGCAAACAATCCAATAAAAAATGGGAAGAGGACATGAACAGACACTTCTCCCAGGAAGAAATACAAATGGCCAACAGATATATGAAAAGATGCTTATCTTTATTAGCTATTAGAGAAATGCAAATCAAAACTGCAATGAGATATCACCTCACACCTGTTTGATTAGCTATTATCAACAAGACGGGTAATAGCAAATGTTGGAGAGGCTGTGGAGAAAAAGGAACCCTCATACACTGTTGGTGGTAAGGTAAAGTAGTACAACCACTATGGAAGAAAGTATGTTAGTTCCTCAAAAAATTAAAAATAGAACTACCATATGACCCAACAATCCCTCTACTGGGAATGTACCCCCAAAACTCAAAAACACTGGTATGTAAAGACACATGCAGCCCCATGTTCACTGCAGCATTGTTCACAGTGGTCAGGATATGGAAACAACCAAAAAGCCCTTCAATAGATGATTGGATAAAGAAGATGTGGTACATATATATTATGGAATACTACTCAGCCATAGGAAATGATGACATCGGATCACTTACAACAACATGGATGGAACTTGATAACATTATACTGAGGTTAATATGTAAATCAGAAAAAACTAAGATCTATATGATTCCATACATACGTCAGACATAAAAATGAGACTCAGGGACATGGACAAGAGTGTGATGGTTACCGGGGGTGGGGAGGGGAAGGGAAGGGGCGGGGTGAGGGGAGGGGCACAAAGAAAACTACATAGAACAGTGGTTCTCAACCTTTCTAATGCCTTGACCCCGCAATACAGTTCCTCATGTTGTGGTGACCCCAAACCAAAAAATAATTTTGGTGGCTACTTCATAACTGTAATTTTGCTACAGTTATGATTTGGAATGTAAATACCTGATATGCATTATGTATTTTCCTATGGCTTTAGGCGACCTCACTGGGGTCGCAACTCACAGGTTGAGAACCGCTGACATAGAACGTGACAGAAGACTATATGACTTTGGGTGATGGGTATGCAACATAATGAAATGTCAAAATAACCTGGAGATGTTTTCTGTGAACCTATGTACCCAGATTGATTAATGTTACCCCATTAAAATTTAAAAATAAAAAAAGAAAGATAATTAACAGTTTCTGCCAAAAGAACTTTACTCTGGCCATCAAGCCCTTTATTAAGATAGGTATGCTCTGCGGGCAGGGTAATCATTGGCATAGCTCCAAAATGACAGGCCTTAAATGTCTGCTTAACATCTATTTAAAAGCCAGTAATATCAGTGCCAGTGAGAAGTATATTTTTTGGTTAGCTGTTTGTTTCCAAATTTCCCATAAAAATAATTGTTTCCTTCTGAAGGAACTGGACATATTCTCCTCTCCCCAGTTAGTATGGGGTGCGTATGGACCTCAGTTGATACACTGTTCCTATCCAGCCCTGTGATTTTATTTTTAATGGACTGTCTGTCCGTCTGGTCTGTCCCTAGGTTCACAGGACCCTGAGACGACCCTACTCCCCCTGCAGTCTCTCCAATGAACATGCCCCTTTCAATTACCCTCATCAATTACTACATCCAGGGCAGTAACATCCCACAGTAACCTGTAGGTGCTCATAATCTTCAACCAAGAAAGGCTGCTCATCTCATTAACACTGATGACACAGAGGAAGAGGTGGATCTAAAGCAATATCAGGAAGCAAGAGTAAAATATTAAGAATGGATTCTGAACCCTTGATTCTAGAAGGTGATCTGCATATTAAACAAGGATGAAGAACAGTGACAAGTCATGTTCTTTTGGCATATCAGTTAGTACTTAGCGATAAGTCTTATTTCCATACGTTTCCTCCTCTTCAAAAGTAATTATTCAAAAAAAAAATTTCTCCAGAATTGCAATATCAACATTAAACTCTTGGAAATGTACTTCTCACAGGAAAGCCCAAGGCTGGATGGCTATTCTGTCATGTCAGGAACCCAGGCTACCCTGTGCATTCTATTTCCGATAAAGTTAGGAGACAGGCAGTATTCACAAGTTCCAAAATACATTTAAAGCTGCCCAAAATAGCCAAAATCAAGTATAAGCCACATAAGAAGAAGCAAAGAGAAAAAACACATAGCACGCTATGTTCTCGAGGACCAGCAAAAACATATTTCTCAGCACTAAGCTTTAGAATCTGAAGTGCAAAGTCTGCATTACCACTGAATACTGAAACTGGAGTTAGCAAAGGGACATCTTCTGTTTTTAACAGGTTAAACTGGGGAGGGGGGCAGACTGACACAAAGACTCAAAGAGATGAATGAGCCATATTTAGAGAAAGAATTGGTTTCTTAGCAGTGGGGAAAAAGAAAGCCTTAAGGTTATAAACACAACTAGCCTGAATAACTACTAGCCCCTCCCTGCCACGTTAAAGCTCACCCCTCAACCTTGTGTAAACAGCTGGTTCAGGAAATCCTATACGTTCAAATATGGCTGACAATAAGGCAATTATACACATACCACTGACACATCAATTAAAAATAGGAAAGAGTATGAAAAGTAACCGAGAAGTCACAGAGACATTGCCAATGAATCATGAGAAGTTTCTAGCCAAATATTTTACAATGAATTTTAAAAACCAAATCAAGTCATTTGGCTATAAAGGAAAATCACAAAGCAGAAATAACTCAGGGATAAGGAATCTGGAAAACATGAATTGAAATGTGAGCTTGCAGAATTCAGAAAAGGGGAAAAAACAAGGTAATTGAAGATGGAAAAATAATATGTGTAGGAAGCACAGTGAGGGGCAAAGAAGATAGCAATGAGGAAATGCTTCAAACAAAGGGGAAATATTTAAAATGTAAGAGTTTGAAAACATGGAGAGGAAACGGTAGGTAGAAGTCAGATGCAGGAGAGCCACCCCACACCACACTGGAATCCGTCAAGAACAGAACGATGGAGCAGTATAAATCCTTAGAGATGAAATTCAAGAAAAACATTTCTAAAACCAAAGAAGAGTTAAACCTGATTAGTGGGCGCATATACAAACACACACGCCCCAGGCAGAATAGGTCAAACTGCAATGTGTCCTGTTATAGTTAATAGACTTATTATACAGTTATTAATGTAGATTTTGGCTTCTGACATGCTGAGTAAATATTCACCTAGTGACTAACAAAACAGCCTTTTCTCCACAAACCCGTCTTTCTGTCTTATCCTTGGTTCTTGGAATGTGACAAGCTACAAAATCACTTCCAAACGCAATACTGAAAAACCCCAAGATCTTTAAAACCTTGTTTTGTATACATTCTTTACTAAGGCAGGAAAGATAAAAAATGCATTTTAGAAAGACTTTCAGAAAAGATTGATATGAAAGGCTTTTCTGATAAGCTATATGTTCACTATAAATTCAGAAGATATTTTGGATTTCCACAAAATTTTATTATATGTTTCCATATTCCATTTGTCACATAGAGAGAAAAAAGGATAAAGTCAGAAAGTTTTTTTACTTACCTTGGATGCTCAAACTTGTCTATAAGGTCAACTTTTTCCACCAGGTCTCCTCCAATCGTTCGAACCAAGTCATAGAAATCATTTTCCATGTAGTTCTCCGAGGGCAACCAGAATGAAATGTCATTTATCACAGCAGGGTATTTGCTAAAAGGCTAACAATAGAAGAAAAGATAGATTGATTTGTTAGTTGGATGAGAATATTTAAACCTTTCATGAAAAGTTATACTTGGCTAATGAGAAAATGTTAGAAACATTATTTCAGCACTTGAATTTCCAGGAACAAAATGAACAAAAAAGGTAAGTCAATATTCAAAATTGGCAAATTCCATTATGAATCTTAATAGATTCTTATCACATTCATGTGTAACACTACCATTTATTATAGTTATATCACTATCAATGTTCAATTTAGTAGGAAGCAATTTGAATTTATCACAATTCAGTTTTTTCCATTTGAATACCAGGAGAGAGAAGTTCAAACTTAATTAACAAGCGATTCATTAACTTCTTGTGATACTTTCAGGAAGCCGTTTTATGGAGTAATAAGCGAGGGCTTGTCAAAATTGGTATTTCAATTAACAATGTCATTATTTGTTACTATTTCTAATTATTAAAATAAAGAAGTGAACTTTAAGTAATCATTTAGGGAGTTATTTTTCAAATTATGCCTCTAAGGATGTAATAAACACAATGTAGCCATTTCCTCCATTTCCCCATTTTTTTCCAGTTTATTAGAGTTCACTAGTTCATTATTATTTTGGATAGACATTTAAAATTAAGTAATTTTAGAAGTTATTGTATTTGTTTACATGGCTACTTTAGGTTTATAAATTGTAAAAAATGTTTTATTATTGTTTCATTATATAACTATGAAGTCCTAAGGGAATATCTGCTAACGCTATAAATTTGTTAGAAGGGCAATTTACAAACTGATTTACACCAAGCCTGATATCACTATTAACCTTTTGGCGACTAACCGATAAGAAAATGTATAAAGTTTTGGTTTTTTTTTTTAAGTGGGCAAAGAATTTGTGTTGTTTTTTTTAATTAATTTTAATGCAGTGACATTGATAAATCAAGTTACATATGTTCAGAGAAAACATCTCCAGATTATTTTGACATTTGATTATGTTGCAGACCCCTCACCCAAAGTCAAATTGTCTTTCGTCACCTTCTATCTGGTTTTCTTTGTGCCCCTCCCCCCCACAATGTATAAAGTTTTTAAAATAGCAACGCCTCTGAAAATCCAAAACTCAAACAGAAAAGATTATTCAGCTTGAAATAGCAATCAAGTTGTCTAACAAATGCATCCGTTTAGAATACACATTTCAAATGAACATCATTAAGCTGCTATCCAGGTTCTCCTGCCAAAGTACCAGAACTCCTGAAAAGCATCCATGTTTCCTTTCCTTCGGTCAAGACACCATGGTAAGTAATCCCTGGGTTACTGTAGCAACTGGAGACAACAGGAGTTTGGTGGCTACACGAGTTGCTTGTCCTTTGCCAGCACCCTTTTGCCAACACCTTTTTGCACCTTAATCAATATAGAAATTTAGAGAGATTATATAAAAGCCTGGGATTGCCAAGGTTAGCATGAAATCTCCTCTTCAACTGATCAAGCTGAGGTGTTGAGCTCTGACGTGAGACAAGATGACAGAAACAGGAGCATCTACAGCAGCAACCCGTTGACAACAGTTGGCATAAGAACACAGTCGGCCAGACTCTAGGCCCCCAAACATTAAAAATCCATATTACAGTAAATACAGTTTTTAAAATCATAGAGAAAAGCTCAGACCATTCTACTGCAAACCTAGCTCAAGCTAACAAATTATAATAAGTTTAAAGACTAAAAGAATCAATCATTATACCAATTAGTATGTCAGATGTGGGATACCTACTCTACTAGTGATTCTTGCTTTTTTTTTGAAGGGACAATAAAATTTTGTTTTGAAAATAAGAAGATAGCTACAGATCTTCAGGTTACAGAAAGGTAGACTTCCTGGTGCTTTACCAGAAGTAGTGTTAAAAACCATCCAGTGGCTTCCCATTGCTCTTAGGGTAAAGATCCCAGTTCTTAAAAGGCTCTACCTCTTTCCAACATTCTCCAAAGCTCAGAACAGTCTGGCTTATTTGGTTTCTTAAACACACCAAGCTACAAACTCCATATACCAGTGCCCATCCTCCCTACCCTACTTCTGGTTTTCAGCTACAGTGCTCACTTATTTTCCTACACTCTGTTAGTCCCTTGTTATGTTACTCTATACTTCTCCTTCATCACTGCAATTGTTTGAGTAGTTATTCACTTAGTTTATGTCTTCCAGGATGCTACAATCTTGAGGGTGGGATGTGTATCTTTGTTTCACCTCCAAATATCTATCATCTTGCATAGTCCCTGTGACACTGTGGGTACTAGGAATGAATTGCAGAGCTGCCTATGTGAGCAATGGCTACATCACAATGAATCAATTCAGCTGTTCTTCTCTAGCTGGGCCAGCTAATGGGCATATCAACTAAGTCAGGTATGGAATGGACTTGCCTCCATCCCAGGCTAGGCTGCGATGAGGAGATAGTGACAATGTGCAAAGACAAAGAGGCTACAAGTGGACAGGCCAAGTGACATGGTAGGGACTTGCTATTCCACAATCACAGAATCAGGAATTTTAAAATTAAAAGGGAACTGATAACCTAAATAAAGAGGTAAACAGAGGCAAGCTCAAATTACAGAAATTGAGTTTATTTGGGTATAGCAGAGAAATTACAATTCATGAAACACATGCTGTAATGAGCCACAGGTGGGTCCACTGAAGGTTTGAGGCAAGAAGTACAAAGAGGGGGAGAGCCAGCCAGCACTCAAGCAGTAAGTTCCTCAGATGGGGAGAGGTTCTTCATGATTTTCACTGGCAGAGGATAAGTCCCGGTCTTGTGGCAATCAGGAATTTACCGAAAATCTGCCTCTTAGTTCTTCAGCTCTGAGGGTGCACAGGCGAGAATCTCCATTTCATATTCTCTGGTTCCATTTTAGAATGAAATCCTTTTACAGACCTTAAAGAGCATTTAATATTATTTGTATTTTCTCATTTCTTTTCTTGATCTATTTCATTGTGTATGTTACATGCTGCTAAGTTGGCACTGACTCATGGTGACCGTCCACAATGTCCTGACCTCAGCAGCCCTGCTGAGCTCCTGTGGACTCATACCTATAGCTTCTTTTATAGAGTCAATCCATCTTCTATTTGGTCTTCCTATCCTTCTGCCTGCTATTTTTCCCCAATACTACTGTAGTTTTATCAAATAACCACCTACTGATTAGTTCTTTTGAGAAGAATTAATTCTATAATTCTTGTTTGTTTTTAAAAAATTAAAAAGGGAATCAAAACTATAGATATAACAGACTTTTAAAATCACAAGTGAATATTATGAACGAGTTTGATAACTTGGATTATATGGGCAATTTTCACTCAAGACAGAACATTTAAACCTATGACTGTACCACATTGGGTTATCAGTCCAATCTTACATAAGTGTCTGACTCAGATGACTAATCGTACCACCTTATCAAATATTTAATGTAAAGGTAGTTGCTTTCGTACATAAACTGTTTCATGAAAACAGAAAAGGAGGAAAACACAACTAATTTTATGAGAACACTATAAATTTTAAGCCAAAGCTGGACAAATATAGTATATTTCATTAAAAAGTTGTAAACCGGCCCTGGCTGGTTGGCTCAGTGGTAGAGTGTTGGCCTGGCACGTGGAAGTCCCGGGTTTGATTCCAGCCAGGCACACAGGAGAAGCGCCCATCTGCTTCTCCACCCCTCTCCCTCAACTTTCTCTCTCTCTCTCTCTTCCCCTCCCGCAGCCAAGGCTCCATTGGAGCCAAGTCATCCCAGGCACTGAGGATGGCTCCATGGCCTCTGCCTTAGGAACTAGAATGGCTCCACCTGCAGTGGAGTCAGTCTGTCTGACCCCCCCCCGCCCCACCCCCCCACTTCTCATTGGAAAAATACAAAAAGAAAAAGTTGTAGACCAACAACTTAATAGCATATTAACATAGTATTACAAAATAACCAAGTAAGGTTTTCCCAAAATAATGAGAATGATTTAAAACCAAAACAATCTGCTAATTTATATCTAGTATAAAGAAAAAAAATTGTGACTTTTCAAAGACAGGAAGCATTTGATAAATGCAATATTTATTATAAAAAATTTTGGTAAACTATAAATAAAAGAAAAATAACCTTAACAAGGTATTTAACAAGAACCTACAGCAAACATATTTAATGTTAAATATTTTTAGGAGCATTTCAATTACAATCAAGAGTAAGATAAGGGTATCCACTCTCACCTTTCCTCTTTCTCATTATAAATCCTAACCAGGCAATAAACAGAAAAAGCTGTGAACTAAGTGATTGAAATGAGATAGGCAGAGGTTGTGATTCTAAATTTAAATCTTTCTTACCAGGTATATGACTTGGACAAACTGCTTAATCTCTGCTTTCACTTTTATCTAAAGAATGGAGGCATTTTAATATCTGCTTCATATAATAATTACTTTTTCATATATAGTTATATTATACACACAATACATAAGATTTAAAGTGAATGAAACAGAGATACATATCACTGGCTAAAATTTAAAAACATGTTGAGTTTTTTAAAAATATAAGTTTTCTTAAGATATATACAGTATGATATTTATATGAAGTTAAAAGATAAGATAATAATATATGTATAAATTATATTAAAACAGATGTGGGAAGACTATCTATACTAGACTTTAGAACAATAATTACCTCCGAGGAAGGAGGGGAAAGTATTCAAAAAAAGGGTATAAAAGAAACATCAACTTTATTTTTAAAGATACAAAAGAGTCCAGGTTCAACTTAGATTTGTGCAGCAAATGCACCGAGTGACTTCGCACACTAGAGGTGTTGGCTGGGTTGGGGCAGAGGTGGGTGGTACTCCCCAGTAAATAAGGTCCGCCCAACTTATACAGTGGTACCTTCGTGCAGTTTGAAGGTAAACATCCTTGTCACTCTGTCTTCTCATTAGAGGCTAGTAAAATATGCTACCCCAGAATCCACTACTTTGGGATAAGGATTCTTTTGAGCTGAGGACAATTGAGAAGCTGATACAAGAAAAGCACTCACCCCTCCCAGATTTGCCGGAGAGTGGCACTTAGCCCCAGCACAGAGCCTAGCTGGCAAACACCAGTTGCATCTTGTTGAACTGACCGCACTAGGGGCTTGTGTTCACATTTTCCAAGGTTTCCTGAAATTTTTGGATTTTTAAAAATAATAATTATGGTTCCAAATAGAGCATTTTTCCATGTCATCTGGGTCACATAAATTTGATTTCCAAAGATGTTGTTATTCTTCCCCTTTACTTTCCTTTGAAATAGATTTATTTATGAAGTTTGACTCCCATACCACTTTCCTCTCCCCAGGGCTTTCTCCTCTTTTCCTTTCAAAGGCTCAGATCCCCCTTCAGACCCGAATCTCCAGACTTGCAGCTGAAGTGCCTGAATCCAGCTACTTAACAGTGTCATGTTTAATTGATTTTATTCTGCCCTTTCTCCAGATTGTTTAGATAAAAGAATAACTCATGTATTTGAGGTCTTCTCCCTTTTTTAAAAAAAAGCATTTAAGGCTATAAGGGCTCTTCTATGTACCTCTTTACTACTGCTCACAAAAATTTGGGGGATATTTTCAAACTGAATATGAAACAATAAAATATCCTCTAATTTTTGTGAGTGGTACATATCCCACAAGCTTATTCTTTCAATAAGTTTCTCCTTTCTGGCATTCTATTTGGGTTGATCAATATTTTAAAATATTTTAATATTTTCCCTCCTTAGTTTAAAATGCTGTAAGTTGTATTTTCATTCTTTACACACACACACACACACACACACACACACACACACACACACACACACACCCTTTAATAAATATTCTAAAACCTAACTTTATTTAGGGTCTCTATTCAGCTCCTAAGTAACATAGGAACCTTAGTTTCTTTTAACAGCTTTTCTCCCAACTATTAGCGTTATCTTTTAAAAAGCACACACGAAGTAGTTATCTAAAGCAACAGTTAACCTTAAGTTAAAAGTTGTTTTTTAATTCTATAGTTCTTATTTTTATCCCACCTCTTTATTGGGAGACAATTCTCCATGGAATTTCTACACAACTTGTAACCGCCTGTACAACAGCCTTGGAAGACAGAGGTGGTCTCTCTCCGGGGAGCAGAGAGCAGGTTCGTCTCCACCAGGATAATAAAGACAATGTTTTCCTCGGGTGTACAGATTGTGTGGTGTTCTAACAATCTCTTTAAAAGACTGGCAGGAAAACAAGCAAACAACACAATTGTACAAACCGAAGACTGAAGGTTTTATAAACTCCAGGGTTTTCAGCTGTGCTCTAAGCCCGGTGTGTGGCCAGTATCCAGCCTCCTCGGGGTTTTGGGGGTGAGAAGAACCAATGTGAATAGGAAACTCCCGCTGCCTCTGTGCTGTGCTGTCGTTATCAAGTCTCTGACCCAGGAGGCTCACGTCATTCTGCTAGCAGCCATGACATGTGTGGCAGGGTCCCTTGCTCACTTGCAAGTATGGTAAAACCTTAGACCTTTCACGGTTTCTGACACAGCCTTCCTTCCTTTTTGCTTTTGTTCTTGCAGGTGAACACCCTTTAATAGTTCTTTCAGTGAATGTATGTGGGAGGGAAAACCTCTCATTATTTATATGTCTGAAATCCTCACACAAATAATTTGGCAGGGCACAAAATTGCAGGTTTATAGTTGTCTCCCCTCTGCACTTTAAAAAATATTTTCCTGCACCTGTTAGTAATGATGACAAGTCTGCCGTCAGTCGGTGCTGTTTCTTCCTAGGAAATCTGTCCTCTTCCTAGCAGTTTTAGAGTGTTGTCTTGATCCTTGAGGCTCTGCACTTTGATTCTGATTAGGTCAGGCCTGCTTTTATCTTTCTTCTGCTCAGTACTCAGTGTGCTCTCAATCAGAGGGTTCCCATTCAGAAACTTCCAGCCATTGCTTCTCCGCCATTCCTTTCACTGTCTTTTTAAACTGCAACAAAACATATTGCAGAGCTTCTTGACCTATCTTCCATTTTTCTTAACTGACCTGTTTTAGGTTTTAATCTGTACGTGTTTGTGCTGTCCTCAGGGTGAATTCCCTAACAGCTTTTCAGTTTCTAATTCTCCCTTCAAGTGAGCCTAGTTTCATGTGTTGTTTTCTTCTTCGTTTCAATAAATCTATTAATCATTTCTGATGTTTCTTTTTTCATATCTATTTACATTTCAGGCTTGCTTGTTTTTGCTCCTTATTCAGAAATTCCTATTCTTTTTCTTGTTCTTTTTTTAATGGTTATTATTCTTACACTGATCTCTTTGAGGACATTAGGCATTTTTCAAAAAGAATGCTTTCTAATTTTGCTTTAACCCCCAGTGAATTCAGATTCTGATTGATTTGCTTGGCTGACATATGGTTTGCAATGTGGGCGTGTTGGCCTACCCTCTATGGGAGATAACTGCTGACATTCTCTCACTAATCACCCCTCCTTGGTTAGAGGTTTCTACCTGTATTCCTAACCCAAGAATGAAGCTGGTAGTGTTGTCTGGGTTCCTGCCCAGTGGTGATACTGAGGATGCTGCAACTGGGGTGCTTTATCTCAGTCTCTGCTAAAGAGGGCACGTCTCTGTCCCGTTGTCTTCTAGGCATCAACACTTCCTGTAAGCTAGAGGTCACAGCAGGCAGCAACAGCCCAATGATTACTGCCTCCCATCCACAGGGAGGCTGGACCACCACCGGCCTTAAGCTTCAAGTAGAGCGTGTGCTCTGGCCCTTTCAGCCCTGACACACCACTAAGCTAAACGGGTTCCCTCTCTACTTATGACCCTGGAGCCCCCAGTGTGTCTCCCATCTCACTCTCTGCTTTGTGTTTGTCCCTTGTCTATTGGTAAAAATCTTTTTTAAGTAGAGAAGGGGAAGGTATGGGTCTTTCTCATGTTCTTTTCTGAGATTTTTACCTATCACTGCTGTGTGTATGGAGGAGGTAAAGACAAAACAATACCAACTTGACTCGCCATAATTTCTTACACACTGGTTCTTAACTTTGTGGGGAAGGGGACACAGACCACTCTGAGAATATGATAAATGAGTGATACCCTTGTTTCAGAACAGTACTTGTTCTTAGGAACAGAAATTTTTGTACAGAATTTCTAGGATTAGACCCAGTAAAAGTCATTCAAGGAGTCACAATAAGGACCCCCATCTTTGATCCATATTCAAAATTATGTCAATAGTTCAAATATAGACAAATGAGATTATTGTACTAAGGGTGCTAAAAATACCAAAAGCATTCTTTACTAACTTAAGATATACATGTGTATGTATGTATGTATAATTTATGGTAATAAAACCCTATGTGAAGGTATCATTGCTTGTCTGTCGTAGCTTGAAATGCAGTCATATTTATATAAATAAAAGTCTCCTTTTTTTATGGGCTGGACTAAGAAACCCCCTACTTGAAGCCGGGGACAACGCTGAACAGCCAGCCTCATTTCAGAGCGGCCCGAGGGTGGCCAAGGCCTTTGTTGTACAGCACCAGAGGCCCACTTCTCCCTCTGTCCTACCCTGCTTCAGCCCCTTCCACTCCACAGTGACAGCACCCAACAATACCCTCCCAGCATGCTAACCTCTGTGTCAGAGTCTGCTTTCTGGGGAGAACTTGACCTAGACATCAACAAAATGTCAGCAACCAGATCACAAGACAATTTTGTGTGTCTAGGGGGATAGTAAACATCAAGGATCTTATGTGTAGAGTGAGGCAGGTCTGGATTAGAACTGGGTCCCTGTTGCCAGGTCTGTAACATACAGCAGTGGCTCTCTCATGGCACCTGGCAACCTTGCACGTGACCTACACAGGCCACACAGACAAAGAGAACCACAGCTCACCCCCATCTTGGCAGGATGCCTTGTGATCCTCCTGGGGATGATGAGAGGTCTGTGAGAAGCTGCTAAGAGGCCATCTCTTTTCCACCTCCTGCCCTCCTGCCCCTGGAAGGCTACCCTGTGGCAGTTCCTCACCACCTGCGAAGTTCTTTTGGCCTCACACACCTCAGGACTCAGGACAGGCCTGGAGATGAAACTCTAGCTACAGTCAAGAACTGGCTCTGCAGCAAGGGATGCTGGAACCATCCATGCTGTTGCAGACTGAATCATGACCCATCACCCTAGTACAGATTTAAATGTCAGGGTGCTAACCCCAATAACTCAGAACAGAGTCTTACTTGGAGAAAGGTCTTTATAGAGGCAGTCAAGTCAAATGATGTAATTAGGGTGGGCCCTGATCCGATACGACTGGTGTTCTTATAAAAGGGAAAATTTGGACACAGAGACATATAGACAGGGAAGAAGCCATGTGAGGATGCTTCTACAAGATAAGGCCTGCTGATGACTGTCAGTAGACCACCAGAAGGTAGAAAAAGACCTTGGCCAGATTCTTCCTAACACCATATGGTTCCTCAGAAGAAACCAAGCTGCCAGCCCTTGATCCTGAGCTTCCAGCCTCCAGGACTGAGACAATGGATTCTGTTGTTTACGTTCTGCGGCCAGTGCTCCTTTGTTAGAGCTCTAGGAAACCGGCAGAGCCCTTGTTGTTCCAGGATCATTGTCCTCTGGTGTGTGGGCGAAAAGCCATGGGGAGCTGGCATCTTTCACTACTCTTCTTTCTACAGTCTGTGTATGTGACAAACTTCAAGGTGGTTCACTGGGTCTTTACCCGCCAGATCGGCCAAGTACAGGAGATAAACCCTGGGCTTTGGCCTGCTTGGGATGTTCCCATGCCTGAGGCACAGTCACCTACCTCAGTGTCTTCATCCATGAAATGGAGATAGTACCTACTTCAGCCAACGGCAGTGATGATGACATAAAGTGACTGTGGGGAGGGGAGGGGTGGGGTATCTAAGTAGTGAGATTCTGTTTAACAAAAACCCATCCTAACTGACCTCTTGCTCCAGGCTCACCCCTACCCCCCATATTTAAAATACAAATATCTCCATGTACCTTCTAAGGTCAAAATCCTCAAATGCTCCCTTCTAAGCCTTTATAAAGCCAGAATTCTCAGCCCCTCTGTACCTATTCATAAATATCCTCAAGGAAGATGATCTTAAACTGGGTAACGCAACCTGGTATGATAGTACTTTTATTCCAGTGAAGTTTGTTTCTACATCAGAATCTTCTTCTTAGCTCAAATGCTCTTCTCTCTTTGGACATTTCCGAGGCGGGATCACAAGAGCATCACCCTCCACAATGCAGCTTTGCTGCACTAGGCCAGGCCAGTGTTATTAAGTCAGGCTCTTTCTTCCTCCTTTTAGGCAAAGCTGTTTCATTTATTTATTTGGAGGTTTTAAAATTATTTTGGCAGTCACTCTAATGGGAGAGTAGCTTCTTTAACAAGTGCTCCACAGAGTTCTGAAACTGTCAAGGTGACTTCTAGTCAGCTTTTAACCAAAGCCAAATTTAGGAGGATCATTTTGTAGTCCCCTGGGCATTGTTTCTCTTTCTAGATTAAAACACACACCCCCTTGGTCCTTATTATAATAGTATCATTAACAGTTACCTTCCATGGGCACTCACTGTGTGCCATGGGCTGTGCCTGGCACTTTCTATGGGCCATCTTATTCATGCATGGCATAAATAACACTAATGGGAGATGACCACTATTACTATGCCCACTGTGGCTATGAGGAAACTGAGGGTTACAGCCCGAGGTCAAACAGCCAGGAAGTGGCAAAGCTGACAGTAAGTGCAGGGCCAGGTTATGCTGTCGACCGCGGTGCTTTAAGGCCTCCTATTTAAAACAAAGGGCTCACGGCCCTAGACAGTTGGCTCAGTGGTAGAGCATTGGCCTGGCGTGCGGGAGTCTCTTGTTCGATTCCCGGCCAGGGCACTCAGGAGAAGCGCCCATCTGCTTCTCCACCCCTCCCCCTCTCCTTCCTCTCTGTCTCTCTCTTCCCCTCCCACAGCCGAGGCTCCATTAGAGCAAAGTTTGCCCAGGCGCTGAGGATGGCTCCGTGGCCTCTGCCTCAGGCGCTAGAATAGCTCTGGTCGCAACAGAGCGATGCCCCAGATGGGCAAAGCATCGCCCCCTGGTGGGCATGCCGGGTGGATCCTGGTCAGGCGCATGCGGGAGTCTGTCTGACTGCCTCCCGTTTCCAAGTTCAGAAAAATATATACACACACACACACAAAATTAGAAAATAAGACTAAGGGCTCACAGGAAATCGGTTCCTATCACCTTTTCCAGAAGCATCATATTCAGCCTAATTAACAACTGCGTAAGGAAGGCCAAATCTAACATTTATCCCCATGGTGCTTTTGATGACATTGCCTTTTCAAATGACTCACTGAGCTTTTTAGGTTAATTATCTTGATTTATAAGCATATCCAGTCAATTTAAAGTCCATCTGATTGTTTTTTTTATCAAAATTAACTCAGAAATCAGTTTTATTTATGAAAATAGTATGCTTAACCAATTACTTTGCTCTATATTCAGATGTTTGATGGTCCTTACTTTAATTCCATCTATTTATTTTATTTTTTAAAACTCTTAAATTATTTTTATTTATTAATTTTTAGAGAGAGAAAAGGGGAGGAGAAAACATGGGGAAGGGAGAGAGAGATTGATTTGTTGTTCCGCTTATGCATTCATTGGTTGCTCCTTGTATGTGCCCTGACTAGGGATGGAACCTGCATCTTCAGTGTATCAGGGTGATGCACTAACCAACTGAGCTACTGGCAAGGGCTCCATCTGTTCATTTTAAAATAAAGAACTGCTTATGACATTTAGCTGGCAGGTGGGGAACTTTGCAAATTCAGGTTGTTCTAACTCATGATTGCATGCTGCCTTGATGTTACACATTTTCTCTCCTCGTTCCAATCTCTCTTTTGTTCCTCCTTAATGTCACTGAGTGCCAGGAACATGCTGAATTGATCAGAGGCAGGCACACATCATACTCAGGCAGATTTAATACTTCATCAGGAAACCACAAGACTGACCATGTTCTGAGCATCCCTCTAAACTTTAAGGAAATTTCCCATATTTGTTCTTAACTTTTAATAGAATCTGAGTTCTGTTTGAAGAGTCACAGAAAACAGAGTATATCCATAATTAAAATCACATGGAACAATCATTTTGATACCTTGTATTGAATTAACTTACCATATACCATGGCCCCCACAATCATCTACTGAACTCAGGAGCAGAAACAGCATTTTAAATACTTTATAATCTTCTCAAATTTACTTTAAAGCTCTGGAACTCTGTTTAAAACAAATCCTGTATCACCATACATTAGAAGGGTAAAGACACACAAGGTAGCCAGTTAAGCAAAGCAGGCATGGGAAGCTCCGCCCACATTCTCCAGGGGCCGTCAGGGTCAGCAAGGGATCAGGGCCTTAACCAAGGGTAATGGTTTTTAACTTAAGAAAAAAAAAAAAAAAAAGAACAATGCAATCCTCAAAAATCTTTGTTCAAGTAAAATATCATATGTGCCTTCGGTTAAGGCATAGCAGAAAGGGTGGGGGCCTGCAGCCCAGACGAGAGCAATGGCTGACTATTTTACATGGAATACAGATTCTAAAGATAAAAGAACATCTTTTGGGGGTGAAAAAGTGTTCTAAAATTGACTGCAGAGATGGCTGCACATAAGTTGTGAATATACAAGACTGCTGAATCCATTAAATGAACGAATCGTACAGTGTATGGATTATGTCTCAATAAGTTATATAAATAATAAATGAATAAACTTACTGATGGAAGAAATAAGGGCCTCTAGAAATGGAGCATTGCTATTTTCTATTCAGTGTCTGTTTCCTCTTTGGAATTTATCAAAGACTTCATCTCTACAGTTCAGTTTTTCAGAGTAAATAACTTAGCCTTTCCAGAGTCAGCATTACTCCTGTGCTCTAGTTTTTCCTCTCACAAGTAAAATATTAGAAGTTTGCCCAATCATCTAAATCTTCCAGGAACTTCCTTGTCTGTATCTTCACAGCCTTACACAATCACGTTATTTTGTGAGATCGCATATAGTTTTATGATTATAATTTTTCCCAGTTAGTTATATTTAACAGAAGACAGAGATTTCCCCTCCATATGCCTCAATATGTGAATGGAGGCCCTAGATTTAACAACACATCATAAGAAACTAGGTCTGTTAGCCCTCAATCACAAATTTAACCTCAAAATGGTCTGTTTAGAGCACGCACCCCATGAGCTGGTTTGCAATGTCCTCATTCATTTTATGTCACTGCGATCTGTACAAGCCCCATTCTGTCAGGGACTGTGTGCCTGAGACAGAACTGGGGGCCAGCTAGAGAAAGCATCCAAACCTGCTGAAATTCATTCCGGGCTGGCCTTCAGACTGTTTCAGTGTTAGAGGACAATGAGCAAAACAAAAATTAAGCTGACGGGCTTAAGACATCTGCTTTTCAAAGGCTTGTTAAAAATTGGAATAAAGGTAAGACATTTGACTCTCACAGACAGGACGCCTTTTACTGAGCAAACCCTTGGGTTTGAATTTCTTTCTTTCTTCCTCACTCTACCCTCTTCCCCCACCTCACTCTACCCTCTTCCCCCAGACCCTGGCCTACTTACTGGTCCTTTTAGACCAGACCCCTTATGCTATACGTTTTAATACTTCTTCCTGACCCCCATAATGCCAAAGAATCAACACTGTTTCAGTTGCTTCTCAGCAGAAGACCCCACTAGACAGAAAGCCCTCCAGTGTCTGGAGTCTAAAGCTTTGTTCTCCACCCTGTTTGGTGACCAAGGTGCCCAGGGGAGGTGGCTAGGCTAATTAGTTTTAAAAATATTTATTGATTTGATGTTTTCTAGAAAACAGTCCAATATCAATTCTCAGCCACAGGGTAGGTATGGATAAGGAACAAAAAGCTAACTGCAACCACCTTAATTTTTAGGAGAAAATATTGAAGCAGTTTGAGCAAGGAGAGGGGGGCATGGGGCTGGGATGGGGAGGAAGCCCATGAGATAGAAAGTCCCAGTAAGATATCACAGTTGGGTGGTGGCTTCATGGGCATCCCCGGCATTATGTTCATAACTTAAGCACATTATATTCCTAATACCAAGTATAAAAAGAACATTAAGCAAAGAGGAGATCAATGCTTAGTCATTTACTTAGAGAAATGAGGTAATGGGAGGAAACACTGGCTCTAGTTTGTGCATGTGCATGTTAAAAGAAACTGCTTTTCCTTTAAAATTCCAGCTGTTAATATTATATTGTAGTTCAACAAATGAAGCAATGTGTTCTACTTCCCACTTTAGGGAGAAATTTGAAGCATTATTTTCTTCTACACCAAGTACAAAGGAGTTCAGCCAAGTCCAGAGGGCAGTTTACCTGAGTTAATAGTAAAGGGAATGTGACCACAGGGTCCGACTGAAAGACCCTGATCTCCTGGAGCCTGCAGGACACAGGCATGATCCAAGCAGAGGACCAGACAGCTCACATTCACCGCTCACCTGCTCTGGGCCTTGCATCTGGCTGCTCTGTGACTTAGACAACATTCCTGTCATCAAAGAGCTCACAGACCAGGGGCAGGGAGACCACAAAAAGCAGTACATACAAAATGTGATGAGTGCATGGAAGACCCTATGTGGTGTGAGAGCTGACACAGTCATCTTTGTACTTATTGCCAAAAGCCCGAATGGGGTCATTAGACTACCTTCCCATTCCCAGAGGAAAACACACCTTCTATCCATTAGGTAAAAATCTCAGTAAGGTAAGTTCAATAAAACTATAAAATGGAGACCATATGAATTTTTTGGCCACCTGTCTGGTTCGAAGTCAGACCTGAGAGGAAGGGAAAGATGGTGCCTAACTACTTTCTGGAGAAGATGCTGCCCACTGTGCAGAGGCAAGAGTTCCAGAATTCTGCTTCTAACCATGGACAAACTGCCAGCCCTTTGCACCCACGTTTCCTCATCTGCCAAAGAAGGCAAGAAGGCACTTGGCATCTCATACGCTGTTGTCTCATCAAAACTGTCCCGCAGGCTGTCGTGAGGGTACCATGAAAAACCTGAGCCATTGTCAAGCATATCTGAGAAATGCTGGGTTTGACCCAGCTGGGCAGGGGGAACCTGATAAAGATTACTAGTGGGGCCTGACTTGTGGTGGCACAGTGGATAGAGCATCCGACCTGGAATGCTGTGGTTACTGGTTGAATCCCTGGGTTCGCCCGGTCAAGGCACATATGGGAAGCAACTATATACTACGAGTTGATGCTTCCCGCTCCTCTCCACCTCCCCTTCTCTCTCTCTCAAAATCAATAAACAAATTCTTAAAAAAGATTACTACAAGGTTTGATCCTCATAAAAGTTCAACCAAAGGACAAAGTGCAACCCAAATTTTCTATTTCAGTGGTTTCCCGGGCCATGCCACCTGCCTCTCAGAGGCCACAAGCGAAGAGGCAGGACATTTGGTGAGAGTGTCTGCTTCCTAGCTTCCAGGGTGCCTGGGTGTCCCCTTCACTCCAGTTAATTCCTGCTACTCCAAATGACCCTGCTTTCTCACCAGTTTAAATTTTAACTATTTAGAGCTGGAAAAACTAGCTCTTCAGAGTTCCATCAAATCATCCTTAGGCAAAGTTGCTGAGGCTACGAGCAAGCACAATTTTATCACTCAAGAGGTAGCAAGCAGTCCATGTTCATTAATGGTTAATTTCCCATATACAGAGCACATCACAATGTTTCTGTGCACAGAATCAGCCATGAAACCAACTGTTGGTATTTCTTCTTTTCTCCAGTAACTGGCATTTATGCTGGTTACCTGCACATGACATAAGGTTTTCACCTTCCTTTAGCTACCCCCACAGTGGGGTAAGGCAGGAAGTGCTGTCCAGATTGTCTGGTATCTGAGTTCAGGTAGGTGCACACGACTCCCAAATCTCTAACTCGCTGACCATATCACACCACAGCTGTGAAGGGCCCCTCAAGGCCTCCCTGACTATGAGAGTCCACAGTGGTTGTGCTGCCCTTCCTGTGTCTCTTAGAACCCCTCTATCCCTTTTTGAGCTGTGGCATGTCCCTGACCTCAATAGACTCCTCTGTAAACAGAAAAGCTATCCTTACCTCACTGAATTATTATGAAGGTTAAATGAAATAATATATATTAAAAACCCTTATGAATTACAAAACACCATACAAAGTAAGGTAAGATTAATTATCCCTTCTTTTTTGTTTTGTAAGCTTTAAAAAAAAAAATCATCAGATTAACAACATAATAATGGTCACCCTTTAGTTAGTGCTTACCTATGCCAGGCGCTATGACCTCATTTCATCTTCAAATGAAACCTATGAGGGAGGTCACTCAGCTGGTACAACTCAGCCCCACCACTAACTATGTGGTTGTGACCATGGCGATTCCCCATCCCTCTGCCTCCCATCTGCAGTGTGTGGTACGGGTAGGTTGCTACAGGGATTGAAGGCATTAGTGCACGTAAGGCACATAGCAAATACCTGGGTGTTCATTGCTTGATTGCCTGATCCTGCATGGCCAAACCAGAACTGAATGCAGGACCAGCTGACTGCCTCCTCATGCTGTGGCAGTTACTATGGTCCATAATCTGGGAGGAGTTTAGTTATCTCTTTGTGTCACCTGATTAAACAAGTCTCCAGGGCAAGGACCATGCTTTCTCCTCCTTTATATGAAGCGCAGTGCCTGGCACACACTGGAAATAACCACACCCACGGAACTGAATTAGAAAGTCTGTGACTCTTTCTCAGTTTAGCCTGTTTCCCCAAACTTGATCTGGCTGTAGTGCCAGGGACACAAGGGACATTGGTCCTTGGGGCAGTGAAGCAGAAAAGGGGCCAGGAGGGCCAACAGGGACACACTGAGAGGAGAGAAAAGCCACTGTGGGAGACAGAGCTGAACAGCACCTCCTACTGTGGTACATATATCAGGGGATTGTGGCTAGAGCCCTTGTGGCAGAAGGGATGAAGGAATTATAAACTGGACGTGGGAATGCTGAGGGCCTTTTCAGACTTTGTTCTGGAAAGTTACAGGGTCAAGTGTGGAGCGAGAGAGGAAGAAACAAGAACAGGAAGCTCAAGGCTCAGAGTGACTAGAAAGACCTCCAATTTCCTCTTAGGCTAATGAAGCACTTTACCATGCATGCCAGTTACCAGGCCCCTGCCTCCCATCTCCAAGCCCGCTCCATGCACTCTGCTGCATGAGGCTGAGCTGGCCTCTGCAAACCTCACCTCTGCTTGGCCAGGGGCTCCCTGCAGGGAGGCTGCAGTGGCAGGAAGAACTGTCTCCTCCTTGCTGGCTTCCTGCAGGGATGGTCCCAGCAACACTGCTTCTGTGCCCCAGGAATGCCAGTTTGACCAGTACCAGCAGCTGAATCCACGATGCAGTTTCCCTAACACCTGCAGAACCAGTCTCATGCTCTCTGGAGGCCAGCACCCCCCAACCCCAGCACAGCTGCTGGTGCCCCTGCTCAGAGTCCTAGCCCCTGGGTGCCTCCTCTGAGCTCAGAGGCACCTTCCCTTCCTCCTCTGCAGAGGTCTCAGTTAGCTTTCAGGAACCCACCACCAAGCTTCTAAGTTGCAGGAATTCCAACTTCTTCTGATGCTCCCTCAGCCTTAGAAGGAGCAGTTGGAGTCTGCGGTCCCATATCCATGAAACCTCGTGTTTTCCTTTTCAGTTACCTCCCTTAAAGGATAACATTTCTCTAGAGCAGCAATGTTCAACCTTTTTCATCTCATGGCACACTTAACTAATTAATAAAATTTCACAGCACATCAAAAAATATATTTTGTTGATCTGATAAAAAAAAAGTTTAATTTTGACTCATTCACATCAGTCAGCTATGGTTTTGTTGGCTGTCATTTTTTTAATCAACATCTATGGGAAAAGAAGTCAGTGCACCAGACTAAATAGTCAGGTATTGCATGTTCTAAAAACTCTTATAGCACATTGTTTGAAAATCGCTGCTATAGATCAACTTCTCCTTAAAAGAGGAAAGAAAAAACTGGTGTGGTTTCTGTCTCCTGCCTGGATGCTGACTGACACTCCTGGCAAAGAAGGAGAAAGAGCTGTACCAAGAGTCTGTGGTTCCTACCCTGATACCAATGCCAGAACCTCATAAACTACAGAAGTGAGATCCAGAAGAACCAACTCACAATATAAATCTAAACAAAGCAAGGAGGGGAAAGGGTGCTGATAAGTTGCTCAGAGAAAAACAAAGTTGCTTTGAGCAAAGATTCTCTGCTTATTTAGGGAAACTTCTAAGGTTCCATTCAACACCCTAGACCAGTGGTTCTCAACCTGTGGGCTGCCACTAACTGTGCTTGATGAATAGCACTGAGTCAGGAAATAGCCCTGTCCTCTCATCAGCCCTGGATTCCACCTCTGCTCTTCTGTCCCCAGTGCCTCTCCTCTGCCCCGCGATGTCCTAGAAATTCAGCCTGAGCCTGAATGGAACGGAATCGAACATTTTCCCATATAGGCTATTCTTCAATGACTTCCACTCCAGACAACCTGAGGGTTCATATGGCTCTCAATGCCCTCCGGTTACCCTCCCCTGACCAGTGAAGTAGAGACCCTCTGTCCCTATGAAAGGTATAAGAACTTGAATTTGACCAACCAGATAGGAGGTAGTTATATCTTGGCCCTTTTCCTAGGTTCTGAATTTCTTTTATTTAATTGTTTTTTGGAGAGGGAGACTGGCGGGGTGGGGCTAAGAGAAGATGACTGCTCCTCCTTCCGGCTGGAGGGCTGTCTTTTTGCGCCACATCTAGTCCCTCACTTGCATTGCCTGGCCCCAGAACTACAATGGTAACTGCTGCTGGGCTCGATCCCCACGTGTGGCAAGATGCTGGCAGAGGCTGGGAGAGGGCAGGAGGTGCCGCTCCTGCACAGAGGTGCTCCAGTACTGAGCCTTCTGAGAGAAACTGCAGAAGAGTGAGCTGTATGACCTTGAACTTCCCTTGTGCTGATACACTTGTTAGCGGCTCACTGTCAGGCAGGGCTCTGTCTGTGCCGTCCTCCCCACCTCACTTGTTCTGTGTGCTGCTAATGAGCCAGAACCAAGGCAGTGCTCTGGAAGGCTTTGGCTGGCTCCCCCTCTCTCAGACTGTGACAAGATCAGGCAGAGAGCAGAGATGGGAGGAGGGAAAGGGCCAGACGGAGGATCTGACTGCTGAGGCAGAAGAGAGAAGTTGCCCTAAGAGGCTGTGAGCAGCAGGTAGGCAGTGCTGACTGACCGGTGGTGGACTGGGAAAGGAGGGAGACACAAAGCAGGATACGTCAGCGTCTCAGACACTCTTACTGCCTATTGACTGTGGGTGGCTGAAATATGGGGTCCCTCTGGGTGACTGGCAAATGCCCTCTCAGCTCTAGGGAAAGGTACCAGGTAAATCCAATGAACAGAGTCTGTGTGGCAGTGGTGTCTATTTCAGGGCTCGTGGTTGGTGAATTTTCTACTGCTAGCACTCACTACTGTTTTCAACTGTCTTAAAAACATTACAAGTGATAGTAGAGGCTGGATCTCTTAAAGTCTGGAATCAAAGTGAAAACAGCACATTTTAGAAAGGCTAGGGAAGGGAAAGAAAAATACAAATGTCTACAAAATGTATTGTCTGCAAATGCTTTGGCATAAATCAACCCTTCTTTGTCAGTCTTTCTTTTTTTCTTCATTCATTAATTCAATAAATATTTATTGAACAAAAAAAGTTACTGAACACTGTGCAAACAAAACATGAAAGGCAGATAAGAGACACAAAGATTAGTAAAATATTCTTTTTCTCAAGAAATTTATCTGATAGGGAGATAGGTATGGGCTAATTTAAATACTTAATGTAAACACTGGTTAAGTTAGTCAGATAGAGAAGGGAAAGACTATCTGAGCCTCGTGATTGTACAATGTCCTGAGTGGGAGGGAGATGGAGATCTTCAGGGCAAGAAAGCTGTCTCCAGAAAAGATATTTTATCAGAAAACCTACGAGATGATATCCGAGGTTCCTTTAAGTCCCAAATGCTAAGAACAGATGAACTATGCTTATGAGTATGCTGAATCGGAAGCACCATGAGGACATCCAACTGGACATGGCTACTAGGCAACCGGACTGCCCGTCAGGAGGAAGAGAGGGTGCCTGGCGAGAACAGAGGCAAGTCTTGTGTTTTTGAGGTCTTCCCCACAGTCATAACAGAATGGCTGCTCAGAGGAGATAATGTAACTTGTGTAAGGTAGCCTAAGGTCTGTTGTCTTATTCAATCAACTGTCTAATACAAGAAATTGATCACTTCGTTTAGGATCACTTGGTTTCTGGTTCACCTCTTGCCTATTGCTGTTTGGCTTTAGGTAGTGTGACTTTTAGACAACTAAATTTGACATAAGTATGATATTTTCCCAAATGCCAGGAAATTAATTTATATTTATATTTAAAAAGGCAATTTATTATACTTAAAGAGGCCCTGGCTGTTTGGCTCAGTGAATAAAGTGTCGGTCAGGCATGCGGATGTCTTGGGTTTGATCCCCAGGACACATATGAGAAGCTGCTTCTCCTCCCCTCCCTTGCCCCTTCTCTCCCTCCTCCCCTCTCGCAGCCAGTGGCTTGGTTGGTCCAAGTGTCAGCATCAGGCGCTGAGGACAGCTCAGTTGATTTGAGTATCAGCCCAAGACAGGGGGTGCCAGGTGGATCCTGGTAGGGGCGCATACAGGAGTCTGTCCACTATCTTCCCGCCTCTCTCTGTTTTTTTCCACCTCTCTCTTATACAAAATGGTAAGGTTTTCTTTATCCGAGTTTCAATATATAAATGGAAGTGCGAATTTATTGTGAAAGTATAAAGTTTAATTTGTACTTGTTCTCTCAGATCTACTTTTTTTTTTTTTTTTTTTGTATTTTTCCGATGGAAATGGGGAGGCAGTCAGACAGACTCCTGCATGTGCCTGACCGGGATCCACCCGGCACGCCCACCAGGGGGCGATGCTCTGCCCATCTTGGGGCGTGGCTCTGCCGCAATCAGAGCCATTCTAGCGCCTGAGGCAGAGGCCACAGAGTCATCCTCAGCGCCCAGGCAAACTTTGCTCCAGTGGAGCCTTGGCTGCGGGAGGGGAAGAGAGAGACAGAGAGGAAGAAGAGGGGGAGGGGTGGAGAAGCAGATGGGCGTTTCTCCTGTGTGCCCTGGCTGGAAATTGAACCCGGGACTCCAGCACGCCAGGCTGATGCTCTACCACTGAGCCAACCAGCCAGGGCCTCAAATCTACATATTTTTTTAGTTGTAGTTCATTTGGACAATTTAATGACCCGAGAATAAATCTTCAAAGCTGATCTTGACGATTGTTTACTAGTTTTCATGGCTAATCCAATTCTCCTAAACTTTTACTCTATGCCTACAATGTGTAAGGCAGATATTAAGAAACTTAAAATGAACAAGATACAGAGACTCTTCAAAAGAAACTTAAAATTTAGGCCTGACCTGTGGTGGCGCAGTGGATAAAGTGTCGACCTGGAAACGCTGAGGTCGCTGGTTCAAAACCCTGGGCTTGCCTGGTCAAGGCACATATGGGAGTTGATGCTTCCAGCTCCTCCCCCCCTTCTCTCTCTCTGTCTCTCCTCTCTCTCTCTCTCTCTCTCTCTCTCTCTCTCCCTCTCCTCTCTAAAATGAATAAATAAAAAATAAATAAAAAAAAAAGAAAGATAAAATTTAAAGAAACTTAAAATTTAGTGAAAGAGAAAAGTATAGCAGTGCTTACAATATAAGACATTATAGGCTATGTGCAAAAGTGAAGCAAAATCTTTTTTCCCCTCAAAAAAAATCTAAGTGCTGACCTAGTCAGTGCAATTTACAAAGTTCCTCTAATATAAACTCTAAAGAACAGGTAGAATGTACAGGAGATTTTGGGGGAAAAGAGGATCATGTCTGCTGTATTAGTCCTCTCTCCTACCTAAATCCCCATCAGCAGATTTTATGCTGAGAATATTTTCTCAGAGGTGAGACTAGAGCTGAATGAATACTGGTTCTCCCAGCCTGTTTCTCATCACAATGTACATCTCTGTGCTATGTGACACCAATGTACAATTGCAATAAGGGCTGCTCAAGTGGCCATGGCCATGACCGCAGTACCCATGGAGCATGGGCTCTGGCCCAAGGGTTCTCGATTCAGAGGCCTGGGTGCCCTAGCCCCTAACCAATGGAATCAATGCCTCTGAAGGTAGGGCCTGGCACAGTTCTATTCTGAGAGCTCCCTAGGTGACTCTGAATAATACAGAACAGTGGGAACCACTACTCTAGTCTAAAGCACTTCTTCTCTCACTCTTAAAAAGAATTGTGGTCAACCATGCATCGCTCTTCACTATTGTGTTTGCCCACACTGAGACCCAATTCAATAGCTCTGTCGATTTGAAATTTATTATCTAATCATTGACTGAGCCCTTACTATGTGCCAGCATTTACTAGGTACTAGCTGAAGACCTTTCAACATTTAGACATTAAATTTTATTTTTTATTTATTGATCTTAGAGGAAAGGGAAGGGAGGGAGGGGGAGAGAGAGAGAGAAACATCAATTTGTTGATTCCCTTATCATGCCTTCATTTGTTGATTTTTGTATGTTCCCTGACTGGGGTTTGAACCTGCAACCTTGGTGTACTGGGATGATGCCTAATCAACTGAGCTATCTGGCCAGGACCCATTTTGACATTTAATGTTCAAAAACAACTTTAGTAGCAGTTTTGTAAGTACTATTGGTTTCCCAGTTTATAGATGAAGAAACTGTAACTTACAGAAGTGACTTACTCAAAGCCACACAGCTATACAGGATGGAGTCAAGATGTGGACCCTGTCTGCAGGACATTAAAATTTGTGTTTTTAACCATTAAGATACACCAGCTTACTTAGATGTATGAGATAGGCAGTTATTAAAATTGTGTTCTGCATCTATGCACAAAAAGCTATTTGATACATATTTATACACAGAAAGGGAGAAACACAAAATATCTATTTGAAAATGATTTTCCAAAAGGATATAAACATTCAGCATCCATATTCATAAAACATTTTGCTGGTTGGTGTGTGTCTGGAATCTTAAAAGGACCTCACTAGTGCTCCCAGGGATGGCACGTTCAGGGCTTCACCCAGCACTCGCGGAATCACTGCAGTGCGGCTGCTGCAGCCCAGCCCAGCTCTCTGCAGAGGTGACCTCACTCAGCCTGTACACAAATTGAGCAGGTACTTTGACTACATAATGCTGAGCAAAGCTACAGGGTTCTCCCTGTTTTCAAAATAAAAGGTGATTCTTATATTATTATAGAGAAGATCACTGCCAAAGACAAACTGTCCTGAGCTCACTCCTCTGATCAGCACATATGATAAGCAGTCATGTGAACACTAATCCTACTATTGAGAGTTAGTATTTATGGAATTCAGCATGCTTTCCTTAGTCTTCACATCAACCCCTTGGTAAAGATGAGAAGCCTGGGGCAAAGAGAGGCTAACAAATGTGCCTAGGATTATAGCTATGTAATTAAGGTGTAACTCTACACTATGTAGAACTGTATCAATGTAGTGAGCAGCAGAGGTGGGGTGGGAACCCCGCAAGCTGGCTCCAGTTCCTGGGCTTGTTAGCACTGCCCTTTCTGCATATCAGGCACTGTGACAGGCACAGAGATTATAAATATTAAAATCAGCTCCTCAGGAGTTGGAGAAACATACAACTGACAACAGAAATAGAACAGCGAGAGCCAGTTTCCATGTAAGTTTAAAGAAGCAACATAGTCAAGACTAAAACTAGCAAGATAAGTTCAGTCTGATGGAGTATTAATTTTTGGACAGTGGTCCCCTAAGGAGCTGGTCAGCCATGCGATGCTGTGACTATAGAGAAAGGCAGAGAGAAAGAGGAGAAGCAGCCATGACTCAGACCTGTAAGGACCTTCCCAGGCTACCACCAGGATCACAGGGCAGACAGCTGGGCTCCCACTAGGAACTACCCAGAGAGCTTGGCACCAATGGGCAATCAGTGAGCAAGTGCTGATTACTGCGCATGGACGACTTGGGGAAAGAGAGTCCTACAATGACGAGAGAACCCATAGGCAGAACCAAGGGAATCCATTAATTTAACTTAAAAAAAGGGTTTCCTTCCTTTTAGCAAGGGGAAAGGGCAGGTGTCAGAGCACAGCTAAAAAAGGGGAAAGATGACAGGACAGGGAGAATGTAGCACCCATAATCTATCAGCAGTTGCCTGCAAGCTTGCTTTTAAAGCAGGGGTTGCAAAACTGACCACTCATAGGTCAAATGGTGGGATGTTTTTGTAATTTTTAAAAAGTTTATCATGTCTTTAAAAATTTTTTTTAATTCAGTTTAATGGGTTGACATTGATTAATAAAATTATACAGGTTTCATGTGTACAATTTTATAATATAATACATCAACTATATATTACATTGTATATCCACCACCCTGAGTAAAGTCTCCTCCATTACCATCTGACCCCCACCCTCCTCCACCTCCCTCCACCACTTTCCCTCCTACAATCCCCACACTGCTGTCTGTATCTATAAGTTTTTATTATTTACTTAGTCCCTATACCTTTTCACCCAACCCCCTGACCCCCATCCCCTCTGACAGCTGTCAGTCTGTTCTCCATATCTACAAGTCTGTTTCTATATTGTTTGTTAGTTCATTTGTTCATTAGATACCACATATAAGTGAGTCATATGGTACTTGTCTTTCTCTGACTGGCTTATTTCACTTTCCTTTTCTATGGCCACATAGTATTCCACTGTGTAAATGTACCACAGCCTTTTCATCCACTCATCTACTCATGGGCACTTGGGCTGCTTCCAAATCTTGGTTATTATAAATAATGCTACAATGAACTCAGGGGTATATATATTATTTCAAATTGTTTCAGGTTTCTATGGATATATTCCCAGAAGTGGAATTGCTGGGTCATTAGGCAATTCCATTTTTAATTTTTTGAAGTAACTCCTTACTGCTTTCCACAATGGCTATACCAATCTGCATTCCTACCAATAGTGCATAAAGGTTCCCAAAATGGTGTGTTGTTTTGTATTTTTAATCTGAATAATCTGTGTATATTTAAAAATCAGAAAATTTAACATCATCTGGAGTTCTAATTATCTCTTTAAAGGTAGAAAATTGGTGACACTGGGCTCAAACTTCCATAAGACCACTCAGTTGGCCCTTTAGAAGAGGTAGGAAATACCCTATTGCCTACAACCCAGACCACTTCCCCATGACCTTTACACTGAGCCTCTTAACCTCATTACATCCCCATGGGTACACATTTGAATTGGTGACCTCAAGTTCAGATACCTAGAACAGGAGGTCATAAGACTGCTCTGGGAATAAATTCAAGCCATGCTTCACAGTAAGGGGAAGACTTATAAAAAGACCAGGCTGTGGTCTTCATTAAGGAATAAAAAGCCAATGAGGACCACCAGTCATTAAGTGGTTCCAGCCTCATCACTAGCCCCATGTTTACATGTTTATAAACCTCTTATCTCATAACTCACATATAGTACCTCATTTAATAATATGTATTAAGGACACATGTTATCTCATTTAACAACCCTATGATATTGATATTATTACCCCCTTTGGAAATTTGAAAATATTGAGGCTCAGAGAATTCAGTAATGAACTGAAGATCATGTGACTGAGATGTGCACACAGACAGTCTACCTCCAGAGCTCCTGACCTTGAGACCATAGTGGGGAGGTTAGACCTAAAGAATGCTAACAGTCTCTCTTTAAAAGGGTTCCATGGTCAAACAAGTTTGGGAAATGCTAGCTTCAGGTTTCTTACTCAGGATCTTTAAAATGCTAGCAGGTCTGTGACTCTCCAAGTCAGGGAAACCATGTCCCCAAGTTTAGTTCTGAAAATCTTGTTTCAAGGAACTCAGTATGGAATACGTTTTGGTGGAAAGGACAGGTTTGGGAGTCACATGAATGAAATCTCAACATTATGAGTTGGGCAATATAGATTTTTCTAAAACAAGTCAAATGTTTGCAAATCTTATTTTTTGAAAATAATATTTTATTTGTAGAAATCTATTAGTTTATGCTTTCACCTTTTTTCTCACTAACCTGAAATCTCCTCCCTTATAATAAATCTTGTTCTGATTCTATTAATATAAAATTCTATTAACCATCACTGCAGACACCTATAATAGGAAGATAATCAAAAATAATGTTACATGTACAGGATATTTTGACATTTATTGCTTCAAATATTCTTCAATACTACCTTGGTAAAATAGGATTCACTGCATTCCCATTTCAGTGATGAAGAAACTGAAGCCCAAAGAGATTAAATGAACTGACAAAAGTCAGAGACCTACCAAGTCAGAACCAGTATCTGAACCCACTCTTTCCATAGGAACATATTCTAAATCCCCGTCAGATGGTAATGTGCTCATTAAACACTATTTTCAAGATAGCTTTTGTAGTAAATGCATTTTGTTTCTTATCTATCAGTCATTTTAAGATGAGTCATCCGGCTCCCAGTTAGCCACACATTTTGATAACTCCATTCCTCAGTCATGGTGATTTACAGAGACTGGCTCTATCATCACAAGGCTTCTCAATAATTTGGCTTAGTCATATTATGATTACTAGGGCTTTCATATATTAAGGAGCCAATCCTAAGGACTGATAGACTTCAAAAAAGAAATATGAAAGGTTTTTATTTTTATTCTCAAAAAAAAGTAAATATTTATTTTTCCCACAAAGCTAGGTTTTCTTTTTATATACAGTTAGTTCTAAATATCTCTAGCACCCTGTTCTGGTATGAAAAAGAATATGGGAAGGAGGATATTACAATAATAAAAATAATGTATTTTTCTTCCTTCTGCTGCCTCTTGTCATTTAGTTTCCATGTAACCTAGTTCTTATTCCGATCAGAGAAGAGGGAACCGAAACCAGGATTTTATTAACACCATCGATATGAAGCCTGCTCAGGCACATGCACAAACATAGTCCTCTGGTTTCTAATTATGCATTTTTCAGATGAGCTTCCCTGGCTGCCCTCCATGCAGATGATGAATAAAGTAGCTTTTGTTTTCAGAGATTTATTTCAAAGAACTCTTCATTAAATGCTGTTCGGGGGTACATACATATTGATGGACGGTTTAAAAAAAACATGCTGATAAAATAACCATCAAGGAAATGTGCCACTGCCAGAACCTAAGATGGTCTTCCTACAAAGGATACATGTAAAATACACACACACACACACACACACACACACACACAGGCCTGCACTATATGAAATTCCTATACAGAAAGTATCAAGCACTTGAAGACATAGTTAGAAAATGGATGGCTGCTTGTTTGCTTGTTTTGATGTTAGATGTTGGGGGAAGGAGGAGATGATGATATTGCAAAAATTGCCCAATTCTTTCCAAGAGTCTGGTGAGTTCTGCTATTTCTATCTTACAGCTTGGACGAATAGGTTTATGAAAGTAGAAGAAAGAGGGAAAGTAGAATTCTGATAAGGGGGTGGCATCAACAGTTAAAGAGGAGGGAGCTGACCCTGTCTCTTACCGGGACAGCTGGACAGGCAGGAACTCAGGCCTGTGGGTGCCCTCATCTGCATACTCAAGGTGAGTAGGGGGTGGGGAGGGTGTGGAAGGTCAGGGAGGAGGAGGCAGCTGCCTCAAAACAGAAATCGAGGTGTATCCTGAAAAAAATCTGCCTGACTTCTTTTGAATTCCACCACAAGTTGGATGAAAAAGCCATTTAACCCTTAGGCAGTCACAATAATTTTCTCAAGAAATAAGTGCCAAGTGCTTCACATTTCACAAAAGAGAACCCACCCACCACAGGCTTCCCCAGTGAACAAAGCCACCTGCCTGTATAGAGAACAGATCAGCCTTCAGGGCTGTTGTGTGCACTCATCAAGAATGTGAACCAGACAATCTGCATTCAAATCTGGCTCAGCCCCTGGCTGCCAGAGAATGCGGCCATGAGCCTGTTATGTGACCTTTCTTAGTCTCGGTTTCCTCATCTGTATTATGGTTTTTATGTAAAATGTTTATGTGTAATAGGTTTTTATGTGAAATGTTTAGAATAAACAAACAGACAACTAATTGTAAAGATAGGACAGAGTGAGTGAGCTGGTTTCTGTTACTGGACAATTTTACTGAATAATATTTTAAATGGCACCCATGTTTCACTGGAAGTTTAAGTTGTCAAACAAATGAAATACCTTGGAAGTAGAGCTGCCTTCAGTCATTTTACAAATGAGGACACTGAGACACCAAGAGGGTGTGTACAACTCTTCTGCAAGTTCTGCCAAGTGCTCCTCAGCTGGATGTATCCACAGCAGGGGCCCTTTAAACACTGTGGTCAGAGATTTAACCAGGAATATAACTGAGATAGAAACATTCATTATTCTAATTTCATTCCTTTTATATTATCAATTCTAAGGAAGAACAATGATACCTTTGTTATCCTGAACCGTTTTGTTTTTACAATGGCATTTTTTAAGCATGAGAATTATGTATTGGGTGTGGGGAACACTCATTCATTGGTAAGACATTTGTTTAAAGAGTGTCACCAGTACCATGATGATCAACTGCACTGGAAAGCACCAGACACGGCTGCACTTTTACTTCTTAAAGCCCATTAGGCCTTGGCTAAGCGCTCCTCTAATATGCCTCAGACATCTCTAAGTGTGTTTCACTGGTGACCCTACTCTGAAAAAGAACTCGAGCCAGCAAAAGGAAACCAACACAGTACATCACAGAACCAGTCAGACTGAGCACGCTTTGCAGTGATATCACAAACTTCATTATTCCATGTCTCTAATTTTTAACAGGAAGGAGTGATCTATTTTGCAGAAAGATAGTGCAAAATACATTTTTAACTTTGGCAAAGGTCATGTTTTTAAAAGATGAAACCTGATGAAGAACTGACCCAGTCGCGGCAGTTATACACCACGGCGTACACACACGCTGACAGCCTGCTGGTAGGCAAGGCCTGCCACAAACTATCAGATTGAACCACAGGAAACTGCTAATAACTGACTGTTTTGACCTGCCTTAAAAAGTTTCACATGGTTCAACCTGATAGCTGTGTAACAGAAAAAAATGTCTAAATTCTCTACATCTCAGTTTCCTCATCTATAAAATAAGGATACTCAGTACTTTCTTTATGGTGTTACCATAAAGATTATAGAAACTATATGAAAAGTACTTAGTTAGCATAGTCACTGTGGGCACATTAGTGCTTAGTAAAAGTTACTCATTACTCGTAGTAGTAACATAAGTCTCTGGCTCCGATGCTGACGTGCGGAGTCAGGTTGACCAGGAGGCACCCTCCCGCGGCCCTGGTAGAAGTGCCCTGGGGAAAGGGAAACATGAATCCTTCAGAGGAAACACCCACCCGCCACGTGAGTGCACACACCTCGCTAAGGCCCCTCTTTTTCTCTCTCCCCCTGCAGCATCGCAGCAGCAGCGGTGCTCATAAAGCAGCTGTCAGCTGGGGCAGGTCTGTAACTCAGACAAGTAAGCACGCCCCACATCCCTCACACACCTGGCAGGGGAGCGCTGCCCCTGCATGATGCTGAGAAACGGCGCCTGGGGGACACTGTTCAGCAACAAAGCTGGCTGCTTCAGCAGCAGCACTAGCAGCCTGGGCTTTAAAAACAATAAAAACCGAAATAGAACCTATATAAAGGTTTTCTGAAATCCACTTTGCTGCCACTATGGCCTAACTTCCTTTCTCCTCCCTGTTCTCTCTTTGTTGTGGTTTCTTTGTCTCATTTTAAATCCTTTTGCGTTCCTAGTGGGGAGAGCACTCATGTGTTCTGAAATTGTTTCTTGTGCATAGGTTCCTCTCCTGCTACCCTGGATGCTCTGTAAGGCAGGGGGGACCCTGGTGCTGGGCACACACCAGGCTCTCAAAAAAGAGTGGGTGAAGAGTTAAAGCTGCAAATCCTGTGTGAGCATGGCTCCTCCCCTCTGTCATTATCCACACTTTCAGGCTGCAAACCTTCAAAACAACAGCCACGTATGTATCTGGCTTCTTATAAACTCTGCCATGCTGCTGTAATTCCAAACACGTGACTTAATAATTTTATGCACACCAAGGGATAACGTTCCAGAACCAATAAATATACAACTTGCCCAATGTATCTGCTACCTTTATACCAAATAAATGTGGGTTTTGGTAACCTACGTTCTCCACTAACTGCACACATGAACAGATATTTCAAGTATCTATGAATTAACAGAGATAGAAACGAGTACTCTGTTTGGAAGTGAAGAAGGCTACCTGGAACCCTAAAGGTGAAGTTCTTTCCCGGAAAATGGCTGACATTGTGATAGCACTGCCTAGCACCATCATCCCTGTACACAAAGTGATTTTGCATGCAAGGACTCAGTTACTCCTATCATGTAAGTGGGGGAAGTGTTGTGCACATTTTACAGAGTAAGAAACCAGCGTTTAGAAAGAGTAAGCATCTGGCTGCATAGCCAGTGGCAGAGATTGCTGTGGCCATTTGGCTCTCTGGGTTTGGAATGCCTAAAGACTGTGGAGACAAGGCTACTTTGTTTCTGTGTAGTTAGTTGGCTTTCTGGTCCTAGTACAGTAAAAACTCCTTGGAGCCTCAGTTTCATCAAATGAAAAATGGAGACAATACAATAAAAAAAAGTGTCTTAATCTTACACTCCTCCCTTTCTTTCTATGGGCCCTATGTTCTGACAAAGAAAAAGTAGATAAAACCAACAACAGGGAATAAAAAGAAGAGAAAGAAAGAAAAGATAAGTATTTGATCTCAAATGGGCAGGCAATATTAAAAAATGCTATTTTATTTTTAAGTAGCTTTTCAGGTATATGTTAGTCTGATTTATCAATGAGAAACAATGCTGCCATGGTGGTTACTACTTCTCTGTATACGTAACAGAAATAACCATAGAGAAATTACCCAGTAACTCAATAAGGCACAAAGTGCTGCTCACAGACTATCAGGGGCACACAACCTTCACACAGGATGAAAGAATGTTCAAATGGGCCTTGGCTAGTTGGGTCAGTGGATGGAGTGTCAGCCGGTGTATGGATGTCCCGCGTTTGATTCTCAGTCAGGACACACAAGAGAAGCGACCATCTGTTTCTCTCCCCCTCACTCTCCTCTTTCTGTCTCTCTTCCCCTCCCACAAACAATGGCTCAATTGGTTTGAGTATTGGCCCCAGGTGCTGATGATAGCTCAGTTGGTCTGAGCACATCACCCTCAGGTGCTAAAAATAGCTCAGTTGATTTGAGTATTGGCCCAGACAGGGTTTGCCAGGTGGATTCCAGTCAGAGTGCATGAGGTAGATTCCAGTCAGAGCGCATCCTATCTTCCCTCCTCCCACTTAAAAAAAAAAAAAAAGAAACACATTGGTTTGGGAGGAAAACAACTTGGTCCTTCTGCTGAACCCAGAGAAGAGGCATTAAAATCTGTATTTCATTTTGGTGGACAAAGTCATTCTGGTATAAAGTAAGAACTGTAAAAATAAATAATTTTGGTACATTCATTCTTACCCTAAAGTAGATATAGTAACTCCTAACACAGTAAGAAGAGACGGTTTTATACATAGCACTTAAAATACTCATTTAAATACATTATTTAATATACTGACATGGACATTACAGCTATCATAGTTAAGCTTACTAAAACATTGAGCACTGAGCTAGGGATTTTATATATATTTAAATTGATTGATTCTTTCAAAATTATCCTATAAATAGGAATTAATATTATCCCCATGTTATAGGTGAGGAAACCAGCCCAGAGCAATCTTACACACAGTAAGTGGTAGAGCTGGGATCTATTAAGGCGGTCTGGCTCCAGAGGCCACTATTTTGTTTGTTTATCTCTGTACCTCCCTATTAAAGAGCGTCCACTTCCCCTGACAACCCCCCACACACCCTGTGCTCATGTATTTTTTCATGGCCACTACACATGCAGTGACAGACCAGCCAAGTGCTGTGTAGGGATTTGTTTGACCACATTCCCACCAGTCCAGAATTCCCAACCCAGGTGGTGGATCTCCAGCCTTGGCCAGTGAGAACAGGCCATGGCCTGCACTGACCCGGGGAAGAGGGGGGCCGTCAGTGAGCAGGGTGCTGGACACTGGCTGAGGACTTGCTCTAGGAAGCTAGAAGCAAACGTGTTGAGGAAGAGGGAGCTGGGCTGCCACCAGAGGACCTAACCCCCATTCATTCTTATCTAAATGGAATAGAGGTGTTATCAGATTTCAGGAAACAGCAACTAAGATTAGTGGCTGCAAAAAGACTCTTTGAAAGATACAATGGCAATAAATTTATTTTTTTTTCTTCTAAAGCGACTGCTCCGTACTAGTATAACCTGCTTTCTGAATCTATGATTAGCAAAGGGGTTCTGTGGTCTTGCTTCCCTATAGATTTAGTGGAACTTCTTTATGCAACTCTACTTCCTGAAATATATTCAAAGAAATCCAAAGGACTCAGTTGAAAGAATATATGCTCCCCTCTGTTCATTGCAGCATTATTTACAATAGTCAAGATTGGGAAGCAGCCCAAGTGCCCATTAGTGGATGAGTGGATGAAAAAGTTTTGGTGCATTTACACAGTGAAATAATACTTCACCGTAAAAAAGAAGGAAATCTACCTTTTGTGACAGCATGGATAGACCTGGAGAGCATTATGCTAAGTGAAATAAGCTAGTCAGAGAAAGACAAGTACTATGAACAAACTAACAAAGAATACATTCATAGATAGAAAGAGGCTGACAGCTGTCATTGTGTTGTGGTGCTGAGTGAAATAGGTGAAGGGATTAAGCAAAAAAATAAACAAAAATACTCTTAGACACAGATAGCAGTATGGTAATTACCAGAAGGAAAGAGGAGCAGAGGAGGTAGAAGAGAGTGAAGGAAGGATAAGTGGTGATGGAAGGAGACTTGACTTGGGGTGATGAGCACACAATACAATATACAGATGCTGTATTATAGAATTGTGCACCTGAAACCTATATAATTTTATCAATGTCACCCTGATAAATTCAATAAATTTTTTGGAAAAGATTAAAAATAAATTAATTAATTAATAAGAAAATACATGTTAAAGTATTTAGGAGGAAAGAGCATGTGAGTGCTACGTGATCTCAAATATTAGGAGGAGGTACATATATGTATATCTACTTATATCATAAATACTATATATAATACTCATTATGTGTCTCATAAAAGATACATATAATATATATATATTCAATACTTATTATTCACAGATTCTGTATTTGGAAAATTGTTTGCTCCCTAAAACATATTTGTAACCCCTAAATCAATACCCTTGGCATTTTCACAGTCATTTACAGACATAAGCTGGGTAGCAAAATATCTACGGATGTTCAACAAGGCAATGCTCCGGCTTCTTGTTTCAGCTCTCATACTGCAAACATGTTGAGAGAGAAGAGAGAGAGATAGAGAGAAACATCAACTCGTTGTTTCACTTAGTTGTGCCATTGATTGCTTCTCGAATGTGCCTTGAACAGGATCTCCAACTGGCAACCCTGGGGGCCAACCTAATACCCTTGGGATTGAGTGGGCAACCTCAAGATTGGCCAGTGACCCCAGGATCCAGCCCTGAGGATCCAGCCAGTGACTTTGGGACCAGCAACCCTGGGCTCTAGCTGGTGAACCCAGGCTCAAGCTGGCGACCCCAGGTGACCTTGCCACTGGCCAGGACCAAACATCCTTTTTAAAGTCTACTTAATTCCATGTTTTTCCTATTTTTGTGCTTTGTGTTGGTGGCTTAGATATTTAGCCACCAATTTTTATACTTAAAATTGTCCCCAAGTGCTGTCTAGTGTTCTTAAGTGCAAGAAGGCTGTGGTGTGCCTAATGTAGAAAATCTCTGTTTTAGATAAGCTTTATACAGGCATGAGCTATAGCGTTGTTGGCCATGAGTTTAACATTAATGAATCAAGTATATATTAAACAGGTGTCTTAAACAGAAATACACCTAAAACAAGATTATGCACTAATTGGCTAATGAAAATGTAATCAGAGTCTGAACATTTTGTTTGGCATTCAGCATTCAGGGCAAGTTTATAGAACCTTACTACTACAAATAATGAGAATCAACTGTACACACACAGACACACACCCCTAATCTTCATAAAGGGTATTTGAGTGTTCCTGGCACTATTTTTGTAACTTTTCTATAAGTTTGAATTTATATAAAAGTTAAAAGTTACAAAAAAAAATCACAAGTATAAAACAGCCAAAAATACAACATATACACATAGCAAATAAATCAAATGTTATAAGGGTTATGATATAAAAATGATGTCTCCCCCAACCTAGACCTCTAGTCACTTACCCCTCCCCAAATGCAAACACTATTAAGAGTTTCTTGTTATTCTTCTAGGGGTTTTCTGCAGATGGTATATATTTTTATTATTTTCTAAATCCAAATTTACAGCTACTGTTTTTCATTTTACACACAGAGCTATCTTATTCTTTTGCACTGCAATATAACATTACTTTTACAAGTGTTCTACAACTAATTTAACCAATCTCATCTACATGGAGGTCTAGGTTGTTCTCAATCTTCTAGCATTACAAATATTATTGCTCCCTACATTAGCTCTATTTTTCTGAAGATACTCTCCTAATGATTCTAATAAAGTAGCTGAGAAGCATATGTAATTAGCATGTTCATCATTTAAACACAAATGCTGCTAATTAAAGAGTCTCTGTAAAAAGTGTGTCAGCCTTTACAGTATAGCTGGCTAAATATTCTCCTATTTCACCAAGATTTTAGTTAGCAAATACTTCTAGGCACAGACTACGTATAGGAAATGCTCTGCTTCATTGATATCATTCACTAAACATTATGAACTGTTGCTTTGATCCGCACATTGTGCCTGTGTTATGGAGAGCACCAGCTCTGAGCAGACAGAATACAACTGTTGTATTCTGAGGCAGACAGAATACAACTTCCCAGTGGATTTAGGAGTCTCCTATGCCCAGAGCCAGAGAGAAAATAATCAACCAACGTAATACTTGGAAAGTGCTATAATTAAGCCTAGTGTGGAAAAGGCACTTATGTTCTTGTCGAATGTTTGTTGAGTAAACAAAGCATTTTGTGGAAACAGTAAAATAAAGGTGGGGAGGGAGGGTGTAGGGCTGGGAGGACTGTAGAGTGGAGGAAATGACTGCTGTGCTGGGAGCAGGGGCAGTGGAGCACCGAGAAGAAAAGTCAAGCTCCAGTCAGGACAGGGTTCCAAATCCGAGGTCTGCTTCTCTTGGCCCTGAAACTCTAAGCTGCAAGTGTCTGCATAGGGGCGCATCGAGATAATAGCACCAATGGGTCCATGGTAAACATTCCATAAAAGTTGGTTATCATTTCCCGTGAGAGAGATGGGGAGGGCAGGGTCTTTTGAAAAGAAGCAGTGGAGCAGAGGCATGATGGGAATCACAGGGTGAGCAGGGACTGTTTAGTTAGACACAAACTAAACAGCTGAGTCCAGAGCCTGGGTCATAACAGACTCAACAAAAAGTTATGAAATCACTGAACCAATAAATAATTGACTTCAGAGAGCTAAAGTCCTACATGACTGTCAGAAGGAGGAGAGGAGGGAGACAAGGGCAGGAGACAGACTAAGAATGGACAATTAATGTACAAAAACTTGACTAACAAGCTAAGGAGTTCAAGAGCCATTCTTTTTGCAGTGGGGACTATTGAAAGTGTTAAAACAAGACAGTAACATCAAATGTGGATGATGGCTGGAAATGGGAAGAACCAGAGTCAGAGGTTGTTATTTTAACAGTGGTTGCTAGAGGCTCCACATGCTAAGTAAGCTTCCCAAGCATCGCTGGGAACATGCTAAGAAGCAGATTTCTAGATCCCATCCCTAAAGATTCTGATGGGGGAGATCCGGGATTGGCAGAGAAGTATTAAAAAACTCAGGAGTGTAAAAGAAGGAAGAGAGGAGATGTTAGCTTTTTCCAGGGACAAGAGGAGGTTATTTGTTTAAGGTTGGGGGTGAGGGAGGCTGTGGCACAAATCTAGAGACCCCCATCAGAAATCATTCATTTGTAGAGGGGTCAATCAGCTCAGCCATGCTAATTCTATTTAGGCATATTCAACACGGGAACAACACATTCAAACAGGAAAGAGGAATTTGGGAGTTAACATAGAAAAGGGCTTGACTATGTAAGCTGGCAGGAATAAAGGAGGGAGGGGAGGGAGCGTGCTGGTGAGAGAATATGGAAGCCCTTGACCACGGGCTCGGTCTGGACCTGATGGGGCAAGAATGCGGCCTGGGAAATGCAGGCAGACCCACAGACTGGGCAGGAGAGAGGGTGAAGAGGAAGCTGGAGAGAGGGTTTGATGAACATGTGGAGGTCGAAGGGGCAGAACGGAGGGCTGTGCTGGGAGAGAGGACTTGAAGAACAGTGGCTGGATGACCTAGGTGTGGCTGTGAAGTTGATTTGTGGAGTCAAGTAGAAATGCTTTTGTCTGGTTTACAGAAATTGCTCCCAGGCTGATGGAGGGAAAACCCAGCCATCGCCAGAGCCACTAGGCAATGTAGTGACCAGATGATGACGGCAAGAGGGGTGGGAAGAGGCCTAACCTGAAGGCTCCTGATCCAAGTCATCTCTGAAAGGCCAAACTTGGAGAATTCTAACCAAGGCCTCATGGTGTCTCAACTTCTCTTGCTCTAGAGGGCAGGATTCTCTATGCACATGACTGTGAGAATGCTTTCAAATAGGATCTAACAATCTTTTCCATTAAATTACCTATTATTCTTTAATAGCTGTGCAAGCATCTAAATCACTTTTAAATGAAGGTATTACACCCCTATGTCACCAAAGAGGCATGAATTAAGTAAGATCAAAATGATATCAATATGTGTTTATATATATTAATGCAAGTCCACCACCCACGGTTTTACACATTCCTATAGGTTTTCCTCATTACAATAAACTAGTCAACAAATAATGTTTGAGGCTCTATCTCATTGCTTCAGTGCCCAACTTCTGTTTCTATACTAATGATTACATAGTTGCCTTTAAAAGATACAGTATGTAAGAGTAACTAAAATAAATAAATAACCATTTAAGTGTTACCATGTCTTCATGAGAAACATACATAAAAATCACATAGCCAGTGATTCTATTTCTTCTATACTAGGAACAAAAGGTGATCAATGATGCGATGATAAAGAAGAATTATTTCAGAGTGCCTTAGTAATGGAAGTGCTTCTTCTACAGGGATATGTACAGAAACTGGTGGAGAGAACAGTTTATTCACCAGGCTTGATCTCTGTCGCTGAAACTGGAAATGCACACCTGCAAGTGACAGTGCAGACGTCCTCCCTGATCCCAGGACCTGTCAATCACCTTTCCTTTTCTACTTCTAGAACCTCTTAAATAACCTGGTTCCCCCCTTCGGCAGGCACGCCAAGGTTTCACAATCAGAGACTTCTTTTGAGGCTGAATGAGCCATTAACAAAGTGTGCTGCCCATTCTCTCTTTTTCCTTTTAAAAGGTTAAATGGCACAATACCATTTTCTGTGCAGCAGGCGTGTAGCTAATAAGGTGATAATTAGGAAACCATGAGAAGAAAAAAACCCTATAAAACTAGAAATCTGCATGTCTGAGAAGGCAACTGAATTACCTTTAGAAGATGCAAAATTATGGTAATACATGCTAAAGATGCAAATTGAAGTCCATAAAAGTGAAAAAAGAGCTTACAGTTTTCATCATTCCACTAAAATACAAGTATATCATATTCAGGACTGTCGAAGTTTTAAACAATAACACAAGCCAACTTTCAGTATCATCCTCTCCTCTCATTTCCTTACATTTCCAACAAAATAAACAAATCAGGAAACTTTCAAATATTCAAAATGTGGATAGCATTTACTAGAATATTTTATTCTAACTTTTCCTTTCATTTTATAGTCTTTGGTCAAAAAAAAATTTTTTTTCCTAACTATCATACAGAATCATTCCTGAAGAAGAGATCTCTAAAAGCTTAAAATAACTGTGATTTCTCTCTCTCTCTTCTCAGTAATAATGTGACATTAGCCTTCAACAATGACTGGCATTTATCTAACAGTCCTTAGGCAAGGTTCAAGAGTCATAGCAGCTCCAAGGAGCCACATCAGCCAATGCACTGAGCTGAGCAGGCAACAAAGACTGTGTGTCTGACCCTGCCCCCCTCGCCTTTCCCCACCCCACTTCTGCTCATGTGGCCCTCTGGTCTGCAGGAAGCTTCACCCAACTCTCATCTGTTGGTCCTTGCATGCTGTCCTCTTCAAACAGTTCATTAACAGCAACCCTGGTCCCTGCTCACCACCACATCTTGTTTGGCAATGACATGCATACCCCAGCTTTACCCTGCCTGGACCACCTTCTCAGAGCTCAGCTTTGACTCGTCCTCTAAAATGAATAGCCCTGTTCCGATTTCCAGTCTCTGCCTTGGCCTGAGATATCACTTGTCACGGCTCCCACCTGCTACCATCCACTCATCTGAGGACTTGCCCATGACAAGCAAAATACATGAAACAATACACAAAACAATGGTGAAGACAACCACAAAACATCACGCAAAGGTGACATCCATGAGCCCTAAGCTTAAATTTTTCCACTTATATAAATTCTCCAAATCTGTTTTTTACTCTTGTTTCCCATCCATCCAGCCCTGAAAGCCAGACACCTGGGAATCATTCTCTTTCTCACTTACCTTTGCCTGAAGAGTTGAAATACCCAGTTTGCCCAGGTGTGCATGTGCAGGTACTTCCACCTCTCAGAGGGAGCCTATCTCTGCGAAGATGATAAGCTATACAGTCATTTTATTTCTGCTGACACCAGGCTCCAAGACCTTTCAGTTTTGTCACCTAAACTGTCTTGGTCCCAAAACCTAACTTCTAGTTTTTCTAGTTCTGCTCTCTTTAGTCTCCTGTCAGTTCTTCCCCAGACCCTATATGAGGCCTAGAGTGGACTCCAAGTCTCGTGGTCCCCACTGTCTTTCATATCACCAGAACTGGGATCTAAAATGAAAATCTGAGTGACATTCATTGTCTTTCTAGCTGCCTTCCAGATAATATCCGAACTCTAACCTTCTGTCCTATAATTTGCTCTTGTCCACACTTCCCCCTCCAGCTCAGAACACTCCCCTATAAACACCCTAAACAGAACCACAGATTATGGCAGGATCGTGCTTCCTGGCCTGTGTCCTGGCTCCCCTCTACCCCATTATTGGCTTGATTGTCTCCCGCTCAGTACAAACTTCCATGGGCTACCTTTATCAAAGCACTTATCCATATTAATGTCCCCTCTGCCAGAGTTGAACAAAAGTACCCTTTGAGTACTAAGCAGGATAAATAAAGATAAATCCACACCAAGATGGATCATAGTAAAATTGGAGGACTTCACATTACCCAAGAGAAAAGACATCATTATCTACAAAGAAATAGCAATTCGGTTAACATCAGACTTCTCAAAAACAAAGGCAAGAAGTAGTATATTCAATGCTTCAGGAGAATGACTGCCTTTCTAGAATTTTATACCCCACTAAATTATCATTCAAAAATTAGAACATAAATGCTTTTTTAGACATATACAAAGACCAAAAGAGTATATCACTTATAATCCCTCACATTAAAAATATTCAAAGGATATTTAAAAAGCAAACTCTAAAAGAAAGTTTAGTATATAAAAATGGAGAGCACAAAGTATTAATAAATGTGCTTAGTTATTGACTAATTAAAAAGTTTTAAAAATCATTTTTTAAAATGTCAATGTAAGACAATATTATAAACAACATCATGCCAATACATTTGAAAGTTAGATGAAATGGACAAACTCCTAGAAAAAAAATGCAATTCATTAAAACCAACAGTAAAGAAAACAAAATCTGTATAGTCTAATAACTACAGAAAATTTTAATCTATGGTTTTAAACTTCCTGTAAAGGAAACTCCAGGCCCAGAAGACTTCACTGGTAAATTTGATCAATAACTCGAGAAAGAAATAATGCCAATCTTTAAAATAGTCTCTCAGAGAACAGAAAAAAGAAATACTTCCAAATTAGTTTTATGAGGACAGCATAATCTTAACATCAATCCTAAATATCTTCAAATCAAATCTAGAAATACGTATATAAAAAATAATATATTTCAAGCCCTGGCTGGTTGGCTCAGCGGTAGAACGTCGGCCTGGCGTGCGGGGGACCTGGGTTCGATTCCCGGACAGGGCACATAGGAGAAGTGCCCATTTGCTTCTCCACCCCCCCCCTCCTTTCTCTCTGTCTCTCTCTTCCCCTCCTGCAGCCAAGGCTCCATTGGAGCAAAGATGGCCCGGGCGCTGGGGATGGCTCCTTGGCCTCTGCCCCAGGTGCTAGAGTGGCTCTGGTCGCGGCAGAGCATCGCCCCCTGGTGGGTAGAGCGTCGCCCCTGGTGGGCGTGCCGGGTGGATCCCGGTCGGGCGCATGTGGGAGTCTGTCTGACTGTCTCTCCCTGTTTCCAGCTTCAGAAAAATACAAAAAAAAAAAAATATATATATATATATATATATATATATATATATATTTCAATCAAGGTATGTTAATGCAAAAAGCAATCACTATATGTCACTATATTAACAGAATAAAGCCAAATAATGAGATCATCTCAAAATATATGGAAGGGCCTGATCAATATTAAGTCATTTATGATAAAAACTCTTAGCAAACCAGAAATAGAAGAAAACATGCCTAATTTGATAAAAGGCTTTACAAAAAACCTACAGCAACCACTTTTAAGTACTAATTTCAAAATTTCCAAGATCAGACATTTAATTAAGTTTTAATTCTACATTATCATAGTTCATTTAGTTCTATCTCCCCAATTCAATTTACTCCAATAAGAATCAAAGAATCATTCATCGTAAAATGACTTTATCAAAGTCAGAATAAATTGGCTTTCAAGTTTAGATCTACAAATACCCTTGAACTCACTTCTGAATACTCAGAATAGCATTTCATTTTTCCCATATGGATACTCAGCTACCCCTCCTCTGCGGGCACAGAAGGCTCTCTTGCCTCTCCGTTCCCCAGAGCAGGTGCTGTAAGTCTGGCATAGCATGGAGGTGGGTTTCTGGGCTCCTTTTGCATTCCGTGGGCCTATGTGTCTATCCTGCATCTGTTCTACATGCTCCCAACTATTGTAGCTTTTAAAGGACATAAAATTAAGAAAATCTTTTTTTTTAAATTGATTTTTAGAGAGAGAGGAAGAAGGAGAAAGAGAAAGAGGAAGAGGAAGAGGAAGAGGAAGAGGAAGAGAAAGAGAAAGAGGAAGAGAAAGAGAAAGAGAAAGAGAAAGAGAAAGAGAAAGAGAAAGAGAAAGAGAAAGAGAAAGAGAAAGAGAAAGAAACATCAATCTGTTTCTGTATGTGCCCTGACCTAGGATCGAACTGGCAACCTCTGCATATCCGAACAATTAAGCAAATCTTTCAACTTAGTTATTTGCCTATTCCTGGCCCTCTGTATTTTCATATTAATTTTAGGATCTCCTCATCAAACTTCTCATAAAATTCTTGAATTTATATTTTTTAACTATTCTGGCTATTTAATATACACCTTGAAGCAACCCTACAAATTGTTTTGGGATATATACAAATAACATGAGAATGGTAAGCATCAAACTGAAGTTAGGGGTCACCTCTGGGGAGGAAAGCAGGAAGGAGAATGTCATCAGGGAGGCCTAGGTTTGTCACTTGCATTTCCTCTTTTCTTTTTCTTCTTCCTTTTTTTATTTTTCTGAAGTGAGAAGTGGGGAGGCAGAGAGACAGACTCCCACATGCGCCCGACCAGGATCCACCCAGCATGCCCACTAGGGGGCAATGCTCTGCCCATCCGGAGCATTGCTCCACTGCAGTTGGAGCCATTCTAGCACCTGAGGCAGAGGCCATGGAGCCATCCTAAGCGCCTAGGACAACTTTGCTCCAGTGGAGCTTTGGCTGTGGAAGGGGAAGATAGAGAGATAGAAAGGGGAAGGGGAAGGGTGAAGAAGCAGATGAGCTCTTCTCCTGTGTGCCCTGGCTGGGAATCGAACCTGGGACATCCACACACTGGGCTGACACTCTACCACTGAGCCAACCAGCCGGGGCCTGTCACTTGCATTTCTAATGCTTTTAAAAGAGCCTGTGGTAAAATCCTACCATATTTGATAGAGGTAGACAGCTGGCTGGAGGAAAAAAGATCCATAATTTGTTAGCAAATCCAAGTCAAGGAATACATGTATGCATGTTTAAAATATTTCATAATTTTACAAGTGAATAAAAATAAATATAAAATAGCTACTTTGTATGCAAACACCAATTAACATGGTGTTCAAACTCTGCCAAATGGACTGCACAGGGGTCATCTATTTATAATTCCCTACCTGATGGTAGTGAATTATAGCCTATCTTGTAATTTATAAATCTCATAGGAAGGCCCTTTAGAAAACAAATTCTCCCCTCTTACTGAGAAAAAACATTTGATTCATTACTTAGCCAAGTGATAGGAAGAATAATTAAGCTATCCCACTATATAAATTACTGCTTACTTTAACCATTCTTCATTTTCAAGATCACAAGATTATGCATACAAAAGGCCTACACAAATGTACCATTCAAAAAGCTGGACAATAATGCCACTGCAAACCGATTCTCATTCTCCGTCTACACACAGGCTGGCTTCACGTCCTAACTGCCATGAACCCAACTCCTCCTCTCAGCCTTGGTGTGAAGAAGCAGTGCACACCTCTAACGACACAGTGGAGAGAGCCATTTTTCCCCTTGTACAGGATGAGGTCAATTTAAAGACACACAACAATGACATTGACCTGTCTAGACTAAGAATATAGTATGTTAAATCATATTAATTAAATTGGCCACCAGATCATGAATATAAACCTTGAATTTTCCATTTGTATTGGCTCTAATCAACATCGTGATTTTTGATAACTTTGAGGATCTCATTCCTAACGTAAGTAATCCTGAGGTTAGTATTTTGGCCCTTTGCTAGAGTAAACTTGGCTGGAGATGCCATGACAATTCTAATTTCTATCCTCAATTTCAGAGGAAAAAAATGCTCATAGCCACATACAATCTAAGAATACCATCCAGTTGTCCTAAGAAAGTAGGCATGGCCAGTTCTAGGCATAAGGACTATTTTACATTTGACTAGAGATCAAAGCATTAAACTAAAGGAAGCAAATTCTAATGTATGATTTCCAGCAGAAGACAGTAGAAGGTAAAAAATTTTAGAGTGGAATAACTATTCTAGTAGCCCCATCATCCCATTTCATAAGTGATTGTTCATAAAATGTACAGTTAGAAGAGACACTTTGCCTGATCAGAGGCGCAGTGGATAGCGTGTTGGACTAGAAAACAAAGGACTCAGTTTAGAAACCTTGAGGTCACCTGCTTGAGTGTGGGCTCAGTGGCTTGAGCGCAGGGTCACTGTCTTGAGTGTTGGATCATAGGCATGACCCCAAGGTCACTGGCTTGAGCCCAAAGGTCTCTGGCTTGAAGCTCAAGGTCGCTGGTTCAAGCAAGGGGTCACTCAGTCTGCTGTAGCTCCCCAGTCAAGACACATATGAGAAAGTAATCAATGAACAACTAAGGTGCGCAACAAAGAACTGATGCTTCTCATCTCTCCTTTCTTGCCTGTCTGTCCCTATCTGTGCCTCTCTCTCTGTCTCTGTCACACATACACACAAAAGAAGAGACAGCTTTGCCTTCAGGACCTAATTGAACACATCTGGCATTGTTGGGGGTAAAACAATGCAAAAGCCTAAGTCTTACTGATAAAAGCTCAGTATAAAGATCAGAAAACACTAGGCTAATTTCAACTATCTCGAAAATGAGATGTAAAGACAGCCTGCTGAGGACTTCTGGGAAATGCTTCCCCACACTTGATGAAGGAAACAAGGCACTACTCTGCTTTGGACCTTGTTGTAGGAGGTGATGCTTGATCACCCTGCTGCCATCTTCAAGCCTGAAGGGAAACATGCTCAGGGTTTTAGAGCCCTGGCGCCATTCGGGCTTCCTGACATTTTGTTCTTATTTAAGCCATCTGAGTTTGGTCTTTTTTCGTTAACCAAAAAGCACCTCTATTGTTATCTTGTAAGAATTACTTCCCATAATCACACCTGGAAAAACTGTCATTGACTTACCTATCGTTGCTTAATTGACATGTTTTTTCTTCCCACAGCAGGACCTTCAGAACTCTTTTTAAGTGTCTGGTCGTTATTCTGATGATATCCTTTCAAAACTATAACTTTTTCTCCCCAGCTTTATGGAGGTATAACTGACAAGTCAAAGTTGTATCTATTTATATTATACAACATGATGGTTTGATATACCTATTATGAAATGATTAGCAAAATTATAACTTTTATTTTTATGATCCATCACCTATTAACACCTGGTTTTGATGATTCTGTAGTATTAATATATGCCTGTAATTCCAGAGATAAGAATACCAAAACCTCTTCTAGTCAGGTAGATGATTCTTAAAATATAATACTTATAATTTGTCAAATTTTATAGATGTTGGCAAGATTTATGGTTTAATGTGTTGTCTATAAATAGAAAGTTATTGTGCATTTCCATAAAGTTAATAGCCAAGGAAATGTAATATGGGCATTGAATGTATGTACATATAAAGGTCACATAATACATATCCTTCCAATCTACACTACAGAAAAGCTGTGGAGGTAGAAGCTAAGGACCTCCTTATTTAAAAAAAAGTACCTTAAACCAGGGAGAAATTTGTGGTAGCAATTCTGTAGATACGTAAATATATCATAGACCGTCTGCTTTCACAAAATACAAAACAGTCATAAACCCGCAGGCCTCTGATGAAAGAGGCTCTAATATGGGGGCACAATCCATGGGACTCTAACTATACCATGGATCAAAGAAATGTCCTAGCATCATAGGGCTGGGTTTACACAGCACCGGCATTAGCAAAGAAAGCTGAAGACTGACAGTGCGAGCATGCAGGACCTGGGAACATGGAGACTGTGTGTGCTGTGCTCGGAACAGTGAAAGTTTAGTAGATGTCACAGTGATGGCACTGACAGTAAGAGCAGTGGTGGTGGTAGAAGTGTGAATAATCATTAACATGGATGAAATGCTTACGGTGTAATAGGCCCAGTTATGAGTGCTTTCCATAAAAGCACCACAATGATTCCCAACATAAACCGGTCCATTCTCTTGCTCACTGTGTCTCTCCTCACTTGGCAGTCAACGACGATTACAGAGCATAGATAAAGGGTTTTAGAGTTGGTCGTCTTCCCTACTTCTTCCTCTGCTTCTTTCTATTAGTTTCTTCTGGGATAAACATCCATTTTCCAGCAAAATAAAAATACTTATTTCCTTTTTTTGTGTGAGATGGGAAATATCCACATGGAAATAGTGGGGAAAAAGAAGTAAGATTCATATGTTAACTTCATTGCATTGCAGTGAAGCTGATAGGATTCTCATAGCTGAATTTATTTGGGAATAGAATGATGATAACAAGAATAGAATAATCCTGCATTAAATTTCTATCAGACAAGATTTATGCTAATGAAAACAATATCTAGGAGCTACTCCAAGCCATGTGATCAACGGCTCAAGTTCTAATACAGTGGTACCTTGAGATACAAGTTTAATTCGTTCTGTAACTGAACTCGTAAGTCAGTCAACTCGTATATCAAACAAATTTCTCCCATTTAAAATAACTGAAATAGAGTTTATCCATCTCAGCCCTGTGAAACATCTCCAAACCACCCTAAATTATGAAAAAAGACATGTTTTTAATTAAGAAACACACATGTATACTTTACCAATGCATAACAAAATATATGAAATGAAAGAAAAAAGTGTTATTTAGTACTGTATTCTTACCTTGGAGACTGATGAGTGCAGCTAACAGAGGTGAATGGTGGAGGAGAAGAGAGGGAGGAAGGGATGCAGGCACTGTACACACGTAAACTAAAACTGCACTTTCTTAACACTAAATGTAAACTAAAACTGCATTTTCTTTACTTTAAACAAAACTAAAACTGCACTTTCTTAAAATGAAACCACAAAAACTTAATTGTAAAAAAATGCACTTTTTTTTTCTTTTTTCTGAAGCTGGAAACGGGGAGGCAGTCAGACAGACTCCTGCATGTGCCTGACCAGGATCCACCCAGCATGCCCACCAGGAGGCGATGCTCTGCCCCTCTGGGGCATCGCTCTATCACATCCAGAGCCATTCTAGCGCCTGAGGCAGAGGCCACAGAGCCATCCTCAGTGCCCGGCCCATCTTTGCTCCAATGGAGCCTTGGCTGCAGGAGGGGAAGAGAGAGACAGAGAGGAAGGAGAGGGGGAGGCGTAAAGAAGCAGGTGGGCGCTTCTACTGTGTGCCCTGGCCGGGAATCGAACCTGGGATTCCCGCATGCCAGGCCAACGCTCTACCACTGAAAAATGCACTTTCTTAACTTTAAACTTAACCCAAGCTTAATATTACGTATTTATCATTTAATCATCACCTGTTTTTGCCTTTTTGGCTGCACTTTTGGCACTTTCACTTGCAGGACTTTTGAATAAAAATCTTTCCAAAGAGGTTTGCTTTTGCCTGCCTTTTAAAATGTTATGGAAATGTGACAAACAAGTGTCATTAAAAAGTGCTGAAGCATGATCAATTGAAACTTTTTCTGGGTGTTTCTTTTCAATGAAACTTGAAAGCTTCTCCCACATTGCCAGCATGTCTTTAATTTCACTTGTAGAAATCACTTCCACCGACTCTACCTACTCCTCATTACTAATCTCTTGCAGAAGCTCCATATGTTGCATCATCTATAGCTCCTTCAACTCCTCAGTTGAGAGTTCCTCGTCATGTTCCTTGACGAGCTCGTTTACGTCACCCTCATCTACCTCCAGACCCATTGACTTTCCGAGGGACACAATCTCCTCCAATGCTTCTACCTCAGTCTCGGTATCTGGTTCAAATCCTTCGAAGTCCCTGTCTGCAACAACATCAGGCCACAACTTTTTCCATGCCAAATTCAAGGTTCTTCTTGAAACCTCTTGCCATGCCAAGTCAATAATGTGTAAACATATCACGATGTTGTAGTGATCTTTCCAAAACTCTTGAAGGGTTAGAATTGTATTCTCAGTCACCTCAAAGCAGCGGCAGAACAAGTGCTTTGTGTAAAGCTTTTTAAAGTTGGAAATGACCTGCTGATCCATAGGTTGCAAGACTGAAGTTGTGTTGGGTGGGAGGTAAGGACTTTCACAAATTTAAACTCATCGAGAATGTCATCTTCAAGACCAGGTGGGTGGGCTAAAGCATTATCAAGGATTAGTAATGCTTTCATCGGAGTTTATTTTCTTGAAGATATTTCTTCACCCTGGGACCAAAGACGAGATTTACTCATTCAATAAAAAACTGCCACGTAACCCATGCCCATGTAACCATGTGGCATTGGCGTGCCACATAAGCTGCAGTTTTTCTTTAAGAATCTTGTGAGTCTTACAGGCTTGAGGATTTTCAGAACGATACACTAGCAGTGGCTTTACTTTATAGTCACCGCTAGCATTTGCACACAATGCAAGGGTCAGATGGTCCTTCATGGGTTTATGGACTGGTAGCTTCTTCTCCCCTGCGGTGATGAAAGTCCTCCAGGGCATTTTTTTCCAAAAACAATCCTGTTTTGTCACAGTTGAACACTTGTTGGGGGATGTAGCCTTTCTTTGCAATAAGCGCAGCAAAATGTGCAATGTACTCCTCAGCTGCCTTAACGTCAGCACTCTCAGCTTCACCATGCCTCACCAATGACTGGATGCCATATCTCTTCTGGAAATTTTCAAACCAGCCATGACTAGCCTTAAACGTATCTTCTGCTGCCTCTTTTGAGGTTGATGGTTCTATCTTCTTCAAGTCACCATAAATAATATGTGCCTTTTTGCATATTACAGTCTCCGTCACTGTGTCTCCTGCCAGCTCCTTTCTCTTTCACCCACACCAGCAGAAGCTTCTCCATTTCTTCATGGATATTTGTCCTTAATTGGGACAGAATTATAGTTCCTTTCACTGGATTTGTGCTTTTGATGGCATCCTTCTGTTTAAGGATGGCACAAATTGTAGATGTATTGTGGTTGTACAGCCTTGCCAGTTCAATCACTCGTACACCACACTCATGTTTTCTATTATTTCTTGCTTTACTTCTATTGACATCATTCTCTTCTTCTTCTCACCACTGTCCTTTACACTCACTTTCTTCGGCCCCATGATAGCACACAGAAAAACTTAGTAAATAATGCAAAAATGATGTAAGAACAAATACAGAGCACAAGATTCGACTTGATTCTGCGGGTAACACAAGACAGAACAAGATGCTGGTGTTTTGCTGCCGATACTGGACCCGTGCACCAACGCATTAACTAGTGGCAGCTTCCTAAATCATGACTTGTATCTCGGAATTTATTTTATTTATTTATTTTTATTATTATTATTATTTTTGTATTTTTCTAAAGCTGGAAATGGGGAGACAGTCAAACAGACTCCCGCATGCGCCCGACCGGGATCCACCTGGCATGCCCACCAGGGGCTGACGCTCTGCCCACCAGGGGACGATGCTCTGCCCATCCGGGGCGTCGCTCTGTTGCGACCAGAGCCACTCTAGCGCCTGAGGCAGAGGCCATAGAGCCATCCCCAGCGCCCGGGCCATCTTTGCTCCAATGGAGCCTCGGCTGCAGGAGGGGAAGAGAGAGACAGAGAGGAAGGAGAGGGGAAGGGGTGGAGAAGCATATGGGCGCTTCTCCTGTGTGCCCTGGCTGGGAATCGAACCCGGGACTTCTGCATGCCAGGCCAACGCTCTACCACCGAGCCAACCAGCCAGGGCTGTATCTTGGAATTTAACTCAGATCTTAAACAAAAATATGGACTGTGTCGTAGCTCATATCTTAAAAAATTTGGATATTGGTATGCTCATATCTCAAGGTACCACTGTACAATTCTGGACGAACATGGAAGAGCTTAGAAAATTCACTAGCAAATAAAGGATTAAAAAAAAGAAGAAAAATTTGCCTCCACCACATGCATCGCTCAGTATCAGCAAAATTCTAGATTTACCCTATGTATTGCTCCATCATGGTATCTCCCTATTATTTTACAATTATCTCTTGATAAATGTAGATTTGAAGAAAATAACTTAAAGTCAGGAACTTTCATTTTCATGTTACTGACTCCAGAACAGCACATCAGTCTAACAGTTTGCTAGCTCATTATTAGAAGCTCTCTGGAGTGGTTCCAAGCCTCAGTTTCATCATATATAAAATGGGTTTATACTGCCTACCCCAGTGGATTGCGATGAATGGAAGCTACAAGATAGGCAAAGTATGTAGTTCAGTGACTTGGACATATTACACAACAAATGGCAAGTGTTATAAGGTACTAAACAAATGAATGTATAAAATGTATAATGCACTGAACTATGATTGCCAGAAGACATAAAATAAGAAAAATGATCAGCCCTGGACCAACCCTGGTCTTGAGAAACTCCCAGTCCTCATATAACACAGCACTCACTGCTGATGAAGGGTACTACAGGCAGAGCAAGGATCAACCCTGACAGTTTCCCCTGGGGAGTCTATCCATGACTGACCTCAGAGATGAACGATTGATATAAGAACCTTTTACAGTTACTGCCCTGAAGATGCCCACCAAATTCTCTGTGCTTTCAGTCCCATCTTTCATCATCTCTAGTTCTATTTATTTCTAATTTAAATATTAATACTTTCTCTTCACAAATTACCTAAAGTATACAAAACCATCTCTGACTTAAGCTGAATTTTTAAACATGTATTTAAACCATATGGCTTTATTTCCACAGTCCCGTCACACTGTCAAATAGAAAAGAACGAGTGAATGAATAAGCAAAAAGAAATTAAGGAAGAAAGAAGAAAAGAAAGGAAGAGGAAGGAACAGCTTAGGAAGTTCATAAAATCCAAAGTACTGCAGTCTGAAATTCATGGTAACAAAATATAGGACAAGAAGAAAGAAAACACTTTTGAGATTAGTGCAAAAGGTATCACAAATGATAGACCTGCTTATAGTGATGGTTATGGCAAACTGAAGTTCACCGTGCAAAGAGGAGAAAGTGACTGTAATCACTTGGGCAGACTCCTTCATTTATCATCTCATTTTACAGATGAGATAACAGAGCTTTGACACATAAGATGATTCTGTCCATCATTATGTATATTTGAAGTGTGGTCCATGGACCAACAGTATCAGTGTTACCTAGGAATTTGTTATAAGTACAGAATCTCAGGCCCCCATTGAGCATACTCTGAATTTTAACAGACTCTGAATTTTAATAAGTCTTTATGTGGTTAATCTGTACATTACAGTTTGAGAAGCATAATACAGATAACTTGTTACCAGGAAGTTCATAAATTAGATAATTTAAACTCAGTGCCTTGTTTTCTATAAATTATATGCTTATCTTTGGACTTGTCAGAAAAATTTAAAACCTTTAGTTCTGAATAATCAGTATTTTATACTCAAAACTTCAGTAAATGGCTCTTCGAAGCCCTGAATAAAAAGACTGTGCTACTGCCCAGTGACCAATCAGCTACCATCTCCTCATCTGTAAAATGGAGAGAGTAATAGTAACTAAACTCAGAGGGTTGTAAAGAGGGCTGAGTTAAGGCAAGTAGAGCATTTAGCACAATGCTAAACACAGAGTAAGGCTTAAATGAGTGCTAATCACTAGTGATGATGACTGTGATCTTGCATAGGGTTTGACATGACAGGTGTACAGGTCACTAGCCAACCATTCTCATCTATTCCTGCTGCAGTGAAAGGATTTGTGATGTTATCCAGAGTTAGGAATAAATATAGTCTATGTCCACAAAAGACAGCCAGCAGAAACTCCTTCCCTGGGAAGAAAGATAAAAGTCATCACTCATGAATTACTTCATCAAATGGGGATTAACTTTGTGAGCAACTATAGCCACATAGAGAATTAATAACTTTTAGGTAAAATATGTGAATAAAATTGACAATGTTGATTAATATGTAATTATCAATAACAAGTATTATTCTGTGTAAGACTATTGATTCACAATTCAGAACTGTTTAAAGAACATTTAAAAAATTAACAAATGTTAGATTATTGAATAGTCAATTTAATGCACTGACAGTGAATTTTACTTTGTGGGAGGTGGCAGACATATACACAAGAGCACAGAATGAGCCCAGCTGGGGGAGCTGGAGCAGGGGACACATATCTCTTGTACAGAATAAGACAACGCTTGGATGATAAAGACACCAGCTTGCTCATTCACTTATTTCAAGCACTGATTCAGGTTGGGTAAAGAGAGCCACAAAAAACAAGTATTGAAGACAAAAAAAAAAAAAAAAAAGCCAAGAATCAAAATCACACTATAACTTGAGTTTCCTACTTATTACATTTAAACAGTAGTCTTCAAGGTATTTAGGAGAGAATGGCAAAGATGAGGCCTTGGGTGAAATAAATCAACTAGCACCTAGAAGAGGGCCATCACAGCTAACTGGATGGAATTACAAGACCACGGAGACTACGCAGAGGAAGATCCCAGAGAAGCCAAGAGAGCCTGAAGCAGTCTAAGAGGCACTGAAGGAGATGAGAGAAGAGAAATTTCTGCCTCCTGCCAGTCCCACACAATACGATCCCAAACGGCACCCAGGATGTCCAAGCCAGGGACGCCACAGCGCACAGTTGCTGGCAGACCTTTTCCCCAACACTGGTTCCCTCCCCTCCACTCTGGGGAAGAGTCTGCATAGTATTATAATCATGTTAACTATTCTTCTTAAGACAGGCCAACACTTAAGTGACAAAATGAGTCTCTTATTACCCTCATATACATAACCATGACCACAATAGTTAAAACTCGCCAACATTTTCATACTATCTATATCACTTATAACTAATAACAAAATCTGTTCTGTTATATCTGAAGGCAAGCAATGTGCCATGATGAAAATGAATATATAAAGGTACGTGTGATAGGCTGAATAATGGCTTCCCAATGGTACCTATGTCCTAATCCCTAGAACCTATAAACATATGACCTTACATTCAAAAAGAATTTCACAGATGCAGTGAAGAAAGGATCTTGAGATGTCAAGATTATTTTGAATTATCTTGGTGGGTTCCATGTAATAACAAGAGGCCTTGTAAGAGGGAGAAAAAAATTCAGGGGGAAGGTGATGTGACACAGAAGGAAAGAGAAGAAAAAAGGCAGAGCTCTTTGCAAGGAACAAGGACAGCCCTTGGCTCAGTGGTGGAGCGTCAGCCTGGCGTGCAGGAGTCCCGGGTTTGATTCCTGGCCAGGGCACACAGGAGAAGCACCCATCTGCTTCTCCACCCCTCCCCCTCTCCTTCCTCTCTGTCTCTCTCTTCCCCTCCCGCAGCCAAGGCTCCACTGGAGCAAAGTTTGCCTGGGCGCTGAGGATGACTCTGTGGCCTCTGCCTCAGGCGCTAGAATGGCTCTGATTGCGGCAGAGCAACGCCCCAGATGGGCAGAGCATCACCCCCTGGTGGGCATACCGGGTGGATCCTGGTCGGGCGCATGCGGGAGTCTGTCTGACTGCCTCCCGGTTTCCAGCTTCGAAAAAATACAAAAAAAAAAAAAAGAAACTGGCAAAGGCAGGGCATGGATTCTCCTTGAGCACCTCCCAAAGGACCCCGTCTGTTGATACCTTGACTTGAGCCGGTCAGACTGGTTTTGAATTTGTGAGCTCTACAACCGTAAGATGATAAAGACATACTTTAAACTGCTAGGATTGTGGTAATTTGTTAAATCAGTAATAGGAAACTAACCAAAAATATAATTAATAGACACTAATTATAGTATAAGTGAATAATTAGGAAATGGCTTTCTGTGACCTACAAATGACAAAGTATTTTGCAGATATATACTTTTTTCAGCAATCAAAGCTGAACTGTCCTGCCAGAAGTCTTTAAGTTTATTATACAAGAGCAACTATATAAATTATAGAACAGTGCACTGATTTTCAACTTTGAAGGCAGAAAAGATTTTTAAAATGATACTTCATACAAGAGACCCATAGTCTATTCCTAAAGATCTCTGTGTCTCCTAAGAGAAGGCAATGTGAGTACAGTGAAAACTGGACTTCAGCCACTAACGTGTGGCAGCAGCATGCTCCTCACCCACACTGCCCAGCACACTGCAGGGCACACTGCTTTGTGCTGTGCTGGCTGCTGTCCCATCCATGTTTGACGATTACACAAATGACATTAAATAAAAAATTAAATGAGAAAAACTTAGATACTTAGCTGGGTTTTACTTTTGATTATTTAGATGAAGTATTATTCTAAATTTACCTAGGAGGACCTGGTACTAGATTAAAAATAAATAGTTTACATTTTTAAAAATGGGATATTTTAAAAGGCCATTAAAGATGAAACTAAAAAATTAAATTAATGATAGGAAGTTCCAGTCTTGAAACAAGTCAGACAGAGAACGACAAATACCATATGATTTCACTTATATGTGGAATCTAAAACACAAAGCAAACTAGAAACAGGCACACAGACATGAAGAATAAGCTGATGGTGGCCAAAGAAGAAGGGGTGAAAGAGATGAGAATTAAAAACAAAAAGAAGACTATTAAAATAAAAACAAAATATTATACTGATAAGAGGCCCACTTTCGGTTAAGATGCAAAAGGTTGTAAAAATAAAAATTCAGTCCCACTATAATAATGAAAAAAACCAATAAATTAAAAAAATATCAATAGTATTAGTCATATAAGATATTGAAGAGATCAGTCTAAACAAATGGAACTCTGAAGGGAGATGAGCTCTTCCAGGGTGAACAGACATCAGGGCTGCTTTCACCACTGGGGCCTGAACAGTCAGGAGGGCAAGCATGCTCTTGGTAAAGAAAATTCGCGGGAATAAGGAGAAATGAGCCAAACTTTTATCAGCCAATCACTGGCTGGTGTGGCAAATTGGAAAATGGAGAGACAGCCCGCACTGCAAGCCCATTCTTCATAATATTTTTGCTTAGCAAGTACTAGTGTGGAAGGAGCTACCAACTGAGTGGAAAGCCGAGAGAGAGATCTGATAACCTCACGTGCACAGTTCCAAAACTGCTGCAGGGCCAGATCTCACCATCTCAACAAACCAGATGTGAAAACCAGCTCCTGACTAGAAATAAGAGATCTGGCCTAATCTCCTTGGTTGTCTGACAGGAGAAAGGGTAAAGCTTTCTGAGAAAAAACATTATCTACCTCAGCTTCTGTATTTTTTTAAACATAATTTTAAAAGTAAGACAAGTGAAAACGCAAAAAGTGTGACCCATAAGAAGAATAAAGAATACAAAAATAATAAATAATTAAATGCCTAAAATAGAGGACTTGAAAATAACTATTATGAATATGCTAAAGAATTTAAGGAAAAATGTACAAAATGGGTGAGAACATGGAGAATTTCATCAGAGTAATAAAAACACTTAAATGAAAACAAGTAGAAATGGTAGAATTGAGAAGTACAACATCTGGAATGATTAATTCACTGGACAGGCTTAATGGTTAACTGGACACAATAGGAAAGGTTAGTAAACGGAGATAAAAAAAATAAAAACTGTCCAAAATAAAGCACAGAGTGAAAACAATCAATGATTAAAAAAACAAACAAACAAAAAAAAAAACAACGCCCTGGCCTGTTGGCTCAGTGGTAGAGCGTCGGCCTGACGTGCAGGAGTCCTGGGTTCGATTCCCTGCCAGGGCACACAGGAGAAGCATCCATCTGCTTCTTCACCCCTCCCCCTTTCCACTTCCAAAGAGGAAGCTCTTTGTCTTTCTCTTCCCCTCTCACAGCCAAGGCTCCATGAGCAAAGTTGGCCCAGGCGCTGAGGATAGCTCCATGGCCTCTGCCTCAGGTGCTAGAATGGCCCTGGTTGCAATAGAGCAACACCCCAGATGGGCAGAGCATCACCCTCTGGTGGGCATGCCGGGTGGATCCTGGTCGGGCGCATGCCAGAGTCTGTCTGACTGCCTCCCTGTTTCCAACTTCAGAAAAAATACAAAAAAAAAATACAAAAAAAAAAAAAATACAAAAAATAAAAAACAAACAAACTTGAATATGAGTTCTATGGAATAATACCAAATGGTCTGACATACATAAAGTTGCAGTCTGAAAAATTTTTTTAAACATGGAGTAGAACTGTTGGAAGCTGGATAGTAGATGAGAATTTTCCATGGCAGTTGAAAGACAATGCAACACAAGCTGGGTAACAGACAGAAAATTATACATAGGTCATACTGCTGAACACCAAAGTGGAAGATAAAGGCAGTGAAAGGCCATCTTTAACGAGCTGAAAGGAAAAAAAATAATCATAAAAATTGGCCACCTAGACACCTATATTCAGTGAAAATATTCTTAAAAAATAAAGGCGTTTCTAGATAAAACAATGCTGAAAAGAAGTCATGTTGTATTACAACAACTATTAAAAGTGCTTCAGATTTATGGGAAATGAACACTGCTTAAATTAAGGTCAGAAGAAAGGAATAGTCAGTGTGGAGCAGACTTACAAGGAAATACAGAACAATATAGTTATAAATTTCTTTAAAAGACAATTGCCTATATGAAACAAATAGAGCAATATATGATGGGGTTAAAATATATGAAGAAATAAAATAAGATGATAATACAAATAAAAAGGAGGCATAAAAAGAATTACACTATTGTAAGGTTGTTAATTGAATTTGTGTAATAGTTACTCATGGCAAAGTGAGCTGAATTAACAATGCATATTATAATCTAGAATAACCACTTAAAAATAATACAAAATGGGCCCTGGCCGGTTGGCTCAACGGTAGAGCGTCGGCCTGGCGTGCGGGGGACCCGGGTTCGATTCCCGGCCAGGGCACATAGGAGAAGTGCCCATTTGCTTCTCCACCCCCCCCTTCCTCTCTGTCTCTCTCTTCCCCTCCCGCAGCCAAGGCTCCATTGGAGCAAAGATGGCCCGGGCGCTGGGGATGGCTCCTTGGCCTCTGCCCCAGGCACTAGAGTGGCTCTGGTTGCGGCAGAGCGATGCCCCGGAGGGGTAGAGCATCGCCCCCTGGTGGGAAGAGCGTTGCCCCTGGTGGGCGTGCTGGGTGGATCCCGGTCGGGCGCATGCGAGAGTCTGTCTGTCTCTCCCCATTTCCAGCTTCAGAAAAATACAAAAAAAAAAAAAAAAAAAAAAAAAAAACAAGAAAAAAAAAATACAAAATGGTGAAACTAAATAACAGTAAGAGTACTAAAATGGAATATAAAAACAAACATCTCCCTCTAAAAACTGCAATTTCCAAATAAAGAAATAAATAAAAGGGAGAAATAGGGGGAAAAAAAAGGATAGATAATAGAATTAAGCCCAAGAATATCTCACATAATTATATTAGATATAAGATTTATTCAACACTCAAATTAAATATGAGTTAAAAAAAAGGACTCAACTTAATGCTGTTTTATAAGAGATACACTTTTAATAGACACAGTGACAGTAAAATGTAGAAAAAGGTACACATTACAAACACTAATCATAAGAAAGCCAATGTCTATATTAGTGTCAGAAAAACTAAACTTTAAAAGTATGATCAGATATAAAGATCAATATTTCATAATAATAAAATAGTCATTAACAAAGCCCAAACTGGTTCTCTGCTTAGACTAATGAGCTTGATAAATCTTTTTTTCCCGCATATAATTTCTGAAGGTTTATGAACTCCTGTGGGGTATTTATGGACCTCTATATAAAACCTCTTTTCAAATTCATGTTTTTTGGGGGTTTTTTTGTATTTTTTTCTGAAGTTGGAAACAGGGAGGCAGTCAGACAGACTCCCGCATACGCCCAACCGGCATCCACCCGGCACGCCCACCAAGGGGCGATGCTCTGCCCATCTGGGCAGTTGCTCTATTGCAACCAGAGCCATTCTATCTCCTGAGGCAGAGGCCATGGAGCCATCCTCAGCGCCCTGGCCAACTTTGCTCCAATGGAGCCTCGGCTGCAGGAGGGGAAGAGAGAGACAGAGAGGAAGGAGAGGGGGAGGGGTGGAGAAGCAGATGGGTGCTTCTCCTGTGTGCCCTGGCCGGGAATCGAACCTGGGACTCCTGCACGTCAGGCCGATGCTCTACCACTGAGCCAACCGGCCAGGGCTAATTCGCGTATTTTTTAATCCAGTAATTTTCTTTTCAAGTACATGACCCCTTCAATTCTTAAAAACCATTTTTACTGTTATTTACTTGATTCTTACAAGTCATTTTACCTGAAATTGCACCTTCTGGTTGATATCAGACAAACGGAACTGCTTCAGGAATCGCTCATCCTCACTCCAGAAGAGGCGGATGTCAGGTATGTCATAGAGGATCATGGCCAGTCTTTCTAATCCTAGGCCAAAGGCCCAACCAATCTTATCGTGAGCACCAGCTACAATTGGGAAACAAAACAACTGATTTAAAAAAACCATAAAGAGTTCACAGGTATCTAAGCAGTAACATTACTGAGTGCCTCCTAGTGGCCAGGCATGGGGGGACCTTGCAAGAAGACAGCCACTCTTAGATTCTTCCTGTTCCCCATGTTCTTTACTTCCCATATTGAGGCACTTTGGAGTCATACTGTCCCTAATATTAACTTCTTTAAAAAATTAAATTTATTTGGGTGACATTACTTAATAGAATCATATAGGTTTCAAGTGTACATTTCTGAAACTTTATCTGTATATATTGCATTGTGTGCCCACCACCCAAAGTCAAACTGTCTTCTAGTTACCTTGTAGGCTCTTTTAAACCTTGTTCCTGCCTCTGATATATATGATTTTTCTGTAATCCTTGTTTGCCCTGATTCAAACATAACTATGCTCATGTTACAAAATCCCTAAGTGGCTTACTAGTAAGCAGATGTGTTCAAAACATGCCACTGTGGACTGTTAACATTCAGAAAATGAATGACAGGCCTTCAAGAACTGTCAATAACATTAAAATACAACTCAAAGTAGTCTTAGAAGAGCTACCTCAATAATACATAGAAAGTGGGCAAGCCAAGATGAAATACATATCTTTACCACTCACTCCTAAAATAGTAGTGTGTTGTTCAGATTACGTCAAAGCCTTGAACACTAAGCGTTTATTTCACTAATCCAAGGCAAAGTAAGACAGTGATATACACTGCTGTAAGAAGGTGAGAGAGTAGTTCATACTGCTGGGAAGGCTGCTGACAAGAGCTCGTGAAAGGAACGTAATTTCAGCTGCACAAGGAAGGATGGGCTGGACCCTGGGGAGGCTCAGATGCCTCAGGATTCCTACCCTTGATGCACATGCGCTGTGTAGATCCCTCCCTTTGAGTGTGGGCGGGACCTGTGAATTACTTTACTTCACATATGAGTCCACCTACGCAAACTAAAGAGATTCTCCTGCTGACTAGAAGTGAGCTGACATGAGGAGAGAGGGCCACCGGGTAGGACGAGGCCTTAAGGAGCTGACCGAGATCCAGAAGCCAGCAAGGACGTGGGAACCTCACTCCCACAGTCACAAGGAAGTGAGTTCTCCCAACAGCCCAGTTCTCTCTCATTCCCTCTTAAATTTAAAACAAAACAACCAAAAAAATGAGACAGTTGCTGCTTTTAGTTTTGGAAATCCTGTCACAGACTTTTATAATAACAATATTCCATTGAATGGACATAGAATAGTTTATTTAATCAGTTCCCTGTTGGTGGACATTTGGGTTACTTATAATCTTTTGCTATTATAAACAATACATCAATAAATGGCTTTATACATTTATAACTTACCATAATTAGGATACATTCTGGTAGTTACAGTAACAAGATGGCACATGCATCTTTAATTTTGATAGTTACTGATATATTACACTCCTTAGGCGAACAGGTTAAAACCCCACACATGAACCTGCAGCAATGTATGAGAGTGCTTGTTTTCCTTTGGTTTTGCTCACAAATGTTATTTCAACAGATGTTTTTATTTTTTCCAATATGGTAAGTAAAAAAATGATAACTTGGTGCATTTTTATCTTGCACTTTTCTTAAGCAAGCTTTTCATTTGCTTAAGGATCATCTTTCATTCTTTTGTGACTGACTTAATTCGCCCAATTAAAAAATTATATTGCTGCTCGTTTTCTTACCTACTTCCATTCTGTTCTTGATTTAGAAAAACTTTCTGGTTACAGAGAAGCAAATGAGGGTAACTGATGAAAGGAGCAAAAAAGCTAAATGTTAAGTAAAATCAAATTCCCTAAATCTACTGTTCATTCTGTTACTGGCTCTAAGTGAGGTGATTTTATCTAAATTTTTATAAGATCTAAATGATTTAATAATCGAAGAAAAAGCCTCACTCATTTTTTTTATTTTAAAAGTCTATAACAATTACAAAAAGAGATGTTTTAAAACTATTACCCATTATGATCTTTGAATATCACATTTTGTTTTTATCTTTTACAATGTAATCCTTATTTGTACCTTATGCCAACTATATCAACTATTCAACAAGCTACATGAAATGGACAAACTCCTCAAAAAAACCCAAACTACTCAAGCTTATTAAGAAGAAACAGATACCCTATATCAATTAAAGATATTGAATATGTAGTTAAAAATCTTCCCACAAAGAAAACTTGAGTCCCAAATGGCTTTACTAGTGAATCTTGTCACAATGTTGACAAATAAATAGTACTCATTCTACAAAACTCTTCCAGAAAGAAAATAAAATTTTATAAGGCTAGCATTGCCCTAAAACCAAAGCCAAATAAAGACATTACAAGATACGTCATGAGCATACAAAACTAAAACCAAAAAACTAAACTAAAAACATTTACCAAAATATCAACAATCTCCATCTAGTAATACATGACAGGACACTGCATCATGAGTGGATTTATTCCAGGAATGCAAGGCTAGCTCACCTATGAAAATCAATCAATGTAATTCACTATATAAGCAGGTTAAAAAAGAAAGCATATGATCATCTCAATAGCTATGGAAAAAGAAAGTGACAAAATTCAACATACATTCATTATAAAAACTCAGCAATTGAGGAACATAGGGAACTTCTCCAATCTAATAAAGACACAATAAAAAGCAAACAGCTAATATGATAATGTTGAAAGACTGTTGCTCTACCCTCAGGGTTAGGTTGAAGACAAGGATGTCCATTTTCAATACTTATTTCTATTAACCTGTCTTCTAAGCCTTTGAAAAAAAAAGTAAAGCAAAAACAAAAACAGATTAATAAACTGGAACGTAAAATGTAAAACTATCTTTATTTGTAGATGACATTGTTGTCTATATAAAAATTCCTAAGGAATATATTTCAAAAGTAACTAAGATGTGAGTTTAGTAAGATCACAGTATAAAAAAATCCATTGCATGCATGACTCTGAAGCCTCCTGGCTCTTAGGAGAGCCAGGCTGAGACCCTCTTCTGAAGATAGGAGACTGGCTCTACCTGAGAGGATCCAACGCTAAGGCCAGTGAGGGGGCCCCATCAAGCACACGAAATCCTAACCTTCTTGTGCATCAAAGCTTAAGAACTAGACTTTCATTAGGAACAGGGATCAGCTGGACTCCAGCTTCCTGCCACCTTTCCAACCTTTTGATTCTCACAGTCATTCTTATCAAAAAGCTTGCTTGTTACAATCAGTTACCTTGAAGAGTTGCAAGAAAGAATATGGCATCAATTTGCTGAGCTGTACCAAATTCTACCTTTGAAACACTTTGGCTTGGTCCATCAAGAGTTGCTTCTGAACTGCACCCCTGCCTTGTACAGGGTATACTCCTCATCAAGGGTGCTTCATGTAATTAATCACAGTGAGGCTTCATGAAATAAACTGAAATTGGATCTAAGAGAATGCCTAACTAAGTGGGAACAACTGGACTGTTTTCTATTTTAAGGATACCCTGAGTTACATAACAGATCACAATTCATGCCTTACTTGGAGCCCATGGAAGCTAAGAGCTGACTGCAGGTCACCTCGACAACTGTACAAGTGTCCAGGGTACATCTCTCTTGTGACTCTTGTTCCAGTTTTGTTTTATCCTTATTTCCTTTGTCCTAGTTATCTCAACTGTTTATTTTATCCTCTAGTACATATTTCCATACAGCACTTCAAACTCTTTATGGAAGCAAGTGAGCCATAAATCAACGACACTAGAAGAAAGTGTCAGCCGAGGCATGTGTAACTCTCAGGTTGTAGGCAGCACTCCTCAGCTGTAACTTGTGGCTAGATGCCTAAGAGCTGACAGAGTTTTCAGCAGCATTTTTTCCCCATTCCAATATTAGAGAGTCCCAGTGAACTGGAGTCCACAGAGGAGAAAACGGACTGTAGAGAAACATCTTCAATTAAACAGAATATTCAGGATGGGCAGCAATTAGGTATTCGTATCAATGCAGTTTTTTACTAAATTGAGCATCCCATGCAGGAAGAAGAAAAAGGTTTTGTTGTTGTTGCTAAAAATCTTTCTAAGAAGGTTAGCCCATATAGAGAAGAAAACTAATGTGAGGTAAGAGGCCAGGGATGGGAAAGAAGAGGAAGAAGAGGGAGGGGGCAATAAAAAAGGTGAACAGTAAGAAGTCATCAGTCTGAAAGTGGAGAAACTTAATTATCTTGAAGCCTAAAACCATCTAATCCTCTGATTTGTTCCTTCTACAGTAGATGGCCCTCCTGGCTCTGCCTCAACAGCTGCAGAAGGAGAAGCACTAGCCATGCATGTAGCCTCTGCTCTGCATCTCCAAACAGAGACCCTGTGGGCACGGGACATCTCAGAGTAAGGAGGCTAGACTGGTGGTGGGTTGCGGTGGGGAGCAAACAGCACTGGAGAACAGGCTGAAAATGGGTGCTGCTGCTCCACATGCCACCTTGGAAGGCACAGGACATCTGTGCTGTCTCTGGAAGTCACTGGGGGTGTGTTGGGGTAGACAGTTTTCAAGCCTCCGTCTGAAAGGTCTTTAGAAAGATCACTGTGCCATACAGAAAAGATCACATCACGAAACATTTAACAGGATTGAGAATGGACAGCTGTTAGTTATGAGACAGCTCTATATACAATCAAACAAGTATTTGAGCTGCACCAAGGCAAGTGAAGCCAACATGCCTTCATATCAATTGTGTGATGATCTTGAGCTACAGAGAAAAGGTAACATCATACAATGATGCTTTTGTCAGGCAATAAAAGAAGATGAAGAATTTGAAGAAAATTTTAAAAATTTCAAATGGTATATCTTATGTTTAAGTGATTATCCCTCAATTTCCAAGAAAACATAATTAATATTTTCTGAAAGTTAGAAAGCATGCAGTGTTTAACACTCATGAATGAATAACAGAAACTCTCATTCATTGCTGATGGAAATGTGAAAGGGACAGCCACTTTGGAAGACAGTCAGGTGGTTTCTTATAAAACTAAACATACTCTCACTAAAAGATTCAGCAACTGCATACCTTGGTATTTACCTAAAATAACTGAAAAACTTATATCCACACAAAAACCTATACACAGATATGTATAGCAGCTTTATTCATTACTGCCCCAAACAGGAAGCGACCAAGGTGTCCTTCCATAGGCAGATGGACAGATAAACTGTGGTATATCCAGACAATGGAATGTGACTCACTGCTAAAAAGAAATAGGCTATCACACTATGAAAAGACATGGAGGAAACTTAAATGCATATTACTAAGTGAAAGGAGACAATTTTAAAAGCCTAAATACTGTATGATTCAAACTACATGACATTATAGAAAAGACAAAACTATGGAGACAGTAACAAGATCAGCAGCAGGCCAGGCCTAAGGTGGGGGTCAGGGATGATTAGGTGGAGACAAATACTCAATATGATATTACAATGACACATACCTGTCGTCATACATTTGTCTCGACTCAGATAGTATACAACTGCTAGAGCGAACCCCAAGGTAAACCATGGACTTTGGGTGATTATGATCTGTCAATTTATGTTCATCAATTGTAACAAATGTACTACTCTGGTGGGGAATGTTGATAATGTGGGGAGCCGAGTAGGAGCAGGGTTGTATGGGGGATCTCTGTATCTTACTTACAATCTTTTTGTGAACCTAAATCTTCTTTAAAAAAAAATAGCCTTTAGAAAAAGAATGGGGGAGAAAAAGAGAGAAAGGGAGGGTGAGAAAAAAATCCACAGAATGGGAGAAAAGATTTGCAAATCATGAACCTGGTACAAGTTTACTCTTCAGGAACAGAACTCCTACAGCTCAACAAACAAACAGACAACCCAATTTTAAAATAGGCAAAAGACTTGAATAGATATTTTTCCAAAGAAGATATACAATGGTCAACAAGGACATAAAAAGATGCTTAAAATCAATAATCATTAGGGAAATGCAAACCCAAACCACAATGAAATACCACGTCACGCCTGCTGGGATGGCTATAGTACCAAACAAACTAACAAATAACCTGGAAAGTTTTCACCAATTGGAGCCCTTGTGCATTGCTGCTGGGAATGTAAAATGGTGCAGCTATCAAAAATGGTTTGGTGGTGCCTGACTAGGTGGTGGCGCAGAGGATAGAGTGTCAGACTGGGATGCGGAGGACCCAGGTTTGAGACCCCGAGGTCGCCAACTTGAGTGCGAGCTCATCTGGTTTGAGCAAAGCTCACCAGCTTGGACCCAAGGTCGCTGGCTTGAACAAGGGATTACTTGGTCTGCTGTAGCCCCACGGTCAAGGCACACATGAGAAAGCGATCAATGAACAACTAAGGTGTTGCAACGAAAAACTGATGATTGATGCTTCTCTTCTCTCTCCGTTCCTGTCTGTCTATTCGTATCTATCCCTCTCTCTGACTCTCTCTCTGTCTCTGTAAAAAAAAAAAAAAAAAAGTTTGGTAATTATTCAAATAGTTAAACATAGAATTATCATATGACCCAACAATTCTTATCATCTATCTATCTATCTATCTATCTATCTATCTATCTATCTATCTATCTATCTATCTATCTATCTTATTGATATAGCTATATAGAAATATACAGAGATATTTATAGACACATAGCTATATACACATATATCCAAAAAGAATTAAAGAAAGGAACTCAAGATAACTGTATACAATCTTCACAGCAGCATTACTCAAAATAGCCAAAAGGTGGAAACAACTCAATTCTGTTAACAACAGATGGATGGTATATACATACAATGGAATGTTATCAACTCTAAAAATGGAATGGAGTTTTGATACATACTACAGCATTGAGGAACCTTGAAAAAGATATGATAAGCAAAGGAAGCCATACTCAAAAGTATACATATTATATATGATTTCACTTCCATGAACTATCAAGAATGCAGTTATAGCTTAAGGAATACAGTTTTCTGTATGAAGGGACAAAAACACTTTGGAAATAGTAGTGATGATTGCACAACATTGTAAATCAATAAATGCCACTGACTTGTATATTTAAGTGTAGTTAAAATGGCCAATTTTGTATTATTTATATTTACCACATAAAAATAAAATTTTGAAGGGGCTAAAGATTTACAATATTTGGAAAAAGAAAAATTCTGCGTTCTTCATTTTCTAAAAGGAAAACAGCATTTATTTTTCATTACCGCATCCATCTCCAATGATAATTTACTATTTGATCCACTTTTGCAGCCAATTATTTCAGTGGTCTTCATAAAATGAAAAAACAGCAATAATAGAGCATTTCAAGTTCCTTACAACTTTTAACAGTTTAGGATTTGGCTCATTTTAGAAGTTAACTAAGATTTCACTCTAAACTTTCAATGAAATATAAACTACTGCAAAATAATTCTGTTTAATATTTAATAGCATAACAAAAGATATCTACCAAATGCCCTCTGCTCTAACCACCTGGTCTTCCTGACCCTTCAGAAGTGCAGGTATACTCAACTCTGCACCCCCTGCTGGGCCAGTAAAGTGCACAGGGAATAGTTTTCAAATGTCCGCTTCTCAGTGAGGCCTCCTGACTTCCCACCTAACAACTGTAACCTCTCACCCATCTAGGCTTCCGATCCCCTTACTTACCCTGTCATCTTGTCATCTTCAGAGAATATCATACTCCAAGATACTGCAAGTTTCCATATTTATTTATTGTTTGCTGTCAGACTCTGCTGTTTGCTGATAATCCATGAGGTCAGGATCTTTGCTGACTTTCATTACTAGTTTATCTCAAGTGGCTGAAACAGTGTCTGACATATAAGCAGGTGCTCAGATATCAGCAAGAAAATGAGTGAATGGTATGATGGCAAGGTTTATAGGTTTTTCCACTTTATAATTTACTTGCTTTATTTAAATGAGTAGTAGTGTGAAGAATTTCATACTTAAAAGTTTTCAACACAGGCAGTGCCTATTTAATTTTATATGTGTGAGAGATATTTTTCTATCACATTAAAAGGTGATATTTTAATAGTGGTGCTATTACAGATAGCATTTCTGAAGAGATCTCAGAAAGGAGAAACCTAGAACACAGCAAAGAAATATTCTATTCTGTTCATTCATCGTAACCTTCATCACTGTTCACTGAGCTTTCTCTACACAGGGCAACAGCAGGCACAGGGTCACATCATCCTGGAGACTAGAGACACTATCACTGCTTCCAGGTCAGTATTCCTTCTATTTTCATTTTCTTCCCCAGTGACTGAACTCTTGAAATGTAGACAGCTCCTTTATCCTGAGGCTTCCTTTCATGAGTTGCTTTGTAGCACAGCCAAGCGTCAAATTAAAACTTTAACCTTTTACATATCAAAAAGAAATTTTAAAAATTATATTAAGTACGTTTTTCCTTCTTGTCAATAGTGGGTGATTTCTAGGAATTCTTGACTTAATGAACTGACACTTTCCCCCAATAATTGCCACTAGTAATACTGAAACAACCTAGCTTTTAACATCCGTTATTATAGAAATTTAACAATTACAAAGCATTTCACTTATATTATCTAGATTTTGATTCTCACAATGATCCCATAGGTAATATCAGACTGGTATTTTTTATCCATGCTTAAAAAATAAACACCATCTAAGCAAGATAATGTCTAAGCTTGTTTACTTCAAGTAAACAAGGGAATGCTTGCTCAGATGCATGTTCAAATGTTAACTTAGGAAGGCTGTCTTCAAAGTACTGCACAGCATCAGAAAGTTCACTTCTGTCCGTGAGCTTTCTTCTTTGTAATTTCCAATTTCCTGATCAACTTATCATTACTCCATGAAGGCTAGTAAAATGGCTTACATAAGCACATGCTCAAATATATCAGCTGACTTTTCTGAGTGTGGGGTTTCATCACTTCAAACACGTCTTTCAAACTGATGTTGACAGAGAGTGAACCGATGGGGCTTGTAGTTAGCAGTGGTATTGAACAGAAGCTTCCAGTTCCCTTGGTCATCAGTTACGATGACAGCCACAAAGGAATAGAAGCCCCACAGTAGCCCAGTGTGACACTGAACATCCAGAGGCAGGCCGAGAAAGGCCAGCACAGCTTCATAAATTCTGATTTTTTCTCTTTCCACCACTGACTTAGTCCTTGATCCCTTGCTTTCCAGCTACAATTCTTGAACTGTTTCCTCAGAGACTTGCCTGGATGATTGACTTTGCAAGCTGTGCCCGAAGATCAATCTACCTGAATAATTTCTCTTGTATATATCCTTGGCCCCACACACATCTGTCAATAAGTCCTTCACACCATCCAAACACAGACCTCTTTTAAAAGAATCTTCCCAGGATCAGATTCCACAAATCATGAAAACAGGGGTCCTTGATGCAGTCTGAGCTAGGATTGTGTTCTAATCAACTTAAATAACACCACCACAAACCCTATAACACCAATCTTAAAAAAACTCACTTTGGATCATCCCCTCTTCTTCCTGGGTTCTAGATTCAGTTTTCTGCAGTTTAATAAGGAGATAGCAGTCTCTGGGCATACACTAATGAAGAGTACATAAAACAATTTCCAATGGTTTTGTCCACTGAGGCTCTTCCTTACAGATGTCTCCAGTTTCCCTTAGAGATCTATGCCCTAGGAATGTGCATCCTCCTGCTTCTTGGGCTTTAATTGTGGACAGTGTTGGCTGCCTTCTCAGCAGTCACTGTCTTCTCTGCAGTTTGAATAGCAATGTACCTAACCCAAGTGGAGGCTTCCCCTATTTATCAATGACTGGTCTACAGAAAGGCATGGCCAATGAAATGCAAGTGGAAATCTGCTAGGATGTTCAAGGGTGAAAGTCTCCTCTTGGATTAAGGCCCTAGGGACCTTCCTTTGTGCATTAGATACTATCAGGAGAATATGATGCCTGGAGCTACAGCAGCCAGTACGTGACCAGGAGGTAGCAAGCTCACAAAGGAAAGCCAATGTGTTGAGGAGAAAGGAGGGGGCGAGTTTAAAGTGCCCAGATCTCTCAAAGCCAGCCCTGCAACCTAGAGAGTAGGGCTTCATAGTTTTTTAAACAAGCCAAAAGAGTCTGACTTAAACTACTGCCATCTATGATTTCTGCTTCTCGCTGCCAGATGCGTGAAACAGGCTACACAAAGAATAGGGAAAATTTAGAGAGCTACTTGTAAAGCAGTCCCTGTTGGGGAGACAAGGGTAATTTTAATGCATAAAATCTGGTCTCCTTAATGCCTTCTCTCAGGCTCCAAACAAATAGCAAATTTAAGCTTTTATGTGGGTCTCAGGTTGCCTTCTTTTAAAGTCTAACTAACAATCATGTATCAGTGGGAGATGTGTACACCCAGAGTCTAAATTCAGGATTCTAAGTTCCAGACATGGAAATTAGTATCTTACTAAAGTGATGAACACTCTAAAATAACCAGTGAAAGTAGATCATAAATCCTTAAAAAATTCCAGAAAAACTAAATCAAAAGATGATACAGAGATTCATCCCAAAAGTAAATAAAGACTAACATAGCAATTGGCACTACTGATAGAGAAGTATGACTTCAACCCTTATCAGAGCAAGAAAGTGACCCTGACAAGATAGCCATACATAACAAACTTCAATTATTCCTTCAATAGGTCTAGCAACTAGTATGTGCAGTCATCTGGCCTGCATGCAATACTGCAGACGTCTCCACATGCAGAGTTAGTGTTACTATCTGTCAGGAAGGATATTAACACAGCTATGTCTAGTCATAAACTTCCTTAAGGAAGGAAACTGACAAGCACACGTTTCAGTTCAAGTGCACAAGAAATCAATGATGTCAACAGTCAGAGCAGAGGCAATAAACTCCCAGTGGAAATCACCCTACAGGAGAAAACAGCAGCTCCTAGTGTCAGTGTCAGTGATATCCAGTGTTGAAAATTAGTGACTCTGATTTTGGTTTCTCTCTTTTAAGATCCAAGGGACTCACATGAAATGTTCACTTTGAGCACAGCAAAAGTTACCATCTACAGAAGAGTGGGAACATTTCCACAGAATAAAGATACTTTATGTAGTCATAGCACAGTTATCAAATTTATGAGATTTTACATCAATGTAATACTCGTATCTGAACAGTAGCTAACATTTAAATGTTGTGAATTGTCCCAGTAATGGTCTTGTAGCATCTTCCCCTCCAGTAAAGGATCCAGTCTAGGATTACATCTTGCATTTAGATACCATGTCTCCTTCATCTCCTTTAATCTGGAGCAGCTCCTTAAACTTCCTTCGTCTTATAAGACAGCAATATTTTGCAGAATCCTGACCAATTACTTTCAGAATGTTCCTTAATTTGGCATTGTCTAATGCAGTGGTTCTCAAAGTGTCCACCAGGGCGCACTGGTGCAGCCTAGAAGATTTCCAGATGCACTCTATGGTATTCCAGAGAAATATGTGCCTGTTGGGGACCAAAACACCAACAGGGTTTTTGGAGTTTAGATTTTGGGGGAACAGAGGTGTGGGGAATTGGCTGTAAGCTGACAGTCTGCCCAACCCCCCACCTCACTTGCCTGATTAGGTTGCAAAGGCTGTTAAGCTGTGTTGCTGGATTGTTTACACTACCCCCATGTTCCCGGGAAAGACTGGAGGCAAGTTTCTTCTATCCTTTGTTTGGTGTAAAGTTAAGATGATATGTATGGTGGGGGTTTTCTGCACTCAACACAATTAAGAGTAAAAAGAGAGGAATTCTTCAATGTATTGGAGAGGAAATGAGAGTTTGCCTTTCAAATATATGCCCAAATACTGAAGAAATCACTAGGACACATCAGGCTCATGTTTCTCATGAACACAAGAATGAAAAAACACAATCATGCTGGGACCTGCCGAATTTACTAAATCTTACTAAGAATTTTTCTATATATATAAAAAGATAACTTTTTTTTCGTTTTTAAATTTTTTAACCCTTCTTTTTTATGAATTCAAAAAAGCCTAGCTCCAATAATGTAACATAAAAATATTTTTTAATGTCAGAATAAATTTAATTTTGTCATATTTATTTCTTTTAATTACCATAAAAGCATGCTTGGACTTTATTTTTTTTCTTTAATATTTGACTTAATTATTATAACATATTTCTTAGAAATTTGTATATAGTGTGCCTACAATTATTTGTAGAATTTTAAATGCACCCTGACTTCAAAAAGTTTGAGAACCACTGGTCTGATGTTTCTTCATGATTAGATTCAGGTTCTAGAACACAGTTGGAAAAGTGGCATCACATAAGTGAAATGGGGTCCTGGCCATGTAGCTCAGCTTCTAGAGTGTCATCCCAACATAGTGAGGTTTTGGGTTCTATCGCTGGTCAGGGCACATACAAGAATCAAACAATGACAACATGAATAAGTGGAACAACAAATTGATGTTTCTCTCTCTCTCTCTCTCCCCCTTACTTTCTTTATAAAAATCAATCAATAAAATTTTTTTAAATTGATGTGGGTTCCTTCTCTGCCCCTCTAGGCATCACATCTAGAGACACATCACCCACCTACCCCTGCACCAGGGGTTCCCCAAAGCACTCTTATGTCAGCTATTTCTTGCTGCATAACATACCACTGCAAAACTCAGTGGTTTAGGACAGATATTCATTTAGTTCAATATTGGTTATCACTTTGAACTTAGGAGAAAGTTTTTTCTGTTCACTATTGGGTTTTCTCATGCACATGTGGCCAGCTGGCATTCACATCTGGTGTTGGTGGCCTGTCGGCTGGGACACTGTAGTTCTCTCTCATCAACAAGCTAGCTCAGGTTCATGAACATGGTGGTCAGAGCAATCCAACTGTACTAAGAAGACAAGTTCTAATGTGCAAAGTCTTCAAGCTTCTCCTTGCAGCAAATTTACTACAATTCTGGCCAAGGCAAACAAATGACATGGCCCAATTAAATTTAAAGAGTAGAAAGAATTAATTGTAAGGTTAGAATTTTTAAACCTACTACCCTCATGGAAAATTGATTTTATTGCCCAGAGTTGTTTTTCAAAAACTTTCCTCTCCTAGCTATACCTTGGATTATCAGAAAAATTCCTACTGCACCATCTATTCAGGTATGTAGAATGCCACTATAGCAGTTTATCTTGCAAAGTCTGTTTGACTATTTTATTCTGATGATCATTTTGTTCACTCAACAGATATTCATTTGTACAAAACCATTCAGCATATGCTTCCAGATAAATAATATCACATGAAGGAAGGAGCTGAGAGAAACAATTATCAGCTCACCATGTGTCAGGAAATACTGTCTCATTTAATCCTCACATCAACTCTGTCAGGTCACTATTATTAGTTCCATTTTATAGATGAGAAAACCAAGGTTTAGAGAGCTTACCTAATTTGTCCATGATTACACATCTATCCAGAAAAGCTCTGGCTGCAAGCTACAGATAATATTCTTAAGAGTGGCCTGAATAATAGATGTTGCATTACCATAACAAGGATCCTCAAGGTGGGCATTCCCAAATTCACTACAGCAGCTCAAGGATGGTGTCAAGGAACCTTGTTTTGTTTTCTTTTTCCTATCTTTTTACTCCACCATTCTTAGCTTAGTGCCCATCCTTACTATAGAGATTTCATAACTATAAAATGGCTTGTCCACCTGCAGTCATCACATTCCAGATAAAAGGAGGGAAGGTGTAGTTGTAGGGAGCATTACTCTCATGCCTGTTGCTTTTATAGGGAAACAAAACCTGTCCCAAAGCCCCCTAAACTGCTCCTTACATTTCATTGCCCAGAACTGTGTTACTTGGCCACTCCTATATGCAAGGAAAGGACTGTCTGGTTTCTTAAACTATAGTGTTACATGTCCAAGGGAAGACAGGGCTGGGAATGGCTTCGGGTTGGTCACACAACAACTAATAACTACCAGATTTAGAATACAATAATGTGCAATCCACAGTTCATGTCCTCAAGGAGTGTATACTTTCAAAGTAGAGCGAGAAAAATCTATAAATATCTATGTGATAGGTCCCATGAGTGACAGAAATTAGGTTCTGCAGAACCACAGAGAAAGGGAGGTCACTTCAAGATAGGCTGAACAAGAGTGTTTTGGAAGGGACAGGTGAGGATGGTCTACAATGACATGGAAGGTCTAAAAAGATCTTCCAACAAGGAGAATAAGTTAAAGTAAACACACAGAAGTAGAAACACAAAATAAAGTTGACCAAATTGGCAATAGTACAAGGTAATTAAGATCTTTTCAAAATAAAGAGGGAATAGTCATGCCTTGCTTAGCATTTATTAAGAATTGAAAGCTAAATATATGGACTTAAAAAGAATCAGTCAAGACCTCATATCCCACCTCTGATATATCCCTTTGACTAGACTGCCCCAAATATAGAATTTATATCTTTCCCCCTTTACCTCACATTTCAATCTAATATTTTAGAACTCAAGAAAATTAAGTACTGTTATGCAGTACATTGAAAATAAAATGTCTTGGCCCTGGCCAGTTAGCTCAGTCGGTTGACAGCATCGTCCTGAAACAACAAAGTTGCGGGTTTGATTCCCAGTCAGGGCACACATGGGAGGCAGCCAGAAAATGTGTGACTGAGTATAACAACAATACTTCCCTTCCCTCTCCTTCCTTTCTTCTATCTCTCTAAAAATCAATAAAAATTTAGTGCTGGCCAGATAGCTTGGCTGGTTAAAGTATTCTCCCGGAGCTCAGGGGTTGCTGGTTTGATTCCCCAGTCGAGGCACACACAGGAATAGCTCAATGTCCCTGTCTCTCTCTCCTTGTCACTCTCCAAAAAAGAAAATAAAAGTTCTCATTCAGCAAGTTATTTTTGCTAACAGTTTACTAGCTTTGAACACTTTCCATTTTTTTGTGATTAAAAATTGCTTTGATTATCACATTTTATTTTTAATTGCTTAAATTACATACAAAGCTTCAGATAACAATACATTGCCCAAATTTTCAGGTGAGGCCTTTTAAAAAACAATCTCATTTTAAGTGGACTAAATATGGTCAGTCATGAATGCAATAACCACATTCATCTAAATGTGGACCCTTCATACACCCATTTTCATAAGGTAAGTTATATCCATAGTAGGTAATTAAGAAAACTATCAGAGTTTGTTAGGGTTGAGTTATGTTTCTATTTAGTTCAAATGTATCATTAAGTTTCCTTATTAACAAGAATTATCAAAACAGAGCCACAAGCAAAAAACTAACTAGAACAGAGAAGCATTTCAGGAAGAAGGAAGCAGAAATGGAAGGAGGACCAGTAAATTCTTTGAGCCAAAACTATAGGAGTACTGTGGCCTGAGGAGAAACCTGTAGATGACAGGGTCAGCACAGTCCTTCTCACAGATACCACTGGCCCTTTCTTACTCTGAGTCCAGCTACCACAAAACACAGACTTGCAGGGTCAGCACCAACGCGAGAGCCACGTGGGCCAGCCCCTCGCTACCGGAAGGAAAAGCGCCATTGCTACAGGACTCGCATAACCATTTGGAAAGACTCCTTCTTCCTTTCTGTATGTGAGGGACAGGAAAACCCACTGACGCACCTTTAAACATCTTAACCTGTAGCTAAAATTCCTGAAGTGCTAAGTTAGGTGTACTTGTTTGCTTCTTTCTGTTGTGAAAACAAGGGGTAATACTCGCTGCCTTGTACACTGAAAAGTGTGCTTTCAAATCGCAGAAAAATTGCTTTCCAGAATAAAAGTTAATAGCACTCTATTTCTAGTTACACTGTTATAATTTTTTTAACCATGAAGGGAACTTAATTTAGGGTAATGCCACTGTCACTTAAATATATGAATGATAAAAGAAATGTCAGCTATTCTAATTCCGTAATTCCCAAGTAATGACAATTAATGAAACACTCTTTACTAGTGGGAGTTGTTTTAAGCAGTAGATAAAGGAGCCAGTGAGCCTTTTAAGATTTACTCTCATAACCGAATTGCATTTCTCTTCATCATTATCCAAAATATAATTAAAAGATGACATTTAAAACAAACAAAAAATCAAACTGCATCCCACCCCCAAAGGAAAAGCAGCTGAGAAGCAGCAACTCTACCTCCACAGAGGGCTGACAGTCTCCCAGATAAACTCCTGTCACCAGAGTATAGCTTTTGTGTAGCCTTTGTCAACCTGGAACGTCAATCTCACTTGTCAATACAAAAAGTTCAACAATATTATCATTGAATAATATTGAATAGATGTTAATTGGCTTGTTTCACTTCTGGGGAAACATTCTTTGCCCATTCCAGAAAGAATACTAATCAATAGAAGTATCTTGTAAAGACTTCCATTTTCTACCTCAGTTTGTTCCAATAGTCTAAAATTTATTGCTACGTATGTGTGGTCTTGACTGTTTTAGCATAACTACTTTAGCAACTGCCTATACCATCCTCTAGGGTGGCCCACATAACCTCTTGCCAGAAGTCACATTAATTATCAATACATAAGAAAAAAATTTAAAGCAAAAGTTAAATAGCTTGATCCAATCTATTCCTAAATATCTCAAGGACAAATTAACCAAAACTTTCTAGGCAAGCTCTTTGAACCACATTTTCTTCCTTATTTTTAAACATTCACCTCCTATTCTCTGTCCCTCACTGGCACCCCTACAGTTTTCTTTATAGGACTTAACTCTAGCAGAGCGTTTGGTACTACTGGGCACAGCCCTAATGAAGCCAGAGTAAAGGGTTGATTGGAGGCACGGTGTCAGTGTCCACTCCAGAACTCTTCAAGACCTGAGTCTCTCAGTTGTGTGCAACCACTCATAGCAAAACCTGAAAAAGCATGAATTGTAGTCCTAAATGCCATTGTTCATTCACTTTATAAAGAAATATATATATACCCGGTACATTACACAAAATGCCACCTTCTGGTTTCCCACTGTAGAAAAGCCAGGGATATAATAATAATTCAACTGTAGCGATATTAAGCCTCTAATAGTATTAAAAATACACTGAATGGCCTTGAATGGATAGCTCGGTTGGTTAGAGCTGTGGTCCCCAACCCCCGGACCACGGACTGGTACCGGTCCGTGGGCCATTGGTACTGGTCCACAGAGAAAGAATAAATAACTTACATTATTTCTGTTTTATTTATATTTAAGTCTGAACGATGTTTTATTTTTAAAAAATGACCAGATTCCCTCTGGTACATCTGTCTAAGACTCACTCTTGACGTTTGTCTCGATCACATGATACATTTATCCGTCCCACCCTAAAGGCCGGTCCATGAAAATATTTTCTGACATTAAACCAGTCCATGGCCCAATAAAGGTTGGGGACCACTGGGTTAGAGCTTTGTCCTAAAATGCAAAGGCTGTAGGTTTGATCCCAGTCAAGGCACATATAGGAACAGATCAATGTTTCTGTCTCTACCTTTCTTCCTCTCTCTCTTTAAAGTCAATCAATAAAAAAATTTCTGAAATATACTAGGTGAATTTTTTTTCACCAACATATGATATATACCAATCCAGAAGTTTTTAGTGGTAAGAAAATGAGATAAAGTCAAAACAACCATAACCCCAAGAAGTCAAAAGCAAATCTACCAAGTGTCCTTCAACAGGTGAATGATTAAGCAAATTGTGGGACATCCACACCATGGGATACTAATCCAAGCAATACAAAGAAATGGACTAGTGATAGATGCAACAATTTGGATGAATCTGCAGTGTACTAAGCCTAGTGGAAGCATTAATTCCAAAAGGCTATATACTAGATACTTTCCTTTCTATAAAATTTTGAAACAACAAAATTTTGGAAATGAAGAACAGATTAATGATTTCTAAGGGTTAGGGAAAGCAGAGGGGTGGATACAGTTATAAAATGACAGCATGAAGAATCATGGTATCTTTACTTGGGTGGTAAATACATGATAAAATAGTACTGAACTAAACACACACAAAAACAAAGTAAAACTGGGGAATCTGTGTAAGATCAGTGGATTGTGTCAATGTCAATAACCTGAGTGACACTGTACTATAGTTTGGCAAAATGTTACCATTGCACAACATGGGATAAAGTATATACAAGATCTTTGTTTTTATAACTGCATTTGAATCTACAATTATCCCAAGAAATTTCAATTAAAAACAATAAAGCTCCCTGACCAGGTAGCTCAGTTGGTTAGAGCATCGTTCCACAATGCCCAGTTTGTGGGTTTGATCCTGGGTTAGGGCACATATAAAAATCAACCAATGAATGCATGAATAAGTGGAATAATAAATGCATGAATAAGTGGAACAATGAATAGAAGTTTCTCTCCCTTTATCTCTTTTTTCCTCTCTTCCTCTCTCATAAAAATTGAAAGAAGAGACTAAACTAAGAGGACTCTTCAACCAAGGAACACTGAAGTAACCACACCGAGACTGGTAGGAAAAGCGGAAACGCGGAGAGGGCTGCCCAGCTCCTCGGAGCGAATGGCAGCAGGGAGAGACTTGCGAGGCGGGAAGTGAGTTTAGCAGAGGGAAAAGGGTCCTGAGCCCCAGGAACAAAGCCCCAGCCTGCAGCCCAAGAGCCCAGAAGAGGCGTAAAGACAGTATTTAGCTGGAAACAAGTCAGGATACTGTTTGTGAGAGAGTCTGATTTCTCAGACCCAGGATCCTTCTTAAAGGGACCATGCAGAACATCTCTCTCAAAAACAATCACCTGGGGCTCCTGGGGATGGGGGGAGAGAGGAAAGGACCACAGTAACAGGAAGAGAGTGTAATCTAGGAGGCATAGGGAGAAACATTTTGGGAGATAGCCACCCTAACCCCTGGGACGAGTCACGCCCCAAAGCTGAAGTGAATATTTTCCCCGGAAACAGCAATACCTGCAAAGGGAAGCAGGAGAGCAGCCAAACAAGCTCCCCCGCGGCATTGAGAGCAGAGTCGCATAGAAGGAGGGAGCTTTCGGGTCTACAGTAGTGAGTCTTAGGGTCCGAGCTGCAACGCCCCCACCCACGAGGCTGAGGGCGCACTGGAGAGCGGGCGGCAGCGGGAGACAAAAGCGCAGTTCTGCTGGCAGGGGCGGAAGCCGGCTGGCCATCACTGGGCTCAGGTGTGAGCTCAATCTTGCCCGGCTGGGGAGAAGGGGGCATGCAAAAGCGGACAAGCTCATCTGCCAGTAGCCTGTAATCCAGCCTCTGGGAGAAGGGCGGGAACCCCGGAAAGGGTGGAGACCAGCCCCGGAGCAAGGGCAGAGGAGCACAGCCCTGCCCGCCAGTGCAACCCAGGCTTGCTGTCTGACTTGGTAGACGGCTCCTCCCACGGGGGTGGAGCCAAAAGCCCAGAACAGGCTGCAAGGGCAGGGCAAAAGCTCGGAAACAGGCGGAGACCCGCAGCTGAGCAAAGGTGCTCGCCAGTGCCCTCAGGACCGAGCATAACATCACACACGGGGGCGGGGCAAAGGCCAAGGCCACCAACGCTTGTGCACCAGAGCACGTGATCACAGCCTCTCCCGTGAAGAGAAAATAGGGAGGCAGAGAAATACAACACAAACCAAGAGAAATCCCCAGAAAAGGACCTAAGTGAATCAGATATAACCAAATTACCAGATGCAGAGTTTAAAATAACGATTGTTAGGATGCTCAAAGATATTAGAAGAACCATAGATGGCCACTATGAAAACCAAAATAAAGAGATAACAAATATAAAAAAGGACATTGAAATAATAAAGAATCGGTCAGAAATGACAAATACAATATCTGAAATAAAGAATACAATGGAAGGAATTAAAAGCAGGATGGATGAAGCATAGAATCGAATCAATGAGTTAGAGGACACGATAAATAAAGGCACGGAAGCAGAGAGAAAAAAGAAAAGAGACTCAAAAAGTCTGAGGAAACTCTAAGAGAGCTCTGTGACAACATGAAGAGAAATAACATCTGCATCATAGGGGTTCCTGAAGAAGAGAAAGAACAAGGGATAGAGACTTTGTTCAAACATATTATAGCAGAAAACTTCCCCCAATTAAGGCAGGAAAACATTTCACATGTTCGGGAAGCACAGAGAACTCCATTAAGGAGAAACCCAAAGAAACCAACACCAAGACACATGATAATTAAATTACCAAAGCTAAATGATAAAGAGAAAATATTAAAAGCTGCTAGAGAAAAAAAGACTATCACCTACAAAGGAGCCCCCATAAGGATGACTTGTGACTTCTCAACAGAAACACTTGAGGCCAGAAGGGAATGGCAAGAAATATTCAAAGTAATGTAGAACAAGAACCTACAACCAAGACTACTTTATCCAGCAAGGCTATCATTTAAAATTGAAGAAGAAATAAAAAGCTTTACAGACAAAAAAAAAAACCTCAAGGATTTCACTGCAACCAAACCAAGGCTACGAGAAATGCTAAGGGACCTGTTGTAAACAGATCAAAGGAAAAAAAGAATATAGCAAAAGAGAAAAACAGTTTGAAAGAAAAAAATGGCAATAAACAATTACATATCAGTAATAACCTTAAATGTTAATGGATTAAATGATCTGATCAAGAGACATAGGGTAGCTGCGTGGATAAGAAAACAGGACCCATACATATGCTGTCTACAAGAGACACACCTTAAATCAAAAGATGCACACAGACTGAAGATAAAAGGATGGAAAAAAATATTTCACGCAAATGGAAATAAAAAACAAGCTGGGGTAGCAATACTTATATCAGACAAAATGGACTTTAAAACAAAGACCATAGAGAGATAAAGAAGGTCACTACATAATGATAAAGGGAGCAATCCAAAAGGAATATATAACCATTATAAATATCTATACACCTAATATAGGAGCACCTAAATATATAAAGCAGACTTTGATGGACTTAAAGGGTGAGATCAACAGCAATACTATAACAGTAGGGGATTTCAATACCCCATTAACATCATTAGACAGATCCTCAAGAAAGAAAATTAACAAAGAAACAGCAGACATAAAGGACATATTAGATCAACTCGATTTAATAGATATCTTCAGAACCTTTCACCCTAAAACAGCAGAATATACACTCTTTTCAAGCGCTCATGGTACATTCTTTAGAATAGACCACATGTTAGGGCACAAAAGCGGGCTCAACAAATTTAAGACGATTGAAATCATATCAAGCACTTTCTCTGATCACAATGGCATTAAACTAGAAATCAACCACAATAGAAAAATTGAAAAACATTCAAACACTTGGAAACTAAATAGCATGTTATTAAACAATGAATGGGTTAACATTGAGATCAAAGAAGAAAATTAAAAATTCCTAGAAACAAATGATAATGAACATACATCAACTCAAAATTTATGGGACACAGCAAAAGCAGTCCTGAGAGGGAAGTTTCTGGCATTACAGGCATACATCAAGAAGCTAGAAAAAGCTAAAATAAACAACTTAACCCTGCATCTAAAAGAACTAGAAAAAGAACAGCAAGTAAAGCCCAGAGCTAGTAGAAGGAAGGAAATAATAAAGATCAGAACAGAAATAAATGACATAGAGCTAAAGAAACAATACAGAGGATCAATAAAACCAGGAGCTGGTTCTTTGAAAAGGTAAACAAGATCGATGAACCTTTAACGAGACTCAACAAGAAAAAAAGAGAGAGGACTCAAATAAATAAAATCAGAAACGAGAGTGGAGAAATAACAACTGACACAACAGAAATACAAAATATTGTAAGAAAATACTATGAAGACCTGTACGCCAAAAAACTAGACAACCTAGATGAAATGGACAAATTCCTTGAATCATATAATCTTCCAAAAATCAATCTAGAAGAATCAGAAAACCTAAACAGACCAATTACAACAACTGAGATTGAAAGAGCTATCAAAAAACTCCCAAAATAGAAAAGTCCTGGGCCTGATGGCTTCACAAGTGAATACTACCAAATAGTCAAAGAAGAACTAACTCCTATCCTTCTCAAGCTATTTCAAAAAATTCAAGAGGAAGGAAGACTTCCAAACTCCTTTTATGAGGCGAGCATAATTCTGATTCCAAAACCAGGCAAAGACAACACAAAAAAAGAAAATTATAGGCCAAAATCCCTGATGAACTTAGTTGCAGAAATCCTCAACAAAACATTAGCAAACTGGATCCAGCAATATATGGAAAAAATCATACACCACGATCAAGTAGGATTTATTCTGGGGAGGCAAGGCTGGTACAATATTCGCAAATCAATCAATGTGATTCATCACATAAACAAAAGAAAGGAGAAAAACCACATGATAATTTCAATAGATGCAGAAAAAGCATTTGAAAAAGTCCAGCACCCATTCATGATCAAAACTCTCAGCAAAGTGGGAATACAGGGAACATACCTCAACATGATAAAGGCCATCTATGACAAACCCACAGCCAACATCATATACTCAATGGGCAAAAATTAAAAGCAATGCCCTTAAGATCAGGAAAAAGGCAGGGGTGCCCCTTTCACCACTCTTATTCAACATAGTTCTGGAAGGCCTAGCCACAGCAATCAGACAAGAAAAAGAAATAAAAGGCATCCAAATTGGAAAAGAAGAAGTAAAACTATCATTATTTGCAGATGGCATGATATTGTATATAGAAAATCCTAAAGTCTCAGTCAAAAAACTACTAGACCTGATAAATGAATTTGGCAAGGCGGCAGGATATAAAATCAATACTCAGAAATCAGAGGCATTTTTATACACTAATAGTGAACTGTCAGAAAGAGAAATCAAGGAATCAATCACCTTTGCCATTGCAACCAAAAAAATAAAGTGCCTAGGAATAAATCTAAGGAGATTAAAGACTTGTACTCAGAAAATTATAAAACATTGATAAAAGAAATCAGGGAAGATACCAATAAGTGGAGACATATACCTTGCTCATGGTTAGGAAGAATAAACATCATTAAAATGTCTATATTACCCAAAGCAATTTATAAATTCAATGCAATACCGATTAAAATACCAATGACTTACTTCAAAGACATAGAACACATATTCCAAAAATTCATATGGAAGCAAAAAAGAACACGAATAGCCTCAGCAATCTTGAAAAGGAAGAAAAGAGCAGGAGGTATCACACTTCCAGATATCAAGCTATACTACAAGGCCATTGTACTCAAAACAGCCTGGTACTGGCATAAGAACAGGCACATAGATCAATGGAACAGAACAGAGAACCCAGAAATAAACCCACAGCTCTATGGACAACTGATATTTGACAAAGGAGGTAAGACAATACAATGGAGTAAAGACAGCCTCTTCAACAAATGGTGTTGGGAAAACTGGACAGCTACCTGCAAAAAAATGAAACTAGACCACCAACTTACACCACTCACAAAAATAAACTCAAAATGGATAAAAGACTTGAATGTAAGCCGTGAAACCATAAGCATCTTAGAAGAAAACACAGGCAGTAAGCTCTCGGACATCTCTCGCAGCAATATATTTGCTGATTTGTCTCCACAGGCAAGTGAAATAAAAGACAGGATAAACAAATGGGACTTTATCAAACTAAAAAGCTTCTGCACAGCTAAAGACAATAAGAACAGAATAAAAAGACAAACTACACAATGGGAGAATATATTTGACATAGCGTCTGATAAGGGGTTAATGACCAAAATTTATAAAGAACTTGTAAAACTTAATACCAGGAAGACAAACAATCCAATCCAAAAATGGGCAAAAGAAATGAATAGACACTTCTCCAAAGAGGACACACAGATGGCCAATAGGCATATGAAAAAATGTTCAACATCACTAATGATTAGAGAAATGCAAATTAAAACCACAATGAGATATCACCTCACATCAGTCAGAATGGCGCTCATCAATAAAACAACACAGAATAAGTGCTGGCGAGGATGTGGAGAAAAGGGAACCCTCCTGCACTGCTGGTGGGAATGCAGACTGGGGCAGCCACTGTGGAAAACAGTATGGAGATTCCTCAAGAAATAAAAAATCAAACTGCCTTTTGACCCAGCTATACCACTGTTAGGAATATACCCCAAGAACACCATAGCACTGTTTGAAAAGAAGAAATGCACCCCCATGTTTATGGCAGCATTGTTCACAATAGCAAAGATTTGGAAACAGCCCAAGTGTCCATCAGAGGACGAGTGGATTAAAAAGCTTTGGTATATATATACTATGGAATACTACTCAGCCATAAGAAATGATGACATAGGATCTTTTACAACAACATGGATGGGCCTTGATAACATTATACTGAATGAAAGAAGTAAATCAGAAAAAACTAAGAACTATATGATTCCATACATAGGTGGGACATAAAGATGAGACTCAGAGATATGAACAACAGTGTTGGGGTTACAGGGTGGGGGGAGGAGAGGGAGGGGGTTGGGGGAGGGGAAGGGCACAAAGATCATGCATGGCTTTTCAGCATTTGCCATATTCCCCCCTTAATCTATAGACAGACAGCAAATATTTACGTATGGTGTTCCCACTATAAAGACTGCTGTCTTAGGGACAAATGCTGATAAACTATTTCAGCAGTTCCTCCTTCTTCAAAGACTTATATGTCAACATAGAGCTCCATGTTTCATAGGACATACTCAAGCTCACTCCATGTCCCCTCAGCACAAGGGAATGCCCCCCCCTTTTTTTTGTAGTATTTTTTCTTTTATTTATTTATTTTTTGTATTTTTCTGAGGATGGAGATGGGGAGGCAGTCAGACAGACTCCTGCATGCGCCTGACTGGGATCCACCTGGCATGCCTACCAGGGTTAATGCTCTGCCCATCTGGGGTGTTACTCTGTTACAACCGGAGCCATTCTAGCAACTGGGGCGGAGGCCATGGGGCCATCCTTAGTGCCTAGGGTGGCTTTGCTCAGGTGGAGCCTTGGCTGCGGGTGGGAGGAGAGAGACAAAGAGGAAGGAGAGGGGGAGGGGTGGAGAGGTAGATGGGCGCTTCTCCTCTATGCTCTGGCCAGGAATCGAACGTGGGAATCCTGCACACCAGGCCAATGACTCCGACGGGTCTACCATATCATGCTTTTTACTTAAAAAAATAATTTTACATTTCTTTTGAATGCTGATGAACAGGAGACACCAAATCTTTTTCGCCTGCAAACTACTACCTTCTTTATTAGATCTAGCTAATAACACTGTTTTGTCTTTTTCCAAATAGCTCCAGATATATGGAAAAGATTTATATAGGCGGATGGGGATCCTCAAACCCCTCAGCGAGATCTTCTGAGCATGGCTTTTAAGATACCTAGAGGCAGAAAAAGCCCAATAGAGATCAGGGGAACTACCAGCTTTTAGGATACACCCTTAAAGGCTCCAACGCCCCTAAGGGGTCTCATAGGATGCCATCTGGGTCCTGCTTCAATAGTGGAAAGGAACGTCATTGAGCTAAAGCCTGCCAGGCTTACACGCCTCTGCTGTGAGGAAACAGGGACACTGGAAGGTGGGCTTCCCCCTTGCTCCTCTAAGGGAGGGTTCAGTCTGTTCCAGCCCTGCCCCAGCCACCTATGACCTAACCTTGCCCAGAAAGCTGGGGTTTGCCACTGAAGGCTGAAGGTGCCCAGGGCCGTCGGCCCCATCTATGACACTTGGACGAGCCTAGGGTATTTCTTCCAAGAAGCAGGTAAACTGATCTCATTTGCACAAGGGCCACTTAACTATGTTTTACTGAATAGTCAGGTTTTTTATTCTTCCCTCAAAGATCTCTGTTGTGGGTGTTGATAGTCCTATTTTCTGCTGCTTTGCTTAATATATAGTGTTTCCTTTATCCCTCCTACCTCAATGCCCCACTCATATTTCAGGCTGGGACCTACTCCTAATTTAGAGCTCTCTTTCCTCCTTTTGCCAACTTGTATTATGAATTTACCTTTGCCACCCAGCTTAGTGTATCCCAAGGTTCTCTTTACCTTGCCACAGTCACAGAGCTCCAGGGAAAAGCAACCTGGTCTTAACTCTCCAGGCAGAGGAGAACAGAAGCTCCATATCCACGCATGCTGCAAATGGCTTTTTCCAGTCTACCTGAATCATTACCAGCTAGAAGCAGCGGTCATTGGGACTTGGACATGAGCTGCAAAGTATAGAATGGTGACAACAATTCCAGTGCCATGCGAACTTTTCCTGTGGGGAACTTTCCTGGACTCCTGCTCCATGTGACAGCTCCTAACAGACTGAACTGTGGTTGGGTTGCATTTTTCAGGGATTTGGCATGGTGATGGGGCCAACTTGGACTTGGTGAACATGTTAAGGACACTACTCTTTTATGGATTCTGGCTGTATTGGCCAAGAGTTTGCTTAAAGGCTTTTAATCAATGTAAAAAAAAAAATAGAGGACTGGATGAAGAAGATGGGGCACATATACACCATGGTATACTATTCAGCTAAGAGAAATGATGACATCGGATTACTTACAGCGGAATGGTGGAGTCTTGGTAGCATTGTGCGGGGTGAAATAAGCGAATCAGAACAAAACAGGAACTGCAGGATTCCATACATTGGTGGGACATAAAAGCGAGACTAAGAGGCATGGACAGGAGTGTGGTGGCTACGGGGGGTGAGGGGAGGGAAGGAGGGAGAGGGGGAGGGGGAGGGGTACAGAGAGAACTGGATGGAGGGTGGCGGAGGACGATCTCTCTTCGGGTGATGGGTATGCAACAGAACTAAATGACAAGATAACCTGGAAATGTTTTCTTTGAATGTATGTACCCTGATTTATTGATGTCACCCCATTAAAATAAAAATTTATTTATAAAAAAAAAATTGAAGAAAAAAACAATACAGCAACTGCAGCTATACACATTTGAGAAGGGAAAATTCTGCCCTCCCCCATGGTATCTGGTAAAACCCTTCGTAACAAGGCTGCTGACCATTCTTACAAGTCAAAAGATAGAGATTCTCCCCAGAGCCCTGAAACTCATCTGACGGGGGCCTGTTAGTGCACCGTTCTGTAACTTCTTGCCCTCTCATTCCTTATCCAATCATCCCTTCCCCACTAAACCTACTTGAGTTACACTCAACTATTATTTCTATACCAAGACACATTATTAATAGTCACTTTTTAATTTGGTAAACAGTATTACTGGATCCCTGAATGAAGCTACTTTTCCAGTCCTTTCTTCCCAATGTAAATCTGAGTTCTCTTGGGGAAGGAGCCCCACCTCTTGCCTTTTCCTGAACATCTCTGGGCTCTCGGAAGTCAACAGAGAAGAGGGGCTGGGCCAGGAACAGACCGTTTTCTGGATCCGGGCAGTTTCTACGTACGAACAGTTCTCTTGTAGGGGTAAAGGGGTTCCACTTGCTAGGAAGAATGCAAGATTGAGCAGAGATCAATCTCTCAGTAGGTAGAGGCTGGTATTACTTTTCTAGAAATTCCCCAGGAGAGTGTGTAGTCAGAAGATGAATAAATCCTGGCCCTAGCATATTCCACAGAGGCTGCCCCGCACCAACCCTGGGGCCTCTGGCTGCTCCTAGGTGGTGCACAGAGATCTCAGGCCAGGGCAGAGAACTGGGCTGACTGGCCCTTCCTCTCCCCTTGTATTCCTCAAAGAAAGATGCTCTAAGGAAGCTGCAGCCATTGCTATGCAGTTAGCTTAATCACACACTTAATGATTAATCTAAGGAAAAGACAGGTTAAGAGCAGGGATCCTGGATCTGACGACCCTAGTGGGGTGACCAAGCTATTAACCTCTCTCTGACACCTTCCCTATCTGTAAAATGAGGCGAATTAACAGTACCTGCTTCATGGAGCCACTGTGAGGTGTAAATAAGTTATTACAGATAGGGGCTCAGCAGAGGGCCTGGAACAAAGGAAAGGCCCAAGAAAGCTTGTAAGATCTTTATACAGTTTGAGGAGGTAAAGACAGAAAGGAGCAATGAATATACTCCACTTTGAACTTGTGCTTTGCCACAGAGCCTTTACTGTGAACAAACAGTTCATATCATATACTAATAAATCCTCTCATGTCCACATAGGATATCACTGTTGTTTCAACAGAGGTGAATGTGAAATAGAATGTTAAATGGAGTACTTCTCATTGTTAGGAATAAAAGCTAAGAAAGACACAGACAGCGAGATAAATGTGCTCATCAACCCCCTCCATATTTATTAGTAAAAGCTAAGAATTCACTGTGCCCTTAGAGAACTACCCTCTTTGGAGAGTTATACTGGATAACTATCTTTCCTTCCTCCTAGTGGAGACATCAAGGAAGTGGGGAGATTTAAGAAACTAGCTAGACAACCTGGCATCAGATATGACATGGCCCATTCCTGGGGCATTCAGTCATTAGTGGGAATCTCTAAGGAAACCACAAAAGCACCCCCATGAGAAAAAAGTTAGCATCTGGTTATTGGTCACACCCAGAAGTCATCAATGGCAGACTCCAAGTCTACCAGTGATAGAAATCCTGCACTGACCCCACCTCACTTCCTTCTCCCTACGCAGTCCTCCAGCCCTTACTCCCTACTTCACCATCACCACACCTCACATTCTAGGACTCTGCCCCTGTTCTGAGCGGAGAGATGGAAGCTTTGCCATTAGACTGCACTGCACTTGAAAATGACCTGGAAAGTTACAGGACCTGCTGACATTTCACTCTGGGTGAGGAAGAATGATTAGACAGAACTTGTAGAAGGCAGTGGTAGGAAAAATAAACCCATTTTAGAAGATTAGCTCTACTGAGTCCAGCTCCTCAAATGCGATGCTATGAATACGTTTTACTTGGGCTGTTCCTCCCCTTACCCCTCATTCCAAATGGCCTCAGCCAGTTCCCTCTTCCCGTGAGTTTTCACGAACCAGCACCTACTTTTGCTTCCTCTATATGCCTCTGCATAACAAATAAATAATTGACCCTGGCCGGTTGGCTCAGTAGTAGAGCGTCGGCCTGGCGTGCAGGAGTCCCGGGTTCGATTCCCGGCCAGGGCACACAGGAGAAGCGCCAATCTGCTTCTCCACCCCTCCCCCTCTCCTTCCTCTCTGTCTCTCTCTTCCCCTCCCGCAGCCGAGGCTCCATTGGAGCAAAGATGGCCCGGGCGCTGAGGATGGCTCTGTGGCCTCTGCCTTGGGTGCTAGAATGGCTCTGGTTGCAACAGAGCGATGTCCCCTGGTGGGCATGCTGGGTGGATCCTGGTCGGGCGCATGCGGGAGTCTGTCTGACTGCCTCCCCATTTCCAGCTTTGGAAAAATGAAAAAATAAATACATAATTGAAATATTTAAATATTTTACTCCTGACCCAAATTAGAGTAGCATATATTGATAAACTATATAGAAACAATGAGGAATAGAAAAGGGCAATAGAAGAATAGATTAGATGTGATCAATTTCTCCATTCTTATTCCTTTTTCTTCTAAAGTTAAATCTTACACAGAATTCATCCATTTAGTCAGGAAAATAGCTCACTCTTCCCAAGAAAATCCAATGCATTTTTTAGCCATGGCTGTGGAATAGAAGAGATAAAACAGATGGAGGGTAACTTTAAAGGACACTGGAATAGAGTTGGATAAAAATAAACTATCAGTTGGCAAACTTTAAAACATAATTCCATGGGTCATGAAACTTCTATAACATAATGTGTTAATCAGAGAGACCAAAGTGATAGAGTTTATCTTAGAACAATGATACAGATTGTCACTTTCATCAACAAACTTTGTCAGTTCACATCTAGGTCAGTAAGAATAATCTATGTGGGAGAAAAGGCTATGTGAAAACCAAACCCTGCTTCATTCTTTTTTTTTTAATGTTTATTTTGTTGATTTTAGAGAGAGCGACAGGAACATCAATCTGTTCCTGCGTGTGCCCTCACTAGGGATTGAACCAACAACTTCTATGCTTCAGGACGATGTTCTAACCAATCGAGCTATCCCACCAGAGTCTTATTTTCCTGATAAGGAAGGTAAATATGTATCCCTACACTCACTGCAGAGACTGGGGGCCATGTGACTGTGCTCTTGTTAATGGGATCTAAGCAGGCAGAACCTGCCCCAACCCCAGGTCTGAGTCTTGGAGACCGTCCAGCTCTCTCTCTTCATCTGCTGCAGGGACCTTGGTCGTCACAAGTTCTACATGTTATAACTGTAGACGAGGACTCCGACTGGTCTCTGTCTGATTGAGAAACTTTCAATGGATTAAGCCACTGAGATTTCAGAGGATTTCTCTAAGAGCATGGCATGGCCCAGTTTATCCTGCATATTAATCAGCCCTAAAATTTGATATGCTAGGGAAATCTGGACTTTAGGGTTACCTAACCTCTGCTACCAAACTCTTAGAATAAATGCCATTTTTCCTTACCCTAAGAAAATAATTTTGCTAACTCATAAACCTTTCATATAACCTCTGGGGAGATTTGTTGAGTTTAGACCCCTTTTAAAAGTAAACAATGTTCCTCCACTGTGCAAAGGTTCAGTAAGCAAGAATTTGGCTAAAATATATTCTTTAAAATCCTCAAACGTCTAAGGAACTAAGCACTAAAACATGTTACCCAGAGAAGCTGTGCAATCATGGGTTTTGAAAGTCAGACTGACATCACCGCCAGTCTTCCCTGTGTCAAACTTGTAGTCAGTTCCTTGCCTTGCTAGAGAGTCAGGACTTGCTCAGAATACTCAGAAAGCTTTTCCAGCTTCACAATTCTTTATTCAAGCAGGATCTTTCTATTACAGAAAGAAAATAAAGGGAACCATGGTGTGCATACAACCAATAGCTATTTAGTGAGTACTACCTATGTGCATGTCAACACTGCATGCACTATAAGAGAACAGGGACTGGAGGAGACCCCGTCTCTCCCTCATAAATTAATAATCCAGTGGCATTATAAGATACCCCCACAATTTTTTGGTAGGACAAGATCAGCATCATATGTTGAACATTGTTCCTTAACTTCAGTGTGGACGGTCAGCTTCTATTCTGAATATCGAATGTTACAAAATGTCAACGCACAATCTTCCCAGTGCCTGTCATCACCAAAACCCAAACCTTAGGTGAAAGTTGCAAAGTCACTGCAGTCTTCTTCAAGCCTCTAGGAACTAGTTATTTCAAAAATGCTTATTTTAATAGTGTGAGAGACAGAGAAGCAAACAAATTAGGAAACCAAAAATAATTACAAAAAGAAAGAAAGGATTTCTAAGAATGTTAAAAAGTATGTAAAAAAAAAGCTAAGAATCAGAGCGCATCTTTGGTGTGACTTCATCAGGAAAGAAGCTGATCCCTGGCTATCACTCTTGTTAAATAATACCTGTCAAAAGAAGCCCACCCTGGGAAAATAGCCAAAGCCCCATTCAGTAACCAATCAAAATCAAACAGGATGTTCAAAATATCTGTTCACTAACATACAGATAATGTCGATATTCTCTCATTCTTTACTTTAATAAATTTATCATGTTTTACTTTCTTTTCGGGCTATATTTCTCTGAGAACTTATCCTCCATGTTACCTATTCTTAGGAATTCCAAGGATAATTTGAAAAACATGGTTTCATTATTTTTCACTCATCAAATTGGCTAACATTTCAGTTTGACAATGAAAAATGTTGGCAAGAAGGTGGACAAACAGGACATTCATACTCTCCAGGGGCAGGAGAGATACAGTGGACTTCAGTTGTATCTGCGATGTCTTATTTCATGAGTCTATGGTTTGAATGCTGCATCTACTGTGTTATATTAGTCTCTATATTTTGTGGAATGCTTGAAATTTTCCTTTATAACTTTTTAAAAATGTGTCCTGTAAGGGCAGGGACAGAACAGTTCACTTCCTTTACACAATGCCAAATACAAAGAAATAACTATGCAAGTGTAGTCTAAGAAAGCAACAGACATAAGTACTTCTCTAACTGGCAGCTTTGAACTAAAAGTGCCTATTCCCAGCAAGGTCCAGAACTGCGACAAGACATCTGGATTTTGAACAGCAGCTGCAACCACAGGCTCTTCTTAAATGCCTGTATTCAGGCCTGACAAACGTAGAAGTAAAAAAAACAACAACCAATCTACCACGATGCATCATCTCTAAACTAAATTTATCATCCTTGCGTTTTTCCCACCAAGGGCTGGTACAGGATCCTCTAATACACTTGATTTTAGTCAAGAACAAGTACTGCTGTCCACTTACCCTGAAAACTGCTAATAGTCTGGCATTGTGGGGAATCGACCATAGCTGTCTGACAGGGAGACCCCAATCTTAGTCACTCTACTTGACAGAAAGCAAAACTGAATTTGAAGGAAGTCACCTAAGGTTATGGCTAACCTTCATACTTCTGAGCTTGAATTAACTCTTCTACTCTGATTTACCCATTAAAAGCAACATAATAAAATTATGAAGAGACATTAAGACAACACCTGGATTCATCTAGTGAGATATAATGGGATAAACACTCCGATGGTATCAACAACTAGAGGACTAAATTTGATAACGCAATGGGACTCTTATGTTATTTCATTATTTTTAAAAATTATATAGAAGACTAGGATCAGAGAGTCAAATTGTCTTTAAAAGTATAGCGAGGAAAAATAAAAGACACTTGGAATACAAAGAGACTCTTTCATTAGATATTTCTCCATCCTTGACCTTGTGGGAGGTTCAAGCCTGATGAAGAAATGAACAGCATTACAGGAGTCCTCCCTCATCTGTGGGGTATACATTCCAACATCCCTAGTGGATGCCTGAGTCAGTGGATAGTACCAAACCCTATGTACACCATGGCTTTTCTTATACATACAAATGTATGATAAAATTGTTTTGGATTTTTTTTTGTATTTTTCTTAAGTGAGAAGCGGGGAGACAGAGAATCAGACTCCCGCATGCGCCCAACTGGGATCCACCTGGCATGCTCACCAGGGGGCGATGCTCTGCCCATCTGGGCCCTTGCTCCATTGCAACCAGAGCCATTCTAGTGCCTGAGGCAGAAGCCATGGAGCCATCCTCAGTGCCCAGGCCAACTTTGCTCCAATGGAGCCTTGGCTGCAGGAGGGGAAGAGAGAGAGAGAAAGGAGAGGGGGAAGGATGGAGAAGCAGATGGGCACTTCTCCTGTGTGCCCTGGCCAGAAATTGAACCCAGGACTTCTAGGCTGTGGGAGGGGAAGAGAGAGATAGAGAGAAATGAGAGGGGGAAGGGTGGAGAAGCAGATGGGCACCTCTCCTGTGTGCCCTGGCCAGGAATTGAACCCAGGACTTCCACATACGGGGCTGACAAAATTTAATTTATACATTTGGTATAGTAAAAGGTTAACAATATCTAATAAAAAATAAAACAATTATCATGATATACTTTAATAATCTTATGTAAATGTGGTCTCTCTCTCAAAATATATTATTGTACAGTGCTTACTTTCTTCACTTGATAATGTGAGACAGTAAAATGCCTATGTGATGAGATGAGGTAAGGTGAATGAGACATTATTAAGTAAAATAAGGGCTACTTGAACACAAGCACTGTGCTACCACAGCAGTCAGTTTAGTAACTGAGACAGCTACCGAGTAACTGATGGGAGGGGAGCATGCAGAGAGGATTTGCTGGACAGGGGGAAGACTCATGTCCTGGGACAGATGGAGCAGGACAGCCAGAGATTTCATCACGCTACTCAGAACAGTGCTCCATTTAAAACTCATGAATTACTTTGGGAATGACAGCATTTAATATTTTTGTTTTTTGCTTTTTTAATTGACTTTATTGGAGTGATTAGTTAATAAAATTATACAGGTTTCAGGGATACAATTCTCTAATACATCATCTGAATATTGTATTGTGTGTATGCAACCACAAGTCATGTCTCCTCCCATCACCATTTGTCCCCCTTTTCCTCTCTTCTATCTCTGGACTGTGGCTCACCGCGGGTAACTGAACCCATGGAAAGCAAAACCACAGAGAAGAAAGGGAAATATGGTATTTTTGTGCCACAACCAAGCTTCACTCACCAAATTGTTCCCAAAATCGTGACCCTTCTCTTCAACCAGTCAACATGTTTAAAGCTCTCCCATTAAAACCCTCTTTGATATGCTTGTAGCTTATTTTACTTCTTCCTTTATTTTACTCCTTCTGGACAAGCTTCTTAAACGAGTAGCCTCCACTCACTGTTTCTACTTCCTCAAGTCCTGTTCACTCCTCAAGACAAGTTGGTTAACCTGCGTTTTCTGGCTTCTACCTCACTATTCCATTCAGATTGCTTTCACGAGCATGGACAAGACCCCTTAGCCAACAAATTCAAAGCTGTCTCCTGCAGCCAATTCGGCTGTCGCCTAAAGCCACAATGCTTTGCATTTGATATAGAATTCTGAGTTGTTATGTCATGTGTTATCAGAATTTTATAAGAAAAATTTTATCTTAAATACCCATTCTTATTTTGTGCAAAAATGATTCCTTAATAAATCGCAAGTATTATATCAATTCATATTAATTTGAAAATCTTCTAAAGCTACAGCAAAATTACAAGTGCCAATATTCCAACTGCTACAAATTCTTATATTTTATTAGGAATTAGTTCTCTTACTAATATTAACAAAATCAGAAACTAATCTTAAAAGGTATTAAAAATTATTAAAAATTATCAAATTATCAAAATATATATTTCTTGCATGTTGCCAACACTGATATTACTATTAACAGGAATATACTTTTAATATTAATTATAATAATAAAAGTGATCTTTTATGGAATCAATTATGGTCATACAGCAGGTCTTCAAATAGTGTCATTTCATATAATGTTGATGAGGAAAAAATAATCTTAACAATGATGTTAAGTGAGGACTTACTGTATATATTTTTAATTATGAAATTAATTACAACTGTTTTTATTCGTATTTTTTTCCTCTGGTCTGTCTTTAAATGTTGATGCTACTCAGGCAATCATGTCTGCCTCCAATGCTTCTCACTCTACATATTCTGTAGGTAATCACATAGAAGCCTGTCATTTATCCACCACCAGGTCACCCCCAAACCTACTTCTCTGGCCCTGATCTCTTTCCAGAGCTTCAGATTCATATACTCAAACATCTTTTGAATGTGCTACAAACAAAGTCACATTAACATTTCTAAAACTGAGCTCACTGTTATCCTCCCCAATGCATAGCCTACATCTCTAAAACTCAAAATATCATATTGTGACACAAGCACCCACTAGTCATCCAAGACAGAAACCCGAGAGTCGCCCAGGCCTCCTAGTCCCAGCACTCTAAGACCCGATCTCTGTGCTTACTGCCACTGCTCTCACGTAACCCTCATATCTGACCCCCTGGTTACTCAACAGCCTTCAGGCCAGTACCAGCCTCCATTCTGGAGCCAGGCACTGTCACCCACGTAGTCCAGATCTAACCAAAATACAGCCATGACCGTGACGCTACTGCTCAAGTTCTCCAGTATAAACAGTTAAGATAGAACTGCTTAAAGAATAGCATCCAAGACTCTTCACACCAAGTGGCTTTCACTTTATTCTTCCATTTACACATTCTCCCGCTCCCAAATTTGGAGGCAGAACATGATGTAAACTTAGTCGTCTTGCTCAGAGCCTTTACCAGTTCTATCAGTTTCTCTTTCCTAATCCCCCACCCCATCTCAGGCTCCCTGTCCAGTTGTTCTGGGGATAAGAGAACAGAGCAGAGAAACAAGACTGAGCTGACTCTCACCAACCGCTCACCCCCAACTATAAGAGAGCAGGCCTGGATAGAAAGGGTAGAGGTTCCAGTGAGAAACAGGGGCCTCTTTCCAAGGCACAGGGGCCACCTCAATGTGACCACTGGTTTGTTCAGAGTTGGGCAGTGTGCTGGCCTGGAGCTGGGGGTTGCAGTGCTTCAAATGACCAAGAAAGAAAAAGGAATGGGAGGGCTCTGCTGGGGCTCTGCAGCATCAACTTCTGCCATGGATTCCTTCACGGGTTATGCCCTGGAACAGCCCTTGCAACAAAAATATTACACAAGCTGCACATGTAATTTTAAATTTACTAGTAGTCACATTAAAAAAGGGGAAAAGGCCCTGGCTGGTTGGCTCAGTGGTAGAGCGTCGGCCTGACGTGCAGGAGTCCCAGGTTCGATTCCCAGCCAGGGCACATAGGAGAAGTGCCCATCTGCTTCTCCACCCCTCCCCCTCTCCTTCCTCTCTGTCTCTCTCTTCCCCTCCCGCAGCCAAGGCTCCATTGGAGCAAAGTTGGCCCGGGCGCTGGGGATGGCTTTGTGGCCTCTGCCTCAGGCGCTAGAATGGCTCTGGTTGCAACAGAGCAACGCCCCAGATGAGCAGAGCATTGCCCCCTGGTGGGCATGCCGGGTGGATCCCGGTTGGGCGCATGAGGGAGTCTGTCTGACTGCCTCCCCGTTTCCAACTTCAGAAAAAAATACAAAATAAAATAAAATAAAAAAATTAAAAAGGGGGAAAAAAGGTTATATAAATTAACACATTTTTACTTAACCTAATACATCTAAAATACTCATTTTGCCATGCAATCAATATTTAAAAAGTATTAATGAGATAAATCACATTCTTGTTTTTAACTAAGTCTTTGAAATTTTGAACATATTTTACACTTAAAACAAATCTCAATTTGAACCAGCCATGTTTTGAGAGTGCAACAGCCACGTGTGGCTGGTGGCTAACCGGTTGGACAGTGTAGCTCAGCACTATCAGATGCTTGAGGCTTTTCCCCATATGCCATGCTGTCTTATGCCTTTGTTCTTTCCCCCAAACCTGTTCATATTCATACTCTGAGATTCCCTCCCAAGCTGGGACAAGTACAGGCTCATATTCCATGAACTGCTTGTGTAATCCATCATCAGCACACTGAACTCATCTTATACATGTCTGTCCAAAGCTATAATACTACTTCCTCCAAAGCAAAATGCTTGTACATTATAGCAGACAATTAAATCTTCCCTGAATTAAAAAAGAATCAGAACAGCATGTACACCTCTGAAATCAGAATCGCAAGTTTAAATTCTGGGTTCCTCAATAAACATTTTATATTCTTGGTCAACAACAACAACATGCAAGGGAAATTGCAAACATATGCAATCTTGTGTTTGGTTTTCTTTCAGTGCAGAACTTACTTATTACACCATTATACCTTTGTTACAGCTTGAGTAGAATAAAGAAACTTAAATTTTGAAGTTATAAGGGATCTTAGATATGATCTAGTAATTTTACAAATGAAGAAAAAATAGGCAAGTTTAATGATTAACACAAATTTAGAAAACTAGTTAGGCGTAACTAGCACCATAACCATGTGCCCAGGTCCCTGTAGTTTTCCATTACACCATTCTGCTTGTGTGGTGTGTCAACTATTCACATTAATCAAATACAATTTGTGATTAAAATCTACTTAAAGTTAGAGCCAACTTGTACAATTGAAAATCTAGTTGTTGGTTATTACTGATGTCAATTCCACTCAAGACATCATGACAGAATATACCACTCGACAAATATTCCTGTGCTTCTCCTTCTGGTCATGCTGCAGGTGCCCAGGGCTATGTGATTAGTTCTAGACAAGGAAACTTGTGGAAGTGGCACAGGCCCCCTCTGGGCATGCCACCTCCACACATCTCTCCCTGGACACTAGAACCAGGATGGAGAAGACATGGGTGAGGCTAGAAAGGGTGTGCTAGGCTGAGCTGCTGAATGGAGGGGTTGGCCTGACAAGAACAAAAAATAAACTATGTTTGTGCTTAGTCCCTGAGAGGTCCAGGCTGTTTTTAAGTGGCAGCCGCTCACTAAATTACCCTAAATAATAACCAACAGAAAACTAAAGTATACATCTAAGGAAATGTCTTGAAATGGGAGTACTGTGGCAAACGTAATTAATATTACTCTAAATTACTTACATACAAGCCTAGTTTAAAATATTTTCTGCTGTTTTTATTTTTAAATGGTATAATAAACTATACACTAAATTGCAGATGTATCGGGTATAAAATCCTGTTAAAGACATACAATTATCAATGGAGAAAAACATACAGACAAAATCAAATGCTGAATCAAGATTTTAGTACTGATTGCTTTTTCTAAAACGGGCACTATCCTCATGAAATGGCTACCAGGGGTCCCCAAACTTTTTACACAGGGGCCAGTTCACTGTCCCTCAGACCGTTGGAGGGCTGCCACATACAGTGCTCCTCTCACTGACCAATGAAAGAGGTGCCCCTTCCAGAAGTGCGTCGAAGGCCGGATAAATGGCCTCAGGGGGCTGCATGCGGCCCATGGGCCATAGTTTGGGGACGCCTGCTAGACCATCTGTGTTGCTGAATCTAAGACCTAGAGTTTCCTTCCTACATGGGACTTGATTCCATGGGCATTCCTATAGACAAATTATCAAGGGACTTCAAGGAGGCCTCGCTCAGCGCCCTGAGCAGTATTACTCCATCATCTTATTTCTGAAACCTCATTAAAAAAGTTTTCATTACTACAGTTAGAGGTTACCTTTTTAAATTCTCCCATCTATACATATATTACAATATAATTTTTTATTTTTTATTATTATTATTATTATTATTATTATTATTTTTTTTTTTTTCATTTTTCTGAAGCTAGAAACAGGGAGAGACAGTCAGACAGACTCCCGCATGCGCCCGACCGGGATCCACCCGGCACGCCCACCAGGGGCGACGCTCTGCCCACCAGGGGGCGATGCTCTGCCCATCCTGGGTGTCGCCATGTTGCGACCAGAGCCACTCTAGCGCCTGGGGCAGAGGCCATAGAGCCATCCCCAGCGCCCGGGCCATCTTTGCTCCAATGGAGCCTTGGCTGCGGGAGGGGAAGAGAGAGACAGAGAGGGAAAGCGCGGCGGAGGGGTGGAGAAGCAAATGGACGCTTCTCCTATGTGCCCTGGCCGGGAATCGAACCCGGGTCCTCCGCACGCTAGGCCGACGCTCTACCGCTGAGCCAACCGGCCAGGGCACAATATAATTTTTTAATTGAAAGCCACAGCTCCATTTTGGAGAGAACGGACAATGTATACTTTGAATCTCCTGACTGTGGATACAGGGGTGCCAGTATAAGGATGTACTGGAGCATTTGGAAAGAGTGAGCTAGCACCAATTTTACAAAAAATACTCTTTGCCAAGAGCTGCTTACAGTAATAGTTATTTTGCAAACTGAAAGCATGATTACTTTGTGTTCAGCCAGAAAAGTTTCAGCCAATTGTGGCGTGAATTTCCTGAATGTATGAATTTTAAATTCATACTGAAAAACTTTTAAACATCTAAAGCAGATTTTCATAGATGTTTAGGCTTAAAAAAATGTTTTTTAATTTACTGATTTTAGACAAAGGGGAAGGGAGAGAGAGAAAAAGAGAGGAACATCGATTTGTTATTTCATTTATTTATGCATTCCTTGGTTAGTTCTGTATGTACCCTGACCAGGGATGGAGCCTATAACCCTGGTATATCAGGAATAACGCTCCAACCAACTGAACTACCCAACCAAGATATACTTAGACTTTTAAAGGCTGCCATACCATTCTAAATAATGAATTAAACTAGGTAATTCCTAATTATTATTTCAGAATAACTATGCAAGGCAAGGCTACTCACATCTCTGAGATGATCAAGATTTTGGTCTTTTTAATGTTCCTCTGAAGTATATTTCCTTCCATTAAAAATATGTCCTTGGAAAGAATTTCATTATAATTCACACAAGTTGTTTTAACTACATGGTTGGCAGATTACTTGTGCTTCATTTAAGAGTTTGGCTGAATATTGTGAATTTACAATACACAGAATTTTCTAAGAATCAAAATATATCTGGGATGTTCCTTGATTCACTTTGTCTTATATTTTTCCCTAACCCTCATTTTTATTTTATTTTGTTTTGTTTTACTGTACGATGTGTTCTCCTGTAAGCATCCTCACACCTTCTGTGTAATGTGGGAGAACACAGAAAACCACATAAAGAAAGAAAATATCACATCTGACCTAACAATAGATTTTTAGAAAATCTAAAATGTACCTCAGAGAATTATTTCATCTTGACTGTTAGGATTGGCAATGGGTTCTAGAGCCTACCCATCCTGGGGGCCCAGAGGGATCCTCATGGAGCCTAAGTGACAATTTCAACAGCAAGAAGCCCTAAGGACGCAGTGCTCATGCTTTATGGCTGAGGGCTGGTACAGCAAAACCGTTTAATAAATGGTAGTCACTATGGCAATCATTATCATTATCATCACCCTAGTCAACCCACCGCCTCCCTAGACAGACAGAGGAGGCTCCAGGAATAGAAGTTCAATAGTCAGAGCCAGAAGAGGAGAGAGGGTAAAGGCAGCACCTGGAACAAAAGACCAGGTGAACCCCAGATGGAATTTCAGAGTCACAGACAAATTCATTACCAAGTTCCACCTTAGGCTAAATATCACTCCTTCCGGAGGCCTTCTGTGACCTTCTTGGATGAGGATGAGATCCCTTTCCAATACTGCCACAAAACTTTTGTATTGACCTTGCTATATTCAGCTAATCACTCAAAAAATATTTAATGAGCACTTTCTCTGAGCCAGGAACTACTCTAGGTAATACGGACACAAACTGAACATAATCCTGCTCCTTTCCTTGGAGTTTCAACCTCAGTTAATGATCTCACCGCTCACTCATGTGCCCAGAATCTGCTTGACTCTGTTCTCTCCCACCCTCCTTGCTAATCTTGACCTCTGGATTCTCCCTGAATCAAGCTTCTCCCCAACCCAACCACCACTGTCTACCCAGCACAGCTTTCTGCCCTCTCCCCTGGGAACTATTTCCACAATCTTCAGTTCCCACCCTCTCCAATGCCACCTACAAACCAACTGGAGCTTCTAAAACAAAAATCAGACCATGATGCTCTCTGCCAAACACGTCTAGGGTTTCCCCACTGAACCTGGTGGTTTCCCTTGGTTCCCATAGTCTCCTACATGTACCCTGAACTTCTATTATATTAAATGATTTGCCATTCCTCATATACGTTTTGCTCTTCTATGCTTACCAATGACACCTAACATGATTCTTGGCACCTACTACTTGTTAAATACATGCTCTGACTAAACGAATGAATAAAAGTATTCATATTTGTACACTTATTAGGCCTTCTGCTTCAATTTTCTTCTGTCTCCAATTCTCAGTGTGTTCATCACACCTGCATCCCAAGTGCCTAGCACACCATCTGTGGAAATGCTAAATAATGTTTGCAGGATGAGCGGACAAATAATTGCTGGACAAATCATCAACCTTAGCTTATGACACAGAGTGGAATATGATGATGTAGGGAGCAATGGTTTCTCTTTCATAAGGAATCCCAAAAGCCTTTGCTGGTTTCCGTCAGGAAATGAATTGTGCAGGTCTTGAGAAGTAAAATTAGAATATTCTCTTAGAGCAATGCTGGGAGGAGACATGCCCTTCTTTTCTTTTTGCTTTTAATTCAGCAGATATTGACTGAGGTACTGTAACAGTAGCACCATATAATGGAACCAGAACTGCCGTGGGAGCCAGAGGACCTCAATAAATTCTGGTGTTGACTCCATCTCTAATTAGCTGTGTGACCTGGATCCAGCTGTATCAGAAGCCAGCCCACCCCACGGACCCCCTATTTATGTAAGCAATCAAAATCCCTTTTTCTGAAGCTTGAAACTAGGATTGCTAATATTCTGTTCTTATTGTCTCTGTGTGGGTAAGCCCAAAAATGCCACAGATAAAGCATATTTAGATTATAGTAAAGCATGTGGCTTAAGTCTCTTAAGACATTCTCATAGAGGGCTCAGTTCGATGGATCAGAAGCTTGTTGAACCTATATGTAAAAATATTCTGATTAACAAATAGGCACCCATGCAGAGAGGTCTCTGGTGTCATTTTACAAGCCCTGAATTGCCTCATTTCCGTTTAAGGTTCTCAGCAGGTACTTGGAGGACTGAGGCAGCTTCTCAGACTTCTAGGTCTCTCAAAGCTGGAAGAAATGGTTAACCTAATAGATGTATGAGTCAAGATTCAATGGCCTGAAGAGGCTCAAGAGGGTGAGCTTACTAAGGAAGACAGAGAAAAGGCCCACTTGGAGCCAGTGGCCTCTGAAACGACTCTTATTCTCAGTTTTTCTCCAAATACATTTGGAGATTATTACCTACCCTAGGAAATGAGACTCTTCTGTTTTCCTTTTTGACTTTTAATGCTTGTAATTAAGTTTCTTGTATTTGAGCACTTTTATCCTACTTTGTAGATAGGGTATTGTTTCTTAATTGTACTATTCTTATAGTTATTTGACAAAGTTGTCCATTTGTGATTAATTATCAATAGGTTTTTGAATATTTTCTGTTTCCTTTGGGCATATGCACCTGAAAATTAAAACTTAGTAATGTTAATATAATGAAATCAAATTAATTTTATGTAACTTCACAATTTATATTTATTTGGAAAGTCAGTTAAGTATAATTTATAGCAGGGGTCTCAAACTCAACTCAGCATGTGGGCCGCAGAGCAAGATGCTAGAGAAATGAAAAATACAAGTAGGCCCCTAGGCTTACTTAATTTTATCCAAAATATTTTGAACTTCGTGGATTAGTCTGCGGGCCACACAAAATTGTTCGGCAGGCCGCATACAGCCCGCGGGCCGCGAGTTTGAGACCCCTGATTTATAGGTTATTTCCTACCAGCATAAGTGCTTTCACTCTCCTCATTTTCACCTATGAGAAAATCTCAAGATTTCTTATATCCCTGCTCATGTAAAACATCTTCCTGCTCATGTAAAACATCTTCATCTTGCCATCCATTATTCTTTCTTGTAGTGCTTCCATGCCATGCCTTACTCTTCCTCTGATTTACTGGCTTCGAGCAGCAAGTCTGGCCCATTTGGGGTGGGCATGTGAAACACTTTTATTTCCTTGCCTTTTGCCCACTGTGTCATTAGAGGGAAGGGACCTCAGTCCTCTGTGAGCTCAGGGGAGAGCGCAACAAAGAACTCCGGCCCCAATCCTCCTGCTCGCACTAGCCATGGGAGGAGAGGAGATAGGAGAATTTACGTTGGATTCTAGCCCCAAGCAGGCCTACAGGAAAAGCCCTGCACACATGGAGGGCCCAGCCATAAATAAAGAGCAGCTCATTTTTCATGGGGATATTATTTTTGCGAGTTCCGCTTCCCTGGCAATGAAATTCTAAAAGATCATGAGGATGGTTTGCAGGACTCAGGAATGAAGCTCAGAACCCATTCTGCTACATATGTAGTCAAGCTTATTGCTGTGTTTCACCATCCACACATTTACTCATCCAGCAAACACTGATTAACGTGCCAGACTCTCTACAGGGCACAGGGATTAGAGATAGGTAGACACAGGCCCTGCACTCAAACAGTTCAAATTCCTCCCATTCATTCTGCAAGGCCCCATACACATGGCTTTGGAGGACTTCAGAAGCTTAAAGACTAGGAGGAAAGACCAGGCTATGCTGTGCCAATGGAAAGGTTCAAAGAAAGTGCTCTTCGAGGGCTGAACAAGGAGGAATACTTCAGCTCCATGGCTGTGAGAGGGTTTCAAGGAAGGAAGCTGGACAAGATGGGATCATGCAGGGAGAAGGCAAAGGGGTCAAGCGAAGCCTCCCTGAAGTGATCGCACCTGCCATCCCTGAACACAGGACAGCTCCGCTTCCCTCTTTAGATAACTATAGAAGCGCTGAATTATAAAAGGAAATAAAATGAGTTACAATCTCTGTTTAAAAAGAAAAGGAAGGGCGAAATAAATGAACCAGCCTATCCTGTGCCTCTCCTGTAAAACTCCACGGTACAGCTCCTCCTTGTTGTCTATAGAAATCTCTGACATCTCCAACCCAACACTGGAAGGCCTCACAGAAAATTAAAATTGCAACACTAGAGAGAGCTTCACATTAAATAAGAAAACAAAATTGAGAGACGTAATGTATTTTGAGTAAAAGGAAAATAAACCAGAAACTGTGTGTGTGTATGTGTGTGTATACACACACATACACACACACACACACACACACACACACACACACACACACACACACACATATATAAACAACAGGGAGAAATATATGTGTGTTATGTGTTGATATATATAGATAGTGTATTGTGGATAGTGGTCTTCCCAGTAACCTGTTCAAAAAAAAAAAAGAAGTATGTACACTGCAGCAGGTACCCACTAAAGAAACCACCCACTTTCCGAGAACAGCCATGATACTCTGCCCACCCTCCGTATGTCCCACTACTTACAGCTCCAGCATTAAGCTTGATACACTACCCTCCTGACATCCTTTCCTCACTCACCATCTCCTCTCTGGAAAAGCAGGTGACTTAGAGGTTACAAGGACCCCTGCCCTATCCTTAAGGACCTACTTTCTGTGCACATGCACCCTTCTAATCTGTCCCCCATTTTCTGAGCTCCATCTAGATTGTAAAAACCTGGGCCAATTTTGTTCTGTCACAGTCAACTCATTTCATCACTATGCTTCCTGAAATTTCTCTGTGACATTTTTATCACTATGTAATGTAAGCTAGAAACCACTCAGCAGACAGAGGTCCAGCTGAAGCAGTGGGTTATCCGGCAGCTCTGTGCTAAAAGAGACCACAGTAGGTGGGACTGGGCGATGCTGAACATCTGGTATCTCGGCAAGAAAGTGCTCCCAAGTTGGTTGGATGAAATAAAGTCTTGGTTATGGGGTTCCCAGTCTGTGTCCAATGTCCATTTCTATTCCCTAGGGCTTAACAGGTGTTTTGCTTTGTTCCACCCCTGATACCAGGGATTGGAAACTATGGCCCTCAGGCCAAATCTAGTGATGCCCATTCACTGTGTACTGTCTGTAGCTGCTTTCAGACTACATTGATAACAGAGTTGAGTAGTGACAAAGACCAGCTGGAGACAGGCCCACAAAACTGAAAATATTTACTAACTGGCCCTTTACAGAAAAGATTTGTTGATTCCTATCTTATATTTGTCACTTATATCACTATTTTGTTCCTCCAAAAGACTTCTTACTTTAATAATGCCTTCTCATTTCCAATGATGGCACTGTGACTTAGGCTCTCTTTGCCTCATGGTGTGGGATAACTTCCCACTCATACTAGCCTGCACATCACTGCCTGGCTGATCCTCTGCTCACTTATTGAATCCTCTCAAACCCACGCCTGTGAACCTACCTGCTCTTACTTGCCACCAAGCTAATTTCCTAATGGTACCTTCCAGGGCTCCCAAGTGAGACATATGTCTCACTATGCCTCTGCCCCATCAGCACTGCCCATACCCCTGAACTCCACTCCACACGGCAGGCTGTGATCCGGCTCTGCCCCCACTCTCTCCATGAGACCCTCTCGTGGTCCACAGCTTCCCCACTGGGCACTTCACATTCAGCCCTTTGTTCAGTTCTTGCTGCCAAGTACTCACTCGCACCCGGTTCATTTCTTGCCAAATTATCTGCTCACCTTATAGATTCTAATGGCGACAAAAAATAAATTAGGACAAAGACTACACGAGAGGTTCTGCTGAGAGAAATCCATCTGGAAAATGAGCCTCTCTTAGATATGGTTTCCAAATTGACACCAGATTTCAACATGTGGACCATCTAAACTCCAGGCAAAAAAGGTTCCTGTCTCTGTGCACAGGGCATGTATGGCTTATATCACATATGAAAAAACAGAACTTTGAATCACTTGCTTACCAGATATTGTGAATTTGGGAAGAAAAGGGCAACTCCTCCACCGGAGCGCAGTCTGGGCATGTCTGTTCCGTTCGGACACCCATTTGGACAGTCGGGTCTCTAAGAGACTGAATGCTTATAAATATATTGCTCTGAGAGCTACTGTACTTTCAGCAAAGTAACAAATCCAGCTTTAAAGTCCTGAGATAAAAAAGGCTAAAAAATCTTCTCCTTGCTTTGTGCTTCTGCTTTGTTCCTCTGCTCCACCTTCTCTCCACATGTCCCCATGGTAGGCCGCTGTCCCCCTCAGAGCCGACCCGAGATTCAGGCCGGGCCACTGCAAAACAATCCTAATTTTAAAAGTAAGCTCCAAGTATAATCTCTGTTTTCCTTCAAAGGTATTGCCATATTCTCTTAAAACCATTGTGAGCCCGTTTTCCACCCCAGCCCACCAATTCTCACTCTTGTCTGGGCCTTTCACTTCTGTTTTTTCAAACAGAAATGAAAGTACTAAAAACTAATAGCTAAGAGAAGAGATGAAAAGGAATAAGCTTCAAACCCATTTTAGCCATTATAAGTCAAAAGGAGCAAAATGTCAGCCTTTTGGGGGAAAAAAGGAGCATTTTTTCTATGACTTGGGAATGATTCCTCAAACCTCAAATGGGATTTGAACATACACATTTCAGTGTGTGGAAGTCAGTGTTAGACAGCGTGGCCACACTCTGAGCAACAGAAAAGCTGGTCAGGCACAGCGGAGGTAAGTAACTGCTTTCGTCAACCACATTGCTAATGTGTGAGGTCCCATCAATTTGTGGCTGCCAAGTTATGAAACTTCTGTCTTTGAAAGTCTGCAGGCACCATATTCTCAGAGAAGGTAGGTGGCAGAAAAAGGTTGGAGAGGTTAGGTGTCTGTGGGAATCAGTTTTTAAAAAGATCAGAAACTCTTAAACAGCAGTGCGTGTGCACTCAAATGTGCAAAAGTGGAAAAAAGCAAACCTGGGTAGACAAATCAAAGCCATTACAATAGATACATGTCCAGGAAAGAGGAACAGTCTTTAACTATACAGTTAGCTTTTCAGCCTCTCTCTGAGGAAAAGTCTGGATCACCAAAAGTGACACCAAAGGTTTATTGTTATAGTCAGATTTCTCCTGCTGTCTTATGGTTCAAAAACTTTCAGAAGAATTTTTCTAGCAGTTTCCACAAATGTCTACATGATAAACCACTGCAACAGATGGCTTTTCTCACGTGTTGCCACATCTAAATCTGCTCTGTCCCCTCCCCTCAAAAGCAGATTACTACTAGGTCCAAAGCATTACCAGTAATGTTATTATCAACAAGTATTAAACAATTCTAGCTGACCACTTGGTAATGCTAGTTGTAGGATGATACATTAGAAATCTTCAGGCAATGGTGGGAGATGCTAGAGACAAAAACACAAGGGTGCTTACAGAATTGTAAAAAGAAAACAGCTATTACAACAGGTGGCCAGCTAGGGATTGGCTGGATTAGCTGGTCCTCAGCCTTACTTACCCCTGGCCCAAGATCTCTACCTGACCATTTGAATGCTGGCATTCATTAAGCTTGAGAGTTTAGGTTCAGCTTTTAGTTCAGACTTGTGGTGGGGTGCCCTTCTTTCTGCTGGCCTTATGTTTCTTTTGCAGAGGAATTTCCAGTAGAGCAATCTGTGACTTACTCTGCCCATTACTGAACCTTTATTGAAGGAGTAAGTTGCCCGATTGGTCCATATTTCTGGATGAGGTAGAGCTAATCTATAAAAAGACCTCAAACAGTAGCAATTTGCTTTTCACCTGTGTCCAACTCAACCAGATGAGAAGCAATGCCTGTCATGCTAACCCCACCATTCCTAGGGTCGGCTGGAGAAGAGGGGCGCAGGTATTAGGAAGTGATAGTGAGTCCACCTGGATGGAGATGTAGAACCAGGTTGTCCAATGAGTTAGGAGAAATCAAGTTGACATTCTGTTTCCTCCATCTGCTTTGGTGTCTTATTCTTAATTTTTTTTTTAATTGGGAGGGTATGAAATGACTCTTCTGGTTGTAATTAATAGCAATTAAATTTGAATTCACAAAAGAAAAAGGTTAATTTACTATAAAAATGTTCAGGTGACTAGTGGAACCTGAGGGGAGCCTCATGAAAAACTCCACCTGGTAGATTAAATATTATCCTGCCTCTAATTCTACATCTGCTTTCCTCTTTTTATTCTCTCTGCTGACTCTCAAGTTCAAACTATGAAATATCCCTGGCTTCTCATATTATAGATTCAGGTACTGAAAGGAGACTGTAAAATCTGTTGTCTTAAATCAAAAATCCTTGGGCAAAATGTGTTATCGCCCCAGCCTGGGCAGGGGACCAATCCAGTCAGCTGTCAAGGATAGAGTGGAGCTACCAATTATGGACAAGAGTGTGGTGGAGCAGATTGGCTAACCACAACTAGACTGAGTACTAAGCTGGACGGGTGAAGGAAGACCCGAGGAAACGAGTTTCTGTGATAGCAAACCCTTTACAACCAGGTCTGAACATGTTTCGATCCTAAAGAGTCACCAAGCTATTAATGAATAAAATATCCGGATAATTTATCATTCAAACCAAGTCCCTTTTGAGAGTAAAAATAGGTTTGACAAATAATTAAACTTATTTTTAAAATAATTACTATTAACAAACTAGTTTTCTTATACTAATGGACCTATAGAATCACTTCGATATAAAACTGGCACAATCTCAATTGTTTGTAAAGTTCTCTTGCTAATAGAGCTAAGATTTTAACAGTTACAAGTACAACGAGTAAAACTGACTTAAAACAACAGTTATTTGATCTAATGAAAAGCTATTCTTTAAAAAGCAATATGTAAAAATGTTACATATGTTGAACTCTCATCTTTAGAATTTTTAGGATAGTTACCAATGCTTCTGCAATAGATTTTTTAGTTAGGGGTTTCTTGTGGTCAGTGATAATGTTATAGCCCTCATGTGAATAGTCAATGTTGACATGTTAGACAATTAATATCAACTTTCTTGAAAAATGGAAATCTAGTAATTTGTTTTTGTTTTTTTTTAATAAAGGGATCTTTTTTTTTTTTTTTTTTTGGTGGGGGAGGCAAAATTGCTACTAAAGAGTTTATTTAAAAATAAATTTTTAGGTTCTGGCCTGTGGCTCAGTGGATAGAGCATCAGCCTGGTGTATGGAAGTCCTGGCTTCAATTCCTGGTCAGGGCACACAGGAGAAGCAACCATCTGCTTCTCTCCCCCACTCTCTCCCCCTTCTCTCCCTCTTCCACTCCCACAGCCAGTGGCTTGATTGGTTCAAAAATGGTCCCAGGTGCTGAGGATAGCTAGGTTGGTCCAAGCACGTCAGCGTCAGGCACTAAAAATAGTTCAGTATTGGAGAATCAGCCCCAGACGGGGTTGCCGGGTAGATCTGGTCAGGTGCATACGGAGTCTACCTCACTATCTCCCTTCTCACCTATAAAAAATAAGTTACTAAAAAGTAAAACAAATGAATAGCTTCAGATTTATACCCTATACAATGTACCAAACCCCTGCAGCAAGCACTACTCTCTGTATCTATAGGTTTGCCTACAGAGCTGTTTGCCTCTTTCCTGCACACATTTCAACCTATAATTTGTTACAATCTCATTGTCCAAGCTGACTGAAGGCCACTTCCTTGGAGAGGTCGTCCTAGATCCCAGAACAACCCTTGTTCCCATCCTTGAGGGTTCACAGTTTGAGTCCTCACTAATCCTGTGATTATTCAGTGTCCTTTTAATACATTCTAACCCAGCAGCTTTCACTTTAAGTTAAAGGTGCTTCACTTAGAGCCAAAGCACCCTGACTCCCTGACAGTGAGATCCAGGTCTGTCTGACCCCGGCCTGTGCTCTTAACCACAGTAGCCTGCTCTCTTCCTGTACCACCACCTGGCACCAGACAGGCCCGCACGGCACGTGTTCTGCTCTGATGGAAATACCCTGCCAGGAAACTGCATAGCTCTCTGCTTTAGCAAGCCGCCACCTGAAGCTCCTGGCTCTGCTCCAGTCTTAGTTGGTTCGATGAGTCTTGATTTCCCTAGGGTTGTCTAGGAAAGGTACTTTTTCATGTGTTATATTCTTCCTTATATCTTACTTAGTCTGCATTCTCCTTCAACAGAACCACAGGCTATACTCAGCCTTGAGAAAGCAGGATTTCTATGAATACTTCCTCAGCTGCCACATCAGCCCCTTTCTCAGAGATACGGAAGGAAATGCCTTACCCAAGTGGGCAGAATCTCGCACTGTACCACACATGCTCTTCCAAACTGGAGAAAATAGTTTCCTTGGGGGGCGGGGGCACACAGCTGAAACACAGAACTGGATCACAGAGCCAACGGGCTTTTAAAATGATGTTAAGTGGCAAAACTGCTGATGCAAAGCATCACGTATCTTCATAAAACAACACATTCGCAAAGGACACTGCCCTAGAATTGCTACCTCAGCTAGGTACAACTGGCATTTGCTTCTGCCAAAATTTCAGACGCCCCGTATAATCATTTATGCAGAGGGAAGAGAGAAGGCACTGAGAAGGAAACAATCATCGAGGAAGCTGAAACAACGCAATGTGAACAAGGAATACAGCTCATTGTTATACCAAAAGTTTGAGTAGCTAGTGACTAGTACTTGAGTCAGACTTAGTTTTTAAAAGTTAAAGAGCAACATATGATCTCATCAAAGATATTCTGGCACACAGAATTGGATGAATAGCTTTGTACCCATTTTCTATTTTTGCACACAATGACATCACCAAGCCAAAGGGAACCAAACTGGGAGAAAATGATCCCAAAGGCTGAACTACAGCAAACACTGAAAACTATGGGTGAGTTGGGGGAACTATGAATTGTCTGTATGAGTATTTTCTAAATACACAGACTCTAAGAGCAACAACATTAGTTATCAATCCATTTAACTCACTCATCTTACAGATGAGCATGGTGAGGCCCAGAAAGATTAAATAACTTGCTCCAAGGTCACAGGACCAATTAATTAGTCATTGATCTGAGATTAGAAATCAAGCCTGGTCACTCCATTCTCAACCATGCTGTCCTTTTCACTGTGTTGCCCTAGTCACCTGAGTTAGGTGTGAAGATCTCTCACGTGTGGTCTTCATCTCATGAAGTAAAGATGTGCCCACACCTCTCTAACAAAGCCACCAGGAATATACCAGACTGTCTGACTTGCATCACCTTTTTCTAACCCCAGACACTTCACTCTAGCCAAGGTGTTTGCTCTGATCTCTCAGATTCCTTGGGGTTAACTTTGGCCAGAACCAGGTGAGAGAATTGCCAGTGAAATCTGGGTGCAGCCCTAATCAATGCACAACCTCACCCAACACTCTTTCAATAAGAAAAGGGCACCACTTGCTCAATGGAAATGCAACAGTTAAATTTCCAACATCCTGGTACATTTACATTCCAGGTTCTCTCAATAAAATGGAGCCCCTCTACTTAACTCACTAATCTTAACCTGACCTCCATGCTGCCATTCTGCTGTTCGACAGGAACTCAACATGAGAAGCACCCAGGCACGAGAGGTCCAATGAAAGCTGTTCAAGGACAGTGGAAGGGGTGAGCTGCAGGCAAGATAAAGCCAAGTTTATTTTTTGTGGAAATTGACAACAAAAACTACATGGATCATAAATCTAATTCAAACATCAACTGGACAACATCTGCTGAATGCCTGGGGTCGGTGTGTCTCTCTGCTGTTAGGGACACAGAGGTAAACAGATTCCTCCCTCAAGCATCCAGAGCAGTGGTTCTCAAACTTTGTAAAGTCAGGGCACATTAAAAATCCTACAAATAATTATAGGCACACTATATACAAATTTCTGAGAAATATGTTATAATAATTAAGTCAAATATTAAAGAAAAAAATATAAAGTCCAAGCATGATTTTATGGTAAATGAAATAAATACAATAAAATTAAACTTATTCTGACATTAAAAAACATTTTTATGTTATATTGTTTGAGTTACGCTTTTTAGAATATATAAAAAAGGGGTTAAAATTTTAAAATGATAAAAAAGTTATCTTTTTATATATATATAGATACATTCTTTGTAATATTTAGTATATTTGGCAGGTCCTGGCATGAATGTGTTAAGTTTTTTCATTCTTGTGTTTATGAAAAACATGAGCCTGATGTGTCCTAGCGATTTCTTCCATATTTGGGCATATATCTGAAAGGCAAACTCTCATTTCCTCATCAATACATTGAAGAATTCTTCTCTTTTTATTCTTAATTGTGTTGAGGGTAGAAAATCTTAATTCACATAAATAGAGTGTTGAAAATTGTAGTAAAATGTTCAAAGCTTTTTTAGATATTGCCACATATTCTCCTTTTATAGAAATCCAAAAGGTTTCAAAAGACAATTCCTTATGTTTAATCATCAATCCATGATCAGTAGGTATAGCGGCCAGTTCTTCTGTTAATGTTAAACCAAAATCACTTGAAGCTTCCATGAATGGGTTTCTAATCCAATCATATTGTTCAGTGTTAAGTGATGGAAATGCTATAAATTAAATTCTGCCCATCAGCCTTCAAGTCCTATTTTATTTACACTTAACTTTAGCTCACTTCCAGAGTCATATTCTCCCATCCAAGTACTAACCAGGCCCGACCCTGCTTAGCTTCCGAGATCAGACGAGATCGGGCGCATTCAGGGTGGTATGGCCATAGACCAGAGTCATATTCTTCAATATCACACTTCTTTTTGAGAAATCTATCCATTTTATTTGGGTGTATTTATCTAAAAATAATATAATGATGTGTTAATAAATATAATAATGATGTGTTAACAAAAAGAGCAGTATTTCTGTAATGAAATGGTATAAGAGTAACTATATTTATTTTTATATCTGGGCACATGCCGTGAACCAGCACAGCTAAGTAATTCCAGGTCCCCAAGTGGGAATGGTGTGAAATTAAGAAAATACAGGGTCAGGAGGGCCCTGTAATTGCTGCTGCCAAGAACAAAGCATGCCCCAAAACTGCATCTTGCTTTATTTATAGGGCAAAGTGAGGCCATTAGCAAATCAATGGTCTCTGATCACATTTCCAAGGCAACCAAAAAATTTTACCAAGTGCAGAAAACCCCCACCATACATATCATTTTAACTTTACACTGAACAAAGGATAGAAGAAACTTGCCTCCAGTGTTTCTGGGGAACATGGGGGGTAGTGTAAACAATCCAGCACCACAGCTTAACAGCCTTTTGCAACCTAATCAGGCAAGTGAGGTGGGGGGTTGGGCAGATTGTCAGCTTACAGCTAATTCCCCACACCTCTGTCCCCCCAAAATCTAAACTCCAAAAACCCTGTTGGTTTTTTGGTCCCTAACAAGGACATATTTCTCTGGATACCATAGTGCGCACCTGGAAATCTTCTAGCGCGCACACTTTGAGAACCACTGATCTAAGAGTGTAAAGAAGAAACACAGAAGTCAAAAGGTCTCAACACTTTAACTTTATCAGAAGTAAAAGAAACTCCATCAGACTTGTCAAACAGTCAACTTGGCTAGTCTGGTTTTCACCTTGGCATTGCTTTACCCTGTTGGCACTCTTGAGTAATAATTGAAAAACAGAAAGCCACAAGCTTGATGACAATGACAAAAGGAAAAAATAAACAAACAAATAAAACCATCTACCACTGAAATACACATCTCTTCTAAGATAATCTAGAACCAACCATTTTAAGATCTGAGGAGGCTATATTCCCAGTTTAGAACTCTAAAATATTTTCTTAAAAAATTAATCACTTCTTACCTTTTAAGATTTGTCCTTAATCCCATTCAGAGAAACTGTAAGTACTGTAGTATCAAATTATCTACTCAACAAATATTTAATCCTAAGTACCTCCAGGGGAACCCCAGACCCTGTGGTCCCCAGCACAGCAGCTGAAGCAGACATGTTTAACAGAGATTTTTATCCCTTGCAAAACTGGCTCTAGAGCTGTGTAATTAGCCACATAAGCCCTAAATTATAGCAGTTTGGGGAAAAGGGACTGAATACTATGTGTTTGTTCACAATGACCTACAACATAAAACATTTAATTGGTTTCATATGCTCTTGCTCCTATTACAATGAACAGTTAATGAATTATTATTTGGGGTAAAGAAAAATTAAGGGATTACATCTTTAAAGCAGACATTTTCAAAAATTCTACTTAAAGTAAAACTAAGAGTAATAAAATTACCCACATCAATAGTTCTCAATCGCAATAACTTTGTGGAAAAAGTTTCAAATATATTTAGGAAACTGTAAGAAGTTTGAGTGACACCACTGGCATCCATTTTCAATGTTAATACCTTACTTACCTTGGTAATAGTTGATACAGGCTTTTTACTGAAGGTATGAAACAATGTTTGGTAAAACACTTTTATTTCAGTTGCCAAGAAAAGAACACAATGTTCCTTTTACTCATTTTTCTGACATTTAATCCATGTCAATCATTTAAGATACTGTTCAGTTTGTCCTTCATCCCGCACTAAGAATTTCACTCTCAATGGGCTTGGCAAAAACATCCACTCTTTAGACCTGCTCAGAACTCAGCAGAGGTGCAGTAGTGTTCTGCCTGCCCTGCCCCCAGGTGTGTGATTTCTGCCTCTGTATGACCTGGTTTCTCTGAGACTCTGGGAAAAGTGTCATAAGTTCAAACATTTTCTTTTCTAACATGGATTCAGCCATTTCAAATAACATTATCATTTTTATATAGTAATAATCACTATATTTACTGTTATGTTATATAACAATGATAAATGACAATGTCATTTGTTAATTAGTAGGAATTTGGAGTTACTAAAAGCTCCACATACAAATCTTCATTTAATTCTCAGTACCAACCTATAAAGGAGTTATTTTTCATTTCATATTTCCATTCAACACTATTCAGCCATAAGGCTAGAGTTATGGGCTAAATTGTGCACCAACCTCAGTCATATGTTGAAGTCCTAACCCTTGGTACCTCAAGTCTGACTTCATTTTGAGAGGCAGGATCTTTAAAGAGATAATTAGGCAAACTGATGTCACTGCAAGAGATCCAAAGCCAACAGTACTGGTGTCCCTATAAGGAAAGATTAGGACTCAGACAGGCATAGAGGGAAGACTATGTAAAATACAAGCTGAAGATGACCAGCTATATATAAGCCAAGGAGAGAGGCCTCAGAAAAACCAACCCTCCTGACACCATGATCTTGGACTCCCGAGCTCTGAGGAAATGAACTTGTTTTTATAGCTGCCCAGTCTGTGGGACTTTGTTATGGCAGTGCAAGCAACCTGACACCCCCTTATCTCGTATGCTATACAAAGAGCTTCAGCTTTAGGTAAAGCAATTTCATTACCTTCCCCAAACTCTTCCTACTTTGCTGAAAAAACATTCTGAATACTAAACAACTCATAAGGTCTCACTTTTAATAATCTTACACTTACTCCTATATAATAACACCCAAATCATCATCTAAAATCATCTAAGTGACAAATGACCCACTTGAGCAACATGCTCTGCTACATAATAACCAGAAAAACACACAATATATTCAAAAACTGGATATTAAGCCAAGTGGAATCAACAACTCCCCCTCAAGAAAAAAAAAGATTAAAAAGAGAAATACACAGTTTCAGAGGTGATCTCAGCAATTCTTACAATTTAAGAAAGGTACCAGAGAATAAGCATAAGATGGTTGGTCACCGGTCTTTTTATGTCATTTATTCATTCTAGCCCTAGCCCCTCCTCCTATAGGTAAGTGGCCAGTGGTTTCAGGACTGAATCAGTCCTATGCCCCGCCTATCCCAATATCAAGGTACCTAACATTCGAACTTTAAAGTCAAAAGAATAAAACCTGAATGTTTAAAAGGTTCTCATTTAATTCATTCATTCATTCATTCATTCATCAAACACCTACTGAGTGTTTAAAATGTGCCAGGCACAGATCTAGGTGCTAAAGATGAAATAGTTAAAAGAAAGACATGTTGCTTGCCCTTGTAGAACTTAAAGTCTAATTTGCATAATGCAATAGTGTGCAAGTTTAAATAAAGGTAATATTGGAGTTAAGGACTGGTCAGCTGCTCAGACAGGGCCTAGCAATGCTGCAATATGTTAATAGGATTGCCAGTCTAGTCTCTGTAATCCTTTTCAGCTCTACACTCTGGGCAACCAGTCAATTAGGGCCGATACATGAGTTGTAATCTATTTACTGTTCCTGCTTAGAGCATGAGAATTTAATAAAGATCTCAGGTTAGAAACAGTTCTATGTAAGTTTCTGCTCTTGATTACTTCACCTGGGAAGAAAATTAGTGTGGATTTGGCTAATTCTGGATAAAATTTATCAGATGACCTTCTGACCCAAATAAAAGAACAAATTTGTAATAGATAACCCAAAGGCCTAAGGGTTTAAGTTCCATTAGGAACTGTTTACCCTGAATAGAGTGCTTCTACTTTCTATTCCTACCTCCAGATTCTTTTTTTTTTTTTTTTGCACTTTTTTGTGTTTCTATTAGAATAGAACCCAGAAGCACTGACAGAATAGAAGCAGTATTCACATTTCCAATTCAGTTTTAATTACAGAAAACAGTTGGCAAAGGATCAAAACCCCATGTACAATATCTTTTAGTTCCACTGGGAGCACAGACTTACCAAGAGAGAATAATAGAGAAAAATAATAAGTTAGAGAATTATGACCATGCAGAAAAGAAAAGAAAGGATAAACTAGGCAGATGATGACGACAAACTTACATTTTCCAGCTGGCACACTGCCTTGGATCAAGACCTGAAAATGCGTGAGCTATTAAGGTGGCTACAGTTTTTACTACACTTAACCTGAGTCACATTGTTCACCTCTACAGACTCTATAGTTGAAAAAATGTTATTATTTGAAAGGGTAGAAAATGAAGGTGATGAAAGAGAGGGAGGGAAAACGAGGTTCTCCACCCCTGCCAACCTCTATCACCCCGAATGCATAGCCTCTGCAGGTAGTCATTTTAAGCAGTATGTTCCAAAGAGTAGAGCAATTACCCCTTAACCAGGCCAACATGTTCATTTGTCTGAAGAGGTCAAAAAGAAGGAAGAGATTAAGCTATGTGAATTATATGAAAGCAGGCTGTCGAGTTATTCTTCATTTCTGTTTCCTCACCCAGTTTTCTTTTGATGTTTCAGACCATTAGAATAACTTGCACACTTTAGCTTTAGAGGAAAAGGGGAAAGGCAACAGAAAAAGAAGAATGATATAACCTCTTAGTATAGACTGTGCTTGAAATTTCATTCATCAAATGTGTGAACTCAGGCAGGCAATATGGCAAGGGAGACACTGGGAAAGTGAGAAAAGATAAATGTAAAGGTACCACGGAGGGGAACACCTGAAGCCAACAGGATGGTAGTGGAAAGAGGAGGGTTAGCAGGCGTGAACCTAATTAAAGGTTCACCCATCTGCCAGAGGGCCACCATCCCAAACACAGGAAATAAGTCTCAACAGGGAAAACCAAGCTACTTAGCTCCCATCACTACTGGGAAGACACAAAGGGAATGAGAGCAGGCCCTGGTCACAGAGATACAGCAGGAATGTTAACATGTGAAGCCTGCTGAGAAGCAAAGTGGGCAGTGTGGAGTGGCAGGAAACACCACTGGGATTCCAACCCAGTCCTGTGGCTCTGCAACCTTAGGCAGCCTTCTTGAACTTTCTGAGCCCTGTCTGTAAAATTAAGAATGGTTGGACTGTGTAATCACAAAGTTCCTTCTATTTTCTAAAAAAATTATGATTCTAATACTAATTCAAAAAAATATTTGCATCCTCATGTTCATTGCAACATTATTTACAATAGCCAAGATATAAAAGCAGCCCAAGAACCCTTCAGTAGATGAATAGATTAAAAAGATCTGTGAAACATTTACAGAGTAGAATACTATGCAGCCATAAAAAGAAGGAAACCTTAGCCTTTGAGACAGCATAGATGGACCTGCAGATTATTATGATAAGTGAAATATGCCAATCAGAGAAAGATAAGTACCATATAATTTCACTCGTTTGTGGAATCTAATGAACTAACAAGCAAAATAGAAATAGACTCATAGGTAGAAAGCAGGCTGACAGCTATGGGGGGCAGAAGGGAGAGGGATGGAGCAAAAAATAATACTTATTTTGAAAAACACTCATGGACATGGACACAGCGTGGTGACTGCTGGGAGGTGGGGGGAGGTGGAGGAGGGTATAAGGGGAATAAATGGTGGTGAACAGACTTGATCTGGGGTGGTGAAAGCACAACACAGTGTACAGAGATGTGTTGTAGAATTGGGCACCTGCAACCTGTATACTTTTGTTAAACAGTGTCACCCCAATAAATTCAATAAAAAGAAACAAAAAACAAATCTGACTCAAATAGTAGTCACTAACTGCTAAAATTTTGAGTATAGCCCCAAACCTTAAACCATCCCCACAAAGACAGCTTGGTACCACAGAAAAAGAACAAAAAGAAACAGAAAACAATACGATGAATAAGTAATGTTGGTGCCCATGTTTTACAGATAAGGAAACTGAGGCCAAGTGACACTGAATGACCCACCCAAGTTTGCAGAGCTAGTTGGCAATACAGCTAGAAATCAGAGCCCCAGGTCCTGGCTTAAAGATCTGGTGGACTCTGGCTGAGTAGCTCAATTGTTTAAGCATTGTCCTGATATGCCAAGGTTGTGAATTCTATCCTTGGTCAGGGCACATACAAGAATCAACCAATGAATGCATAAATAAGAGGAGCAACAAGTCCCTCTCTCTCTCTTTTTCTCTCTCTCTCTCTGCCTGCCTCTCTCTCTAAAATATCAATTAAAAAAGAAAAAGATCTGGTGGAGACCATGGTCTTGACTAGCCATCTCCTCAAAGGCCCATCTAACACAGCCTTGAACTAGAACACAACAAAAAGTATTTATTCTATTAAGATATTGTCAGATCCTTATTTCATTTTAAAAAGTAGTTTGTACATGCTCTTCTGTACCAAGCACTATGCTAAGAGGTCTGATGATCCCTCCTTTCAAGAATATTAAAATCTTACCAGAGAGATGAGGACCAAATGAAACAAATTAAGATTAAAAAACTGCCTAACAGTTAAACAAGAAGAGAGCAATATGTGGCTCCTTTCTAATGAGAACAATAAAGAACACAGGACCATAGGAAAAAAAAAAAAAAAGAGGGAATTTGTAAGTGGCTTTGTGTACCACTGAGACCACGTTAATAGGAAGATTAGAGGCAAAATTCCACAAAGACACACTTTTAAAGTTTAAACCCTTAAAGCAGCGAGGGCAGGGCAGGAGTGTGCTTTGCTGAACCTAATGCAGTGCCACCTGGCTACAGTCACTAAGAAAATTACATAAGCAAAAGGTTGCAAGGAGAAAAAACAAATTGGTTTAGCAATACATAATTTATCAAGTTAGAATAAAGCATCTTTTTAGGCTACATCAATTTAGGTTCCAATTACATAACACAGACATTGAACTAATGAAATTACATAGCCCCAAATGCACTTAATAATCACCAAAAAAAAAGAAGAAATGCACTAATAAAGTTAACATAAATAACCTGGGTCAATGCTGAGATAAAGAAAAGAATAATGAGTCACAAAAATAAAATAGAACAATACCAGAAGGTACGTACTGTCCTAGCCCTCTGAAATCTGTTAAATTTTGATTCTGACAGCACCTTGCCTTCCACAGTAAGGACAGAAAAGCACACAGAAACTTTCTGTACTTTGGTTATCAGAAATACCTCTGTGTATTGCCGTATCCTGCACACTCTGGAATGTCCTTTCCTTACCCTATGTGGTAAACTCCTATTAGCCCAAAGAAAGCCTTTTCTGGGATACCCAGGCAGAATGACCTAGTTCTCCTAGAAGATGCCTCTGTGCTTGGCATGGGCATTTCCTGTTGCACTTAGCACAGCCACATGGGGCTTCCAGCCTCCATGTATGCCTCTCTAATTGGGAGCTCCTGAACGGTAAGATTCTTGGCTTACTCCTTTTCATAGATCTACTGCCTAACACCGTGCACAGAGCATGGGCTTGATAAATACTTGTTGAATAGAAAATAAATTGTAATTCATAGAAAATACACCAAGTGGCACTTGACATTTACAGGGCTAGTCCAATGCTTAACAGATAGCAGGTAATAATAAATATTGGCTGATGTTTTATTTTATTGTTTGAAGAATTTAAAATCTGAACTTAACATAAATTAGTGAGGAAATCTTCATTTTAACAAAGTCAGCAGTAAATAGTAATGTTTTACTAATATTTGCAAAATACATTTTACTTTTTCAGAGTTGATCCTTTGGCTCATCTCAAACTAGTTAAGTCAAGTTATACACTATCTTTTCAAATCTTTACAACCTCGTGAGAACTCTGCTAATAAGACTGAAAACCAGTCTGTCCTAGAATTCCCTATTACTTGTACTTAATTTTGAGGTTTTAAAAGAATAATATTATTCTATACATTTGGAAAATACAAAAGCAGTAAATGTTAAAGGGACTAGTGAGAAAAAAGATCAGATCATGATGGAAACAAAAATTGGGGGTGACTGTAAAATATGAATCAGGTAAGAAAATGATGTATGTTGCATATGTGTTTGTGGAATGAGGCAGATAACAGGTGAAAAAATGTCAAGGGTAGAGAAGGAAATATGGAAAAAGTACTGTGTTTATGCAATTCTCAGTAATTGGCATGGAAAAGATTTTGTATGGTGGCTAGTGAATTAGCTTCAGTGGTACATGGTGATTAACTCAATGTCACTCCAGGAAAAGACAGAGAGATTGAGAACTTAAGGCCATGTATGGTTAAAATGCCACTCAAAAATATTATTGCAAAGCTATTAATTCTGCTCAGCGGTAATTGCAGAGACCAGGTAGGTAAGGACTCTCATGTCCTGTGGAGACTATGTAACAGATTTTCAGGAGAAATATTTTACAAAATGACAAGCCAATTTTTAAAATGAACAAAAGTAGGAATGGATACTTTACAAAAGAATATAATGCAAATGGCAATTAAAAACATGAATTGATGCTGAACATTACCAGAAAAAAATAAAAATTAAAATCAATGAGACATCACTAGAATCACTAAATTTAAAAGACTGACAATGCCAAATGTTGCCAAAAATATAGAAAAACTAGAACTCTCATTGTAGTATTTATCTATGGCTGTCTAAGTAAGTATCCCCAAAACTTAGCAGCTTAAAACAACAAACATTAATTCTCTCACAGTTCCTGATAACCAGGAACCCAAGAGTAGCTGAGCCAACTAGTTCTGGCTCTGGATGTAATGTACCTTATAACGTTAAACATACAGATCCCATAAGGTTGCGATCAAGATGTCTCCCAAGACTGCAGTCATCGGCGGTATAACTGGGCTGGGATATCGGCTTTCAACCTCACTCACATAGCTGTTAGTGGGAAGTGCTGCCAGAGGCCTCAGTTCCTCACCATGTGGGTCTCCACAGAGGGCTGTTTCACAACATGGCAGCTGGCTTCTCACAAAGTGAGTGATTCAAGAGAGAGTAAGCAAACAAGATGAAAGTTGCACTGTATTTTATAACATAAGCTCAGAAGCCACATATAATCACTTCTGCTATACTCTATTGATCACTTAAACCTACCCCAATACAATACAGAAGGGGAGAACTTCAGAAAGCCAATCACAGGGGACCATCTGGCAGGCTGGCTACCACAGCCAGACGTGTTGGTGGGAATACAAAATGGTAAATCACTTTAAAAAATAACGTAATGTACCTTATAATGTTAAACATACAGTTACCAAATGATGCTTCTTTCTCTCACAGTCTGATTTACTCAAGAGAAAGGAACAAATGTGTCCACACATGTATGCATGGGTGTTCACTGCAGCATCATATATGACAGTCCCAAATTGGAAGCAATACAAAAGTTTACCAGCAGAATAATGAATAAACAAATTGTGATATAATTACTCTATGGAAAAAACAAAACATTAACACATTCAACATGAATAAATCTCAAACACTTTGTAAGTGAAAGAGCATTATATGAAATTCTAGAAAAGGCAAACTATAAAGACAAAAAACATATTAATGATGCTTGAGGCTGGAGTAGAGAGAGGCTCTTGTAAAGGGTCAGGAGGATGCTTGTTAGGGTGAGGGCACTTTGAATATCTTGACTGTGTAGTTACATGACTGTATGTACTTCCCAAAATTCATCACACTGCACAATTGAAATGGATGTTTTATTATGTACATGACATTATTGTATGTTTCTCAACTTCAAAGAAAACAACAAAAATCCACTGAAATGTACAAAAGTTTTATAACCTATTTTTTCAGACATAAGTTCAGTATACAAATGCAAAAGCACTTTTATATGCTATCAATGACTAATCAGAAAATCAAATTTAAATGAGACTAGTGAATGAATGGTAGGCCTATCTGAAGATTAATGTAACTTAAAAAAGAATGATAAAACCCTGAAGTAATAGCACCATGATGGTGAGACGGCATAGATGGAAGTCATGCCACACAGGCTGACCTCGTTGAATTCGCCAACTGATTGGAGGGGAAGGAAACTCAAAGGAGACACCAAACATGACTGACTACTGAGAGGATCATGATACCATTAAAATATCAAATATCCCCTTTCCAGCGAGGCATGGGCTGACTGCTATTTTACACTGAAATAATGTCACCTACCCCTCTCATCAAAACTTCCATTCTCCTTCCCTGCTTCAGTTTTCACTGTATCATGTATGATCTCATGAATGACACAAGACACTAGTAAACTATATAATTTGCTCATTCACTTTGTTCGCTGTCCACTCCCAACAGACCATGAGCTCCACAAAGGTATCGTTCCATTCTGTTTTGTTCACTGCCGTACAGAGCCTAGAAAGGTATTGCTACACAGTAAGAGCTGAGTAAATATTTACAAAATAAATTGAATGAAAAAATTAGAAAAAATAAGAGAATCAGGAAAGGAAATGGGTGTGTAAGTATGAGTATTTGAGGAGAGCAGGAAGGAATGACGGACTTGAATTCAGAGATGCAGAGTGAGTTATTTAACAGCTAAAGAAGAGCCCGAGGCTGCAAGAGAAGATCAGTTAGATATTTTCCCAGAGACAAAGGCCAGAGCTCTACAAAAACACGCAGCCTCCAGGAGGCACCTCCAATTCCACAACTAAATTCTTAGGTTCCATTGATCTTGCTCTCTTTCAACAAAGGGATCCATGGCAAACAAAAATCTAAACCACTGTCCACAGCACTGCACTCCACTGTGCTGTAAACATGTTCATCTCTCTGAATGTGGACAGAAACACACTGCAGGGACGACTGTGTTGTTGGATATTATTACAGAGTAAATAATCCTGTGGAAGTGGTCAGTAGACATTTTAGGCAGTGCCTAAACCTCCTAACTAGGTAAGCCCCGAGAGACAGGTAGGAGCCTGGTGTTTAATATACACAGAATCTAGGAGAAGGTTCTTGACAAGGACATGAACCACAGCCTGACTGAAGACAGCCTTTTAGGTGCCACCATGAATATAAGGCTGCCCTTTTGTTCCTGGAGCTGGAGCACTTCAACCACTTTTGTGTCAAGGAAGGCTGGGGGGAGGTGTGCACCGGGTTCAGAGGGAGAGTTAAAGAAAGGTCAGAGCCTGACTAACACAGAAGCTGAAGATTAACTCCAGGGCACAGGGAAAAAAGCTCATTTTTCCCAGGACACACTTGATGCTGCCATCTACTTCCCGATGCAGAAGAGTCCTAAAGAAAGTGTCCTCAAGCATGATGAACATGGCCTCGAGGAGAGGGTATACTCCAGAACAAGCACTCCCCCAGGAAGCCTGAGCATAGGACCTGCAGGTGGGGAATGCTGCAGAATTTAATTTATCCATTCCGTACTTACCGAGACTTATCACATGCCACAGCGCACAGGCCTTTCTTGAGCTCAACTGATATAAACCAGTAAAGGCACTAAGGGGAGACTGAGGATTCTACGACATAACACAATCATAGCTAGTGGTGACACTGGTTAATAACATTATGTATGTTTCAGGTGTACAATTCTATAATATATCATCTGTACATTGCATTATGTGTTCACCACCCAAAGTCTACTCTCTCTCCATCACCATAAATTTGAACCATGTACCCTCTTCATCCTCCTCCACCCAGGGGTGTAAATATTAAAGGAGATGGCTGAGCTATGTTCTGACCTGGGGCACCTGGCACAGAGCTGCTGAGTGCTCAGTGCATGTTAGCAATCACAGTGCCAGCTGGTCCCATACCTTCCCTGGTTCTGTTTGTGGGTACTAGAGACTGATTCTCACAAGTTCTGCTCCAGGACTGAGAGCCACTGGGTCACTGTTTAACTCAATTTAGGAGCCTGTTGGTCTAGATTCAAGAAACCACAGTTCCTGAAATTTGTCACCCTGCCTAAGTGCCAGTCCCTAACTGCTCAAGTACTTTGCACCTGTTGACTTATATAAAGAGGTAAACTGAGGCAAGCTCAAAAGAATGAGTTTATTTGAGAATAACAGAGAAATTGCCATTTGTGTTACACAACTGTAGCAAGCTATAGGCTAGTCTGTTGAGGATATGAAGTAGACTGTATTTATGGACAGGAAATGTAAAGTCAGGAGAGCTCACTGAGTCAGTTAAAATCAAAAAACCAAAAGGAGAGCAGCCTTGAAAATTTCCCAAGCAGAGAAAAGCAGTGCAGTCCAGTCACACAAACAGAGTTCAATTCGGCTTACTTGTGAGATTTACCTGACCTGGGCCATCTCCTATCCATGCTGCTGGCAGAACTTCCAAGGTTGCTATGAAACAACCTCTGACCAATCCCCGGTCTACCAAGAAAATCCCAACACTATCAAATATTCTGTAAATCAAGCATTTACAGGCAATCAGTCTTTTAGTCCTTAAGTGTCATCTTCCTGAAGACTCAGACCTGAGATTTTATACTTTCTATGCTCCAGTTTTGTTTTAGGGTGAAAATCCTTCATACTAGGTACCCCACTTTCTGTCTGTCCTCCGTGTGCAATCAGCACTTCTCCACCCCAAGCTCAGAGGCAGGGTGTGCCACGTGCTGACCCTGAGTCCAGGAATGGCTGATGGGGCCCCTGTCCCACCCACAGCCTGCTCACGATAGAAAGAAGTCTTATCTATGTAGTGAACACAGAGGCTCAGGCACACAAATAGAACTGACATCTCGGGAAAACAACAAAACACCTTGATGTGCAAACTGGAATCAACCATATGCCTTTGCTGTGGAAGCACTGTTACTTCAGCTGGGTGTGGTATTCCTTTTTATATACACTTCACTTGGTAACTTCCTTAACATAATCTTCAATACCCCTGGACATGATCAACCAACATTCAACACCTGCATGTCTGCTAATGGAGGGACGCACATAGGATTCTAATATATGATGTAGATACAGCCCTAATGACTGAGTCTGTAAATCATACAATTCAATTGATCCACAGTTCATTTGCGATTACTATAATATTACCATTATCAGCTGATAACATCAGCATGTAAGACCTTGACTTCTCTTCAGCAAGGACAGAAGCAGACGGTGCTGCATGGAAAGGCGAAAGCTTGGCTCAGAGAGGCCTGTGCAAACATTCACGTGATGTAACATGGCTGACAGCTGCCCACGGAAAACTGAAAGAGAGGAATGCCAGGCTTCAGAAGCCCATGATCCCACAAGCTGGCCTTCTGACTCCACATGTGGTTCATTACAATATATGAAAGAAGTCTTGTTGCTCAGCAACAAGTAATACACTATCATTAAAGGAGAAGATGACCACTATGGTGTTGGCTAGAACTCCCTCATAAACAAGAGTAAAACAGTAATTTACCTTGAAACTCTGATTGCAGAGTATTCTCTGTAAGCTAATCTTTGTCTCTACCCACCACTAAACTGAACAGATAATTATTATGGATTTTTCATGAAATTACCATAGGGTGAGCCCTAACTTGTATCGAAATTTAAATTGAAAACAAGTCACAGAAATGACAGACAAGAGGCACTGTTCTGAATGGTATCACTGTTCAGGACTTAGAACCATACTTCTCTTCACTGGGCAACTACTAAAACCAAAACCAAACGCCATCCCAGACTTCATAAATATCCTGTAAGAAATGATGATAATGCCTTTCTCCAGATGTAAATTTTAAGAAGATAAGCTCTGTTAGAATTAACAGAAATGTGGGTGCCTTTATCGTATTAGTAACTAATATTTACTGAGCTTAAGCCAGGCCCTGTCTTAAGTACTTCATATTCATTAAATCTTTACCAAATTCTTGAGTAGTGATGTTATAACTTCCATTTTATAGTTTTATGAACAGGAGGCTCTGGAAGAACAAATAACTAGTCTCAGTCCATCAGGCTAGCTGATGTCCAGGTTAGAATTCCACCTCATTCGAGGGTAGGATGTCTGACAGCATTTTCTGTGTGCTGGAAATACTCGGTATTTGTGTGGGCCAATTCAGCTGCCACCAGAAACATATGGCCACGAGGCACTTAGAATATGACTAATGGGAATAATTAATTAAAATTTTAATTTTAGTGAATTTAAATTTACCTACCCACATGCAGCTAGTGGCTACCATATTGGGCTGGACAGAGCAGCTCTAGAGCAGTGGTCATCAAACCACAGGCTTCAGGCCAAATCTGGCCAGGGACTGGTCTTGTACGACCATGAGCTAAGAATGTGTTTTAAGCAACAGAGATAGCATACAGCCCAAAGCCTAACATGTTGACTCTCTGGGCCTTTCCAGAAAGTCAGTAGGCCCTGAATTGACTATCCTCTCAACCACCAAGACCACTGCCCCTGAGAGAGAAGTTCCAAACCCATTCTCCCAGGTTAAGTCTGAACAGCATGAAGAGGACGGCAAGATCATGTCATGTGACCACTTTCCTATGTTCCATTATAGTATTTAAGTCAGAGTAAATGCAAAAAACGCTGACTAAGACATGCCCTAATCAAGTCCTATACAGTTAGCCACCAAAATAACATTTCACACTTACAAACTGCATTTGCACTTACTACATTTTATTTAAAATGGCCTCATGACCAAGGACACCCATTTGGCAAAGGAGAAAGTAGATACAACGGGGCTCAATGCTACATCGGAGAAGTGGTAACTCCAAACCCACTGATTTACCTGTGAAATAAGACTTCTCTAGACGCTGAAGAAGAATATGACGCGAAGAAAAACCAAACGGTACAAGTGTGTGCACTCCGCATGTTCAACGGTTCAAGCAGAATAGCTAAGGCCATAGGTTTTCTCCCCGTGGGAGAAACTGCCTCTATCCTTCCACCAAGTGAAGTGAATGTAAGTGGCAGAGGTGGAGACAGGGCTCCTCCACGGCTGCCCCCAGTCTCTGGAACATGGCAGACTCTGAAGGATAGCATGGCTTTTTCACAGGAGATTCTAAAAATCAAGGAACCCCAGGAGCCCTGGCCCCCTCAAAACTGTGAGCAGCTCTGCCCCTCCTACCCACCCTCAGGTGGGGCACGCATCAGGAAGGATACCACTCTTGCAAGAATAACTGAGACCCTCTGAAAAGTCACTGTGCCCTCTCAACAGTGAGTAGGTCTTGTCTCTGACACACCCCTCCTGCGATTCTTGGGACCTGAGGTGCCTCTGGGACATACAGTGTGTGGCAAACTGTACTGTGTTGTTCTGAGCCTACTGGCTGTGCCAGAGTTTCCTGCAGGTTACATGTGGGCCTTTGGTGTTTTGTGTACTTTTCCTATGCTCTGTGCTTACTGCATTGTCCAATGAGATAGTCAATGTGGCTGCATGGGGCTATTTCAATACAAAATGATCAAAACTAAATAATAATATTACAAATCTAGTTCCTCAATTACATTCATGTGCGGTTCAAGCTCAACTACTACATGTTGTTAGCGGCTTCCATGATGGACAGCATACAGAACACTTCCATCAGCACCAAAAAGTCCACGAGACTGTGCTGCAGTCTAAAACCTAACAGTCACACTGTGCTAGTTACTAGGTACACATTGGTAACATTACTACTGCCATATAACCGTGATGAAATCATTTCCATTAACTACTAATAAAATTCAGCACCATAAATTCAACTCCTTTGTGATTATTTTTTGAACACTTTCTTCCATATGTTCCCCTTGGCCCACCTGACAACTGCATCATTTACTAACATGTTTTTCTGCATGTTTACTTGGCAACTTAAACTTCCAAATCTCCTTTCTCTCCTGGGGTACCTCTGGCCTTGACAGTTTGGATTACACCTGTTGAAATGGTGCACTAACATGAATCATGGAAGGCGCAGAGATGCATGTGGACACTTCCCTTCTATCTGATAGCTCTCAGCTGCCTTTGATAACAGCCTTCCTCAACTTACTCAGCCTCCTCTTCATCTTTTGGGTCCACTTTGTTGGCCAGTTTAACAGCACGTTCTAAATTCCCTCCACACAAGCTTTAAGGAATTCTACAAAATCCTTTCAGTAGTGAATTTATTTGGGTTGTCTAAAAGCAGAGCTGAGAAAACACTTTGTTGCAGGTAAGTTTTGGGGCAAGTGGATCCCAGAAACATGAGAGAATGCAAGGAGAGTGATGAAGGCAGGGTGTGTTATGATGCTGCTCCTGTGAGCAGTAGGATCTCAAAGCCGCCACACAGGACTGCTAAAAATTGTCAGCCTGGGGCATCTATCCACCCCCTTAGAACTACCACTCCCTTATCTGAGGGCTGTACTTAAGAGAGACTATGGATGGGGCTGCAGAGCACCATAGCTCTGGAGAAGTTTCTGGGTCAGGAGGTGGAAAGGCACTCTCCAGGAGCAGAGGGGAGTCTGAGTTTGCCTGATTCTTTCCACTATAGTTATGGCTGAACCAAGAGCCGGGCAAAGGCGGGGACCCAAGGCAGGCTTCTCTGCAAAAAAGAACAAGCACTATTTCCCCTATTGTAATTTCTTTTAAGTGCCCACTGTGAACTTCCCTTGCTAATAAGTCATCATCCCTTAGGACTCAGCCTGAGTGGTTTCTTCCTTGAAGCTTTTCCTGCTCTCCTCGCCCCCCACTGAGATGCAGCTTTTTCTCTATGCTCTCCCAGGACCCTGCAACATTCATCATAGTGACTTTTAAGTGTGTTCTTGGTCTGTCTTCCTCCACTAGATTCTGAACTCCCTCAGGGCAGAAAGTGTCCTTCGCCTCTAGGACTCCTGCTCCTAGCATGCTGCTGGGTGCATGGGTGCCCCATACCTGTACCTCCTGTGAAGAGACAGAGACAGGAGAAGAGGAAGAAATGAGCATACCCAGACGTCAGTTACAAAGTCAAGATGCCAAATCTCTTCCCGTGTTTATCTCCCCACTAACAGAGCACAAGGGAAAGGACCCAGTCCCAAAAAAAGGAAATAGGAATTCGTAGAGCTTTGCCCTCCTCATGCTACTTAGTATGAGCTAGCATCAGCTCTGGTCAAACCATACCTCGTCCAACCCAAGACATCGCTGATTAGAAGATGTTGCATTATTATTATTTATGTACCATTAGAAAAGAAAATAATACTGCTCAAATACTGGAAGGATGATACTGATTGTTAAGATGAATACTGACTTCAGATGTACAAAACTGTGTGCATGGGGAGGAGGACTCTTTATTTCTTAGAACTTCTGAAATGTGATATTTACTTATTTCCCATATGATTCCAAATGGTTGGCTTCCTGTGAGATAAACATTATTATTCACATTTTACCAATTAAAAACAGAATTCTAAGGGAGACAACCCGTGTTTCCTTGGCATTCCTCCCTCTCCCTTCCATGAGGCTCGTTCCTCACACTGGAGGAACCTCCACTGGAAAAAGTCTCTTGTGAACTCGCCCATGCCAAGAAGGAACTTACAGGGATAGTCTCCCAGGGATATCCATGGCTGCTTCACTTCTTACACTCCGAGCAGAACAACAAGAAGCCACCACTGAGGGCTGCACCCCCACAGGGGCCATGGGCATCACGAAGCAGCTGGGAGAGGGTATTTGGAAGCAGGGGCTGTTCTCTACAAAGCCCGCCTTCCAGACCAGCCTAGGCACCCCTGTCAGAACATGCACTAACAAAGCCACTTCAAATTCCTGGGGAAAAGAGATTGCATAAACTGAAGTAACCAGTGAGAAATGGAAAAGTCCCTTCTTGCAAAGCTGTGTGTGGCAGGAAATAAATAAGACGGTGATTCTGAAAAACAGTGGAACTGGTGGTGGGAGATAACATCGTAGTTTTATTTTCTTTTGAAGAGTCTATTTATTTTTTTATTTTAATTTTTATTTTTTTATTAATTTTAGAGAAGAGAGAGAGAGAGAGAGAAGGGGAGAGGAGCAGGAAGCATCAACTCCCATATGTGCCTTGACTGGGCAGGCCCAGGGTTTTGAACCACAACCTCAGCATTCCAGGTCGACGCTTTATCCAGTGCGTCACCACAGGTCAGGCCTGAAGAGTCTATTTAAAGGGTACAGACCCTGGGCTACAGATGACAAATGGCTGGTCACCTTTTCCACACCCCAAACCTAAGAACAATGAACTCAGGGACCCAAAGAGAAAGGAGGAAGAGAAACTACCAGTAATTACAACTCCCACTCTGTATCCAACTGACAGCTTGCAATATGCCCTATATCTTTTATTCTCCCTTCATTAACACCACAGGCAGCCTTTACTAGCTAAGAAACAGGTGACAGTGGCTAAAGGCTCTGATGCTTCAGCACTGCCCCTCCCCCATGGGGACTCTCCCCATCTCCCTAGCCTATTAGCAAGTAGGTCTGGCACAGTGTCCACATTACCATGTGGTGTGCCTGGCCAGGAACATAAGGAGGTCTCCCTTTGGCTCTGGAGGCAGGTGGTAACCGTTCTAAACAGAGACGATAAAAAGATGCTTGTGCCAGAATATTTTCCTTTCCAAAGCGAAGAGAAGGGAATTGAACGGAGGTGTAAGACATGAGTACAGGGCTGACTTGCCTTTCCTGCTGCCAGTAAACACTGTGCCGCAGGCTAGCTGAGAAAGAGAATTTTTGAAAGAATGCCTCCATTTTTAATTTTGAAAAATAGATTCAAGCAATAGACGAGCACGAGTGCACACACACAATGTTGTTTTCATTTTTAAAGGCCACTATAAGGCCTGCAGAAGCCAACCTTACAGATAGAACCATTAAAACATTTTAATTTCACAATACAGTTCAACATGGAGCAGAGAGTTGAAGTAGATTTTTGTCACTAAAGACGTAAAGATTCATTTGTTTTGGTAGCTTTGCTGTAAGTAACTGCGGTAAGCAATGTTTTCATTTCAGGGTGGGAGTGGGTGGCCAAGAGCCCAGAGGAGACAGCAAAGGGCAGGGCTTTCTCTAGATTTTTAATAATTTCCCAAGATGTGTTTTAAAATAGTCATTTCTCCATATTGGGTAATTTATCCAAAAGTTATATATCTCACCTTGGAATAAAATATTTTCACTCAACTCATTCAAATAGACATGTCATTTAGTAATCTCTGCAGCCCAGAGTATTTCAGGCAATGGAGGGATTATTCGAGACAGTCACCCAGGAGTGGTCCATCCACCTATTACCTCCCTTGGACTGCACACTGTGCTTCTACAATATCATCTATATTTTTCAATGGCCCTACCATAAGTTAACTCATACTGAATTAGTGACAAGTTACATCCTCCACTTCTCCCCACCCTGAAGTTGTGTAATTAATTTTTAAGCCTAATTTAAAGACTTTATCTTACAATTTTTCACCCTGTTATTTTTTTCTGGTACATCATTTCAGATTATCAAGGGGTCTTGACTCAGGATCAAGTCACAAATCATATTAACTGTCCCTCCCAGGCTTTTGCCAACTGCCAATTTGATAAATACGTCTTCATAAAAGTCATTGATAAAAACCGTAAGCAAGACAAGTCTGAAAGCAGAGCTTTGCATCGCTCCACTATAAATATCTTTGCAGGTTAACAACAGACTGATAGCCCATGCTCTGTAAAGACCGGTCCAAATAAATATAAATCTAAGTAAATGAATTATTCTGCTCACTAATTTCTCCATGGTACTTAACAAGGGCCCCTAGGGATATTTTATTAAAGGCCTTGTGGATATCCAGATTATACAGCATGCTATGTGGTCTCTATCTGCTGTTAGATAAATTTAGGTACTACCCTCAGTGAAAAGGGAGAAAGGAGAAGGAAAGGAGAAAGGAGGAGAAGGAAAGGACAAAGAAGTTTTCAGAGAAGTCTTGGCAGCACTACGGCTCTGACACCCCAGTCACAGCTGCCCAGGCATCCCCCAGTCCCAACGAAGTAGTTAGTACCCACGACCTCCCCTTTTCACCCAGAACTTCATCTGCATCAGGGAATGATAATCTGATGGCTTTTATACTCTCGTTAACAGAGGTTTATGAATTGCTGGGTTAAAAACCTCAGATTTCCTTAGCTTTAGTAACAGCATGGGTGGACCTGGAGAGCACTGCGCTGAGTGAAATAAGACAGTCAGACAAAGGCAAGCACCATATGATTCCACTCATATGTGGAGTCTAGTAAACTAACAAGTAAAACAGAGACAGACTCACAGATAGAGCAGCAGGCTGACAGCTGTCAGGGGGCAGGGAGAGCTGGGTGAAAGAGGCAGAGTGATAGAGCAAAAAAAAGCAAAAATAAAAAAATCATGGACATGCCTGAGCAGGCAGTGGCAGAGTGAATAGAGCATCATATTGGGACGCAGAGGACCCAGGTTCGAAACCCTGAGGTCACCAGCTTGAGCGCGGGCTCATCTGACTTGAGCGCAAGCTCACCAGCTTAAGCGTAGGGGTAGCTGGTTTGAGTTTGGGATCATAGACATGACCCCATGGTCACTGGCTTGAACCAAAGGTCACTGGCTTGAAACCCAAGGTCACTGGCTTGAGCAAGGGGTCACCCGGTTTTCTGTAGCCCCCTGGTCAAGGCACATATGAGAAATCAATCAATGAACAACTAAGGAACCACAATGAAGAATTGATGCTTCTCATCTCTCTCCCCTTCCTGTCTGTCTGCCCCTATCTATCCCTCTCTCTGTCTCTGTCACACATACACAAAAAAAGTTCATGGACACGGACAAAGTTTGGTGACCGCGGCAGAAGTTGGGGGAGGTGGTAAAGGTTACAGGGGAGATAAATGGTGATGGACAAAAACTTGACTTGAATGAGTGAACACAAAATACAGTGTGCAGAGATGTGTTGTGGAATTGGGCACCTGAACCCTGTAGAATTATATTAACCAGTGCCACCCCAATAAATTAAATTTTTTTTAAAAAAAAACCTAAGATTTCATCCTCAGAAATAAAACAAATTAAATGCAAAACCTGAAGTTAACTTTTATAAAATCTGACTCAAACAGTGAAAGCACAGAACACGAGTCTTTGGCGGTGTCTTTTCCGCCATGTGCTTGAGGTCCTACATTGGAAGTGGCACTAAACTGGATCTCAATAGATATATCCCCAGAGCTGCCAGCAGGTGCTCTGGTGTCCCTGGTCCCATCATTTGTCTTCCAGAATGTAACCATCTTCTCTGTAAATAGAGGGAGCTAACTGCCATAGGAGTCCCCCAGCTGCAAGGCCCTCTTCAATTCTACATAAATCATTATCTGCCTTTATTCAGCCAGGTCCTTATAGGTTTAGGAGCTAAGGCCTAAGTGGTGTGTGTGTGTGTGTGTGTGTGTGGCATGTGCAGGCATGCATGAATCTGTATCTGTGTGCATGTGTACCTTGTATTGGTATATGCTTGCTTTCTACAGTAGGGAGGAGCCACATAAACAGATTTGAGAGAACAAACTACTGGCCCTAATTGTTCCATCACCCTTCCCTCCAACTCTTGGGTGTGAAGGGCTGTACTAGGACACGGTGCATCAGGAGGACTTGCTGCCGTCAACCGCAGACTGGTGTACTCAGATGTGGCTGTGCAGGCTTTGTCTTAACTGCCTTACAATTGTCACTTAGCCTTTGAAATTAAGCTGTAAGGTAGTCAATACTATTAGTTCAAACCGGAATGCTATTCTGGAATTAATATATATATCTCACCTGAACTGGGTCATTGCACAGGGCTTTGGCAATTGTTTTATTATGCAGAGATTTGAGATATAATAGCATTTATTATAAGAGGCTATAACTTTTATAGATATCTTATGCAAAAGTAGAAGTTGGGAATCAAAAAAGGTGAATAAAATGTAAAATATAAACAACTACATATTAGAAATGTTCTTATCCTTCTGGGACACAAAACTAGATGAATATCTAGAGGTTTTCCTGTGCCTGAGTTTTCAGGATGAGACTACCCTATGGTGACACCAGAGGAAAGTAGAACTCAACCTCTGGTCCAGACTCCTAAAGGTATTCTGTGTCATGTTGCCTCTCTCATTGTGGTAATCTAATGGAATAGAAGATAAGAGATTTTGAATAGGATGAGTAGAATATAGCTATGCCCCAAAAAAACAAAGAGCAAAGAAGACTTAACACATTTTGTAGGGACCATACACATACAGCAGCCCCAATGAGGACAAGTGAGAAGATCTGCACACAGAGCAGCACACATTCCCCAGAAGCCCAGACTTCTTTAATGTGGGTACAAGGCTTGTCCAAGTAGGTCCAAGAGGTGCAGATTCACTGGTTGAGTATGACAGAATCCTAAAAAGCCACCATTTCACTATATGACATATACCTTTTAAGTATTTTTATATATGAAAATAAACACAAATATACAATAGTATCAATAATTTGTATATTTTATAGTCAAGAAAAGACCAGGGACTTCTAGAAATATTTGCATGTATAACAAGCATTTGGGACTCGGTCTTACTCACCTATGGGCCTACACACCCTCTCCATGGCTGAGAGTGGGGACAATCCTGAGGAGTACGACCACATGGCCACCAACAGTAAATGTCAAACACCTGGCCATTCAGTCACTCAGACTAGTCCTTGGTCAGCAGACCATGGCTCACGAGCCACATGCGGCTCTTCCACAAAATACCACGTGTGGGCGCTACCTCAATAAGGAATGTACCTACCTATATAGTTTAAGTTTAAAAAACTTGGCTCTCAAAAGAAATTTCAATCATTGTACTGTTGATATTTGGCTCTGTTGACTAATGAGTTGGCCGACCACTGGACTAGATCATGAGACAGCCCAAACTGGCACCAACTTAGGGGGTTAGATGGGAAAGCTACCCCAGATGAACCATTTTAGTGGTGATGATTGTTGGCTTCTACTACTCGCAAGTTGGGAGTCCTCAGTCAACTGGAAAGAACTATGGAGGTCTGAACACTGTTACTTCGCCTAGGCTTCTGAGTATTTATTCTACTTGGCATTGGTAGCAGAGTCTGGGATTAAGAGATGAACAGTCCAGCCAGGGGCTAGGAAACAGAGGCTACTCATGCTTTGGTTATTAATATTAGAGCACTTAGCCACTCTATCCCTAGGTATCTTGTTTCATAAAATGGAAATGAAAGTCCCTGTTTATTCCCAAAACAGGCCTGGATCAGAGAGTAAGCAAATAATTTGTAAAAGCACCACATAAGTGAAAGATGTTTTCATCTAAAAATTATTTCTATTCTATTCTAACACCCTAGAATTATATTTAAAATGGGGAAAAGCTACCAGTGGACAGACAGGCTGAACAGTATCAGCTCACGGAACAGGAAAATGAAGGAGCTGAAGCCTCTGCTGTTACTGCCACAAAAACCTGTGTTCTTGCAACAGATTCCACACATATCTTTTTCATGGTTTCCTTTTTAGCAATTCCCCCCCCATCGTTAATGTGGTATAATTGACAAGTAAAAATTGTATACACTTAAGGTATACAACATGATGTTTTATACACATATACATTGAGAAATGATCACCACAATTAAGCTAATTAACATCTATCACCTTACATGGTTACTGTTTTCTTTCTGTGTGTGTGTGTGTGGTGCAAAGATTTAAGATTTACTTTCCTAGCAAATTTCAAGTACACAAAATACAGTATTTTAACTACAGTCATCACGCTGTGCATTAGAATCCCTGAACCTACTCCTCTTGCATAAGTGACACTCTGTAGCCCTGATAAACATCTCCCCATCTGCCCTCCCTCAGCCCCTGGCAACTACCATTCTACCCTCTGCTTCTGTGAGTCTGACTCTTTTAAATTCTGCATATAAGTGAAAATGAGAAGTATTTTACTTTCTGTGTCTGGCCCATTTCACTTAACATGATGTCCTCAAGGTTTATTTATATTGTCCCAAATGTCAGGACATATTTCTTTTTAAGGCTGAATATTATTCCATTGTATATATCAATTCATTTGCCAGTGGACATTTAGGTTGTTTCCATATTTGAGCTACTGTGAATAATGATGCAATGAACATGGGAATGCAGGGAATCTTTCTGATACTGGTATCATTTCTTTAGGATACATACCCATAAGTGAGATTGCTAGATCATAAGGTAGTTCTATTTTTAATTTTTTTTGAGAAAACTCCATATTGTTTTCCATAATGACTAACCAATTTACATTCCCACCAACAATGTACAAGGGTTTCCTTTTCTCTGCATCCTTGCCAACACTTTTTTTCCTTTAAAAATAGCCATTTCTGACATGAATAAAATAGAATCTAATTGTGGTTGTGATTTGTTTTCTTCTGATGATTGGTGATGTCGAGCACCTTTTCATATACCTGATGGCCACTGTATGTCTTCTTTTCAGAAATGTCTATCCAGGTCCTATGCCCATTTTCAAAACCGGGTTCTTTGTCTTCCTTGTCATTGAATTATATGAGCTCCTCATATACTTGACATTAACCACTTATCCGATAATGTGATTTGCAACTATTTTCTCTCGTTCCATATGTTGCCTGTTCGCTCTAATGACTGTTTCCTTTGCAGTGAGAGCTTTTCGTTTTGATGTAGCCCATTCTCTATTTTTCTTTTGTTGCCTGTGCTTTTGGCGTCATGTCCAAAAAACTATCACCAACACCAACATCAAAGAGCTCTTCCCTTATGTTTTCTTCTAATAGTTCTATGATTTCGGATCTTATGGTCAAGTCATTAACCCATTTGGAGTTGATTTTTGTATATTGTGAGATAAGGGTCCATAAATGAGGACAGGAAAGAGTGGCCAATAGAGTCAGATAGACAGGCAGGGGCTAGACATGCAGGGCCTCACAGGCTGTGGAATGGAGCTGCCACTCTACCTGCAGTTTTACGGGAACCTTTTCAAGTGTAGTCAGGAGCACGACCAGGTATAAAATACGCACGCTTTCACAAAATGTCCTTTCATCCTCTTTTATATATTATGACTCAATTCATTAACCATAAAATGAAATAAAACTCCTTGGCTGAGCATTTCAAGTCCTCCTCCATAAGCTGGTTCCAACAATTATTTCCATATAATACATTCAAATCAAATTCTGTTCCTGTGTTATGTCCTAAATAGTACTACACACATTCTTGCACATAACTAGAATATACTGCTCTTCAAGCCTACACATCCAACCTGAAACTTTCCGAAGACTAAGGAATTTAGTCTTTTGACCATGGGCTATGAGTGACTCTCTTCAAAGACCAAGTAAAATCCCACAAAACCTTCCAATACCCAGAGGAAAGCAATTTCTCCCATCTGCAAACAGTCACATCACTGTGTCTAGTTTTCCCCTTGTGTAACTTGCCAATTTCTATATTACATATGATTCTTTTGGTATATATCTTATCTTTACATCTTCAGCATAAAATACATCTTTGAGTCTTCCCATCTCCACCTGAAGTACCAAGCACATGGCCTGTCATATTTCCCTTGTTGTGTAAATAATAAATAAATGGAAGGATGAATTAACAAGCAAATGAACAAACAGGGTTGGCAGGTTGCTCATTAAGGATCCAAGAGAAACAGACACGGTAGACAGCAGAATGTGCCATTAGAGGACACAGAAATGAGATCGTGGCTCATAGAGTATGCACAGGGCAGGTACTACAAATACCAGGGGAACACTCTGTAAAAAAGTACATGACCACCCAACCACTATGCTGTACACCTGAAACTAATAGGAAATAATACTGAATGTAAACTGTAGTTGAAAAAATAAAATTACAAAAAAAAAAGCATGCAGTTATTTTAGTTTGGTATAAAAGATACTTCATGAATGAATTGTTTTCCTAACTTTATGTTAAGTCCTGGCAGAACTGAAGGCCTGGTTATTGGGAGGCTAACATGGTAACACAAATTTGGCAATGGGGGGATCCTGAGGTTCCCACACCATCCACAGCTAGACTAGTTTTATTGACTGGTGCTCCAAAAAGTGGTGATTTCAGCAGTTACAGATGTAGGCTGCTAGGGTATCTAACAGGGCAATGCTGTGCCACCAAGGAGGTAAGACACGTGCTTATGCTGATTATTTTCATTTACTACTACGTTAAGAGATACTGACAATCACACCACAAACAGACCCTCTACCTTTATGTCCCTGGGTAGATCAGGTTAAAAAAGCAAGTAACAAAGATGATCTACCTTACTCTGCAAATTAAAAAAACAAAAAACAAAACTGAGCCTTCTACCAAAATCACTATGAACAAGAGCAACAGACCAATCCTAAGGAACACTGAGAAAAGAAAAACCATCCATGTACATAAAATTCAGTGTTTTCTAAAGCTTTAGATTCCCTCTCATGAATTAGGAGTGGAGTATTCTTAACTCACACATGCATGCAAGGAATAGGAGCTACATAGCATGAAGCTTTGCTTATGCTGGTTTGTGTTACCACCTCCTCAACATTATTTAAATGCAGTGTTTTGTACTCAAATATAAAGAACACCAAAAATAACATCTAAAACAAAAGTAAATTAAGAACAGAACATATTGCTTAATCATAATCCCATATATAAACATATCTGTGGACTATGAGCATTACTTTTCTATGCTATAAACATATATTTGCAGACAGTTCATCCAAATATTAACACTGTTTTTCTCTTGTGCACAAAATTTGTATGTGACAGGTACTAGGTTTAGGCTTCTTTTACTTAACAAAGTTGTGTGTGTATTCTATTTCTTCTGCCCAAATAAACAACAGATTGACATCACAAAGCTTCCTTTTAGCAGAATACTGAGCAAACAAATATTTATTCTGGGTTACTCGGCTGTGACATATAAGGGATTCATGACATACTATATCTGGTGCCTGCTTAGTGTTTACGAGATAATTGCACTGTGGACAACCTAAGACATTGCATTAAATCGACAGACCTGATTTAAAATTTTTAAAAACATGGAATGAGCAGAATTTAATCAGTCATGCCTCCATAAAATTAAGGGAGGTATAAATAAATGGGCAATAGAAAGGTGCAATAAAACCAGGATTAATCTAACTGTGATTAATTTGGGATCAGATTAAGAGCGAGCATGCCAGCTGTATCAGGCCCATTCTTCAGTGTTATTCTCTCCTGCTCCTTGTTGCTCCCCCTTTCTTCCTCCTCCTCATTCCCCTCTGCTTTCACCCCCAGGGCACCCTCCTTGGTGGATAAACCTGCAGGAGAGTTAATTGTCACATACATGGGTTTAATCACATTGTCCATCACATTTGGAGCCCTGCCTTTAGCGATCCGTGACTAATTGTTGTGGTAATTTTTCAATCATTAACAGCGGCGCATATGCTGCAGACAAATCCCAAGGTGCCTACTAAACCCCAGTGACAAGCTGCACACAGGCTCCAGAAGGGCCGGCACACCCCCTGCCCGGGCCCCCATCCCCAATCCTATTAGTCATGCATCATCATGAATATACATCCACTCCAAGGTTGTCAGGCTGAGATGAGGTCAGAGGGACCTGCCTGTATTTTATAACATAGCCTTGTTTTCAATCTATGCTTAGAAAAATGAAGAAGAAGAAAAAAAAGAAAATTAAAACTCCACATGGGATAACTAGCTGAGGGGCTATTCTAAATTCCACTTGTTCCTCATTCATTTTCACTCTGGCTTCTGAGCTGAGGCAAGTGCCCTTTCTTTGAGTTTTAGCAGTATTAGTGATCTCCATGGCAACCACCAGTGCTCATCTGCTGCACCACACTGCAGCCTCCCTGGGCTCAATTCTCAAGTCACTCTGGTGTCAGATGGGGCACACCATGTGCACTGGTGGGACCAGACCTTGCCTTGGGGAATCCTCCAGCTGACTGAAGCCCTGCTCTAATCACCACATAATATGAGTGAATAAGATCACACAATATATGATCTGCCTGTATGGTTTCCAAGAATGCTATTTATCTTTCATTTTCTTTTTTTAAGGATCTTTGTTGGTTAAAGGCAAAGAGACACTAGACTATACTAAAAAAAGGATTACTTTTAAAATAGGCATACAGTGTTATGGAAATGTGATTTATTTAAAGCATACATTTTACAAAAAAAAACATTTAAGAGACTATATATAAGGTAAAAAAGATAAAAATAAAGCATACATCTTATATACCTTGCATTAAAGGAACTGCTCAAGAGGAAACTAAAACTCCTAGGTTTTCCCTTTGGTTCTTCCTAAATGAAGAAACATTTATGATATTGGTCAAAGTAGGGAAAGGCAAAAGGATTCCTGGATTATTACCGAAATTCTGACTCTCTATGGAGTCTTGGAAATTCCCTCATATACCCAGTTTCCCCAAGATTAAAATAATATCTACTTATTTTCGACACTTAGTACTGGATCACTGAGCAAGGTCCCGGCAAGACTTAATTAATATGTGCAATTCATTTTTAGCTCCTCAAATGAAACATGTTTGACGGAGGTTCCATTATTATGAAATGAGGGTCCTAGCGCCCTCTACTGCTGCTTCTAGGTCAGTCTCTCAGTGTCTGAAATCCCACCATGGTGTTCACTTATTCTTAACAAGTTTCTTTTTTTTTTTTAATCTTTCATTTATTTATTATTTATTTATTTATTTATTTAAATAAATTTTTATTAATGTTAATGGGATGACATTAATAAATCAGGGTACATATATTCAAAGAAAACATGTCTAGGTTATCTTGTCATTAAATTATGTTGCATACCCCTCGCCCAGAGTCAGATTGTCCTCCGTCACCCTCTATCTAGTTTTCTCTGTTAACAAGTTTCTTATACTCTGGCTTGGAAGGCGTTTACTGATAAAGCAGAAAGAAAGGTGCAAGGAAATAGGAAGAGAAAAGAGCTAACAACAGGCTGTTACTGTGGAATATCCTTGTTCCGAGACCATTCAAGATACCTAAGGTGAATTACAGCAGAGTGAGAGAAGTCTAGAAAAATTCAGAGAGCTCAATTTTGCATCATGAGCAAACATTAAAAGGATAAAAAAAGGGATCTTTTACTTTTTGCTTACATTAGTCTAGGACACAGAGGGGGAAAAGCAGGATTCAGATAGGATCTTATTGATTTGTGTTTTCTAGAAGTCAGTGAAAAAGAATTCCCCTTTTTTTCTTAGAATTTTTTTCACATTCATGATACCAATTAGTTTCCATCTTCATTTCTGACTCTAATTTGAACAAACCCAGAACCCTGTTCCATAACAAAAAATTATATCGATAAGAAAACAATTTGAATATCACTTTTATCCTTTTTTCCATTATGTAAATGATTATCCTCAAATAACATTTAAACAATTCCAAATATAATTTCAGCTTAGAGCTGAAACAGGACAGTATATTGAAGAAATTCTGCTTCCTTATTGAAAATTAACTCTTTTTGGAAAGATGTTGGTAAAAATAATAGTAATAACAATACACTAAACAATAGCATATTAAAGTCTAACATTCATTGAACTTAATTAGCATTTAGCTGTTTTAAATGTTCTCCATACAACATTCTTAAATTTCTGTAAATCTTTAAGATCAGCATCAAATTATTCTCATTTTTATTTTATAATTTATTTATTGACTTTAGAGAGACAAGAAAGGGATCAAGAAAGAAAGAGAGAGAGAGAGAGAAACAACAGTTTGTTGTTCAACTTATTTATGTATTCATGGTCAATTCTTTTATATATATATATATCTTTTCTTAAATTTATTTTTTAATTTCTTTGTTGACATGGTTTCAAATGTCCCACTCAATATAACACCATCTATACACTGCATTATGCATCCTCCCCTCCCAGGCCCCCCATTAGTTGATTCCTATATGTGTTCTGACCGGGGATCAAACCCACAACCTTGGTGTATTGGGATCAACTCTAACCAAATGAGTCACCTGGCCAGGGCATTATTCTCATTTTTGAGTGAAGGAGAATGAGACACAGAATAAGTATCTTTGGGAAGGTTACATTACTCACAAGTATTCAAATCCAGTCTATCAAAGTTACTCTGAGAAGAATCAAATTTTGAGGCTACTGAACTCAAAAAAGCTGTTGATTATAGTCTAGGTCCTAAAAAAAAATCATGAAAACTTGATCTTATACATTTCCTCCTCTAAATTCAAACTGTATATGCTTTTAGAAGCGAATACCACATATTTACCCATCACCCATAAGTTTTTCGTGTGACCTCATCAGTGCACCTTGAAGTGAGGGAGTGTCACTGACAGAAACCCAGCTGCAACAAGGAACACAAGGACCAGTACTCAGAATATTCTACATGCCCAGATTCCAGAGCTGGAAGATGGTATGATTTACTGCAGAGGCAATTAACAGAGAGCTCCTAAATTCTAACATACTGGAGTGCTGAGAAAGGGCTTTCTCAGGCCTGAGCAGCTGGCTTGGGAGGACAAGAAAGTACCAAGTAGCAGGATTAGCCACTCGTCACCTGTGCACTGAGTCTTTTCAGCAATGCCAGGAGGGACGCAGAGCAGAGGGGTTAGGTGAGTACGGGCTCAGAGGGGGAGGAGAAGCGGTTCTGCTGTGAGCTGGTGCGAACAGGGAGCACTGACAGAGCACAGCTCTGCAAGGAAGAACCCTCGTGGGCAGCTGGGTGGCACTGGTGGAGGCAGGAGATTGATAAAGCTACCACCCAGTGGGAGCAGCAATGGCTAAAACAAGTTTCTGTCAAGACATTTCTGTACAGGGTTCCTATCAGTCTCTCGTCCTTTCCATCAATGCAAGTCCTATGAAACTTAAAATGACTAGAATCCAACAAACTAAGACTGTCAGGAAGACATATTTTCAAATTTTTCCTGTCACAAAATACTTGGATATGGGGGTTATGGGACGCCAAGTCAAATACAAATCTACACTTGTATCTACAGGTACAAATTCCAGATATAGAAATCCTTACCTTTCATTATTCAGAATGGAATATGAACTATTCAAATATGCCTTCCACACATTACCCTATTAAAGACAAATCAAATTATCTTTTCATTCTTAGTTCACTATTATTTTCTGATCAGTATTTAGAAGAACAGGAACAGACTGAAGCATCTGTTTCTTATATCAAGTGTGATTTTGCTAATTGTTAGGAAATAAAATGGTTTACAAATTATGCACAGAATCTGTAACTCATTCCACAGACACCGGAAAAAGATGAAATATGAAAACTGGTATTCAAAATGACATTAAATTTTATGAATAAAATGGCCCACTCTGAAACAGACTTAAAAATTTCTGGTCAAACCATATTTTAGAAAATGAGTCTTCTTTTCTTTAATAGTATGGACTATCCAACAGTTCTCTCTCGATGAAAATATAAAAGGGAGTTCAGTTATTATAAGAAGATATACAACATTACTATCACAAAAACTCTCCTTTCATTATATGGGTAAATATGTTTTCTATTATAAGCCAGGGGTGGGAAATCTTAACAGGCATGCTCTGAAATATTAAGATAGTTTTGGTACCACACATGTGCTATATTTCACAGTTTAAGAATATTATTTTATTGGTGAGTTCAATCCATTTACATTTAGTGTAATTATTGACACTTGAGGGTTTCCTATTGCCATTTTATATACAGTTAGTTCTGATAGTTTTGTATCTTTTTTGTTCTTCTCTTGTTTTTCTATCATTTGTTTTTGTTTGGTTGTAATCCATACTTCTTTTCCTCTGTTACTTCTTTTTTCAAGCCCTGTGCTTCTGTGGTGGTTTTTTCAGGAGTGGTTACTATTAAGTAATGGAAAGGATACATATCATGTTCATTGTAGTACATTACCTCATGAGTACTTCTGCACTCCATCCTCCTTTACTACTGTTAATCTTTGCTATCATCAACAGACAGGTAATAACAAGTGTTAGAAAGGCTGTGAAGAAAAAGGAACCCTCATCTACTGTTGGTGGGAATGTAAAGTAGTACAACCACTATGGAATAAAGCATGGTGGTTCCTCAAAAAATTAAAAGTAGAAGTACCATATGACCCAGCAATCCCTCTACTGGGTATATACCGCCAAAACTCAAAAACACTGGTACGTAAAGACACATGTAGCCCCATGTTCATTGCAGCATTGTTCACAGTGGCCAAGACATGGAAACAACCAAAAAGCCCTGCAATAGATGACTGGATAAAGAAGATGTGGTACACATATACTATGGAATACTACTCAGCCATAAGAAATGATGACATCGGATCATTTTTACAACAACATGGATGGACCTTGATAACATTATACTGAGTGATATAAATCAGAAAAAATTAAGATCTATATGATTCCATACATAGGTGGAACATAAAAATGAGACTCAGGGACATGGACAAGAGTGTGGTGGTTACCAGAGGTGGGGGTGGGATGAGAGGGAGGGGATGGGAGGAGGGGAGGGGCACAGAGAAAAGCAGATAGAAGGTAACAGAAGAGAATTTGACTTCGGGTGATGGGTATGCAACATAATGAAATGTAAAAATAACCTGGAGATGTTTTCTCTGAACCTGTGTACCCTGATTGACCTATGTCACCCCATTAAAATTAATTTAAAAAAAATAATATTATTTTGCAATACATTGAGGGATGAGAATGCCATTTAGAAATTTTGATGTTACTGAAACTGAGGGTTTTCATGACACTGCAGTTCTTAAGAGTTTATCCTGATGTGTGTAACATATCATGGGAAATCCTGGGCTGAGAATATTACACTCAAGGTGGAGCACAAGTCCCTCTCAGCTGTGATGATTGTAGGTTTTTTTACTACTGGCCTCAGTCTCTCAATAAGGAAAATAGATGATCAACATTATACCAGTATGTATTATAGTTAACAGAATTCTGAAGTAAATCACATTATTTAGAAAACAAATGTTTTTAAAAATGGCTTATCATTTCCTTGTGATAACTTTCTTAAGGCAGTGAACACTTTTAACCATCAAAGGGCATATCTAAAATTATAAAACTGTAAAGAGGTAAAGGCATAAGGAATCTTAGAAATAATCCTAGTGCAATACCTTTCTTTTACTGATTAGAAACCATATAAGTCTAAAGAAATATACTAACAATAACAATACTACTACTACTAATACTATTATTATATTTTCAAACTAATATTTATCAAAAGATAATTGTGTGCTAAAAACTATCCTAAGTGTTTTCCATATATAATCTTCTTAGGTCTTTTTAAGAATCCTAAGAGATAAAAATTAGTATTATCGCCCCCGTTTTACCAAATAAGGAAATCAAGGAACAATGAGGTTATATATCATGGCTAAGTTTATCCAGATAGCAAGGACAGAGCAAACTCTAGAACCTAGCAATTTGTCATAGCCCTGCTCTTAAACCTATGAAACCATAAGAAATGCCCATATTTCTCTAAACCAGGTGTTAGTGATACTTAAAGGATTAAGACAGTGCCTTCTAAATGAGGAGATAAAGCCATCCAAGGATGTGAGAGTCCAGAGAAGATACAGACAGTAAGTGCAAAGTATAGACTATAACTCCAAACTGAGAGGCACATTCTAAAAACAAACAATCTATGGAAATAGAACTGCCCATAAACACCTGAGCCTCAACAGCCACCATAGTTATAAAGCCACTCACTATGGGCAATCTGATGGTGTGTACGTAGGCAGGAAGAAGAAAAGAACTAATATTTATTTGATAGTTACCATCTCATATACAATGAAGATACTTTTTTTCTTCTGGTATTCAATCTCATTGAGAGAGCCCAAAATACCACATGAATATTCACAACCTCCAAAATAAAAGTACAAAGTAATTCTTACTCTCATTATTTTACGATGAGAAAACCTAGCCATGAAGTGGTTTGCTAGATGATTCTCAATAGGGGAAACAGGAAGCTACTGGAAAAAATTAGATTGCTTAATTACACTATGTAGCATGTGGGGGAAAACTAAGACTGTAAAAAACAAAACGGGAACAAATACAATATTTTAAATAAAGAACAAGTAAATTTAAATCAACAAACTGACCAGTATTTCAATGGGAACTATGAGCCTGCTTTTAGTTAATGAGATGGTCAATGTGCCCCTCTCACTGACCACCAATGAAAGAGGTGCCCCTTCCAGAAGTGTGGCAGGGGGCCAGATAAATGGCCTCCAGGGGCCGAATGTGGCCCACGGGCCGTAGTTTGGGGACCCCTGATCTATAGATTCCTCATGAATAAATGCTATCAGCTCTCATGCAATAGGAATGGTTTCAGAACCCTAGGGGTTCCAATGAAAAACTGCTTGGGCAGTGATCACGAAGAACTTCTCAGAAATGTAATGGCCTCTGAATTAGGGCTTTGGAAGCTTCAGTAGTAATCCTTCAACTTCAGTAATATGTTTCTACTTAAAGCTTTAAATATCCATTTAAGAATTAATAATAGGTGGAGGAAAAAAAGGTAATAGAATAGGTGGATATTACAACTTCCACCTCCCAGAACCAAAGTGGATTACAACTTAACTTAGGAAAAATCATCTTGAAAAACCAACTCTGGACTAAACTAAGAGCAATCTATAACTAACCATCACCGAGGGAACCACACCAAGACTGGTAAGAAGGGTGGAGATGCAGAAAGGACTGCCCCACTCCCAGGAGCGAGAGGCGGCCTGGAGGGTCTCTCACAGAGGGGTGGGTTTCTGGGAGAGTTGCGGACGCTCAGCCTTAGGACCGGAACCCCAGTCTGGAGCCCCAGAAACTAGTGGAGGAGTACGGACAGTAGTTAACTGAAAGAAGAGCTGGTTTACTGTTTGCAAGAAGGAGACAGAACTCCCAGACCCAGGTTCCATCTTAAACAGGACTGGAGTTGCAAGAGGAGAGTGTAGTTTCGAAGGCACAGGGAGAGTCTGTGGGTGACAGCCACCATGAGCCCTATACTGGATCACTCCCCAAACCTAAAGTTCCAATTCTTCCTGGGAGAACCAAGCCAACAAAGGGAAACAATTACCCCACCCACCACAGGATCTCCTGCTCCAGTCAGTGCAAAGAGACACTTAGAAGCAGGGGGTGCATGAGGGACACAGAATTTGAGTGTTGAGGTCTGGGCTATAAGGCCCCCCAACCTGCTGAGCATCCTCCAAAGGGCAGGAGAGCCCAGCTGCAGCTATAGCCATGGTGCATGCCCTGTGGGGCAGTAAGGGGCAGAGCCCAGCGAGGCAGCCGCATGGCAGCGGCGGACGGTGGGGCCCAGAGAGGCATCATGCGTACCCACGAGGGTGGAACCTTGAGTGGCGAGGCAAAACCTGAGCTGGTGCCTGGCAGATGCCAGCAGCATGAGGCATCCAGCAAGCCCGTGGGAGGTGGAGCGCACCCATGGGGGGTGGAGCCAGGGGGCCTGCATGGAGACGGCGAGGGGCAGAACCCGGAGAGGCTTTCCACGTGCCTGTGGGAGGTTAAGGCCAGAGAGGAAGCCCATGTACCCATGAAAGGTAGAGCCTGGCGGCTTGTGCTGAAAGCAGAGGGGTAGAGCCCGAAGAGGCAACACACACGCTCTCGGTGGCAGAGCCTGGAGAGGCAGCCCATGCGCATGTGGAGGGTGGAGCCCAGTGAGGCAAGAAGTCCCCCTGCTGGTGCAGCAGCGGGTCCATGCTGGTGCCCGAGTGTCTGAGGAAGCGAAGGAAGAGTGAGGCTGGTGAAAAGACCTCACATCAGGAAAAGAAAGGCCACAAACATGGGCAAGAGTAGATAAAAGCCAGCCGAAGAGTGTAGCTGATAGTTACAATAGCATCAGGGCCCAGCAGAGGCAGCCACAAATTTTGGATAGCCTGTAGCTCCAAGAATGTTGCTAAGGGCCAGTCAAAAGCAGTGACCCCCAAGGGTCTGCACCAGGTTCCAGCCAGGAAGATCAGGGCTGGTACATCCAGCGGCCAGATACAGAGAGCATCAGCTCAGGGACTAACAACGATAGTTAGAGAGGTATCTAGTATATACAGAGACAAAATGGGAAGACAGAGACGTGCAATTCAAACGAATCAACAACAAAAAATGCCCAGAAAAAGAACTGAATGAAATGGAAATAAACAAGATACCAGATACAGAGTTTAGAATAATGATTTTTAGGATGCTAAAAGATCTTGTAGCAATAATAGATGGACAAAATGAGCATCTAAATAAACAGATAGCTGGCATCAAAAAGTACATTAAATTATAAAAACAATCAGACAGAAATGACAAACACAGTATCAGAAATAAAAACTACACTACAAGAAATTAAAAACAGGCTGGACGAAGCGGAGGATCAAATCAGCAATTAAGAGGACAAGATAGAAGGCCCATTAGATTATCATTAGATTTCTCAGCAGACACTCTACAAGCTAGAAGAGAGTGGACCCCAATATTTAAAGTCCTGAAAGAGAGGAACTTTCAGCCACAAATACTATACCCATCAAAGCTATCCTTCAAATATGAAGGAGAAATAAAAACATTCACATATACAGAAAAGATGAGGGAATTTATCATCGGAAAACCCCCACTCCAGGAAGTACTAAAGTGGGTTCTCCAATCAAACACAAAGAACAAAAAAAAACAAAGCCACAAGTAAAAGCTCCAAGAGGAAAACAATAAAAGCAAATTTAAACTGTGATAACAACAAAAAGAAAGGGAGGAGAAGATGGAGATTAACAATAGCAAAGGACGATGGAGTGCAAAAGTACTCACAAAATAGTGCGCTACAATGAACAGGATAGGACTCCTTTTCATTACTTAAAGGTAACCACCATTGAAAAAACCACCACAGAAGCACATGAGATAAAAGGGATAGCAACAGAGGAAAGATGTATGGAATACAACCAAATAAAAACAAAAGATAAAAAAATGAAAGAGAAGGATCCAACAAGACACAAAACTAACAGAAAGCAATATAAAAAATGGCAATAGGGAACTCACAAATGTCAATAATTACACTAAATGTAAACGGATTAAACTCACCAATAAAAAGGCACAGAGTAGCAGAATGGATTAAAAAAGAAAATCCAACTGTAGGCTGCCTACAGGAAACTCTTCTAAGTAACAAGGATAAAAACAAATTCAAAGTGAAAGGCTGGAAAACAATACTCCAAGCAAATAACATCCCAAAAAAAGCAGGCGTAGCAATACTCATATCTGATAATGCTGACTAGAAGACAACAAAAGTACTCAGAGACAAAAATGGCCATTTCATAATGGCTAAGGGGACACTGAATCAAGAAGACATAACAATTCTTAATATATATGCACCAAACCAAGGAGCACAAAAATATATAACACAGCTACTTATTGACCTTAAAACAAAGACTGACTAAAATACAATCATACTTGGAGACCTCAATACACCTCTGACGGCTCTAGAATGGTCATCCAAACAGAGAATTAACAAAGATATAGTGGCCTTAAACAAAACACTAGAGCACCTGGATATGATAGACATCTACAGGACATTTCATCCCAAAGTGACTGAGTATACATTTTTCTCCAGTGTACATGGATCATTCTCAAGAACTGACCATATGTTGGGACACAAAAACAACATCAGCAAATTCAGAAAAATCGAAGTTGTACCAAGCATATTTTCTGATCATAAACACTTGAAACTAGAATTCAACTGCAAAAAAGAGGAAAAAAATCCCACAAAAAATGTGGAAACTAAACAACATACTTTTATTTATTTTTTTTATTCTTTTTTTTTAATAATTTTATTTTTAATGGGGCGACATCAATAAATCAGGATACATATATTCAAAGATAACAACTCCAGGTTATCTTGTCGTTCAATTATGTTGCATACCCATCACCCAAAGTCAGATTGTACTCTGTCACCTTCTATCTAGTTTTCTTTGTGCCCCTCCCCCTCCCCCTTTCCCTCTAACTCTCCCCCTCCCCCCGTAACCACCACACTCTTATCAATGTCTCTTAGTTTCACTTTTATGTCCCACCTACGTATGGAATAATGCAGTTCCTGGTTTTTTCTGATTTACTTATTTCACTTTGTATAATGTTATCAAGATCCCACCATTTTGCTGTAAATGACCCCATGTCATCATTTCTTATGGCTGAGTAGTATTCCATAGTGTATATGTACCACATTTTCTTTATCCAGTCATCTATTGACGGACTTTTTGGTTGTTTCCATGTCCTGGCCACTGTGAACAATGCTGCAATGAACATGGGGTTGCATGTGTCTTTACGTATCAACGTTTCTGAGTTTTGGGGGCATATACCCAGTAGAGGGATTGCTGGGTCATAAGGTAGTTCTATTTGCAGTTTTTTGAGGAACCACCATACTTTCTTCCATAATGGTTGTACTACTTTAAATTCCCACCAACAGTGTATGAGGGTTCCTTTTTCTCCACAGCCTCTCCAACATTTATTATTACCTGTCTTGTTAATAATAGCTAATCTAACAGGTGTGAGGTGGTATCTCATTGTAGTTTTGATTTGCATTTCTCTAATAACTAACGAAGATGAGCATCTTTTCATATATCTGTTGGCCATTTGTATTTCTTCCTGGGAGAAGTGTCTGTTCATGTCCTCTTCCCATTTTTTATTGGATTGTTTGTTTGTTTGTTGTTGAGTTTTATGAGTTCTTTGTATATTTTGGATATTAGGCCCTTATCTGAGCTGTTGTTTGAAAATATCATTTCCCATTTAGTTGGCTGTCTGTTTATTTTGTTATCAGTTTCTCTTGCTGAGCAAAAACTTCTTAGTCTGATGTAGTCCCATTCATTAATTTTTACCTTCACTTCTCTTGCCATTGGAGTCAAATTCATAAAATGCTCTTTAAAACCCAGGTCCATAGTTTAGTACCTATGTCTTTTTCTATGCACCTAATTGTTTCAGGTCTTATGTTTAGATCTTTGATCCATTTTGAGTTAATTTTAGTACAGGGGGACAGACTGTAGTTCAATTTCATTCTTTTGCATGTGGCTTTCAAGTTTTCCCAGGACCATTTATTGAAGAGGCTTTCTTTTCTCCATTGTGTGTTGTTGGCCCCTTTATCAAAAATTATTTGACTATAAATATGTGGTTTTATTTCTGGACTTTCTATTCTGTTCCATTGGTCTGAGTGTCTATTTTTCTGCCAATACCATGCTGTTTTGATTGCTGTGGCCCTATAATATAGTTTGAAGTCAGGTATTGTAATGCCCCCAGCTTCATTCTTTTTCTTTAGGATTGCTATGGCTATTCGGGCTTTTTATAGTTCCATATAAATCTGATGATTTTGCTCTATTTTTTAAAAAAATTTCATTGGGCCCTGGCCGGTTGGCTCAGCGGTAGAGCGTCGGCCTAGCGTGCGGAGGACCCGGGTTCGATTCCCGGCCAGGGCACACAGGAGAAGCGCCCATTTGCTTCTCCACCCCTCCGCCGCGCTTTCCTCTCTGTCTCTCTCTTCCCCTCCCGCAGCTAAGGCTCCATTGGAGCAAAGATGGCCCGGGCGCTGGGGATGGCTCTGTGGCCTCTGCCTCAGGCGCTAGAGTGGCTCTGGTCGCAACATGGCGACGCCCCGGAGGGGCAGAGCATCGCCCCCTGGTGGGCAGAGCATCGCCCCATGGGGGGCGTGCCGGGTGGATCCCGGTCGGGCGCATGCGGGAGTCTGTCTGACTGTCTCTCCCTGTTTCCAGCTTCAGAAAAATGAAAAAAAAAAAAAAAAAAAAAAAATTTCATTGGAACTTTGATGGGAATTGCATTAAGTTTGTATATTGCTTTGGGTAATATGGCCATCTTGATTATATTTATTCTTCCTAACCAAGAACAAGGTATATTCTTCCATCTCATGATATCTTTTTCGATTTCCCTTAACAATGGTTTATAGTTTTCATTATATAAGTCCTTTACATACTTTGTTATGTTTATTCATAAGTATTTTATTTATTTTTGTTGCAATCGTGAAGGGGATTGTTCTTTTGAGTTCATTCTCAAATGTTTCATTGTTGGCATATAGAAAGGCTATTGACTTCTGTATGTTAATTTTGTATCCTGCGACCTTACTGTATTGGCTTGTTTCTAGTGTCTTTTTGTGGGTTCTTTGGGATTTTCGATGTATCAGGATCATATCATCTGCAAAAAGTGATACCTTTACTTCTTCTTTTCCGATATGGATGCCTTTTATTTCTTTGTCTTCACTGATTGCTCTAGCTAGAACCTCTAGTACCACATTAAATAAGAGTGGAGAGAGTGGACAACCCTGTCTTGTTCCTGATTTAAGGGGGAAATCCTTCAGTTTAGTGCCATTTAATATGATGTTAGCTGATGGTTTATCATATATGGCCTTTATCATGTTGAGATATTTTCCTTCTATACCCATTTTGTTGAGAGTCTTAAACATAAAATTGTGTTGTATTTTATCAAAAGCCTTTTCTGCGTCTATTGATAAGATCATGTGGTTTTTGTTCTTTGTTTTGTTGATATGGTGTATTACGTTAACCGTTTTACGTATGTTGAACCATCCTTGAGATTCTGGGATGAATCCCACTTGATCATGATGTATTATTTTTTTAATATGTTGTATTCGATTTGCTAGTATTTTGTTTAGTATTTTAGCATCTGTATTCATTAGAGATATTGTTCTGTAGTTTTCTTTTTTTGTGCCATCCATGCCTGGTTTTGGTATGAGGGTTACGTTGGCCTCATAAAATGTGTTTGGAAGTATTGCTGCTTCTTCAATTTTCTGGAAGACTTTCAGTAGAATTGGAACCAAGTCTTCTTTGAATGTTTGATAAAATTCGCTGGTATAGCCATCAGGGCCTGGACTTTTATTTTTGGGGAGGTTTTTAATGGTTTATTCTATTTCTTCTCTACTAATAGGTCTGTTTAGGCTTTCTGCTTCTTCTTGACTCAGTCTAGGAAGGTTGTATTGTTCTAGGAATTTATCCATTTCTTCTAGGTTGTTGAATTTAGTGGCATAAAGTTTTTCATAGTATTCTACAATAATTCTTTGTATATCTACGGTGTCTGTGATGATTTCTCCTCTTTCATTTTGGATTTTTTGGATTTTGTTTATATGAGTTCTTTCTCTTTTTTCCTTGGTAAGTCTTGCCAAGGGTTTGTCAATTTTATTGATCTTTTCAAAGAACCGGCTCCTTGTTCTATTAATTTTTTCTATAGTTTTTCTGTTCTCTATTTCATTTATTTCTGCTCAGATTTTTATTATCTCCTTTCTTCGGCTGGTTTTGTGTTGTCTTTGTTCTTCTTTTTCTAGTTCCTTCAGGTGTGAAGTGGTTCACTTGGGCTCTCTCTTGTTTGTCCATATATGCCTGAAGTGATATGAACTTCCCTTTTATCACAGCTTTTGCAGCATCCCATAGATTCTGATATGTCCTATTGTCATTTTCATTAGTCTGTATATATCTTTTGATCTCTGCACTTATTTTTTCTTTGACCCATTCATTTTTTAAAAGTATGTTGTTCAGTTTCCACATTTTTGTGGGATTTTTTTCCTCTTTTTTGCAGTTGAATTCTAGTTTCAAGTGTTTATGATCAGAAAATATGCTTGGTACAACTTCGATTTTTCTGAATTTGCTGATGTTGTTTTTTTGGCCCAACATATGGTCAATTCTTGAGAATGATCCATGTACACTGGAGAAAAATGTATACTCAGTCACTTTGGGATGAAATGTCCTGTAGATGTCTATCACATCCAGGTGCTCTAGTGTTTTGTTTAAGGCCAGTATATCTTTGTTGATTCTCTGTTTGGATGACCATTCTAGAGCCGTCAGAGGTGTATTGAGGTCTCCAAGTATGATTGTATTTTAGTCAGTCTTTGTTTTAAGGTCAATAAGTAGCTGTGTTATATATTTTGGTGCTCATTGGTTTGGTGCATATATATTAAGAATTGTTATGTCTTCTTGATTCAGTGTCCCCTTAGCCATTATGATATGGCCATTTTTGTCTCTGAGTACTTTTGTTGTCTTCTAGTCAGCATTATCAGATATGAGTATTGCTACGCCTGCTTTTTTTGGGATGTTATTTGCTTGGAGTATTGTTTTCCAGCCTTTCATTTTGAATTTGTTTTTATCCTTGTTACTTAGAAGAGTTTCCTGTAGGCAGCCTACAGTTGGATTTTCTTTTTTAATCCATTCTGCTACTCTGTGCCTTTTTATTGGTGACTTTAATCCGTTTACATTTAGTGTAATTATTGACATTTGTGAGTTCCCTATTGCCATTTTTTATATTGCTTTCTGTTAGTTTTGTGTCTTGTTGGATCCTTCTCTTTCGTTTTTCTATCTTTTGTTTTTATTTGGTTGTATTTCATACATCTTTCCTCTGTTGCTATCTTTTTTATCTCATGTGCTTCTGTGGTGGTTTTTTCAATGGTGGTTGCCTTTAAGTAATGAAAAGGAGTGCTACCCTGTTCATTGTAGCGCACTATTTTGTGAGTACTTTTGCACTCCATCGTCCTTTGCTACAGTTAATCTCCATCCTATCCACCCCCTTTCTTTTTGTTGTTGTCACAGTTTAAATTTGTTTTTATTGTGGTCCTCTTGAAGCTTTTATTTGTGGCTTTGTTTTTTTTTTGTTCTTTGTATCTGATTGGAGAACCCACTTTAGTACTTCCTGGAGTGGGGGTTTTTGATGATAAATTCCCTCATCTTCTCTGTATCAGTGAATGTTTTTATTTCTCCTTCATATTTAAAGGATAGCTTCGATGGGTATAGTATTCGTGGCTGGAAGTTCCTCTCTTTCAGGACTTTAAATATTGGGATCTACTCTCTTCTAGCTTGTAGAGTTTCTGCTGAGAAATCTGATGATAATCTAATGGGCCTTCCTTTATATGTTGTATTCTTCTTTTCCCTGGCAGCCTTGAGAATTTTTTCTTTGCCGTTGGATTGTGCCAATTTCATTATGATATGCCTTGGAGTAAGAAAACTTGGAGTTCTGTTTGCTTCTTGAATTTGAGGCTTTAGTTCTTTCCACAGGCTTGGGAATTTCTCATCTATTATTTGTTTGAGTATGTTCTCCATTCCATTTTCTCTCTCTTCATCCTCTGATATACCTATTATTCTTATGTTATTCTTTTTCATGGAGTCAGATAATTCTTGTAGGGCTATCTCATTTTTTTAAATTTTTGAGTCTCTTTCTTCTTCTCTCTGTTGTGCCTCAAGTTGCTTGTCTTCTATTTCACTAATCCTCTCTTCTCTGTGGCCTGTTCTATTAGCTAAGCTTGTTACCTCATTTTTCAGCTCGTGAATTGAGTTTTTCATCTCTGTTTGATTTGTTTTTATACTTTCCTTGGAAATACATTCTTTGTGTTCATTGAGTTGTTTTCTGAGCTCTTAAATTGCGTTTCTGTGTTTTCTTGTATATCTCGGAGGATTTTTAGGATTTCTATCTTAAATTCTCTGTCATTTAGCTCCAAGGTTTCCAATATATTAAATTTTGTCTCCATAGATTTTTCCTCATCTAGCTGTGTTACCTCTCTTTCTTTTGTATCCAAGATATTCTATTTTCTCTTACTTAATGGCATCTGAGGGTGGTTTTGTTGATAGTATTAATGAGATTTAATAAAGAATAAAAAGTTAAAAAAATTAAAAATTGAAGAGTTGTTGGTTTTTAAAAAAAAATTAATAAAATAAAGAAAAATAAAATAAAAATTTAGAAAAAAAAAAAAAAGGAAATTATTCCCCCCACTCCTTTTTTTCTCTCCTCTCCTCTCCCCTCTTTCTTGAGAAAATCTTGTGGTGAACTGTGAATTATATTGTACTAAATAGAACAAACAATGCCTGTAATGGAGGGCCTGAATTGGGGAGAAGTAATAAATGCGGAAAAAAAAAAGAAAAAAGAAAAAGAAAAAAAAAGGGCGTATGTACCCACAAAAAGCAAATATGAAAAAAAATTGGGTCAAGGATAAAATGATTTGCTTTTAGGTGTTGGTTGACTAAGAGTTATGATGAGAGGAATAAGAGGGAAACAGGAAAATTGGGGGACAAATTAAAAAATTACTATTGTATTTAGTGGAACAAGAAATAGATAAAATGGAGAGCCAGGGATGGGAGCACTGCTAGTGTGTTAAAAAGGTGAAGTAAAAACCCCCCAAAATGCCACAAACATAAGTTTGAGTCCCAGATAAGATATTGTTCGTTATTGAGGTTTGAATGAGAGGAGAGGTAAAGGAGAAAGGAAGAAACTAATATAGAGGGAGAAAAGAAAGTGAGAGAGAAAAAAGAGGGAACCACTAAAAGAAGAAAAAAGAAAAAGGAGAGAGAGAGAGAGAGAGTTAAGGGTTTTGGAGTGCAATGCTCATAGAGAGAAAGGAAGAGGAAAGAAAAGATAATGGGAGATGTAACACTTATAGGTAGTTTAAGGAGAGGAAAGAGTAAGACTGGCAGAGAGTTAAATGACCAAATTGGAAGAGGAATAAAAAATATCAAGAATAAAGATAAGAGAAAAAAACGAACAAATATAATAAAATGGGATAGGCTATAAAGTCTGCGTATTATTCTTGATTTTGAGAGGTTATCTTCTTGCTTTTTCTTTTCTCTCCCTCTTCCTGTTCGGTGACTCTGTACCTCGGGTTCTGCCCCTTTGGTACGCTCAGGTAGAGGTTTGCAGTTGATAAGTCTCTATGGCGATTTTGTGTATTGTGCTTCAGTCTCATTGGCAGTCAAGGCTCATTAGTATTTATAGGCTCCGCCAGTGAGAGAGTCCGTGTTCCTGGAGCCTTTCTCCTAGTCTTTCCTTCCTCAATTAGTAGCCTGATAATCCAGCTATGGGGTTGCTGCTGCCTCTGCCTGGATAGTAACAGGCTCAAAGAGCTGGCAACTCCCCACTCTATTCCCACTCAGCACAGGGCTCTGAGTAAGGCTCAGTCAGTCAGAGCTGCTAGCATAATGAGGCGGGGCTTCCGCCCACTCAAAGACCTCTGGCTCTGCCACTCTGTGGGATAACACAGGTGCGCACTGCCGAGGCACTTGGAGGAATCTCTCGCCCACTATCTACGCGCGCAGATCAGGAAATCAGGCCAGCAGTCTCACCCTCTAAGTGAAACCCCCACCCGCACGGAAAAGTTCCAGCGTTGGAATTGGCTCTCACTCCGTCCCTGGGTGCGACTTTTTAAAGGCGCTGTGGCGGCCTGAGATTCCGCTTTTTGGCCCACACAAAGGCCCCTGACTCTGCCCCTCTGTGGGATAACACGGGCGGGCACTGCCGAGGCACTCAGAGGAATCTCTCGCTCACTATCTGCGTGCGCAGACCAGGATTATCAGGCCAGCTGCCTCACCCTCTGAGTGAAACCCCCTCCTGCACGGAAAAGTTCCAGCGTTGGAATTGGCTCTCGCTCCGTCCCCGTGCGCGGCTTTCCCAGGGCGCTGGGGTGACCCGGAGATTCCGCTTTCAGCCCACACAAAGGTCTCTGACTCGGCCTCTCTGAGGGACAACACAGGCTCACACTCTTGGGGCTTTGGAAGGAATCTCTCACCTGCTATCTGTGTGCGCCGACCTGGAGATCAGGGAAAATGGCTGCCTCGCTTGTCTTTCTTTGTCTGGGTTTGGCGCAAGTGTTAACTTGTATTGCTCGGGTTGCCACAGGAACAGTTTTTCCTTGGCTTGGATTTCCTGGTTCGGCCGTTTGTGCCACGGCCTGGATCTATTCACCCCCTTTGCCCGCCTCGGTTTCTATATTCTCAGTTCCCAGTGAAAGCCGCCCTGTTTAGGTTAGTGAGGAAGGCGGAGCATTTCTTACTCCCTATTTCCTTCGGGGTTTGATTATATAATTAGCCAATTTTTCGCTTGACCATACCTTTGGGTGTATTGTGAAAGATCTGGAGGGTCCAAGGATAGGTTTTTCTGTTTCTTTTTTTTTTTTTTTTCCTGTATTTTTCTGAAGCTGGAAACGGGGAGAGAGAGACAAACTCCCGCAAGCGCCCGACCGAAATCCACCCAGCACGCCCACCAGGGGCAACCCTGTGCCCACCAGGGGGCGATGCTCTGCCGCTACTGGGCGTTGCTCTGCTGTGACCAGAGCCACTGTAGCTCCTGGGGCAGAGGCGAAGGAGCCATCCCCAGCGCCCGGTCCATCTTTGCTCCAATGAAGCCTTGGCTGTGGGAGGGGTAGAGAGAGACAGAGAGGAAGGAGGGGGGGTGGAGAAGCAAATGGGGGCTTCTCCTTTGTGCCCTGGCCGGGAACTGAACCCGGGTCCCCCGCACGCCAGGCCGACGCTCTACCGCTGAGCCAACCAGCCAGGGCCAGGTTTTTCTGTTTCTGGTTGAAGATATTGTTGAGTTTTGGGGGAGATTTATTGGTAGCGCTTCCTACCACACCATTACTCTGATGCCATCCAACAACATACTTTTAAAAAATGAATGGGTCAAAGAAGAAATAAGTGCAGAGATCAAAAGATATATACAGACTAATGAAAATGACAATAGGACATATCAGAATCTATGGGATGCTGCAAAAGCTGTGATAAAAGGGAAGTTCATATCACATCAGGCATATATGAACAAACAAGAGAGAGCCCAAGTGAACCACTTAACTTCACACCTTAAGGAACTAGAAAAAGAAGAACAAAGACAACACAAAACCGGCCGAAGAAAGGAGATAATAAAAATCTGAGCAGAAATAAATGAAATAGAGAACAGAAAAACTATAGAAAAAATTAATAGAACAAGGAGCCGGTTCTTTGAAAAGATCAACAAAATTGACAAACCCTTGGCAAGACCTACCAAGGAAAAAAGAGAAAGAACTCATATAAACAAAATCCAAAATGAAAGAGGAGAAATCACCGCGGACACCGTAGATATACAAAGAATTACTGTAGAATACTATGAAAAACTTTATGCCACTAAATTCAACAACCTAGAAGAAATGGATAAATTCCTAGAACAATACAACCTTCTTAGATTGAGTCAAGAAGAAGCAGGAAGCCTAAACAGACCTATTAGTAGAGAAGAAATAGAAAAAACCATTAAAAACCTCCCCAAAAGTAAAAGTCCAGGCCCTGATGGCTATACCAGCGAATTTTATCAAACATTCAAAGAAGACTTGGTTCCTATTCAACTCAGTCTTCCAAAAAATTGAAGAAGCAGCAATACTTCCAAACACATTTTATGAGGCCAACGTAACCCTCATACCAAAACCAGGCAAGGATGGCACAAAAAAAGAAAACTACAGAACAATATCTCTAATGAATACAGATGCTAAAATACTAAACAAAATACTAGCAAATCGAATACAACAACATATTAAAAAAATTATACATCATGATCAAGTGGGATTCATCCCAGAATCTCAAGGATGGTTCAACATACGTAAAACGGTTAACGTAATACACCATATCAACAAAACAAAGAACAAAAACCACATGATCTTATCAATAGACGCAGAAAAGGCTTTTGATAAAATACAACACAATTTTATGTTTAAGACTCTCAACAAAATGGGTATAGAAGGAAAATATCTCAACATGATAAAGGCCATATATGATAAACCATCAGCTAACATCATATTAAATGGCACTAAACAGAAGGATTTCCCCCTTAAATCAGGAACAAGACAGGGTTGTCCACTCTCTCCACTCTTATTTAATGTGGTACTAGAGGTTCTAGCCAGAGCAATCAGACAAGATAAAGAAATAAAAGGCATCCATATCGGAAAAGAAGAAGTAAAGGTATCACACTTTTTGCAGATGATATCATCCTATACATCGAAAACCCCAAAGAATCCACAAAAAGACTACTAGAAACAATAAGCCAATACAGTAAGGTCGCAGGATACAAAATTAACATACAGAAGTCAATAGCCTTTCTATATGCCAACAATGACACATTTGAGAATGAACTCAAAAGAACAATCCCCTTCACGATTGCAACAAAAAAAATAAAATACTTAGGAATGATCATAACAAAGAATATAAAGGACTTATATAATGAAAACTATAAACCATTGTTAAGGGAAATCGAAAAAGATATCATGAGATGGAAGAATATACCTTGTTCTTGGTTAGGAAGAATAAATATAATCAAGATGGCCATATTACACAAAGCAATATACAAACTTAATGCAATTCCCATCAAAATTCCAATGACATTTTTTAAAGAAATAGAGCAAAAAAATCATCAGATTTATATGGAACTATAAAAAACCCCAAATAGCCAAAGCAATTCTAAAGAAAAAGAATGAAGTTGGGGGCATTACAATACCTGACTTCAAACTATATTATAGGGCCACGACAATCAAAACAGCATGGTATTGGCAGAAAAATAGACACTCAGACCAATGGAACAGAATAGAAAGTCTAGAAATAAAACCACATATATATAGTCAAATAATTTTTGATAAAGACGCCAACAAGAAACAATGGAGAAAAGAAAGCCTCTTCAATAAATGGTGCTGGGAAAACTGGAAAGCCACATGCAAAAGAATGAAATTGGACTACAGTTTGTCCCCCTGTACTAATATTAACTCAAAATGGATCAAAGATCTAAACGTAAGACCTGAAACAATTAAGTACATAGAAGAAGACATAGTTACTCAACTCATGGACCTGGGTTTTAAAGAGCATTTTATGAATTTGACTCCAATGGCAAGAGAAGTGAAGGCACAAATTAATGAATGGGACTATATCAGACTAAGAAGTTTTTGCTCAGCAAGAGAAACTGATAACAAAATAAACAGACAGCCAACTAAATGGGAAATGATATTTTCAAACAACAGCTCAGATAAGGGCCTAATATTCAAAATATACAAAGAACTCATAAAACTCAACAACAAACAAACAAACAATCCAATAAAAAATGGGAAGAGGACATGAACAGACACTTCTCCCAGGAAGAAATACAAATGGCCAACAGATATATGAAAAGATGCTCATCTTCATTAGTTATTAGAGAAATGCAAATCAAAACTGCAATAAGATACCACTTCACATCTGTTAGATTAGCTATTATTAACAAGACAGGTAACAGCAAATGTTGGAGAGGCTGTGGAGAAAAAGGAACCCTCATACACTGTTGGTGGGAATGTAAAGTAGTTCAACCATTATGGAAGAAAGTATGGTGGTTACTCAAAAAACTGAAAATGGAACTACCTTATGACCCAGCAATCCCTCTACTGGGTATATACCCCCAAAACTCAGAAACATTGATACGTAAAGACATATGTAGCCCCATATTCATTGCAGCATTGTTCACAGTGGACAGGACATAGAAACAACCAAAAAGCCCATCAATAGATGACTGGATAAAGAAGATATGGCACATATACACTATGGAATACTACTCAGCCATAAGAAATGATGACATCGGATCATTTACAGCAAAATGGTGGGATCTTGATAACATTATACGAAGCGAAATAAGTAAATCAGAAAAAACCAGGAACTGCATTATTCCATACGTAGGTGGGACATAAAAGTGAAACTAAGAGACATTGATAAGAGTGTGGTGGTTATGGGGGGAGGGGGGAGAAGGAGAGGGAAAGGGGGAGGGGCACAAAGAAAACTAGATAGAAGGTGACAGAGTACAATCTGACTTTGGGTGATGGGTATGCAACATAATTGAACGACAAGATAACCTGGAGTTGTTATCTTTGAATATATGTATCCTGATTTATTGATGTTGCCCCATTAAAAAAATAAAATTTTTGAAGAAAAAAAAAAGAGGACAAGATCAGCAAAAGCACAAAAGCAGAACACCAAAAAGAAAAGAGGATCAAAAAGTCTGAGGAAACTCTAAGAAAGCTCTGTGACAACATGAAGAGAAACTAAATCTGCATAACAGGGGATCCTGAAGAAGAGCAAGAACAAGGGATAGAGAACGTGATTCAAAAAATTATAGCTGAAAACTTCTCTAAAATGATCTAGAAAAAAGTTACACAAGATCAAGAAGCACAGCAAATCCCCTTAAATGGAACCCAAAGAGACCTACACCAAGATACATCATAATTAAAATACTAAAGCTAAGAGATAAAGAAAAAATACTAAAAGTTGCAAGAGAAATGCAGTCAATCATCTAAAAAGAAGCCCTCATAAGGATGACATTTGACTTCAATAGAAACACTTGAGGCCAGAAGTGATTGGCAAGAAATATTCAAAGTAATGCAGAACAAGAAACTACAACCAAGACTTCTTTATCCAGCAAGGCTATCATTTAAATTTGAAGGAGAAATATAAAGCTTCCCAGACAAAAAACACTCAAGGAATTCATTACAACCAAACCAATGCTGCAAGAAATGTTAAGGGGCCTGTTGTAAACAGAACAAAGGGAAAAAAAAATTAGTAAAAGAGGAATGTACAGCTAAAGAATAAAATGGCAATAAACAACTACATATCAATAATAACCCTAAATGTAAATAGATTAAATGCTCCAATCAAAAAACATAGGGTAGCTGCATGGATAAGAAAACAGGATCTGTACATAAGCTGTCTACAAGAGACCCATCTCAAAACAGAAGATACACATAGACTGAAAGTAAAGGGATGGAAAAAAATATTTCATGCAAATGGAAATTAAAAAAATCTGGGGTAGCAATACTTATATCTGACAAAATAGATTTTAAAACAAAGGCTATATAGTAAGGGATAAAGAAGGTCACTATATAATGATAAAAGGAGCAATCCAAAAGATATACCATTATAAATATCTATGCACCTAACATAGAAGCATCTAAATATAAAGAGCAGATTTTGATAAATATAAAGGGCAAGATCAACAGCAATACTATAATAGTAGGAATTTCAATACCCCACTAACAGCACTGGATAGACCCTCAAGAAAGAAAATGAACAAAGAAACAGCACACGTAAAGGACACACTCAATCAACTGAATTTAATAGATATCTTCAGAACATTTCACCATAAAGAAGCAGAATATACATTCTTTTCAAGTGCTGATGGTACATTCTCTAGGACAGACCACATGTTAGGGCACAAAACGAGTCTCAATAAATTTAAGAAGATTGAAATTATATCAAGTATCTTCTCTGATCACATGGCATGAAACTGAAATCAACTACAATAGAAAAACTGAAAAACACTCAAACACTTGGAGACTAAATAGCATTTTATTAAATAATGAATCGGTTAACAATGAGATCAAGGAAGAAATAAAAAAATTCCTGAAACAAAGGAAAATGAACATATAACAACTCAAGATTTATGGGACAGAGCAAAAGCAGCAGTCCAGAGAGGGAAGTTCATAGCATTACAGGCATACCTTAAGATGCTAGAAAAAGCTCAAATAAACAACTTAACCCTGCAGCTAAAAATACTAGTAAAAGAACAGCAAGTAAAGCCTAGAAGAAATAGAAGGAAGGAAATAATAAAGACCAGAGTGGAAATAAATGACAGAGGCAAAAAAAAACCCACGCACATACAAAGAAACAATACAGAGGATCAATGAAACCAAGAGCTGGTTCTCTGAAAAGGCAAACAAGATAAATGAACCTTTAACCCAGGGGTCTCAAACTCGCGGCCCGCCGAACAATTAGTCTGCGGGTCGCACAAAATTGTTCGGCGGGCCGCGAGTTTGAGACCCCTGCTTTAACCAGACTCACCAAGAAAAAAGAGAGAGGACTCAAATAAACAAAATTAGAAATAAGAGTAACAACTAGAAGTAACAACTGACACAGCAAAATACAAAGGATTGTAAGAAATTACTATAAAGAACTACATTCCAAATAATTAGACAACCTAGGTGAAATGGACAAATTCCTTGAAACATATAACCTTTCAGAAATCAATCTGGAGGAATCAGAAAACCTAAAGACCGATTACAACAAATGAGATTGAAACAGTTATCAAAAAACTGCCAAAAAACCAAAGCCCTGGGCCAGATGGCTTCACAGGCGAATTCAACCAAATATTCAAAGAAGAACTAACTCCTATCCTTCTCAAACTATTTCAACAACATCAAGAGGAAGGAAAACTTCCAAGCTCCTTTTATGAGGCGAGTATAATTATGATTCCAAAACCAGGCAAAGACAATACAAAGAAAGAAAACTATAGGCCAATATCCCTGATGAATTTAGATGCTAAAATTGTCAACAAAATATTAGCAATGAGGATCCAGCAATACATGAAAAAAATCATACACCATGATTGGGGGAGATTTATTCTGGGGAAGCAAGGCTGGTATACTATTCACAAACCAATCAATGTGATTCATCACATAAACAAAAAGAAGGAAAAAAATCGCATTATAATAACAATAGATGCAGAAAAAGCATTTGGTAAAATCCAGCACCCATTTATGATCAAAACTCTCAGCAAAGTGGGAATACAGGGAACATACCTCAACATGATAAGGGCCATCTATGACAAACCCACAGCCAACATCATACTCAATGGGCAAAAATTAAAAGCAATGCCCTTAAGATCAGGAACAAGACAGGGGTGCCCCCTTTCACCACTCTTATTCAACATAGTTCTGGAAGTCCTAGCCACAGTAATCAGACAAGAAGAAGAAATAAAAGGCATCCAAATTGGAAAAGAAGAATTAAAACTATCATTATTTGTTGATGACATGATACTGTACATAGAAAACACTAAAGTCTCAGTAAAAAAGCTACTGAACCTGATAAATGAATTCAGCAAGGTGGCAGGATATAAAATTAATATTCAGAAATCAGAGGTTTTTTTTTTTTTTTACAGAGACAGAGAGAGAGAGTCAGAGAGATAGATAGGGACAGACAGGAATGAAGAGAGATGAGAAGCATCAATCATCAGTGTTTCGTTGCAACACCTTAGTTGTTCATTGATTGCTTTCTCATATATGCCTTGACCTTGGGGCTACAGCAGACCGAGTGACCCCTTGCTAAAGTCAGAGACCTTGGGTCCAAGCTGGGGAGCTTTGCTCAAACCAGAAGAGTCCGCACTCAAGCTGGTGACCTCAGGGTCTCGAACCTGGGTCCTCAGCATCCCAGTCCGGCGCTCTATCCACTGTGCCACTGCCTGGTCAGGCAAAGAAATTTTTTATCTGGGTTTTATTTACTGATTTTTTTAGAGAGGGAAGAGGAGAGAGAAAGACGGGGGAGAAGCGAAAAGCATCTACTCGTAGTAGTTGTTTCTTGTATGTGCCTTGACCGGGCAAGGCCAGGGTTTTGAACCAGCAACCTCAACATTCTAGGTTGACGCTTTATCCACTGCACCACCACAGGTCAGGCCAGAGGTATTTTATATACCAACAATGAACTGTCTGATAGAGAAATTAAGGAAACAATCCCCTTCACTATTGCAACAACAACAACAACAAAAATAAAGTACCTAGGAGTAAATTTAACCAAGGAGGTTAAAGAGTTGTACTTGGAAAATTATAAAACATTGATAAAAGAAATCAAGAAAGATACAAACAAGTGGAAGCATATACTGTGTTCATGAATAGGAAGAATAAACATAATTAAAATGTCTATATTACCCAAAGCAATTTATAAATTCAATGCAATTCTATTAAAATACCATTGACATACTTCAAAGATATAGAACAAATATTCCAAAAATTTATATGGAACCAAAAGAGAACACGAATAGCCTCAGCAATCTTTAAAAAGAAAAATAAAGTGGTGGTGTCACACTTCCGGACATCAAGTTATACTACAAGGCCATTGTACTCAAAACAGCCTGGTACTGGCATAAGAACAGGCATGTAGATCAATGGAACAGAAGAGAGAACCCAGAAATAAACCCACACCTTTACAGACACTTGATAGTTGACAAAGGAGGTAAGAACACACAATGGAGTAAAGACAGTCTCTTTAACAAATAGTGTTGGGAAAATTGGACAGCTACCTGCAAAAAAATGAAACTAGACCACCAACTTACACCATTCACAAAAATAAACTCATAATGGATAAAAGACTTAAATGTAAATCAGGAAACCATAAGCATCTTAGAAGAAAACATAGGCAGTAAGCTCTGCGACATCTCTCACAGCATATATTTGTTGATTTATCTCCACATGTAAGTGAGATAAAGGACGGGATAAACAAATAGAACTATATCAAACTAGAAAGTTTTGCACAGCTTAAGACAATATGAACAAAATAAAAAGGCAAACCGCATAATGGGAGAACATATTTGACAATACATCCAATAAGGAGTTAATGACCAAAATTTATAAAGAACTTGTAAAACTCAACACCAAGATAAAACAATCCAATCAAAAAATGAGCAAAAGAAATGAATAGACACTTCTCCAAAGAGGACATTCAGATGGCCAATAGGCAGATGAAAAAATGTTCAACATCACTAGTCATTAGAGAAATGCAAATTCAAACCACAATGAGATATACAACACAGAATAAGTTTTGGCGAGGATGTGGAGATAAGGGAACCCTCCTGCACTGCTGCTGGGAAAGCAGACTGGTACAGCCACTGTGAAAAACAGTATGGAGATTCCTCAAAAAATTAAAAATCGAACTGCCTTTGACCCAGCCATCCCACTTTTAAGAATATAACCGAAGAACACCATATCACTGATTCAAAAGAAGAAATGTACCCCCATGTTTATGGCAGCATTGTTTACAATAGCCAAGATCTGGAAACAGCCCAAGTGTCCGTCAGTGGACGAGTGGATTAAAAAGCAGTGGTACATATACACAATGGAATATTATGGGGCTATGAAAAAGAAGGAAATCTTACTTTTTGTGACAACATGGATGGACCTGGAAACTAATATATTAAGTGAAATAAGCCAGGCAGAGAAATAAAAATATCATATGACCTCACTCATTTGAAGAAGCCAATTAACAATGTGAACTGAGGAACGAAATAGAGACAGAGGAGGGATCAAAGGGATCAGAAAGAAAGTGGACAGAGGGAAAGGGGATGAGAGGATGGGATCAGAGAAGGGAAAGAGATTGGTGAAATTATATACATATAACAGCGTTATAGAGCAGAAAAGCAAATTCTGGAGGGAAGGGAGGAGGGCGTTGGTGGGAGGAGGACAAGGGGGATGTTGAGGGGAACATGGGGGAGGGGGAGGATGCATTCGGGGGACACTAAAATCTATGTAAACACAATAAATTAAAATCAATAATTAATAATAGGTGACCATCTAGAGAAAGAATCATTATTAATTTTAAAATCTTAAGCTGCACAGAGAAACATCTCATTTAACTTAAATAAACTCATCTTTTTAAATATACATTTTAACAACCAATAAATTAGTGATTAACTATTCAACTTATAAAATAATTCACTACCAGTATCCTGTTTTCGTTTTATAAAACTCATACTTGTATTCAACTTTTCAGGGACATATCTGTTGCATGAACTGAGGAATATGTGCCCCTCACTATTCCTGCCAAAAAGGTCCCTGGCCTTGTTAGTGGAGAAATAGGCCATTTCAGCATGACTGAGGTGTCCATGTCCTCATGGGCAGCAGGGAGCCCAGAGAGCAGCTAGTAGGAGCCTCTAAACCTGGCACTTCTCAGAGGGTGGCTGACAATTACCTGTACAGAATCACCAGGCTGCTGCTCCTGGCCACAGATCCCAGGTACCCAGGATATGACTTAAATCCAAATCTCGAAGTGACCTGCACTTGTATCAAGCTCCCCAGATTGGACTCTCATGCAGTAAAAATCTGTATATAGCTTTTGACCCACTCCACCAAAAAACATAACTACTAATAGTTGACCAGAAGTGTTACCAATAACATAAGCAGTTGATTAATACATATTTTGTATGTTTTTTATATTATATATTATATTCTTACAATAAAGGTGAAGAAAATAAAATGTAAAGAAAATCATAAAGAGGAGACCAAAAAAAAAAAAAAAAAAGGGCACTGGGGATGGCTCCTTGGCCTCTGCCCCAGGCGCTAGAGTGGCTCTGGTCGCAACAGAGCGACGCCCCGGAGGGGCAGAGCATTGCCCCCTGGTGGGCAGAGCGTCGCCCCCTAGTGGGCGTGCCGGGTGGATTCCGGTCGGGCACATGCGGGTGTCTGTCTGTCTCTCCCTGTTTCTAGCTTCAGAAAAATACAAAAAAATAAAAAAATAAAGAGGAGAAAATACATTTATAGTACTGTGTGTACTCACTGAAAAAAGTCTGTGTCTAAGTGGACCCACACAGTTTAAAACCCATGTTGTTCAAGGGTCAAGTGCACAAAGAAAGGCCCCACGTTGGCCTGCGACAGGAACAGGAATGGGAATTAAGGTTAGCAAATACAGGATCTGGGGAGACTTTGCAAACGAGAGGTTAAAGGGAAGAGGGTTGACGGTCAATTTTTAAGGATGAGAAGAAATTCTAACGGGAGAAAGGACAAAGGGGAAGGGGACTCTGAGCAGAAGGAATGGCATGTGTGAAGTTACAGAAGCAAAGAGAAAACGAGCAATCAGGGAGCTAGACATTACCCATCAACTTTGAAACAAAAAATAACTATATAGGAGTAATGTAAGAAATGAGGTCTCTCAGATATGCAGGGGACAAAAGAGAAGCAGGTGCATCCTGCTAAAGGTCACTTACCACAGGGATAATGAGATATGTTAAAAACAAGGATAACACTGATTCATCTATAAGGAAGCATTAAAACCCTGGGAAGAATATGGACAGGAGTCTCTCTATATATACTACTCACCAAAATTAGGGGATATTTCAAAATGAATATAAAGCTATAAAATACCCCCTAATTTTTCTGAACAGTGTGTGTGTGTGTGTGTGTGTATACACGCACACACACACACACACACACTCTTAAATATGGCTGTGAAGAGGTCTTTATGACATTTGGATTAAAATTGAAAAAAATGCTAATGATGCTTACACTAAAAATCATCCTATTTGAAAGAGAAAAGGTATCTCCTATTGCTTGTCAAATAATTTCCAACAAATATAAAAGGATAAAGGGCTGGTTCTCATAGACACACTTAAGCTGAAACAGCTGTAGAAATTACCAGCAAATTGAGAATTAGAGGTGCGCCCAGCTTGGTGGAGTTCATGTGAATAAAACACATTAGTGGGAAGACTTACTGGGGGAGGGCTCTGAAAAGTCACAGGTGAGAAAAGAAAGTCAATGGAGGATGTGGTCTGAAGCCAGCACAATAGCCCCAATACAGAGCCACGGTGCTGCGTTGATCCAGTTTGAGTTAGAAGTCAATGTGTAGGATTCTAAACAAGCTATAATCTGCAGATGAGGCTGAAAGGTAACCCAGACTAAGTTAATGTTAAATAAGAGTTAACATAAAATGAAGAAATGAGCAAGCAGAAAAAACACACACCCCTGCCCCTGCAACGGTGACCTTTCTAATTTTGTTGTCAGCATTCTTCTCCATGCTTCCACTGCTTCTACTGTCAGAGGCCCTGAACTGTGACTGCCACTGAAATGATATATTTAATCCCTACCCTAACACATCTGTAAAAAAGTTAAAAATCCAGACTTTTCCCCTTCCTATTGCTTTTAAATAAACAGCTGTTAGACACACCCAGGGTTATAATTCTTGTTAGAAGATATTCCAAAGGCCCTGGCCGGTTGGCTCAGCGGTAGAGCGTCGGCCTAGCGTGCGGAGGACCTGGGTTCAATTCCCGGCCAGGGCACACAGGAGAAGCACCCATTTGCTTCTCCACTCCTCCGCGCCTTCCTCTCTGTCTCTCTCTTCCCCTCCCGCAGCCAAGGCTCCATTGGAGCAAAGATGGCCCGGGCGTTGGGGATGGCTCTGTGGCCTCTGCCTCAGGCGCTAGAGTGGCTCTGGTCACAACATGGCGACGCCCAGGATGGGCAGAGCATCGCCCCTGGTGGGCGTGCCGGGTGGATCCCGGTCAGGCGCATGCGGGAGTCTGTCTGACTGTCTTTCCCTGTTTCCAGCTTCAGAAAAATGCAAAAAAAAAAAAAAAAAAAAAAAAGAAGATATTCCAAAAACCTACTACTTTCAAGAAGGCTATGCCTGACCAGGCAGTGGTGCAGTGGATAGAGTGTCGGACTGGGATGGAGAGGACCCAGGTTCAAGACCCCGAGGTCACCCGCTTGAGCGCGGGCTCATCTGATTTGAGCAAAGCTCACCAGCTTGGACGCAAGGTCGCTGGCTTGAGCAAGGGGTTACTCGGTCTGCTATAGCCTCACGGTCAAGGCACATATGAGAAAGCAGTCAATAACAACTAAGGTGCCACAACAAAAAACTGATGATTGATTGATGCTTCTCATCTCTCTCCATTCCTGTCTGTCTGTCCCTGTGTATCCTTCTCTCTGACTCTCTCTGTCTCTGGAAGAAGAAGAAGAAGAAAGGAGGAGGAGGAGGAGGAGGAGGAGGAGAAGGAGGCTATGTTTAAATACTACCAGGAAAAGAAAATCTACTCAATAAATTTGAAAGTTTCTCATCCTCTTATTAACTCAGTTCAGTCTTTACCAACCTCCACAGGCTAGAGCTCCCCTTACATTCAACCTAAAGCCCTCATACTGTAGTTTGCATAATTCCTGTATTCATATGTTCCCGACTCTAGAAAAAACATGCCATCTTTATAAAAAGATGGTCATTTTGTGATTGTCAGTTTGTTCAGGATAAATAATTCAAACACATGATTAAATCACTGACCTCTCTGAAACAAGTTGTGTTTTATGTCTAGCTTTTTGTGTGGCATTTTTTTAATCTACAAAAGAAGTGTTTTTCTCTGGTTTGGGGTTGCTGTCCATTTTGAAATGGACGTCTAAGCATTGTAAAAAGCTAAGGGATAATGGCACTGCTGCTGCTCTCACAGTGATTTGAGAATACTACACACTATCCCAGTATTTTAAGAGGAAAAGTAGATATGTAAAAAGGTTAAGAAAAAGCTAAGCAATTGTAATAAATGTTCTCATCAATGACAATGAAATAAAGGGGGGGGGGTGAAATAGAAATAGAGATGGGAGAAAGTGACCTGATGGTGCAGCAAATCCTGATGGGAGAGGCTCTTTCTACCCCATTATATTGCCAATAATGAGGAAAATTTGGGGTAAACTGGAAAATCATCCAGGATACCCAATGACTCCACCCTGAATGCCCTGATGGACTTGGACAATGACCTGAGAAATGCCCAAAAATTATGACTGTACAGTCGTGGGTGTGAGGGACTTGCACATATGGTGCAACCAGCTGCTGCCAACCCAGCTGCTCTGCTGAGTAAGAGCCCATTCCTCAGGTTCAGTAGGGTGGCAGTATAAGAAACGGTTTATTTCTCCTCCAAATAGAGCCCTTTAACAGGGCTAACTTTTCTTTGCGTTTCTAGGCATTAGCACATAGCAGGTACTCAATAAATGTTGTGTAATAAATTAATGAACTGATTAATAAATTAAGGTATGAACAAATGAACATTCACTAAAATTAGACTCCATAAGACATAGACAGCGTGTTTCCTATCACACACCTGAACAGAAAGATGGAGAACAGCCACCAGATGTGCATGCTTAAGGTCAGAGCTGAATCCTGGACCATTCAGTGGTGTTGGGCATGAGTTCTCTGCTCCCACAAAACCTCCTTTACCTCAATATGGCTGCATTACCTTATTAAAACTTTATTAACGACTTTTCCATTCCCTCCCTTTAACAAGGCCTTTCCCAATTTGATATTATTGCAGAAATGGGAAGGAGTAAATCAGTAACATAAACAAAAAGAAAAATGAAAGCAATCAAGGGCCAAAATGTGCTATTAAGAGAGTCTATCACGAAGAATCAGTAAAGCAGTATTTGTGCACAGAAGCAACAGAAAAAATGGCACATGTGCTGTGCCTTAATCCAGCATTTTTTTAAGTAAACAAATAGCTCATAAATAGCACATACCTAAACAACCACTTTGCAAATGCTGTTTATGTATTTATGCCACAGGCACAGAAATGAATCTACAGATAATTTGTATTATTAAAGTTTTATCACATCCATTATTGCTGTAAATTTTTCCTATATTTTCAGCAGAGACATACTGTGCTCTTCTATTTTTCCTTACAATGACAAGCAACAAAATAAACCCTTTAAACTCAAGGAAGCAATTCCTCTGTTAGTTTTCTAAAGACAACAGGAAAATAGGTCCAACATAATAAATGTAAGTGGTCCCATGCCAAGATATATAATGCGGAGTTTCAGAACACAGGGACAAAAAGAAAAGAGGTTCCTAAAAAGCCCCAAGAAATCCTTCTAGAACCGATACACAAATTTGGCAAGGTAAAAGAATACAAGAACATTATATAAATATCCATAATATTTTTATTTACTAACAATGAATAATCTGAAAATAAAATTTAAGCCTGACCAGGCAGTGGTACAGTGGATAGAGCAGCGGACTGGGATTTGGAGGACCCAGATTCAAGACCTCGAGGTCACCAGCTTGAATGCCAGCTCATCTGGTTTGAGCAAGGCTCACCAGCTTGAACCCAAGGTCGCTGGCTTGAGCAAGGGGTCACTCTGCTATAGCCTCCCCCCAAGCCCCCGGTCAAGGCACATATGAGAAATCAATCAATGAACAACTAAGGAACTTTTCAATGAAGAACTGATGTTTCTCATATCTCTCCCTTTCTATCTGTCCCTCTCTCTGACTCTCTCTATTTCTCCCACAAAAATAAATAAATAAAATAAAATAAAATTTAAAAGGCAATTTCAGCCTGACCAGTGGTAGTTCATGGATAGAACATCAACCTGGGACACTGAGTTCCCAGGTTGGAAACCCCAAGGATGCTGGTTTGATAGTGGGATCATCAACATGATCCCAAGGTCACTGGCTTGATCCAAAAGGTCACTGGCTTGAGCAAGGGATTACTGTCTCAGCTTGAGTTCCCTAGTCAAGACATATATGAGAAGCAATCAATAAATAGCTAAAGTAACACAACCATGGGTTAATGCTTCTTTTTTTATTTTTAATAAAAATTTTTTAAAAAATTTATTTTGAATTTAGCAAGAGAGTAAAGGAGGGAGGGAGAAAGAGAGAGAGAAAGAGAAAGGAACATGGATCTGTTCCTGTGTGTGCCCTGGCCGGGAATTGGACCAGCATCCTCTACACTTCAGGATGATGCTCTAACCAATGGAGCCATTCAGCCAGGATTAATTGATGCTTCTTATCTCTCTCCTTTCCTCTCTCTCTCCTCTCTCTCTTTCTCTCTCTCTCTCTCTCTCTCACACACACAGAGCAATTCCATTCACAATATTACCAAGAATAAAATATATAGAAATAAATTTCATAAAATAAATATAACATTGTAAACTCACTACTATAAAAAATGCTGAAATTAAAGATGATCAAATTAGAGGTCCACAATCTATGGCCCATAGTCCAACAGTCTGTTTTTGTAAATAAAAGACAATGAGATATAGCCTCAGTTCACTGTCCATAGTATTTCCCTACTACAATGACAGAGGTAAGTATGACAGAGACTGTATAGACCACTAGGATAAAATGTTTACTGTCAGGCTCTTTAAGAAAAAGTTTGACAATCTCTGATCTAAATAAATGGAAAGACATTCCATATTAATGCAATACTGTTAAAATGGCAATTTTCCTATCAAAAATGCCAACAGGCCCTGGCCGGTTGGCTCAGCGGTAGAGCGTCGGCCTAGCGTGCGGAGGACCCGGGTTCGATTCCCGGCCAGGGCACACAGGAGAAGCGCCCATTTGCTTCTCCACCCCTCCACCGCGCTTTCCTCTCTGTCTCTCTCTTCCCCTCCCGCAGCCAAGGCTCCATTGGAGCAAAGATGGCCCGGGCGCTGGGGATGGCTCCTCCGCCTCTGCCCCAGGCGCTAGAGTGGCTCTGGTCGCAATATGGCGACGCCCAGGATGGGCAGAGCATCACCCCCTGGTGGGCAGAGCGCCGCCCCATGGTGGGCGTGCCGGGTGGATCCCGGTCGGGCGCATGCGGGAGTCTGTCTGACTGTCTCTCCCTGTTTCCAGCTTCATAAAAATGAAAAAAAAAAAAAAAAATGCCAACAGGCTTTCATTGTAAAATTGACAAGCTGATTCTAAAATTTTTATTAAAATACAAAGAAGCTAAAGCAGACAAAAGAATTTTGAAAAAATAATAAAGTTTGAAAGCTCACATTACCCAATTTCAAAGATGCTATAAAGCTACACTTATCAAGACTGTGTGGTATTATATATATTTTTTCAACAGATACAAAGGTAATTTATTGAGGAAGAAATAATCTTCTCAACAAAAGTCTGGGACAGCCTGACCAGGCAGTGGTGCAGCGGATAGAGCATTGCACTGGGACTCAGAGGACCCAGGTTCGAAAACCCAAGGTTGCCAGCTTGAGCATGGGCTCACCAGCTTGAGCATGGGCTCACCAGCTTGATTGCGGTTCACTGGCTTGAGCCAAAAAAGTGGCTGGCTTGAAGCCAAGGTCGCTTACTTGAACCCAAGATCAATGGCTTGAGCAAGGGGGCACTTAAGCCCCCCAGTCAAGGAACACATGAGAAAGCAATCAATGAACAACTAAGGTGATTAAGGAGTCGCAATGAAGAATTGATGCTTCTCATCTCTCTCCCTTCCTGTCTGTCCCTGTCTGTCCCTCTCTCTGTCTCTCTCTCTGTGTGTCACAAAAAAAATAAAATTAAAATTAAAAATAGTCTTGGACAAATAGATATCCACATTCAAAGAGATTAATTGAAAATACTTCCTTACATCATAAACAAAATTTAAATCAAAATGGATCATATACCTAAATACAAGAAAAAAAACACTAAATTTCTAGGCGAAAATAAGAGCTCTTCACGACTTGGGTTAGCCAAAGAGTTTTTAAAAACAAAAAGTGTGATCCACACTTTTTGTGGATCACACCAAAAGTATGATCCACAAAGGAAAACAAAATTTATAAGCTGGGTTTTACTAAAATTAAAAACTATTTCACTGTAAAAGATACCACTTAGAAAACAAAAGACAAGCCACACACTAGGAGAAAATATATTCAAAATATTTATATATTTTTCATATATATAAGACAAAGATCTTATATTTGTGCCAGGGTGCAGCCCCGGGGGGGGGGGGGGGGAGGGATCCAGGGGTCCCACAGGAAGAGACGGCGTTGGCGAAATCTAGTGAGAGAGCCGAATTCTTTATTCTCTGGTTAGCATTTACTGCCAGGCATCTCTACCAATGGCTGGTCTAACTTTACTTTTTATGCACACACACTAAGTTACAATCACATGGTATTTTGAATACATCATTGTTTTAGTTTCACTATGGTTACATATTTTTAGATAACAGTTAATTCATATCTATAAGCTACAAGTCAGGTGGTAAGTCACTCAAAGTACAGTTATACAATAACTTGAATAGTAATAACAATATTGGTACAAACTTCTAAAAGATTAGTACTAATTAATAACTCTATTTTACTGTTGTTGTGAGTCAAGGGCGCAGAGAGAAATAGCAGACAAAATTATCAAGGACTAGCAAAGGACCACCGCTTGCTCAGGCAAATAGCCTTGAGTTCATGTAGTGTCCTAATTCTTTTCTCACAAGACTACAAAAGGCTTGCTATTTAAGAAACTGACATAGTATTAAGAGTAATTTTTACTTAAAGATACATAGAGTGCACCTGCAAGATAGCTAGTAGCAACATAATATCAGAAGGCATTAGTTGCTATTGCTGCTATGAATCCCACCACATTCCTCTCCTTATCCTTGGAAAATGCAAAAATCTCATGAGAATGTTTTACTGAGAAAAGCCCAGCGACTGTCTTCAGTGACAAAACAAGTCTTTTAACAAAACATTCTTTACTAGCCAGCTGCACTCCTATCCAAGGCCACGCAACAGGCCACTCCACTACACTTTACCTAAGATTCTAATGTCTAGTTAAACTTTATTTATTTACTATATTCATATACTAGCTAAGTTCTAACTTTATTCTTTCTAACATGATTAATAAGAAGAAATTCTCCTACAAACTTAACCCTTTATGAGGGATATCATGGCCAGCCTCTTATGTTTATGAGCCTAGTTCAAGGGGCTTACAGGCTTTTCTGTGGAACTTACACCTTCTGTCTCATTTCCAAAGAAATTACTACAAATCTACAGGGAAAGCACGGTACTATTATCCCTGTGCCATAAATAATAGCACACACCCAGAAAAGGGGGGAATATAAGGCCAGATTAATTCAAAAGATTAAAGGGGGAAGTATCGTTGTGCCTTTCCTTTGTGGTGACTTTGTCAACCCGCAGCTGTTGGTCTTTACTGCAGTGACTCTATCTTCTTTTGCTGTGACTTTGTCAACTAGCAGTTGTGGATCTTCTCCTGCTGTGACCTAGTTAGCCAGCATTGGTGGATCGGCTCCCGATATATTTGGATTATATAAAAATTTTACAACTAAATAATAATACAACCCAATTAAAAAATGGGCAAAACATTTCACCAGAGAAGAAATGCAAATGGCTAATAAGTACATTAAGAGATGCTAAAACATCATTATTCATGAGAAAAATATAAATTACAACTATAATGAGATACTTGTACACACTCACTTAAATGATTATTTTTATAATAATCTTTTTTATAAAGAGAAACACTACAGAGTGCTGGTGAGGATGTAGACAAACTAAAATCCTCATATACTACTAGTGGGAATGTAAATGGTACAGTCACTTTGGAAAACAGTTTGGCAGTTTTTTCAAAAGTGAATCCTAAGCCTACATACAATCAGCAACTCTACTCCTGGGTATCCACCGATGAGAAATGAAATCATGTGTCACACAAAAACTTGTGTATGAAGGTTCATTATAGCATCATAATAGCCCCAGACTGCAAATAATGCAAATGCCCATCAACTGGTGAATGGATAAACAAAATGCCTACGATCCTATTCAACAACAGCAAGGAACAACCTACTTTGACACACTAATATTATGAACTGCAAAACATTGTGCCAAGTAAAAGAATCACATGCTGCCTGATTCCATTTATATGAGACATCCTGAAAAGAGATCTATAGACTGAAAGGAGAACAGTGGTTGTCTGGGGCTAGAGATGACCAGCTGCAAGTGGATACAAGAAAACTTTTTGGGATAGTGGTAATGTTCTAAAAGTGGATTGTAGTAATCAATGTTCACAAAACTTTATAAATTTACTAAACAACGCTTGAATTACATATTTATGGTGGGTGGGTAACGTTGTTATGTGAAATATTCCTCAATAATACTTTAAAAAATATTAAGTCCCAGGGAGAAAAAAATGGTAAAAAAAAAAAGATCAGAAATTAAAATGTCTTCAAAATTCTAAACAGAAGCACTGGAATCTACAAGACAATGTTCATTCTAAAAGAAAAAGATTTTCACAAAAATTTTATACCCTGAGCAAATTACCAGACAAATGGGAAGACAGAGTAGAGGACTTGGAAATGCAAAGACTCAAGGAAACTGCTTCCAATGGATCCTTTCTCAGAAAGGCACCGGAGGATGAGGTTCATAAAAACAAGGAGTAAAACACACAGCCAAAGCCCAGTGTGATGTGTATGGTGGAATGGCACTCAGCATTCATTACCACTTCTGTGCACCTTTCTGTACGGTAGAGGTTGCAAAGCTAAACCACTACTCTCCCTGACCTTCCTTCAACTGGGTTCTATGAATAAATTCAGTTCCTCCAACTAGATGTGCTCCAGTAAGATTTGGAATATGGCAGTGGAGGACACCCTCCTGCAGCTTTGGCTTTCTCTGCTTGTCAGCATGGCAGGGGGACTACTGGGCTTTTCTCTAAGTGTTCAGTGTCAAGCTGTCATCAGCTTCATGGCTATCAAGAGACATTGGCTTTAACTGGTTCTGACTCTTACACTACAGCTTCAGCAGAAGGTTCTTGAAGTGAGAAATCCCAGTGGTGGTTTCCCAACTCCTTCCCATCCTGATGTGGCCACCTGACTCCTTCCCATATTAATGTGGCAAAGGATGCAACATCTTTGGCAGGTCAGGGCAGCTGTGTGGTTCGGGGGCATTCCCAGAGGCCCAGCCTCAAGCCCACTCCTCCAGTAATTCTAATAATCTCTATTTAAAATCCTTTTGTATTTAAAATAGCTAGTGTAGTTTTTCTGTCCTCCCACTTAGCCACTAAATAATATAATATACAGGAAGACACAGGGAGCAGTATATCCCACACAAAAGAGGGGTTAAGGGCATTTCCAAGAGTATGGCAAAGAGAGATAGCAAGATGGCCACTGAGTGCCAAGTGTAAAAATTGACCTGCCCAGAAGGTTCTGAGCAAGACATCTCCAAAAGATGAAATCAAAGGAAGACAGATGCATGTGAATATATGAAGAGTAGGCTTGGACAATTTGAAGAATATGGTTTTGAATTAGTGAAAAGCAAGCAAACAGCCTGACCTGTGGTGGCGCAATGGATAAAGCGTCAACCTGGAACGCTGAGGTCGCCGGTTCAAAACCCTGCACTTCTCTAATCAAGGCACATATGGGAGTTGATGCTTCCTGCTCCTCCTCCCTTTCTCTCTCTCTCTCTCTCTCCTCTCTAAAATAAATAAATAAATAAATAAAAATTTAAATAAAATGTTCTCTTAAAAAAAACCCTGTAGCTCCAGTGTCAGAAGATCAGGCACTAAAACAACATTTCAGTATACTGGGGTGGGGGAGTCAAATAAAAAAATCATACATTCACACGTTTTCAGAGATAAATGAAATACATGAAATAAGTATCAACTGTCTCTACCTAAAACAGTTGCTAAAATACCAACATTTTGAGCTAAAAATTAAACCAAATGCCTAAATTCAAATTTGCTACTGAAGTATAAAAGTCATGAGTTCCAGAAATATATAAAACTAGCTTGTTGGCCTTGGAAGTAGTATGAGTACAACAACAGACCCATTAACTGCTCGGCCAATCACACTTCCCTCCCTACTGTCCACATGGACAACAGCTCTACCAGTTCTGTTAAACATTATGTGTGCTGAGTCAATGCAAGTTACAAAGCCACACATCCAGCAACAAAATTTCATTTGTACAAATTAATAAGTTTAATTTTTTAATATTTAACCTAAGGCATCTGAGAGCACAAAAGAAAAACCACTACCAGCACCTCTGTTAAAAGTTATCTTCAGGGTGCAACTAAACTGTTTATTCAGGCATGGCCCTTCTCACCACGACAAATAAATTTGCACTTGTCTGACAGAAATTTCATTCTTACTATAATCAAATTGCTACCAGCAGGTTGTGAACACTATAAATCTGCCCATGTTGATTTTGGAAATGAAAAATATCAAGGGAAATAAATAATCATCCATTCCCTGCCATTCTTAGGTATAAGAAACAACAGACATCTTGATTAGGAAGAAAAAACTATAAAACTGTCCTCACTGAGCAGGCTTTGGATTGAAAGTGTCAGCCTCAGTACCATCCATGTGTCCTGTGTGGGTTATGTAACTGTCTAGGGCTGATGGGTCTGAGCTCTACAGAAAAAACAAAATCCTGACATTGTGCTATTAATAATACACATAATAACAATTATTATTAGCAGTTATTTAGCATGGAGGTAAAACCCAGATCATCTCTCTCTCCTTCCACTTGCAAATCCATGTGCCAATTTACAGAGGGCTAGGGTCCAGCTGGCCAAGGAGTGGAGAGCGCTCCTCTTGTGGAGAGTGGTGCTCCATATCCCCAAGCAGGAAGGCCGGCTTTGCCAGCCAAGCTTCTTCCATTCCTAGCCGTGTTGGGCCTCAGGTATTTTAGACACAGTACAGCCAACTACTCTTGTCCAAGCCCCTTTCCCACCAAGACAAGGCTGCATTTCCAGTCATGGACAGCCCTTGCTCTAAATGACTACAAAGGACTAAACCTAGACAGCCCCAAGGAGCAGAAGGCAGGGGCAGAAGATTGGCAGCAGAAGACACACAAGCTGTGCCCTGGACCCCATCGTAGCTTGCACAGGAGAGTGATGGGCAAGGGACCCACAACAACCACAGGGAAGACATACCAAAGTAATCCAGGGCCCCTCTCCACATTAAATCAAGGACATCACTGATGCCAAAGCATCAGCCTTTCTGTGTCAGAAGGCTTTTCAGCAAACAGCATAATTTGTATAACAGATCTGAGTGTGAAAGGTAGGAGACACTTCTAAACTAAGGGAGAGATCTGGAAGCTTTTCAAAATTATAATGTTTTTTGACTGCTCAATTTCTGATCTCTCAGCAACATCCCAACCTTTTCAGCACTGGATGAGACAGCTCTTGGGTTAGTTTCTCTTTGACGCAGTTTCTCCCAGAGAAATAGGAACGAAATGCTTAATTCCACCTCTCAAACTCAACTATCTAAAAATTCAATTCTATTTCAGGATAAAATATTTATTTATTGAGTCAGGATCCAGGTGCTTTAGGGGATAAATAAATAAATAAATAAATATAAATAAATAAAATAAACAAAGGCCTTGCTCTCACAGAGCTCAGCTCCAGGTTAAAAAGAATGCTCAAGTAATCATACTATGATGCATAGCACTGTAGAATATGTAAACAGTCTGCCGACAATGTCTGCAGAGCTGGTCTGTGCTGGCATTGTGTCAGGCACGAAGGGTAAGACTGATAAAGGTCAGCCAGCCCCTCTTCTCAAGGTGTGGACAGAGCAGTGGGCTTGCAGGATGGGAAGTGGTTTAAGGAGGGAGAAATACTGCCTGGTCCCAGGGGTCACGGGTCCAGTGGGAGGGATCAAGCAGGCTATGACAGCACTGCTGTCCCACATCATAGTATGCCTGATTGTTGGTGACTCTGGCCCCCATCGATGGTGAGACAATGCTGTGAGCTCAGCACACAGCACTATGACCTAGTGGTAGGAGCACAGGCACCTTGAGGGCTAGGGGGTCACTGAGCACCGGTCCAGTACCGAGGGCTCAAGAAGGAAAAGGCGAGGACGTGGTTTGGAGCTCACTGGAATAGCAGGGGTTCTTACTCCGTCTTGTAGGCAGTAGAGGCTCACTGAGTATTTGGAGTGTCACAAGTGGAAACTAAGTTGAATAACTGGAAGGGACAGAGACCCTTCCATGTCCTGACCACTGCCAGACCAGTCAAATAGATCCTGGCAGAACAGACTGTTCCCCCAAAATCCCTTCAGAGACTATCTGATGGGCCCTCCCTGTCCCCTGGACAGGCTGGTGCTTGGATAGGCCACTGCCATGCCCAAGGCAAGCATGCAAAGCATGTTCCCCTTACCTGGGGGCCAGTGTGGGTGTCACACCCCAGTACTCCTATCTATCCTGCCCTGTCCTGTGTAACAAACACAGCACGAAGGATATCCACATCACCTTGACACAACCCATGATGTGGCTTGTACGGCTGTTCCCTTAATAGACTCTTAATTTTTTTTTCTTTTTTTTTTAAAGATTTTATTTATTCATTATAGAGAGGGGAGAGAGAGAGAGAGAGAGAGAGAGAGAGAGAGAGAGAAGGGTGGAGGAGCAGGAAGCATCAACTCCCATATGTGCCTTGACCAGGCAAACCCAGTGTTTTGAACCGGTAACCTCAGCGTTTCCAGGTTGACGCTTTATCCACTGCGCCACCACAGGTCAGGCCCATAGACTCTTAATTTAATAATGAAGTTGGCAGCCTCTTTATTTGGCCTCTGGGCCCTGAGAAATTTTTGGTAACATAAAGCTAAGGCAAGAGGGATGCCCTTAGTCTCCCTTTCCTCCCTGTTGTGAGGTAGCACATTTGCTAGGAAGTGGGGCTAGATACAGACCGGAACAGGGATGTTCTGTCTTTCCTGCTGACATTCTAGGCACTACGAGAAATGCCCTGTCTTCATTGACCACACTCTCTAGCCACACCCTTTTCATCCCACAGAACTGTAATAAACCAATACTGAGTAACATTAAACCCTTCAAATGCCCCAGGAACCCAAGCTCCATCAGGGCAAGGGATGAACCCCTTGTTCACATTCTTGGTATCTAAGAACCTAGAAGAGTCATTGGCACATAGTAGGTGTGGAATAAGGATTTGTTAAATGAATAAGCAAAATGATGCATTGTAGGTGAGTATACACTGGGATTATAAATAATCTTAAATATCATCTTTAAACTCTTCCTTTCATAGGAGAGGAAATAAAGGTGGGGAGATCTCAAAAAATTGCCCTCAACTCACACAGTCCAGTCAGGGAGCTGAATCAGTTAGTTGTAAAACCACAACTATTATCCAGGTCACCTGGTACTGAGTACAAAGCTCTATAACTGTCCTACATTACCCCAGTTTTTTGCATTTTCAGTGTCCTATACTTAAGAGCAATGAAATTAGAAAGTAGCAGTTTATAGATCTTCAAAGAATTTTAGTTTGAAAATGTTAAGAACCTTCATGACACATCATGTAAAGGTAATAAAAATCATTTGGGAGCAGAATGGGAGAAACATCCAGATTTCAGGTCCATGAAACAAAAGCAGCACACTCTCTATGCTTTTAAAACACTGCTGCTTAGAATTTCTGAGGTTGCCACCATCACTCTGCTTTGAAATTGCCCAGTAAACCACATTAGACATTACCTGAATAACACTTCCACAATCTGGCCTTCCCCACGGGCTCCCTGGAGACTAGCATACCCAAGCTTCAAAAATCTTCCCTTGGCACTGAAAGTGTATATATTTTGAAAGGCAACAAATAGAGGCTTGTGTCAGCTTTGAAGCAGCTTTTGGAATCTACTACAAAGATTTAAATTCAAAAAGGTACTTGGTAACCATCTGTAGGGCAAGAATCAAATAAATGAGCTATAATCCAGAATGAAGACAGAGAAGGTAAGCTCACAATGACATATTGTTCGAAAATAAGTACCATATTTCTCCATGTACAATATAAGACACTCCCACATATAAAATGCACCTTAATTTGGAGGCCCAAAATTTGAAAAAAAAAAATGTATTACATAAAGTTATTGAACTCAAAATTCATACAACTCCTCGTCACTGCCAAAACTCCCATCCATTAGCTTGTCCTCATCTGTGCCTGATGACGAATCACTGTCTTCAACGAGCGCAAAAACAAGCGGGAAATGCAAGTAAAAAAATCTACAACCACCCTGGCCGGTTGGCTCAGCGGTAGAGCGTCGGCCTGGCACGTGGGGGACTCGGGTTCGATTCCCGGCCAGGGCACATAGGAGAAGCACCCATTTGCTTCTCCACCCCCTCCCTCCTTCCTCTCTGTCTCTCTCTTCCCCTCCCGCAGCCAAGGCTCCATTGGAGCAAAGATGGCCCGGGCGCTGGGGATGGCTCCTTGGCCTCTGCCCCAGGCGCTAGAGTGGCTCTGGTTGCAGCAGAGCGACGCCCCGGAGGGGCAGAGCATCACCCCCTGGTGGGAAGAGTGTCGCCCCTGGTGGGCGTGCCGGGTGAATCCCGGTCCGGTCCGGCACATGCGGGAGTCTGTCTGTCTCTCCCAGTTTCCAGCTTTAGAAAAATACAAAAAAAAAAAAAAAAAATCTACAACCACTGTATAAGACACACCCAGTTTTTAGACCCCAAATTTTTCGAAAAAAGGTGCATCTTATACATGCGGAAATCTGGTACGTGTGACCATGAGCTTGGCACCAGGCATTGCTAGATGCTAGGGTTCAGCTATGAGCAACCAACGGGGCCCTTGTCCTCATGGCACTGACAGTCTTGGGAGGCGGGCTAGAATCAGAGATGTCGAACAAAGACACAGTCACCATCAGTTCAGTGCAGTGGGATGCTTGCCATGAAGGAGGCGTGCGGGTGCTAAAACAGGGTCTCATGGGGCCCTCGGCCCAACCAGGGCAGTCCCAGCAGAAGGGTATATACAAAGTCTGAGCAAGAGAAAGAACTGAATGGTCTACATGGCAGGAATGCCAAGTGCCAGGGCAAAGGGACTTGGTGCTGCTAGAGAGGTGGTCAGGACTAGAGCTAGAAAAGGCACTACTTAGAAGGGTACATCAACTAAGGGTTTGGGACTTTGCCCTCAGAACACTGAGAAACTAAAGATTATAAAGAGATTATAATGACAAAGTCCTGACTTTTTAAAAGTTTATCCCTGGAAAAACAAGTGTTTATATTTTCAGGACAGTAAAAACCACTTGCAAAATAAGAATGTAAATTAGGACATAAGAATGGTCCGTCCAGCTCTGAGGAGTCCTGGCAGAAAGCGGTCCAGGGCTCCATGGAGCGGAGGACATATTAGCACCTGAAACATTACTCAGGAAACTACTGGGCACACTTCTTTGGGGAAAGAAAAAAAGGGGTGGGGCACATGATATTTCTAAAGACTACTAAAATTCAAAATTTATTAGAAGAATCAAATATTAACTCCATTTTCAATTTAGTGTATAAATAAAAATAAAAATATAAAAAATTATTCCTGTTTCTGAAACCTCCCTTGGCCATTGGTCTCGTCATCTGCATTCACAGGCACCACCTAATGGGTCAGCATGCAGACAGCAGTGGACCAGGACTGCTCTGCTCTCGCTCCTGGACGGTTCTTATTCAACCCTTGCATTTAACACACTTTCCATGTGCTTATAACTAGACAGGCCACAGAGACTGTGAGTTCCTTAAGAAATTCCTACATAACTTTTGTACCATCAAGGTACCTGGCAACATGCCAGACACACAGGAGCTTGCCATTACTGACTCATGAAGGAACCAATCAGTAAAAGGCAGAAAACAGGGTCTGAAAATAATCTGTAGATCTGGATTATGGAGATCTTTCACAATTCACGTCATTACATTTTAAACATATAATGTTTAACAAAGCAAATCTAATCCTATCATATCGGTAAAAAAAGACTAAGAATGTAAAAAAGTATATTAAGAAATTCATTTGTTTTACAGACACTGTGCTTCACAGATAGGGAGGATTTTCTATCAGATTTCCCTGAAAAATAAAAAATGAGCACTTTTTTTTTACCTTGCAGATATTATAGACAGTATTAATTAATTAATTATGTTTCCCTCTTCCCTTTCAATATTAGGCATCCAAAGCCAAATCTATGTCTCGTTATAGCAACTGAGATAAATGTGCATTTCTTTGTTGCAATTTTAACCCAGTTTCATTTTCCTAATTTTATTTTTCCTTTACCTTTTGTCCTATGATTTTTGTTTTATCCAGATATATTTATATCTATAGATGTTGCTATCTCATAGCCTTTGTAGAACTGTGTTGTGATTAAATCTAAATAAATTAAACAATTAAGCAAATGATGCTTTAGTGCTCCATGATTTAATCTACTGTGCAACCTTCAGTAATAGAGATTTTCATACCAATGCAATTAATCCCCAATTAAGCTGACTTCCAATCAGATCTACAGAGAATGGCTTTCCCATTCCCCAATGACACATCTGGAGAGGGAGAGGATCAGCTGCATTTTGGGAGCCCGATCTTTGCTTTTCTGCTTTCCTCGGCTTTTCACAACACCTATTTCATCTGTTGCTCACTGTCAGCTCCACTTTCCGGGGTCTCCAGAATCCATTTCCTCCCTTGAATTTCAACTGCCACAGATATAATTCATTCTCGCAGCATGCCTTCCCAGGCTGTTTAGTGTACAGTGCTTTTAGCCAGCCTCACTGCTTCCCATCTCTGCCCCATCCAATCTATCTTCCAGTACAGAGGTGGGGGTTTTGTGTCCATCCACGCATTCGATAAACATCTACTAAGTACCTACTAAAAATTAGGCATGTGTGAAGCACTGGTGACAAAGAAATAAACCTGGTGTCCTCTCTTCAATAGCTCATGAATAGTAGGGAGACAGAGCAATAAACAAACTATAGTACATTCTGACAAGCAGTGCTAGGGACTACCTGGTGCCCTGTCAGGAAACACTGAACCTGCTGCACATGACACATTCAGGAGCTCCTCAGAGCATGGCATATCTACAGAAAGGAGTGGGAGAGAAAGCTGGGGTGTAGGGAAAGGCCAGGTCAGGAAGGACCAAATATGACACACTGAGCTCCAGTGGTTCCCCATTCCCAACCCTTAATATGGCCTCTGTGCCTCCTGATCTTGGCCCCAACCTAGTTTTCCAATTCATTCTCAACTTCCAGTCCTGTGCCTCACCCACCTACTCCTTGCTCCTCAAAGACTTCAAACAACTAGACAGCCTGATTCAAATCATTACTGGAATGAATAAACCCGACTCATCTCTGCCTGCTGAAAACCCCACTTAGCATTTCTTCAATAATTTTTAATATTGCAACCACTAACAAGTATGAATTAAGTATGGCTCTTACCCTCAAGGAGGGTAGAGTCTTGTGGAAAAAAAGGATAAATTGAGTAACTATCACCCAGATTACAAATAGATTCTATGTATAATAGATTCCAAGATAAAAGATTAATCATGTAGATAGAGAATTATCTTTCACTTTGCTCCTCTTAATTTTAAGAAAAACCCATTAGGAACAGTAGCTCATTATCAGGTCTACACAACGGCGACAGGTGCTGTCCATGACCCTAAAAACAGGGTCAGGGCTGTAACAAAGAGAAATCTCAACTAGCCAGATCTCCATGGATTATAAAAGCAAGCAGTGAGCACAAAATACAAAATCCAACACTATGACTGTTCAAGAACCATCATACTGACTTACTTGAGAATTAACTACTAAGCAGAACATATCTCCTGAAGACAGGAATAATTGAATTTTCATGAAACATAATGCAATGTTTGTTCATTCTATGTAAACAAATACAGATCGTGAGTAAGGCTAGATTAATTGCCTCAAAGCACACTAGATTTCCACAAACATAATGAAGCTGTCTGTGGTAATAAAGTCTTAGAAGTCAACATTTGAAGACTTTTTCATTTATTTTTCTCTACCTGAAGTGGCAGGATAAAAATGAGATGAAAATATAGGACTTTTACATGTAAACTAGTCCAAAAGTAAATTTTCCAGAAAATACACAAACAGCTCAGAATGGAAGCAAACTCTGTATGCATACACAGGAATCAGTAGTGACCTAGGAAGTCCTGAGGCATGTATATCCCCTCCAACCCTATCTAAAATACTATGTTACTGTCAGTGGAGAAGAATTTTCCCCCAACACTTCCTAAAGGGACCTTGCGTCAAACAAGGAGACAATGAGGGGATCTCAATTACTTTCATGGAGAATTCACTGAATGTTATTCAGAAGAGCACAGAAATAATGAAAGAGGTGGCCCAAGGAGGTCTATCCAGTGATTGCATGCAGGCTAGCTTGGAGCCCTGGAGGCAAGCAGACCAGGATATTACAGAAGCCCCACTGTGCTATCTCTTGCTCTTGACCTTTGAATATGCTGTTCCTCTTGCCTAGAACAAGAGTCAGCATCCTATATTCTGCGGGCCAAATCCAGCCCCACCCCCTCTGTTTCTGTACAGCCTGCAGGATAAGGATGAATTTTGCATGTTAAAATGGTTGAGAAATATAAAAAAAAGACTACTGTTTCATGCCACATGGAACTTATATGAAATTTGCAGTGTCCAAAATTAAAGTTTTATTAGAATACAGCCACACTCATTTATTTACCTATATCTATTGCTTTCTCACACTACAATAGCAAAGTTGAATCACTACAGAAGAAACCATATGGCCGGTCAAACCTAAAACATCTGGTCCCTTACAGAACAAGCTTGCCGCTCCTTTCCTAGAACATGCTTCCTCTTCCTCAGTCCCTTTCAGTACTACCTCTCATTCATGCTTCCTGTCTCAGAATCGGAGGCTTTTCGGAAGAGTTACCCCAGATCACAGTCAATGCCACCTCCTATTGCTTCCTTCCTCACAGCAAGCATCATACTATGTTGCAATTGTACGTTCACCTGTCCAGATTCTCCATATGACTGTAAGATCCGTGAGGATAAGGACTATTTCTAGCTCTATACTTCTATCCCTACTGTAGTACCAGTTGTTCAATAAATATTGAATGAATGAATGAATGAAAATGAATGAATGAAAACCAGAACCACATGGAAACTCTCCCTTTATGTCAACGAACTCAATAGATAAAGCAACCCCAGAGAATATTTATTTTTCTGAAACTATAGATTTCTTGGACTTTGTCTTCTTTTTCTAGGATTATTTTCTTACATTATCTTAATTTTATGACTTTTAATAGCATTGATGATGACAAAATCTCTTACAAAGCTCTCCTACACTTTCTAATATTTTATGTCCAACTATCTCCTAGCGTCTTACAGGCACTTCTGACTTAAGAGGTCCAAAGCTCTATACCCTTCTGTCTCCAGCTGATGCAATGGCAGTATGAGTCACTGAAGCAAAACTTAGCATCAGCCTCAACATCTCCCTTTACCATGCCCATCCAAACCACATAGAAATACAGCTGTTTTGCTCTAGAAATATCCCTGGAACCTACCTTCTCTTCTCCATCTCTATTATTACTGTTGAAATTCAAGCCATCATTGGATTAACAACAGTTTCTATCTATTCTTCCTATCACCACCATTCTTCACTGTTCTAGAATTCCCTTGAGGGGAAAAAAAAAATCTCTGCTCATATCATTTCCCTACTTTAAAATGACTACTGGAAAAAATAAGCAAAAGGAATGAACATTATTCATAGAAAAAATATGTCTCTTAACCACATGAAAAGAAAATACAAATAGAATAAATAAAATATAAAATATATAAAAATAACAAATAAATAATAAAATAAGTAAATAATAAATAATAAAAGAAAATACAAAATGGAAGAAAAACCAATCATAATGACCTTTAGATACAGTTTTCACCTGTCAGATCAGCAAACACCCAATGCCTGGTCAACGTGCTGGCAGGGCGTGAGGAAACATTACTCTCACACATCACAGGGGGCAACGGACGCAGGCAGGACACAGTGGTTTATCAGGTCTACCTGATAGGCATGTCTATAAAAATTATAAACACATATACTCTTTGACCTAGCAATTCTACTTCAAGAAATAAATTCCACAGAGATACTTGCATATAGAATGTGACATGTGTGCACAGTTATTCACTGAAACACTGTTTTTAACAGCAAAGGATTGCAAACAAGAGAAAATTCCCATCAACTCAGAATTGGTTAAATACATTATGGTTCACACACACAATAGAAAACAGGCATCTGTGAATATGTGTGAGCATGCTCTCCAACATATAAAGATATCTAAAATACACTGTAAGTAAAAAATAGAAAAGATATAAAATAATATAGTATATTACCTTCTTTTTTTAAGAAGGAAAAAGAACCTATATTTCTATTTGTATTATAAAAAATTGAAGGAATAGGTCCCTAGTCAGTTAGCTCAGTCGGTTAAGAGTGTCATCCTGAAACAAGGTTGTGGGTTTGATCCCAAGTCAGGACACACATGGGAAGGGAACAACAAATGCACGACTGAGTGGAACAACAGATGAATACTTCCTTTCCCCCGCCCCTTTCTCTGTCTCTCTGAAACAATAAATCAAAAGAAATTAAGCCCTGGCTGGATAGCTTAGTCAGTTAGAGCATCATCCCAGAGCACGAAGGTTGCTGGTTCAACCTCCCGGTCAGAGCACACACAAAAACAGTTTGTTCCTGTCTCTCTCTCAAAGAAAAAGAAGAAGCAAAAGCAGAGGGATCGTACACACACTGACCCATCCCCTCAAGTGAATGAGCTACCTAGAAAATAAATTTACACGGTAAGTGAACAGGCTGCCTTCTTCCACTCTGCCACTCCCTTGCCCTCCCAGTGGAGCCCCCGCTGGCTGCAGTAATTGTAGGACCAAGCCCACACTCACTCTCCCCCACCACACACACATACTACCCCAATCCCATCAAAATTCTGTCCTCAAACATTCCGGATCTTTTAGAAGTATATACCTGTGAACATGCTTCCCCCTCTGCATACCTTCTCTTGTCTTGGCAAAGTCCTAAGCATTCTTCAAGACCAAGGTCAAGTAAAACATCTTCAGGGTAACTTATGTGGAACAACTTCCTGACTCCCAGATATAGCACAGGTTGCTGAACCTACCTGTCACCTGGTGTGATAACCTATTTTTCTGGGGCTCTGTGTTTGACTACATCCCTCATTAGATCCTCAGCCCCTTAAAGGCAGGAGCTCTGCCTTATTCGTCTTCACTTGCCAAGTATCTAACTTTCCAACTAATGCTACCTGCTGCCTTCATCACCCTTTCTGCACTAAGCATCTGAGAGTATTTTGCCCTCCTGGGTAATAATCACCTTCATCTGATAAATGGCACTTATATCTCAACAAAGTCCTTAAGGCAGACAGCATTATTGTCAGGAGCTGTTCTGTGCCCCTCAAATCACAGCTGCATTGGTTTTTCTGTCATATATATCTAACATTGCCCCATTAAAGAACTCAAATTCCTCATAAGCAAAATAAGGTATTAACTAGATCAGTGGTTCTTAACTTTTTTAAGTCAAAGAACTCTTTGATAATCTAATGAAAACTACAATCACTCTCCTTTTTCTTGCCATCCACTGTCCCAGACCCACCCTGAATGCCCGTACACAAATAGATGCAAAAGTTGACGTGTCATTTCAGGGTATTCAGAGTTAATGACATCTGAAATTATTTCTAACTTTAACAATCTAGAAGGATGGAAGTGCTAAAGAGAGAGAACTATTTGATTGCTATGTTTATGACTTCATCATCATGCCAAGAATGTGGGCTCTGTGCACACAGAGCCAGCTCACTCCTAAGACTCATTCCAGTCTGACCCCTCTCCCACTCTCACCAGTCAGTCGGCACTGTCTGCCTGGTCTCTCTCCATTAATGCCAGTTCCCAAAACACAAAGCTGATCACATCTCTCTCCTACTTAAAATCTTTCAGTCATGAACCACTGAGGGGGTTCTCAGCTTTTCCCACTTGATTCCCAGGCTCCCTGGTTGTCCCAGCACTCCACACTCAAGTCTCCCCAGAACAAGCTGTGCTGCTGCCTCCCACTCTGTTCTCTTTGCATAAGCTACTCTGCCTGCAAAAGATCTCTTCTTCACCTCACCCGCCTCATCTAACCTACATAATAAGTTCTGCTCAGTTCAAGCATTATAATCTCAGTGAAGCCTTGCCCTGGCTCTCAAGAAACCATTTACTCCTTCAACTGTTACCACACTACTATGGACACAGAAGATGACCTGTCAGCCTTTCCCACAGGACTGTAAGTCCCTCAAAGGCAGAAATTACCTCTCTATCTGCAGCACCTAGCATGGTGCCTGCCATAGAATACTTAATAAAAGTTTGTTGAAGGAATGGACAAAGAGAGTTAAGGTGATTCTAAAATACTGAAATAATGAATAATGGATTTTGAGAGCTTTTCCTTCCTAATGCCGTCAAAGTCCACAAACCCTCAATTTCCAGAGCTCCACAAACAGTCTAAAATGCTCAAGGAGTGTTCTAAATTCTGTTTGTTAGTATCAGCTGCTTCCCTTCCTAATGAAGGCACTCATCAAGGTATACTTTAAAAAGAATATCTTACTATCCATGGTTGTTACTTCCACGGATATTACTCCTCCAATACCACTACACAGAATTCATTTATTTCATGTGAATTCATGTATTCACGGTTAATACACTTCCCTTTGCCTCCGATTTGACTGTCAACCCATCAGCCAATGGACAAGCATTTTCCTGAGTGTCCTTCTTAGGAAATAGTCTACAAAAATAATTTTTTTCATAAAGAGATTCTGAGGTCAAGTTTGGGAAATGCTGCTCATCCTATTCCTGGCACAGATGAGTTCTTGCTAGCTCAGAGAAGCTTTCCAGTCAGGAGAGCAACAGCACTTTCTCAACCCCTTAGTATTTTTCACACTTGGTTGAGTATCAAATCTTGTCCATGAAATACCTAATAGCTAGTATTCTATGTCATATACATTGAGAAAGGCTATACTTGACCAACTCCTGAATTACACCAATTAAAATCCACAATTTGAAAATCTGGCATCAATTTAGCCTAACGACTTTACTTCATTTTATCCATGGACCTAACAAAATGGCCATTTCATGAAGATGTTGCTTCCAGCCTAACATACAGAAATAGATCTTGAAAAAAATGACACAAGAAAAATAACTTAGCAGATTGTGTTTATCCCCACAGTACCATAAATAATCCCTAAACTTCTAAACTGCATTTTTGCAAGGCAGAAATAAAACCGAGCCACTGCGGAACACATCACTACCTGCCTACAAAGCTGCAGTGACCCCGTGAAGCATGAGCTTCATAAACAGTTTAAATAAAATTAAATTATACGTGCATCCTTTTGTTTTCTTCTTTAAGGAGGTGTAAGGAAGAGACCTGATTAACCATATACACCAAGTCTGCTGCTATGCAATTTTCCATGTGGTATTATAAAACAAAACTTCTCCTGAGGGCTTTACTAATATTAAAATCTCCAGTTGAGGGAGTCGAATCACGAGGTCTGAGAGCTAAAAAGAAGTTTGGAGATTATAACACCTAGGTCTCTTATTGTGCAGAGAAGAAACTGACAGCCCAGGACTTGCCCAAGGTCTCCAGCACAGTATGTGGCTGGGCCTGCCTACAGGCAGAGGGTCACTCCAAGGCCCCTGTGCTTCCCACAGCACCTCTCTGTTAACTTGGGGACTCTAGCGGAGAGCAGTGGCCAAGGGCCAACCTGGCAAACTAGGGCCATTTCCCTCCATATTTTACTGCCCCAGCGCTCCTGGAGAAAGAGTAACAAACATCAGGCTGAGGAAGGTGGCTCCACTGACTTGTGTACTCATCATCATTGTCTACTCTGCATACTGAATGTCTATGAGGTGACAGGCACTGAGCTGGGAACTGGGAACAGGAAAGTGAGTGATCAAAACCAGAAAAGTCCCTGGTTTCATGAGCTTACATTCTAGTGATTCTTCAGTTTTCTACCTGAGACTGATTAAAGTCAAACACTTGCACTAAAACTGTAAAAAAGTTATACTGAGAATGCAGGAGCACACGTATGCACATGCAACATTCCATGTTCACAGCATTCCCAAAATGCAATAGGGACGACATTCTAGATAAATCCCACCCTCGATCCCTGTCCAGTTTAGGGAACAAACCACTACACAAACTAAAGTACTGGGAATCTATTTCAAAGACTGCTTGAGGGAGGGAGGAAATTAGAAAAATCAAGCTCTTTGCTTTTCATTTTTCTCCCTAAGCTAGAAAGGGAGGCAGTGAGGAAAAGCTCAAAAGAAATAAATGAAGTTCTGTGTAATGGTATTAGAGGAGGAATGTAAGCACATTGTGAGCCCTGGGTAGGCTGAAAAAGAATATGCAAAACAACCATAACGTGCATTTTATCAAAGTTCTACTGTGCATGGACAAACCACACAAAATCCCAGGGATGCACAACAACCACACATCTGTGGGGCTGGGGCTCAGCTGGTCTAGACTGGGCTGTACTTCAGGCTCCGAGCTGATTCAAGTCCACTCCACATGCTTCATACTGTTCTATAACCAGCAGGCTCTGTGTGGGGAGAACCGCTGTGTTAGGCTTCCTTATGGCTTTGGTGTGTGGCTGCATGTCAGCACCACATATGCATGGTCTGTGTAAGGCTGTGGGTGCTTTCCCTGGGTGGCAATTCTCCCAGATCGCTCTCCTGCCATCATGAGGTGCGGTTTTCCTTGCTCCCTTGACTTTACTCTGAATAGCAGATTTTCCATTGTTTATTAACTCTTTCCAGAGACAGATTACAGTCAGTTGAGGCCCTGGGTACAGAAGAAAATATTGGGCCCCTTATAAAAAGAGAGACAGGGAAAATAATAATACATGTTAACCATATTTTTAAATAAATAAAACTATGTACTATTAATGTTAAAATTGCACATAAGAAACCAAACTTGGTGTCATTAGAAAAAAGTGTAAACTTGGGGTTTTGCTGGGCCCTTCAGAAGTCGGGCTGAGGGCGCGCCCAGTGCACCCACATTTAAATTCGCATCTGGCTCTTTCCCTTTTGTTGTTTATTCGCTCACCAGTCTTTCAGCCTCCACTAAATGGGAATGGCCCGATGCTTTCCAGCTCTGCAGTTCCTCTACCGTCTGCCTGAATTCAATGTGGACCTGCCTGGCCTCAGCTACCGGCAGTACATTATGTGTGTTCATATCATAACAAAGGTGGAGAAAGACAAAACCAATACCAAGTACATTTCTAGTTTCTGCTTGTATCACATCTGCTAACACTCCTTTAGCCAAAGTAGTCAGGTAGCCAGGCCAAAAATCAAGGCAGCAAAGAAGTATATTCCTTCCACAGAGGAAAGTGCTCAAAGTAGCAAAGTACATCTCTCTCCCTTCCTGTCTGTCTATCCCTGTCTCTGTCTCTCTCTCGCTCACTTAAAAAAAAAATAGCAAAGTACTGCATGGGGGGCAGAACCGGAGACAGTAATAGAGTCTAATAAAAGAAATGAGCATTTTCAATAAACCAAACTTGCCAAATTTCCACTTTCCTCCTAATCTGAATTTCCACTTTTTTCTCTGGAAACTCAAACTACTCCATCACCTTCAAAGTGTCAAAAGCTAATGGTTGGTTTGTTTTATTAGGGTTACTGTTTCATGAATGGGAAAGGAAATAGGAAAAAACAGTTGAAAAAAATGAAAAATTCAGTTCGTATTTATGGAGGAAGGACTGAGTGATTAAATGACGATTGCCTTATATTTGCCAAATATGCAAAACCTCAGATATGGAAAATAATATACAGAACAGAATCTCTGCTTTTCAGAAGGTTCCCATGTATAGAAATCATGCCACAGACTGTATGTAACACAAATCACAACAGCTGTGAAAACATCAGACATGTATGCACATAGCACAACTTGAATCAAGCTGCCACATTGCAATAACAGAAATATTGAGCAGGATTAGAAAGAACTAAAAAATATACCAGGAAACAAATCAAATTTTGTAAAAGCAGAATAACAGGAATTCCCCACGTAAGCCCCAAGCTACATTTCCTATTCAAACAAGTGCATCCTAAAACACACCTTCCCAATCCAGAGAAACTGTCAGAGAGGGTAGCACCAAATCTGACAGAACATTAGGAGAGGGTAGATGCTTGAAAGTCATTAAATATTTAGAATCCCCATGCTGAAAATACGATGATATAGCAATAACATTGGAGATTTAACCTACCAGAAGCAAGCATGACAAGCAGACGGCTTCTTGTTACGGAACCTGTCAACTTCCACCCACTCACATTCCCTGACAAAGTGACTTTTTTTGAGAATCATGTTATATACAGAAACCTAAAGCTACACCAATAAGAAATATATATATTTCTACATCTATATATCTATAGTTTTACTTATGAAAGAGTGACATAGGGGGAAAAAAGGAAAGACACAGTCTGGAGAATACACCATAATACATGAACATGACAAATGATTAATACAGCAACCCTCCCTCAACCGTTGTTTCATTTTCTGTGGTTTCAGTTAAGAGTAGTCAACCATAGTTCAAAAATATTAATTGGAAAATTCCAGAAATAAACAATTCATAAGTCTTAAATTGAGCATCATTCTGAGTAGTGTGGCAAAATCTCTTGCCATGACTCTCCGTCCCGCCCAGGATGTGAACCATTCCTTTGTCCCGCGTATCCACGCTACAGACATTCCCTGCCCCTTAAGTCACTTAGTAGCTGTCTCAGATATCAGACTGACTGCTCAGTAACCCTTATTTTACTTAGTAATGGCCCAAAGCACAAGAGGAGTCATGCTGGCAATTCAGATATGTCAAAAGAAGCTAAAAGTGCTTCCTTAAAGCACAAAGGCGAAAGTTTTTGACATGATATGGCATTTTACCATCTCCACTTACCATCATCAGAAGAAGGGTGAATACAGTAAAATAAGATACTTTGAGAGAGACCACATTCACACAACTTTTATTACAGTATACTTTTGTAATGTTCTATTTTATTATTGTTATTATTAATTACTGTGTGCCTAATACATAAATCAAACTTCAACATAGATATGTATGTATAGGGAAAAACATAGTATATATAGGGTTCGGTACCATCTGGGTTTCAGGCATCCACTGATGTTCTTAGACATTATCCCCTATTATAAGCAGGGACTAGTATATCCAAAATAAATCAATTTAAGAAAGACAGAGTTGAAATGAACAAAAGAAAAACTATGTGTCAGATAAATATATATAGATGTGTTCATCCATAATAGTAATTATGTAAAAACAAATAAAACCATGGTAAGATACTATGTTAAAACTCCTCAGATAGGCAAAATAAGTTGAACAAAGTTAAATGTTGAAGAGGATGTAGAGCAACAAGAACATGCTGACAAGCTAAGGCATTATACACTGGCCCAAATGCCAACTGAAAAAATATCCAGTGCTATCCAATAAATCTAAAGATATTCATAAGTATTGGCTTAGCAATTTCACTGCTAAATAAAATATACCTTGGAGAAATTCATATCTATATGTACAGGAAGTACAAGAAGTTTCAGCAATAGTATTTGGAATGGCAAAAAAATAAAAATGGAAATAATCAAATGTCTACTAAAGAATGGATGAACTGGCATATTCATCCAATACAATTTAAGTAGTGAAAAATAAAAGAACTAAAATACACATATGACAACAAAGATGGACTTCACAATACTGCACATAAAACAGAAGTCACAAAAGGATAAGTAGCATAATTTCATGTTAAAGTTTAAAACCCAATGAAAGTTAATTTGTTTTACAAAATACATATTAACCCTTTGAGTAGTATGAACGTTTGTGTACGTCCGCGTGCCTCCTGACCACCCAGAGTATGATCAATTTATTTTTAAAATGTGTAAGGCAACATTAAAAAAGGCAAATGTATGTTCTTCTTGTTTCCATAAATTGGTTATCAAACAAACACGATTTTAAGTTAATAAAACTGTAACTGGAGCTAATTTCATTTTTTGGAAATAAACTCACTCCTGGGGGTCAGTGAGCATGAAAATAACTCACTTCTCAAAGGGTTAAAACTATAGTAAAAATCAAAGTAATGAAAAAAAATTCAGAATAGTAATTGCTTACAGGAAGGAAGAAAAGATGGTAGGTACTAACAAGAAGGAATACATAGGAAATTTCAAATGCATAATGTTTTATCTCTTAGGCTGGGTGATGGATTCAGGATTAATAACTAAAATAAAGGATTGGAAGGCCAGATAGATAGATAGATAGATAGATAGATAGATAGATAGATAGACAGACAAGTGGATAAAGTATAAGGATACAGTATTTCAATGAAAAAATTTAAAGAAAAACATTTTTTTAAATGAGAAAGATTTGAGCATGTTTATGGCGAAGAGTGAAAAATAGAAGAACAACAAAGTTGGAAGGCTCACACTTTGCACACACGAAGTTTGCTGGCTTGAAGCCCGAGGTACACTGGCTTGAGCAAGGGGTCACTGGCTCGGCTAGAGCCCTCCAGTCAAGGCACGTATGAGGAAGCAATCAATGAATAATGAGGGTGCCGTACTCTGCGGTGATGCTTCTCATCTCTCTCCCTTCCTGTCTGTCTGTCCCTCTCTATCTTTCTCTTAATTAAAAAAGAAAGAAAAAAAAGAAAAGAAAAAGGCCTAATCCAGTTAGAAGCAAGTGACCCCTTGCTGACGCCAGTGACCTTGGATTTATGTCTATGATCCCATGCTCAAGCTGGCAACCTCAGGGTTTCGAACCCAGGTACTCAGCATCCCAGGCTGACATTACCCACTGAGCCACCGTCTGCTCAGACAGAACTAACTGTGTGTGTGTGTGTGTGTGTGTGTGTGTGTGTGTGTGTGTGTGTGTGTGTGTGTGTGAGACAGAGAGAGAGAGAAAGAGTCAGAGAGAGGAACAGATAGGGACAAAAAGGAAGGGAGAGAGATGAAAAGCATTAGTTCTTCATACATATTTACAAGTTTCCCCTAAAAGTGTCAATTTTTTTTTAATCAAGTGAGAGGCAGGGTGGCAGAGAAATAGACTCCCACCCCGACCGGGATCTACCCGGCAAGCCCCGTCTAGGGCTGATATTCTGCCCATCTAATGCCGCTGATCCATTGCTCAGCAACCGAGTTATTTTAATGCCTGGGGTGAGGCCTTGGAACCGTAGGGCCTGGGGCCAACTTGCTTATTTGAGACACGGCTGCAGTAGGAGGAGAGAGAGAAAGAGAGAGGGAAGGGGGAGGGAGAAGGATGGAGAAGCAGATGAAGACATAAGGAAGGTGGGTCCAATTTTTAAAAGTTATTGTCCAGCCTGACCAGACTGTGGCGCAATGGATAGAGCATCAGCCTAGGATGCAGAAGACCCAGGTTCGAAACCCCCAGGTTACCAGCTTGAGTGCGGGCTCATCTGGCTTGAGTGTGGGATCATAGGCATGATCCCATGGTTGCTAATTTGAAGCCAAAGGTTGCTGGGTTCACAAGAGGTCACTGGCTCAGCTATACCCCCCACCCTGTCAAGGCACACATTAGAAAGCAATCAATGAACTCAAGTGCCGCAACAAAGAATTGATGCTTCTCATCTTTCTTCCTTCCTGTCTGTCTGTCCCTCTGTCTCTGTCTCTCTTGCTTAAAAAAAAAAAAAAAGCTTTTGTCCACTATAGAGACTTTTCTCCCACTGGCCTATATACAATCTTCTAAATTTCACAGTGTCTCAATAAATGGTAAATTCCTTCCTGGCACAATCACCACCCATAGTCACTTCGGTGATGGTTTTAGATGTTCACACTCCACATACTATCTGAAAAGACATTCCTGAGTCCACCCAATAAAAAACAAGTCTCTAGTATTTGGGGATGTGACACCTTACTGTCCTCAAAAAATCTCCTCAAGGTAAGAAACAATCACATTATGACAATGGGCACCACCCATCACACAATTACTAAATGTAAGGGTTTGAAAGCCATGGTAAAAACACTATCACTTAAAGAATTAAAGTAAAATTCTATAAGCTACCTGGAAGAAACTTATTCTGTGCACAAAAACATAAATATGCCAGAGTCAACTTAAATGTGCAATTAATTTCCTTGACTGTTCAAATAGCAATCTAATCTCATGCTATTAATTCTAGGTACTCTACCATAGGAGATAATAGACATGGTGACACATCACCCTTCTACAGGGGTAACAAATAACTACAGAAAAAACAGAGTTAGTTGTGTTTGCTGCTATTTGTTTCATTTGGCAGCAGTTCTTCATTCTAAGTGAATATTTGAAATAAATTTCTAGGCACTAAAAAATCACGCAAATTACTATTTGGGTAGCACAAGTAGGTAACTTGTCAGAAAGACTTGGGCAAGTGCATTAGCACTATCTCATCATTTGATCCTGATCACCATCCTCAGGCTCTGTCAAATGGGGATAATGATAGCTCTAGCTCAGAGCCTTGTTATGAAGATTAAATAAAAAAAAGCATCTAAAGTAGTTAGTGAGATACTGGCAGACATTAAGGGCTCAACTGATGTCTGCAAGTATCACTGCTACACCAGCTGCATTGATTTCCAGTTATTTCCTCATTTGCCTGCACCTCTATAAGAACTTTAAAGAAGGAGAATCTATAGCCATCAATTTTATTGTTTCTTGGAAGTTCTAATTAAAAAGGCAGGCAATGGGAGGGGAGAAGATGGAAAGGAAAAAAAATGCAGGAGAATCAGAGGAATAAATTGTACATAGTCTGCCCCTATGTCATAGAAACTCAGAATAAGAAATTAAGCTGCAGTTACAAATACTGTCTGTGTTAATATACTGGTTGCCAGGCACACAGTTTAAAATTTTAACTATATATGTCAAAACACATTTGAATGTGAGAACACAGAACAGAACTTTGTCATAACAACTGGAAGTTCAAACAGCAAAGCCTCACAGATAAAACCATTTCTTCTTCCTTGTCTTTAGTCTCTCTCTCTCACAAGATATTTAATTTGAATTTTATGTGAACAATTTCTTAGCAACTTAAAGCATATCCTACCACCACTGTGGCACAAACATTTTTCCATCTCAGATGTCCTCATTTTTTTTTCACTTTGCCATTTCCTTCAAGAATACCTGACATGCTGATCTAATTGTAGAACAGCGGTCTCATTAATGTGCAATGATTTGAAAACCTGTTTTCAAATAACTACATTCAGCAAATGACTGTGAATGAACCTCATAAAACCCCACCAAAGCTATTAAAAAATGTACAAGGAAGCACAATTCCCAATAACAACTGATACGTAACCTGCTCACATACTGATTTACTTTCTTAGTTCTGGCCCCTGACATCAAGCACTTCTGGGAGAAGGACACCTAGAATTTCTACAAATCTTTTGTGTGTGTATATATATATATATATATATATATATATATATATATATATATATATATATATATATATATGGTCCCAGTCATTTATTTTTGCTTTACTTCCTTTGCCTTTGAAGTCAAGTTCATAAAGTCCTCTCTAAGACCAAGGTCCATACGTTTAGTACCAAAGTTTTCTTCCATGTAATTTATTGTTTCAGATCTTATATTTAAGCCTTTGATCTAACAGATATATGACAAAATGCTCAACTTCACTATTAAGGGAATGCAAATCAAAACTACAATGAGATATCACCTCACACCTATTAGAATGAGTATTATCAACAAGACAAATAATAACAAGTGTTGGAGAGGTTGTAGAGGAAAAGGAACCCTCATCAGCCTGACCAGTAGTGGTTCAGTGGATAGAGCTTCAACCTGGAATGCTGAGGTTGCTGGTGGAAAGCCCAAGCTTGTGAACTTGCCCAGTCAAGAAGAAACTACAAGTTGAGCCCTCATTCACTGGGTGAATAGCCACTATGGAAAACAGTATGGAGATTCTTCAAAAAAATAAGAATAGAGTTACCATATGACTCAGCAACCCATCTTCTGGGTATCTATCCCAAAAAATTGAAAACATTTATTCCTAAAGATATAGGTTGGGCAAAAGTAGGTTTACAGTTTTTTGCATAGAAAAATATAGTATATAAGAATAAATAATAAGGCCCTGGCTGGTTGGCTCAGGGGTAGAGCGTTGGCCTGGCGTGCAAGGGGTCCCGGGTTTGATTCCTGGCCAGGGCACACAGGAGAAGCGCCCATCTGCTTCTCCACCCCTCCCCCTCTCCTTCCTCTCTTTCTCTCTCTTCCCCTCCCACAGCAAGGCTCCATTGGACCAAGGATGGCCCGGGCGCTGGGGATGGCTCCTTGGCCTCTGCCCCAGGCGCTAGAGTGGCTCTGGTCGCGACAGAGCGACGCCCTGGAGGGGCAGAGCATTGCCCCTGGTGGGCAGAGCGTCGCCCCCTGGTGGGCGTACCGGGTGGATCCCGGTCGTGCACATGCGGGAGTCTGTCTCTCCCCGTTTCCAGCTTCGGAAAAATACCAAAAAAAAAAAAGAATAAATAATAATACACGAATAAACTCTGTTTCACATACTCACAACTGTACATGTAACCTTACATTCATTGCAGAATTATTTATGGTGACTAAAACATGAAAACAAAGTGTTTTTTGATAGAGGATTGGATAAAGAAGATGTGGTACATACATACCATGGAATACTACTCAGACACAAGAAAAGATGAAATACTGCCATTTGCAACAACACAAATGGATCTTGAGAATATCACGCTAAGTAAAATTTAAATCAGACAGAAAAAGTCAAGAACCATATGATTTCACTCATATGTGGGATAAATAACTAAAAGCAACAAATGAATGAAAAACAAGACAAATAAACAACACACAAAAATTCATATAGATAAACAACAGTGTGGTAGTTACCAGAGGAAAAGGGGTGAGGAAAAAGTAGAAAAGGGTAATAATGTGGGTCAAATAGATGGTGAATGAAGGCGATTTGATTTTGCGTGGTGGGCACACAATGCAATATACAAACAATGATGTATTAAAGAGTTGTAGTATACTTGGAACCTGAATAATTTCATTAAACAGTATCACCCTAATAAATTTAATTTAAAAATAAACATAAGAAGTGAAAGCAAAACTAAAAAAAAATGCAATAACACCACAGAAGTATTAAGTTAGCTTCTACTCAAGAAGAGATTAAATATTTCATAGTTACTCCCAGTATTTTGTTTTCTATTAAGATGCATTTACATCTATTGTTCTTTCTGTTTCTTAATATTCCTAATTTTCCTGTTCCCTGTAAAATCAATCACTCAGTCTAGAATCAGGGATAGTGAGATAACTAAAATCAGAGGTAATCTAATTCAAACTGGTTATAAATCATTTCTTTGATATTCAGGACAGCCTCTCTTTAAATATTTCCTATTAAAGAGACTCTGTTGATAAAGAGCTCTAACCATTTCAAAAATTTTTTAATTATCAATTAATTTTTATTGAATGCTTACCAGATGCCAGACCCTGTACTAAGCACGTTACATGTATCACCTCCATTAATCCTAATAAAACCGTGAGGAACGTATAACTGTGCCCATTTCAATGATGAGAACATCAGGATTCAGGGTGAAGCAACCTACCTGAAGACACACTGCTGTCAACTAAAAGGACCCACACTCAGACCTCAAAACATTTACTCACAGGCCCTAATTTGTGACCTCTGTGCTCCCTCTTCTCTAATACAGAGCTACAAATGTTTGAAAACTACCCCAGAAGCATTTGGCAATGTGCTGGGCTTTCCCCAAGGCCCCCCTTGGCGGAGTGGAGAGGAATCTGGGAGCTGACTGAGTCCAGGCCCTGCAAAAGGTTACTAAGAATAGGAAAGGAAGGCCAGGTCTCTGATCTTCCGGCCCAAACAAACCCTGTACTTCATAGCACCTCATTGCTTCCATCGCACTCTGCCCTTGCTCTCTAACCCACAGCCTTATCTGTGGTCTATCCACGTTTCCAGACACCAAGGGGGACTGCTATTCTCTATTCCGCTGCAGGAAACCCTGGGACCAACCTGAACCCGAGCCACTGCCATCCAACACCACAGAGTAAATGCCCCTCTGTCGGAGCTGGGTAGGGCTGAGGGAGTGATGCGGGAGAGTGCACTGTGCAATGTGCATCACTTGCACTCCATTTCCTGCATATGCAATGAACCCCTACTCTAACGTGTAGCCTCAACTGGTTTCCGAGGGTTTACACTCTGAAACATACATGTTTTCAACTGAATTCAGACAGTGACATTTTTAATATTTTGTTTATTTGTAATAGAAAGACTCTTCTAAACCATTTTAATTACTGGTTTTGATAAATGACTTATCACTCTAAAACATGCTCATATTTTTGATATCCAGGTATTCAAGTATTGTTTTATGTTATAAAAATAATTATCTATATCTACTTTTAGATGACTTCAAACCTGCTTCTAATGACACTTGTTAGGAAGGAGAACTTGAAATTGGCAGAGATGAACAGATGACAATAACTCTGCCAAATATAAAAGTATTAGTATATGTTTAGATTAAAAAAATATTTTTGCAAGATTTCCAATTAATTAATTAATTGTTGATTTTTGTTTTGTTTTGTTTTTTGCTCTGGTTGACTTTAGGATTTCGTTTTTTTTTATTTTTCCTGGGTGTTTTTTGTTTTGTTTTGTTTTTGTAATTTAAGTATAAATGACTTAAAAAACTCACAGATCTGAAATTAAGTTTAGAAATAACTATTTTTTTTTTTTTTTTTTTTTTTTTTTTAATTTTTCTGAAGCTGGAAACAGGGAGAGACAGTCAGACAGACTCCCGCATGCGCCCGACCGGGATCCACCCGGCACGCCCACCAGGGGCGACGCTCTGCCCACCAGGGGGCGATGCTCTGCCCATCCTGGGCGTCGCCATGTTGCGACCAGAGCCACTCTAGCGCCTGGGGCAGAGGCCACAGAGCCATCCCCAGCGCCCGGGCCATCTTTGCTCCAATGGAGCCTCGGCTGCGGGAGGGGAAGAGAGAGACAGAGAGGGAAAGCGCGGCGGAGGGGTGGAGAAGCAAATGGGCGCTTCTCCTGTGTGCCCTGGCCGGGAATCGAACCCGGGTCCTCCGCACGCTAGGCCGACGCTCTACCGCTGAGCCAACCAGCCAGGGCAGAAATAACTATTTTTATTCAGCAACAGGCCTGCAGAGAAGAGCTAGAAATCTTTCTCAAGCACCTATAGCTACAGATAGAAACTAATCAGAGAATCATCTTCAGACTATCCTCAATCAGGCGGCACTACCGGACCGAGGGCCTCAAACAACTAAACATTATTGCCCTAAGTGCTTTTGTATTGTGTTTTATTGTATTTATGATATACCTGCTAAGTTTGGGGCACTCTTCTTAATGCAATACAAACAGAAAAGGATTAAACATTGGCTTTGTTCTTAAATAGCTGAGAAGACAAATGGCACTCCTATGGTATGCATCAAATACTGATGGGGAAAATATAAAAGCAACATGCCAACAAATACAAAATCACAAAGTACAAAACCAACAACTAAGTGCTGACAAGGAAGTACTCTAAAAACAAGAACCATCACAAAATTAGGTGTGAGAGATTAAGTTCTTTCAGAGTTAGGTGTCAGAAATAAGTCTGGAGGGCACTGTGAGGGAAGAAGGTGTAGTTATTCCTATAGGAAGAGATAAATGCATATTTGAATTAGTATGTAAATGAGGTTAAATGAGAGGAGTTTTATAAGAGAGCCTGTAAATAAAATGTTGGATGTTTCTCTACCTGAATTGACCAGCTGTTGTTCCATCACGCCACAGCCAAGAACTTCTAGCCATTCTCCATGGAAGTTGATCTCCATCTCAAAGGAAGGATGAGTAAAAGGGAAATAGCAGTCTACCCACCTAATGTCCAGACCTGCAAAGATACCAAATAAAAAAGAGTGTTGAAAGGCAGTCTACCCTTTCTTGTGATCAAATTGGTCCTTCGGCTAATGACACTAGGTTCTACATTCTGAGCAAAATAAAGCTGAGCAAAATAAATAGCAAACAAATGAATTTGCAACATGTTAGGGGGAGACAATAAATCTTAAAACTTGTGAAAAACTGGGTATGTCTCTTCTAATATGAAAAACATTTTGTGTAGTTCTAGGACTCTCGAAAACCAGATCAATCACCTGCTAAATCCCTGCAACTACCTGGCAGGGTAAAACATAAGGTCAAGAACATGGCAAAGGAGGTAATTCTACTACTTTCCATAAGTGAAAATGGCATCTTTTCAGAGCTAAAGAAAAAATATTTCACTATATTGTCCCTCAAAGTTATATATATTAGAGCTAATAGAAAGTTAAAATAAGATCAGCTAAATTTAAGTCAAACATTCAAAAAGTCATTTTTTTCTACAGATGATTGATAAATATATTTCCTTCCAAAGAAACAAAATACATGCTAAATGCCAGAATGAATTTCTCAATAATCAATCATAAATATACTACTTATAAACAATGACATTATTATTTAACAAAGGAAAATAATGAATTCAAAACAGGGTCTGCAAAGTGCAGAAGTTACTAAAAGCAGACACCAGATGAGAAGGTCACCTAGTAGCTAGATGCCCATTGTGAAGAACACACAAAACAATGGGCACTGGGCAAATCACCTATCGCCTCCACTCCAAGTTCCTTTCACACAGTGTAGTGATCTTTCTCTTCTTTGAGGCAACACTCCTGATTGTGGTTCACCATGGTAAAATGCCCCTCGGTGAATTTAAAATACCATGTTTTCTTGTCTATGAATACTTGCATTTTAAATCTAGTAGAAATCAGAATGTGACATGAATAAAAATAATAACAAACATTGCTTCCATTTATTGAGTACTTACTAATGCCTCTATCGTCTCATTACTCAGGTAGGGAAAATACTATTAGAAAGGTTAATTTTCTTGCCCAAAGGTACACCTTCATAATGGATCTCATGTAAATATAATGCAACATTTCATTTCCTTGATTCATTAAGGGATTATACCTCTGTTTCCCATACCCCTTACATTTAAAGATGGAACTTTGCTATCAGAACCACCTCCCAGAGGTGTTAGAATCTAAATTGTGAAAGATTAGTGGTCCAAAACTAATTTCAGATATCCTACCAAGGCTACTCTCCACTGAAGCAGAAAATTTTTTAAATTGATTATGCAATTAATCACTGGCGTTGCACATTCATTTTCAAAAGGTTTTCCCTCCACTAAATCAAGAAATAGTAGAAAGTAGTTCTCTAATCCCAGTACTCGTGCTTTCTACAAAAGGATACATGTTACTGTATAATAATAGGTCATCAGTGAGAAGTCTCACATCCCTGCCCCACCCCTCTCCTGAACCTTTATGGGTAAAGTTCTAGAGCTTCCTTGTTGCCAGATGGAAGCAAATGCAGACACGTAGCTCTCCTTTCTGTCCATTCTTAGATAATAGACAAGATCCTCTGCACATTATTCTGCACCATGCTTTTCTAACTTAAAGACATGCTCTGGAGGCCTCTGCAGCTGAACACACACAGCACCTCTCCGTTCATGTTCTCACTCCTGCATGGTGTTCCATCAGGTGGCTATGCCATGTTCCTATAATACGACTCTTACTGATATATATTTGGACTATATCCAAGTATTTTGCTCTGAAAAATGATGCTAAAAGAAACTAGCCAGATGGGTCAAAGAGTAAATGCTTTTATAATTTTAATAAATATTGCCTCTATAGGAACTGTAGAATTTTGCACTCCATCATCAAGGGCGGCAAGGCCACACAACTAATTAGTGAAAAAGTTAGACTAGAGGTCAGGTTCCAGGTAAAGATTCAGGGCTGTGCTGATAAAAGACCTTCCCACTTGATGTCCATAAACAGGCCCCTCTTAGTTAATGCGTTAGCTGGGTACCCAAGGACCAGCTTCCTGCTGTCTTCCTCACCCTGGCTGTCGGTTTGCACCTCTTGTTTCTCCTCCAGTAAAGAAAATGAGTGTCTTCCGGGCTGAGTAAGTGCATGCATGGCAGTGATGAGAAAGAGGAGGCACATGATAGGCCTGAAGCACCCATGTGGGACTATGAACACTGATTTCATTTCCAAAGCCCACCTCACAAGTAGCACAGAGTCATTCACAACTAGCAATTCATTCCCCACCTAGGGCCTCACAAGCCTGTCAATCTTACCACTGTGACTCTTTAGTGCATCATATCTATACTGTGTCCACACAGCCAAGTACTCTTGAGTCCAGTACTGCAGGTTGCTAAATGGAATAAAATAATTTCAACTAAAAAGTTAATGCTAAATCTATCTTTTTCCTCTTGTAGAGGGAAAGAGGATAATAAAGTCTTCTGGTGTGGGACCTCCACAACACACAGTGAAGACGTTAGCACTATTTTAGTCACAATGGCTCCCTTTGCTAAAACATACACAAAGTTTGGGGAAAAATAAAAGACTAGCAAGTTCTCTCACGATTGGCGATGATGTAACTGATGCCATAGTTATTAGTCCTCCAGTGTGGGAAAGTGTTATTTCAGGCTGTTGCCTCAGGACTCCCACACACAGGAATCCTTTTGATTAAGGCTTGAATCTTAAGATATTATCATTTCTCCACTTCACAGTGGTGTTAGAAATGAGTGTAGCACAGTTTAAAAGACCCTCATCGTAAATCTGGGAATGGTATACTGGCACTAAGTTAAGTGACCACTCTCTGGTTATATAGTGAGAGGAAGGGGGCAGCTTAACAGCACTCTGGCGTGGGTGTGAGCCACAGCTCAAAAGCCTCTGGTCCTCAATGCTTCCTCTCCAACTCACTCACAAAGGGTGGTTACACAGACAAGACTTGTAGACAGGAGGTTCACATGGCATTCTCCACAAACTGGGACAGAGACTTGGGTGGGTTAGAAATAATTCTGGGCATAATTACAGCAATCATAGATCTAAAATAAAATCCAACCTCTAACCTATCCAGCCACGTGACTTCAAGAAAGTAATTTAGCCTGACCAGGTGGTGGCGCAGTGGATAGAGTGTCAGACTAGGATGCGGAGGACCCAGGTTCAAGACCCCGAGGTCAACAGCTTGAGCGCGGGCTCATCTGGTTTGAGCAAGGCTCACCAGCTTGAGCTCAAGGTCGCTGGCTTGAGCAAGGGGTCATTTGGTCTGCTGTAGCTCCCCGGTTAAGGCACATATGAGAAATCAATCAATGAACAACTAAGGAACCGCAATGAAGAATTGATGCTTCTCACCTCTCTCCCTTCCTGTCTGTCTGTCCCTATCTGTCCCTCTCTCTGACTCTCTCTGTCTCTGCCACACAAAAAAAGGTAATTTCACCTCTCACTGCCTCAATTTTGCTTAAATTAAAAATAAGACTTATCTCAGCCCAGGCCAGTTGGCTCAGTGGTAGAGTGTCGGCCTGGCGTGCAGAAGTCCCGGGTTCGATTCCCGGCCAGGGCACACAGGAGAAGCGCCCGTCTGCTTCTCCACCCCTCCCCCTCTCCTTCCTCTCTTTCTCTCTCTTCCCCTCCCGCAGCCAAGGCTCCATTGGAGCAAAGATGGCCCGGGTGCTGGGGATGGCTCCTTGGCCTCTGCCCCAGGCGCTAGAGTGGCTCTGGTCACAACAGAGCAATGCCCCGGAGGGGCAGAGCGTCGCCCCCTGGTGGGCTTGCCGGGTGGATCCAGGTCGGGCGCATGCGGGAGTCTGTCTGACTGTCTCTCCCCGTTTCCAGCTTCAGAAAAATACAAAAAAAAAAAAGACTTATCTCATCAAGTTTTGGTGACAATTCAGTAAAGTGGATAAAAATCTAGCACAGTACCTGGCACCTAATAAATACTCACTGGCTGATTTTCGAATTGAATGTCACTGAAAATCAATCATAAACTAAAATGCATTTTACCTTTTTATAAAAATATGAAGGAAAATAAACATTTTCTAAATTGTATTCCTAAAGTAATCAACATCTGTTGTTAATGTACTATGGCACTGTGCTAAAATACTTTACATGCTTTCAATAATTAATCCTTACACTGATGAAAGGCTGGAAATAACACTACACAATAATTATCACTGATACCTTCTTACAGATAAAAGAACGGTGGCTGAAACAGTTTATGTATCTAATCTAAGTTTATAGCTAGTAAATGCTAAGATCCAGAATTCAAACTGCAGTATGTCAGACAACAAAGCCCTATGCTGCCCTCCACTGGAACAGACAATGAAGATTCAACACTAATTCAGTTTCTCGCACAAAGTGCCCTTACTAGTCCAAAATGTCACTGTCAGTCTCCCTGTTGTTCTAACACATAACAATGACAGCTGTGATAAAAGAGAGAAACAGAAAGAGGCATAGTCTAAATTCAAAAATTTAAGAGAGAAGGCAGAAAATGGCGCCGGGAGCAGCGCGTCCGACAGATCTCCCCAAAATCACAACAAATTTATCAACTAGAAACAGGAAAATTTATCTTCGGAGCATTACGGAGTTCCACACAAACTGAAAGCAAAAGGACTGTTATCACTTGAATCTGAGAGACGAGGGTGTGGAGGAAGCTACCGCAGGGACGTTCATTCAAGCCGCGAGGAAGTGCGCCTGTGGTAAGTCATCCCGCACTCGGGAGCCGCGAGCAGCAGCCGCGAGCAGCCGCCGCCAGCCGCCGCCGCCAGCCGCCGCGAGCAGCGCCCGGGTCGGTTGCAGAGCGAGCACCGCCCACACTCCGGAGCTGCGAGCAGCCGCTGGCGCGCGCCCGGTCTGCTTACAGACCGAGCATTGCAGACCGAGCACCGCTAACGTTCCCAGCGGCCCGCGCACGGGGAGCGGGAGAGGCCCCAGGGCGGTATTCCCTACTTGGGAGATTCTCTCCGCGGGCGGGGCACCTCACCCAGCCATTCAAGCTAACAATCAAGCGTTGGGGGAGGGGCGCGCGCAGGCAGCCTGAAATACCTTCAGGAGCACAGCTGCGACCCAATTACTAAAATTAACTTAACCCGTGAAATCTGCGCACCCTCGGTTCTAATTGATAAGATCTCTCTCAGTTCACCGACCCAAGACAAGAGGCGTGATATTTTTTAGTGCCTCTCGCTAAAGGGGCGGGGGCAACTTCTGATTGATAGAGCCTCCATATTCAGGGATAAACGCTAACAAGAAAGACTTGGCAGATAATAAGATCTATACCACACTAGTCGCAAGCAGAGACTAGTGCCTCTTCTTACCAGCCAAAACAGGCTACAAAGTGTGGAAAGCCTGGGTTGAGAGGTCCAACTGAATGCTAGGCGCTGAACAGTCACCTTGACAACAATTGACTCCCACCCCCGCCTGATTACACTGGAGGCCCTGACTGTCAGAGCCCTTCCCAAAGCCTTGCACTGAGTGGGGATAGAGTGGGGATTTCCCAGCTCTTTGAGCCTCTTACTCCCCAGGCAGAAGCAGTGGCAGCCTTATAGCTGGATCACCAGGCTGCTAATTCAGGAAGGGGGGACTAGGAGAGAGAATCCACGAAAGCAAACTCTCTCATCGTTGGACCCTGCAAACACCAACAAGCCTTGACTACCAGCAAGACTAAAGCCAATTATATGACATTGCCATAGAATCCCATCAACTGCAAATCCCTACCTAAATGTGACACAGGGGCAGAGCCTGGGGTACAGAGTCACCGACCAGGAAGAGGGAGAGAAAAGAAAAAGGAAGAAGTTAACATCTCAAAATCAAGAAAAATCCACAGACTTTACAACTTGTTCCACTAATTTTTTTTTTTCTTGTTGTTGTTGTTGTTGTTTGTTTCTTCTATCTTATTGCCTTTATTTCCTCCACCTTGGTCCTTCTATTCTCTGCCCATCTTATGCTTCCCTTTTCTTGAACTACACTACCCATAAGTGTTACATTTTATTTCTCTTCTTCATCCTCACCCTCCTTTGGGGTTATACTCCAGGACACTTAACTCTCACTCTCTCCTCTTTTGTTTTTTTTTTTGTTGTTTGTTTCTTTTTGCTTTATTTTGTTTTTTTCTCTTCCTTTTTTATTTCTTCCTTCGTTTTTCTCTTTTTCTTATTTTTTCCTTTCTATTCGTTTTTTCTTTTCTTGTTTTACTTTCCTCCCATTTAATCCTCAATCACAAACAAATTAGTTAATTTGGGACTCAAGGTTTTTTTTTACTTTATTTTTCTTTTTCGCTTTTGTTTTTGTTTTTTTCTTGTTAGTTTATTTTTGTGGCATTTTGGGTCCTCCCAACCCAAGGTCTCCATTGTATTTGGTCTTTGCTCCACTTAATACAACATTTTTACTTATTATTTTTATTTTTTTCTTCTTTATTATTCCTTTTTTTGTCCTTTTTTCTGGTTCCCTCTTATCCCTCTCATTATATCTCTTAGTTGACCATCACCTGCAGGCAGATCAACTTATGCTTGTCTAAGATTTTCTTCCTTTTTTTTTTTTTTTTTTTTGCATTTAGTAGGTCCCTACTCCCCTTTTTTTTTTTGCCCCTTGAACTCTTCACCGCAAACCAGGCCCTCCATTATAGGCACGATATTTCCCTGAGGAGGGGAGAGGAGGGAAGGAGAAGAAAGAAAAAAAAGGGGGAAATAATAAATTATTACTGCTTTTTTTTGTGGGGTGTTTTACCCTTTGTTTTTTTTTTTGTTTTTTTTTTTTTTACTTTTTACTCTTTATTAATTCTAATTAGTGCTATCAACAAGACCACCCTCAGATGCCAATAAGAAAGAGGAAATCGAATATTATGGATACAAAAGAAAGAGAGGTAACACAAATAGATGTGGAAAAATCTATGGAGAAAAGACTTAACATATTGGAAGCCTTGGAGCTAAATGACAGAGAATTTAAAATAGAAATCTTAAAAATACTCAGAGATATACAAGAAAACACAGAAAGGCAATATAGGGAGATCAGAAAACAACTCAATGAACACAAAGAATATATTTACAAGGAAATTGAAACTATAAAAACAAATCAAACAGAAATGAAAAACTCAATTCACGAGCTGAAAAACGAGGTAACAAGCTTAGCTAGCAGAACAACCCAGATTGAAGATAGGATTAGTGAAATAGAAGACAAACAACTTGAGGCACAACAGAGAGAAGAAGAAAGAGACTCAAAAATAATAAAAAACGAGAAAGCCCTACAGGAATTATCTGACTCCATTAGAAAGAATAACATAAGAATAATAGGTATATCAGAGGGAGAAGAGAAAGAAAATGGAATGGAGAATATACTCAAACAAATAATAGACGAGAACTTCCCAAGCCTGTGGAAAGAACTAAAGCCTCAAATTCAAGAAGCAAACAGAACACCGAGTTTTCTTAACCCCAACAAACCCACTCCAAGGCACATCATAATAAAGATGACACAAACCAATGACAAAGAAAAAATTCTCAAGGCAGCCAGGGAAAAGAAGAGTACAACATATAAAGGAAGGCCTATTAGATTATCATCAGATTTCTCAGCAGAAACTCTACAAGCTAGAAGAGAGTGGACCCCAATATTTAAAGCCCTGAAAGAGAGGAACTTTCAGCCAAGAATACTATACCCATCAAAGCTATCCTTCAAGTATGAAGGAGATATAAAAACATTCACAAATACAGAAAAGATGAGAGAATTTAACATCAGAAAGCCCCCACTCCAGGAAATACTAAAGGGGGTTTTCCAACCAGATTCAAAGAACAAAAGAAAACAACACCACAAGTAACAGCTCCACCAAGAACACAATAAAACCAAACTTAAACTGTGACAACAAAGGGAAAAAAAAGGGGGGAGAGAATGGAGATTAACAGTAGCAAAGGACGATGAAGTGCAGAAATACTTATAAGATAGGGTACTACAATGAATATGGTAGGTACCCTTTTCATTACTTAATGGTAACCACCCTAGAAAAAACCACCACAAAAACACATGACTTAAAAAAGGTAGCAACAGAGGAAAGAAGTATGGAACACAAACAAACAGAAACAAATGATAGAAAACAAAAGAGAAGAATCAAACTAGATACAAAACTAACAGAAAGCAATTTATAAAATGGCAGTAGGGAACCCACAAGTGTCAATAATTACACTAAATGTAAATGGATTAAACTTACCAATAAAAAGACACAGAGTAGCAGAATGGATTAAAAAGGAAAATCCAACTATATGCTGCCTACAAGAAACACATCTAAGCAACAAGGATAAAAACAAATTCAAAGTGAAAGGCTGGAAAACAATACTCCAAGCAAACAACACCCAAAAAAAAGCAGGTGTAGCAATACTCATATCTGATAATGCTGACTACAAGACAGAAAAAGTACTCAGAGACAAATATGGTCACTTCATAATGATTAAGGGGACACTGAATCAAGAAGACATAACAATCCTTAATATATATGCACCAAACCAAGGAGCACCAAAATATATAAGACAGCTACTTATTGACCTTAAAACAAAAACTAACAAAAATACAATCATACTTGGAGACCTCAATACTCCGCTGACGGCTCTAGATCGGTCATCCAAACAGAGAATCAATAAAGATATAGTGGCCTTAAACGAAATACTAGAACGCCTAGATATGATAGACATCTACAGGACACTACATCCCAAAGCGACAGAGTATACATTTTTCTCTAGTGTACATGGAACATTCTCAAGAATTGACCATATGTTGGGCCACAAAGACAATATCAGCAAATTTAGAAAAATTGAAATTGTACCAAGCATATTTTCTGATCATAAAGCCTTGAAACTAGAATTCAACTGCAAAAAAGAGGGGGAAAAACCCACAAAAATGTGGAAACTAAACAACATACTTCTAAAAAATGAATGGGTCAAAGAAGAAATAAGCGCAGAGATCAAAAGATACATACAGACAAATGAAAATGAAAATACGACATATCAGAATCTCTGGGATGCAGCAAAAGCAGTAATAAGAGGAAAGTTCATATCACTTCAGGCCTATATGAACAAACAAGAGAGAGCCGAAGTAAACCACTTAACTTCACACCTTAAGGAACTAGAAAAAGAAGAACAAAGACAACCCAAAACCAGCCGAAGAAAGGAGATAATAAAAATCAGAGCAGAAATAAATGAAATAGAGAACAGAAAAACTATAGAAAAAATCAATAAAACAAGGAGCTGGTTCTTTGAAAAGATCAACAAAATTGACAAACCCTTGGCAAGACTCACCAAGGAAAAAAGGCACAGGACTCAAATAAATAAAATCCAAAATGAAAGAGGAGAGATCACCACAGACATCATAGATATACAAAGAATTATTGTAGAATACTATGAAAAATTATATGCCACCAAATACAACAATCTAGAAGAAATGGATAAATTCCTAGAACAATACAACCTTCCTAGACTGAGTCATGAAGAAGCAGAAAGCCTAAACAGACCAATCAGCAGGGAGGAAATAGAAAAAACTATTAAAACCTCCCCAAAAATAAAAGTCCAGGCCCAGACGGTTATACTAGTGAATTCTATCAAACATTCAAAGAAGACTTGGTTCCTATTCTACTCAAAGTCTTCCAAAAAATTGAAGAAGAAGCAATACTTCCAAACACATTTTATGAGGCCAACATAACCCTCATACCAAAACCTGGCAAGGATGGCACAAAGAAAGAAAACTACAGACCAATATCTCTAATGAATACAGATGCTAAAATACTAAACAAAATACTGGCAAATCGAATACAACAACATATTAAAAAAATAATACATCATGATCAAGTGGGATTCATCCCAGAATCTCAAGGATGGTTCAACATACGCAAAACGGTTAACGTAATACACCATATCAACAAAACAAAGAACATAAACCACATGATCTTATCAATAGACGCAGAAAAGGCTTTTGATAAAATACAACACAATTTTATGTTTAAGACTCTCAACAAAATGGGTATAGAAGGAAAATATCTCAACATGATAAAGGCCATATATGATAAACCATCAGCCAACATCATTTTAAACGGCATAAAACTGAGGACTTTCTACCTTAAATCAGGAACAAGACAGGGTTGTCCACTCTCTCCACTCTTATTTAACGTGGTGCTAGAAGTTCTGGCCAGAGCAATCAGACAAGACAAAGAAATAAAAGGCATCCATATTGGAAAAGAAGAAGTAAAGGTATCACTTTTTGCTGATGATATGATCCTATACATCGAAAACCCGAAGGACTCCACAAAAAGATTATTAGAAACAATAAACCAATACAGTAAGGTCGCAGGATACAAAATTAACATACAGAAGTCCAAAGCCTTTCTCTATGCCAACAATGAAATATTAGAAAACGAACTCAAAAAAATAATCCCCTTCACAATTGCAACAAAAAAAATAAAATACCTAGGAATAAACATAACAAAGAATGTAAAGGACCTATATAATGAAAATTACAAAGCATTGTTAAGGGAAATCGAAAAAGATACAATGAGATGGAAAAATATTCCTTGTTCTTGGATAGGAAGAATAAATATAATCAAAATGGCCATATTACCCAAAGCAATATACAAATTTAATGCAATTCCCATCAAAATCCCTATGAGATTTTTTAAAGAAATGGAACAAAAAATCATCAGATTTATATGGAACTATAAAAACCCCCGAATAGCCAAAACAATCCTAAGGAAAAAGAATGAAGCTGGGGGCATTACAATACCTGACTTTAAACTATATTATAGGGCCACAATAATCAAAACAGCATGGTATTGGCAGAAAAATAGACACTCAGACCAATGGAACAGAATAGAAAGCCCAGAAATAAAACCACATATATATGGTCAAATAATCTTTGATAAAGGGGCCAACAACACACAATGGAGAAAAGAAAGCCTCTTCAACAAATGGTGTTGGGAAAACTGGAAAGCCACATGCAAAAGAATGAAACTCGACTACAGCCTGTCCCCGTGTACTAAAATTAATTCAAAATGGATCAAAGACCTAAATATAAGACCTGAAACAATAAAGTACATAGAAGAAGACATAGGTACTAAACTCATGGACCTGGGTTTTAAAGAACATTTTATGAACTTGACTCCAATGGCAAGAGAAGTGAAGGCAAAGATAAATGAATGGGACTACATCAGAATAAAAAGTTTTTGCTCAGCAAGAGAAACTGATATCAAAATAAACAGACAGCCAACTAAATGGGAAATGATATTTTCAAACAACAGCTCAGATAAGGGCCTAATTTCCAAAATTTACAAAGAACTCATAAAACTCAACAACAAACAAACAAACAATCCAATAAAAAAATGGGAAGAAGACATGAATAGACACTTCTCCCAGGAAGAGATACAAATGGCCAACAGATATATGAAAAGATGCTCAGCTTCATTAGTTATTAGGGAAATGCAAATCAAAACTACAATGAGATACCACCTCACCCCTGTTAGATTAGCTATTATCAACAAGACGGGTAATAGCAAATGTTGGAGAGGCTGTGGAGAAAAAGGAACCCTCATTCACTGTTGGTGGGACTGTAAAGTAGTACAACCATTATGGAGGAAAGTATGGTGGTTCCTCAAAAAACTGCAAATAGAACTACCTTATGACCCAGCAATCCCTCTACTGGGTATATACCCCAAAACCTCAGAAACATTGATACGTAAAGACACATGTAGCCCCATGTTCATTGCAGCACTGTTCACAGTGGCCAAGACATGGAAACAACCAAAAAGCCCTTCAATAGAAGACTGGATAAAGAAGATGTGGCACATATACACTATGGAATACTACTCAGCCATAAGAAATGATGACATCAGATCATTTACAGCAAAATGGTGGGATCTTGATAACATTATAAGGAGTGAAATAAGTAAATCAGAAAAAAACAAGAACTACATGATTCCATACATTGGTGGAACATAAAAATGAGACTAAGAGACATGGACAAGTGTGTGGTGGTTACCAGGGGTGGGGGGAGGGAGGACAGGGAGAGAGTTAGGGGGAGGGGGAGGGGCACAGAGAACTAGATAGAGGGTGGCGAAGGACAATCTGACTTTGGGCGAGGGGTATGCAACATAATTTAATGACAAGATAACCTAGACATGTTTTCTTTGAATATATGTACCCTGATTTATTAATGTCATCCCATTACCATTAATAAAAATTTATTTAAAAAAAAAAAAAAATTTAAGAGAAATACCTCAACAGACCAAAAACAGAACAGAAATGCAAAAACGGTCAGACTGAATAGAGCACATGATTTCAGGGCACATACTCTAAAACCAGAAAGAGGAGACAGAAGCTTACCTTCTGCAGGATAATATGCTATTTGTTGGCTTTGGATTGAAGGAGGTTAAATGGTTGAAGTCATACATTGGATGAAGTAAGCTCCATGCATATAAAAGAAGGATGACAAAAACTGTCATCAAATAGAGCCTAGGACTGTAGCTCTGAAGAACAATAGGCTTAGAGATCCACTCAACAGGGATTGGGTCTGCCCTAAATCAAGACTGCTCAGTACATCTGCCAGATCCCTGTAAAAACTTGTTCTGGATTTCAAGCCTACAGAGATAGGTGAAACCAACTGCTAAACGACAGAAGCAAAGCAGGTAGGATAGGAGAAAAGAAAAAAAAAAAAAAAACAGAAACGGAGGGGAAAAAAATCTATCAAATATGATCTTACAAATAAAAATTTCAAAATACATAAATAAATCTAATGCCAAGACAGCCAACAAAACAACTGAACATGAATTCACTTAGAATTAAATTAATTATATAAAACAACCTCAGATTTTAAAATATCAATAAGTAGATTTCAGATACCCAAAAACACAGTGACATGTGAAAGCACAACTCACTGATTTGTTGTTTTTTCTTTTAAAGATAGTATGGCAATGTTCTGTAACTAGACCCGCACAATACACCTTTAGGATTTCATCCATCTCCCAATCAAATTCTGTTTTGAGAACACAGACATCAGCTACTTGTTTCAAGGAGTTCCTGTCACAAACATTAGCAGTATCAGAAAGGAAACTAAAGAAAGGGATGAGAGGTATAAAAAAAATGTGAAGAGAAAGAAGTTAGAAAAGTGAGAAGTATAATGGGAAAAAATGGAGGAAAAACATATCTACAAAGAAGGATAGTCAATAGTGTTAAATGAAAAAGAGAGCCTTCCATATCTGGACAAGACAAAATAGCATAACCCAAAGTCAGATCATTTTCCGACACACAACACTATCAAAAGTGCAAATGCTATAAATGTTTACTTGAGACCTATGTACTCTTATTGATCAATGTTACCCCTTTAAATTTAATTTTCTAAATACAATTTTTTTTTTTTGCAGAGACAGAGAATGAGTCAGAGAGAGAGATAGACAGGGACAGACAGACAGGAAAGGAGAGAGATAAGAAGCATCAATCATTAGTTTTTCATTGCACGTTGCAACACCTTAGTTGTTCATTGATTGCTTTCTCATATGTGCCTTGACCGCGGGCCTTCAGCAGACTGAGTAGCCCCTGCTGGAGCCAGCAACCTTGGGTTCAAGCTGGTGAGATTTGCTCAAACCAGATGAGCCCACGCTCAAGCTGGCAACCTTGGGGTCTTGAACCTGGGTCCTCTGCATCCCAGTCCGACGCTTCATCCACTGCGCCACCGCCTAGTCAGACTAAATACATTTTTTAAAAAGATGAAGTAATAAACCAGTTTTACTCTTCCACATGAAAAACAAAAATTATAATTAAAATTTAAAAACAGATAAAATATTTGGATTGGAAGTGGTGTGATATAGAGAGCTGACAAGCAATGTTATCTCTTCTGAGAAGTAACCAAGAGCTTTAAAAGGAGAACCTGGGGCGGAGAACCAAGATGGCAGCACAGTAGGCAGACACACAGACTCCCAGCTCACACCACCAAACTGGATTACAAATTAATTTAGGAACAATCAGCATGAAAAACCAACTTTAGATTAAAAGAACAGGTTTCAAAAACTAAGGCGCGAAGAAGAAGCCACACCAACCCAGTAGGGAGCTCTGAGCCACAGTGGGGAGCTCCCCTGCTTCCAGGAATGAAGGAGGGGTGAGACTGAGACCCAGAAAGGCTCTCATTACAAGGAAAAGAGCAGAGAATATCACTCACAGCCACTTGTCTGGGGACCTGGGAATGAGGTGAGCTGAGAGGGCTGGCTTGTCTTCTAAAAGGAAAGTGGGGAGAGAGAGACAGACAGTGACGGGCAGAGGAATGCATGGGATGACCTGAGAAGCTGACTCATTCAGTGCAGAGGCGGCCATAGCTGGGGGAGGGGTTGACCCCTCAACAAAGCATAAGCCTAAAGTGGTTCCAGGTGACCCACCTCCAGAAAGCTCTCCAGCAACAATCAAGAGCAACAAGACACAGCTGAAAACAGGAAGTGGGGAGGAGGGGCAGAAACAGGTCTGCATAGAGATCTGAGATACACCTCTACCTACTGAAATGGAGAAAGCACCCCACCCCCGGAAAGAAGCTGGCAAATCGGGCCTTCATAGTCTCAGGTTACACCCACCTCATTGCTGGATTAGCCTTCCAAATTAGCCTTCTTCTGATATCAGTAAACAAGACTACAACTGAGTTAAGAAAACTGAGAAGAAAACAAACAAATCAAGAATTCAAAGAGGCTCTACTAGGTAAGGAGATCACAGCTGGAAGAAGCCTACAGGTCATCGAGAATAATGGGTAGGCAGAGAAGCATGTCATATACTTCAACAAAATAAATCCTCTGATAAAGTCTTGGACGAATTGGAAGTAATCAAATTGCTGGATGCAGAGTATTAAATAAGGATTTTTAGAATACTTAAAGATTTCAAAGCTACAATGGATGAACTTAATGAACATTACAGTAAAGAAATTGAAAGCATCAAAAAGGACACGGCAATCAAAAAGTAGAACCAGACAAAAATGAAAAACAAAATTTCAGAAATGAAGACTACCACTGGAAGGAATTAAAAGCAGGCTGGATGAAGCAGAGGATCGAATCAGTGACTTAGAGGACAAGATAAGTGAAAGCACGGAAGCAGAGCAACAAAAAGAAGAGAGACTGAAAAAATCTGAGGAAACTCTAAGAGAGCTCTGTGACAACCTAAACAGAAACAACATCTGCATCACAGGAGTTCCTGAAGAAGAAGAGAAAGAACAAGGGTTAAAGACCTTGTTTAATGAAATCATAGCTGAAAACTTCCCTAAATGGATGTAGAAAAAAGTCACACAAGTTCAAGAAGCAGAGAATTCCATTAAAGGGAAACCAAAAAAAATCTACACCAAGACACATCATAATTAAAATACCAAAACTAAGAGATAAAGAGAAAATATTAAAAGCAGCTAGAGAAAAAAAGGCTATCACCTACAAAGGAGCCCCAATAAGGATGACATCCAACTTATCAACAGAAACACTTCAGGACAAAATGGAATGGCAAGACAAATTCAAAGTAATGCAGAACAAGAGCCTACAACCAAGACTTCTTTATCCGGCAAGGCTATCGTTTAAAATTGAAGGTGAAATAAAAAGCTTCTCAGAAAAAAAAAAAAAAAAAAACAACTCAAGGAATTCATTACAACTAAACCAATGCTGCAAGAAATGTCAAGGGGCCTGCAGTAAACAGAAAAAAGGGAGAAAAGAATATAAAAAAAGAGGAATATAACTTTAAAGAATAAAATGTCAGTAAACAACTACATATCAATAATAACCTTAAATGTAAATGGATTAAATGCTCCAATCAAAAGACATAGCGTAGCTGAATGGATAAGAAAACAGGACCCATACATATGCTGTCTACAGGAGACCCACTTCAAAACAAAAGATACTCACAGACTGAAAGTAAAAGGATGGAAAAAAATATTTCATGCAAATGGAAATTTAAAAACGCTGGGGTAGCAATACTTATATCTGACAAAATATAATTAAAACAAAGAATATAGTAAGGGATAAAGAAGGTCACTACATAATGATAAAGGGAGCAATCCAACAGGAAGAGATAACCATTATAAATATATATCCACTTAATATATAAGAGCACTTAAATATATAAAGCAGATTTTGATGGACATAAAGAGAGAAATCAACAGCAATACTATAATAGTAGGGGATTTCAATACTCCATTAACATCAATGGAAAGATCCTCAAGAAAGAAAATTAACAAAGAAACAACAACAACAAAAAAGAAACAACAAAATTAAGGGATACACTACATCAACTGCATTTAATAGATATCTTCAGAACCTTCCAACCTAAAGCAGCAGAATATACATTCTTTTCAAGTGTTCATGGTACATTCTCTAGGATAGACCACATATTAGGGCATAAAACAAGTCTCAACAAATTTAAGAAGATTGAAACCATATCAAGCATCTTCTCTGACCATAATGACTTGAAACTAGAAATCAACTACAATAGAAAAACTGAAAAACACCAAGCACTTGGAAACTAAACAGTATGTTATTAAACAACGACTGAGTCAACAATGAGATCAAGGAAGAAATCAAAACTTTCCTTGAAACAAATGAAAATGAGCATACAACAACTCAAAATCTGTGGGATACAGCAAAAACAGTCCTGACAGGGAAGTTCATAGCATTACAGGCATACCTTAAGAAGCTAGAAAAGGCTCAAAAAAAAAAACAACTTAATCCTGCAACTAAAAGAACTAGAAAAAGAAAAGCAAGTAAAGCCTAGAGAAAGCATAAGGAAGGAAATAATAAAGATAAGAGCAGAAATAAATGACATAGAGACTAAAAAACAATGCAGAGGATCAATGAAACCAAGAGCTGGTTCTTTGAACAAGTAAACAAGATCAATGAACCCTTAGCCAGACTCACCAGGAGAAAAAGAAGAAGGACTCAAATAAACAAAATTAGAAATAAGGGTGGAGAAGTAACAACAGACACAGCAGAAATACAAAGGATTGTAAGATAATACTATGAAGAACTGTATGACAAAAAATTAGACAACCTAGGTGAAATGGACAAATTCCTAGAAAAATGTAATCTTTCAGAAATCAATCAGGAAGAATCAGAAAACCTAAATAGACCAGTTACAACAAATGAGATCGAAACAGTTATCAGTAAACTCCCAACAAACAAAAGCCCTGAGCCAGATGGCTTCACAGGCGAATTCTACCAAACATTCAAAGAAGAACTAACTCCTATCCCTCTCAAGCTATTTCAAAAAATTCAAGAGGAGGGAAAACTTCCAAGCTCCTTTTATGAGGTGAGCATAATTCTGATTCCAAAGCCAGGCAAAGACAACACAAAGAAAACTATAGGCCAATATCCCAGATAAATTTAGATCACAGGCAATCAACCTTTTCATACCTACCACCCACTTTTGTATCTCTGTTAGTAGTAAAATTTTCTAACCACCCACTGGTTCCATAGTAATAGTGATTTATAAAGTAGGGAAATTACTTTACTTTATAAAATTTATAATGCAGAGTTACAGCAAGTTAAAGCATATAATAATAATTACTTACCAAGTACTTTATGTCGGATTTTCACTAAGTTTGGCAGAACAAATCTTTATAAAACAATTTACTATAGTTACATCTATCTTTTTATTTATACTTTGGTAGCTCTGCTACAGCCCACCCTGAAAGCTGTAACGCCCACTAGTGGGCAGTAGGGATCAGGTCGACTACCACTGATTTAGATGCTAAAATTCCCAACAAGATATTAGCAAACCAAATCCAGCAATACATGAAAAAAAATCACACACCATGATCAAGTGGGATTTATTTTGGGGAGGCAAGGCTGGTACAATATTTGCAAATCAATCAATGTGATTCATCACATAAACAAAAAGAAGGACAAAACCACATGATAATATCAATAGATGCAGAAAAAGCATTCGATAAAATCCAGCACTGATTTATGATCAAAACTCTCAGCAAAGTGGGAATACACGGAACATACCTCAACATGATAAAGGCCATCTATGAAAGGTCAAAAGCCAACATCATACTCAATGGGCAAACGTTAAAAGCAATCCATTTAAGATCAGGAACAAGGCAGGAGTGTCCGCTTTCACCACTCTTATTCAACTTAGTTCTGGAAGTCCTATCCACCATAATCAGACAAGAAGAAGAAATAAAAGGCATTCAAATTGGAAAAGAAGAAGTAAAACTATCATTATTTGCTGATGATATGACACTGTACCTAGAAAACCCTACAGTTGCAGTAAAAAAACTACTGGACCTAAAATAAATAAGTAAATAAATAAATAAACAAAAAAACTGGACATGATAAATGAATTCAGCAAGGTGGCAGGATATAAAATTAATACTCAGAAATCAGAGGCATTTTTATACACCAACAATGATCTGTCTGAAAGAGAAATTAAGAAAACAATCCCCTTCACTATTGCAACAACAACAACAACAAAATACCTAGGAGTAAATTAAGCAAGGAGGTTAAGGACTTGTATTCAGAATATTATAAAACATTTATAAATGAAATCAAGTAAGATACAAACAAGTGGAAGCATATACCATGTTCATGGCTGGGAATAATAAACATCATTAAAATGTCTATATTACCCAAAGCAATTTATAAATTCTATGCAATTCTATTAAAATATCAAGGATATACTTTAATGATATAGAATAAATATTCCAAAAATTCACATGAAACCAAAAAAGAACATGAACAGCAATCTTGAAAAAGAAGAATAAAGCAGATGGTATCACACTTCCAGACATCAAGTTATACTACAATTTCATTGTACTCAAAACAGCTTGGTACTGGCATAAGAACAAGCATATAGATCAATGGAACAGAACAAAGAACCCAGAAATAAACCCACACCTTTATAAATAATTGATATTTGACAAGGGTGGTGATAGCATACAACGGAATAAAGACAGTCTCTTTAACAAATGGTGTTGGGAAAATTGGACAGCTACCTGCAAAAAAAATGAAACTAGACCAGCAACTCACACCATTCATTAAAATAAACTCAAAATGGATAAAAGACTTAAATGTAAGTCATGAAACCATAAGCATCTTAGAAGAAAACATAGGCAGTAAGCTCTCTGACATCTCTCGCAGCAATATATTTGCTGATTTATCTCCATGGGCAAGTGAAATAAAAGGCAGGATAAACAAATGGGACTATATCAAACTAAAAAGCTTTTGCACAGCTAAAGACATATGAACAAAATAAAAAGGCAAACCACACAATGGGAGAATATATTCGACAATATGTCTGCTAAGGGGTTAATAACTAAAATTTATAAAGAACTTGTAAAACTCAACACCAGGAAGATAAATAATCCAATCAAAAAATGGGCAAAAGAAATGAATAGACACTTCTGCAAAGAGGACATATAGATGGCCAATAGACAGATGAAAAAATGCTCAACATCACTAATCATTAGAGAAATGCAAATTAAAACCACAGTGAAATATCACCTCACACCAGTAAGAAGGATGCTCATCAACAAAACAACACAGAGTAAGTGCTGGTGAGGATGTCGAGAAAGGGAACCCTCTGCACTGCTGGTGGGAATGCAGACCGGTGCAGCCACTGTGGAAAACAGTATGGAGATTCCTCAAAAAATTAAAAATTGAACTGCCTTTTGACCCAGCCATCCCACTTTTAGGAATATAACCCAAGATACCATAGCACAGTTTGAAAAGCAGAAATGCACCCCATGTTCATGGAAGCATTGTTTACAATAGCCAAGATCTGGAAATAGCCCAAGTGCCCATCAGTGGATGAGTGGATTAAAAAGCAGTGGTACATATACATAATGGAATACTATGGGGCCATCATAAAAGAAGAAAATATTATTTTTTGTGACAACATGGATGGAACTGGAAACTATTATGTAAATGAAATAAACCAGGCAGAGAAAGAAAAGTATCATATGACCTCACTCATATGAGGAATCCGACGAACAATAAGAACAGAGGAGTGAAATAGAGACAGAGGCGGGATCAAAGGTTTCAGAAGGAAAGCGGACAGAGGGAAAGGGAATGATAGGGTGATAGGATGGGAAGAGAGCAGAAAAGCAAATTCTGGAGGGAAAGAGGGAGGGCATTACGGGAGGGAGATAGGGGGGATGTACTTGGGAACACAGGTGACATTAGGATCTATGTATACACAATAAATTAATATAAATAAATACAGATAAAATATTTGAACAATGCCACAGAAGACATTGTATGTTAGGTGACCAAAAACACTGATACCTGAGAAGTGGTCCCCTGGCATTCCCCAGGAAAGTAGGAGAACATAAAAAGAGCCAGAAGTCTTCCCTAGTTGAGAAGTCAAAACTGGGAGTCCAGAAAGGTCAAAGTGGCTAGAGTTCACAGGACTAAGAGAAAGAGAGATGAGAGTTGTACTTTTCTCAATTTGTTGGATTTTTTAATTGGAAAGTCAACTGTGATCTCAGCAGTAACAGTTAACATCAACATGATGTGGGTTAAGCAGAAATAGAAAGATACATGTCATAGGGTATGGCTGGAAAGCAAAGGAGAGCACACTTCCAGAGAAGGAAAGTGTGATGATGGCATTTGTTTGTTTTATTTGGAGACGATAGAGTCTAGAACATATTTTAAACTGATAATTGAGAAAACAAAATTCTGGAGAAAATAATGGAATGGGAATCAAGAATGGGACCCAGAGACCAACTAAGCACAAAGTTCACAACTAGTGACCTCAATTCTCTTCACAAACGAGATGAGCTTGACAAAGTCTAGGAATGATAAAACTTTATGATCTAGAGCAGGGGTCTCAAACTTGCGGCCCGCCGAACAATTTTGTGCGGTCCGCAGACTAATCCATGAAGTTCAAAATATTTTGGGTAAAATTAAGTTAGGCCTACTTGTATTTTTCATTTATCTAGCATCCTAGCTAGATATTAGCTTAGTTAACAGCAGTTGTGATGCGAACTACAGTTTCTGGTCGTTTTGTGACACTGAGTTAAACTGCATGTACGACTGTGCTTGTACTGATTTTTTTTTGTTTTCAACTGCAGTGAGAAAAGTGTTGCATAACAGTTGCCTTTTGTAGACCTAGTGCGGCCTGCCGAACGGCTGTGATCTTGCTCTGCGGCCCACATGCTGAGTTGAGTTTGAGACCCCTGATCTAGAGTAACTGAGACAGGGATTTGTACACTGAACCGACCAAAATAAGAAAACACATCCCTAGCAATCCTGATCTGGCTAAAGTGGCAGATCATAATTGCAAAATCTGAGCAGACAAGAAAAAGCAGGAAGAGTAGATTTGGGTATGAATTCAAGGCTAGTTCTTTTCAAGGACATTTCTTTAACTAGTAAGTAGGGCAAGTCAAGCGTTCAAAGTGATTGATAACAGAGATTTAGATAATCCTGTGTTGGTTATCTAACCCTCGATAGGGCTAGAGAAGAGGCCAGACAAGAAGTGACAGGAATGAATCAAGCACAGCTTTCTACAAACCAAAGGAGTAGAGAAATCTTAGTTTCGCAGGTGACCTGAAAGACTGACACGGGAAGAAAGAGCATGCATGAGGTACAATTCTTGGTACAGTAATTGTCTTGATGCAATACCCCTAAAATTTTTTAAGTACCTTTTTATTACTGTACCTCAAGGCCCAATAATTTTGTTTCATTTAACATAAAACCCTCAACAATTTCCAACTTCTTTAATAGGAAATCTATCTGCTATCCCTATCCCAACAGCCATAAAATCATGGACTTTAGGCTTCTTATATATATTCAGTTCAATTCAACCATTGCTCTATCAAGCTTTCTCCCAAGATATTTCCTGGTACCAACTCCTTACCAGAGAGATCAACTCATATTTTCTCCACTCACTTGACATTAAAGAAAAGTGGGTCTTACATGTCTCTTCATGTGATTCCAAAGATGATGTCCTATTTTCACTGAGAACTTCTACAATGCAAAACATTTTCTATCCCAATTTCACAGCTAATGATCCCAAGGCTCAGAGAGGTTGAGTTTGACAGTCACTTTTCACTTGGAAGTGTAGGCTGCTTGAACTACAACCAAGCCACAGTGAGCGGAGGCAACTCAGCATTGTCTGCGCACAACTGCATTGCACACCCTCTGGGAGTACCCTGAGCAGACAGCCCTCTTCAAATCAGACAACAGCAGACAGCTCAAAAGACCTAATTTACAAATTATTAAAGTAACATGCTGCCCTGGCCGGGTAGCTCAATTCATTAGAGCATCATCTCGATATGCCAAGGTTGAGGGTTCAGTACCATCACAGCACCTAAAAGAATCAACCAATGAATGCATAAATAAGCAGACCAATAAATCAATGTTTCCCTTTCTCTCTCAAATCAGTAAAAGAAAAATAAATTTAAGGCCCTGGCCGGTTGGCTCAACGGTAGAACGTCGGCCCAGCGTGTGGATTTGATTCCCGGTCAGGGCACACAGGAGAAGCACCCATCTGCTTCTCCACCCTTTCCCCTCTCCTTTCTCTCTATCTCTCTCTTCCCCTCCTGCAGCCATGGCTTCACTGGAGCAAAGTTGGCCCAGGCGCTGAGGATGGCACCATGGCCTCCACCTCAGGAGATAGAATGGCTCTGGCTGCAACAGAGCAACTGCCCAGATGGGCAGAGCATCGCCCTTTGGTGGGCATGCCGGGTGGATCCCAGTCCGGCCCATGCAAGAGTTTGTCTCTCTGCTTCCCCACTTCTCACTTCAGAAAAATAAATTAAAAAAATAAAAATTAAAACAAATTTAATAGAATAAAGTAAATGCTCAATTGTTTTTAATTTGTTGATTTCAGGAACAAAGTAGAACTAACAACTATGAACCTAATTATTATTCTCAACCACTTTCATTTGTTTGTTTGTTTAAGTGAGAGCAAGGGAGATACAGAGACAGACTCCCGCATACGCCCCAACTGGGATCCACCCGGCAACCCTTGTCTGGGACTGACACTGGAATCAACCAAGCTATCCTTAGCACCTAAAGCCAACGCTCTGACCAATAGAGCCACTGGCTGTGAGAGGGGAAGAAAGAGAGAGAAGGGAGAGAAGGGAGAGAGGGAAGGGAAGAGAAGCAGATGGTCACTTCTCCTGTGTGCCCTGACTGGGGATCAAACACAGGACATTCACACGCCGGGCCAATGCTCTATCCATTGAGAGAACCTGCCAGGGCCTCGTTTATATTTTTATAACTTTTTTTTATTTTTAAATGACAGGTGACATATAATATTATATTAGTTTCAGGTGTAAAACACAGTCATTAGATATTTACATAACTTAAAATCATTTTATTTATATTAACAGGGATTCACAGATAAAGAAAAATATGAAATGACATGGAAAAATTCTGCCTAGAAGAACATTTGTAGTACAGAGCTCAGAAATATTTTGGTTGAATGGGACCATATATAGGTCCCTGTGGGGGCTAGGTTGACAAAAAGGTTATTTTGGGGGAATCAACACCTAAGGAAAGGAAGAGGGTGGCAGCAGGTTGGGGCAGAGGGAGAAGAACTGCAATCAGGCCCACAAACCCCTTCCCCTCGCCAGAGCTCTGGAATTGAAACAGCCCATCAGAAATGCCTGTGCTGAGGTGGTGACGTGTTAGGCCAAAATGCAACCAGTCTTTGGGTTGGGCAGCCCTTGGAAGGGCATGCCCTTAAGCAAGAAGGCTGCCCACAGTGGAGGCAAGACCTGAAGGGGCAGGCAGCTGGAGGCCGTTTGCATCCCATCTGCAGGGGCCTTGGAGGGGACGCTGGGAGATGCAGCTCAATGAGCACCACAGCCTTTTATATGCTGTATTTCTCCATGTATAAGGTGCACCGTTTTTTGAAAAATTTGTGGTCTAAAAACTGGGTGCGTCTTATACAGTGGTTGTAGATTTTTTTTTACTTGCATTTCCCGCTTTTTCGTGCTTATTTTTGCGGTCATTGTATGTAGATATATGAAGACAGTGATTCGTCATCAGACACAGATGAGGACAAGCTAATGGACGGGAGTGTTTTTTTTTAATTTGTTTTTTAGGGAGAGAGAGAGAGAGAGAGAGACAGAGAGAGAGACAGAGAGAGAAAGGGGGGAGGAGCAGGAAGCATCAACTCCCATATGTGCCTTGACCAGGCAAGCCTGGGGTTTCAAACCCGCAACCTCAGCATTCCAGGTCGATGCTTTATCCACGGCGCCACCACAGGTCAGGAAACCACCACAAGCCTTTTTTGCTTTGAAATAAACGGAAAGAAGCACAACTTGCCCATGAAGATATATCTAGTCAACAGCAGAGGATCATGATATATTTCCTCTTCATACTAGTTCATCTAGACCGAGCTATGAGGTAAGAGCTTTATAAAGGGAAATTCCAATGTTTAGTAGAAAGATTGTGCCAGAGAAGGGGTGTAAGCCCTGAGTGATAGAAAGTGAAACAAAAATGTTAGGAATCCTAACCCCCATCTTAGTTGCTCTGAAAGAAATGATCTACCAATATAGTACAAAATATAAGAAAAACAATTTACAAATGTTAAAAATGACAACAAATTCTACAGTATCAAAACATTCTAAAGGTTGTTTTATTTCCTTCTAATTCTAAACCAATAATCTCTCATGTAACAGCCTCAGGATGCTGGTGCAATTGAAATGTTAGCAGAAAAATAATAAACTGCTTTGGAGAGGGTAAAAGAAAAAGAAAAAAAAACCTGAAACTAAAACATCTCTAATAACAACAAGCCGCCACAAGGAAATAGTGTGTTCTAATTTTTAATTTTGCTTCTCAAGAACAAAGGGATCTGACACTAATAATGTTAAAAAGTGAAATGCTTAGACAAATGTATAAAAACAAATATGAAAAGAGTTGTTGAATAATTCTGAGGCCCGCCATGACCATTTCTATTCTTTAACTACAGTAATTAAAGAAAGACTGAATTTGAAGTTTTTAAATAATCTTTGGTATCCTACATGTAAGTGAATATGATGTACAAATAGGGTTTTACCGCACGCTAGAGATAGCAAGTCAGAGTCGGAAGGCAAAACCTAAAAAGTTTTTGTAGGCCTCACAGTCTCAGGAATAGGATTCAAATGATTTCTTTCTATCCTTTCCAAAGCGCTGATCTCTAACATGGGCTTGGAAGTCTGACTGGCTGGGCTGAAACTGACACATACGTCCCAGCTGTGTGAGCTTCACCAGCACTTTCTCTGTCTCCAGGTGCCCTTCTCTGAAAAATGGAGATTATAATAATACATGTACCATAGGCACAGGACAAAACCAAAAAACTCCTTGTCAGAGTGGTCAGTGCAGTGTTCCTCACCATGAATACCGCCCCTGTTATTATTATCATCATTACTGTATTTGTACCTAGACAGGTTAACCAAGACAGTTTTCAAAAACGAGCACCCCCACCAAAAAATAAAACACCTGAAATGACCCTCTGAAATGCCTTAAGGACAAAGCACTTCTCTTCAGAGTGCAGCACAGTCTTGAGAGAGTTGTTAACAGCCATTTGATACTATGTGAACACTAGGAGAGCACACTGCACCTGTTTTCTATAATACACACACCTCACCCTTCGAATTCATAAAATGGACCTCAGTTTGGGTCACAGTCCCAACTGCTTAGTATCTGCCCTGAGAAGCATCTTACCAGATGTTACAAACATGCAGACAGACCTGGGACAACCTCACACACCCACTCACACAACTGCTCCCTCAGCAATACTCTCACCAAAGATGCACGGCGGCTAGGCAAAAACATGTGGCTCATGAGTCTTTAAGGACTTCCAGGGTGTTTGGCTACTGTGTGAACAGGGTAAAAAATTATCTAATGGCTGAAAAGAAAGAAAAAAATAAAAAGGCTTTGCTCGCAGATAGATTTTAGTGCATGTGAACAAAATCCATTCTCCAAGCAGGTGAGTTTTTTACTTCAATGTCATTCCACAATAAAGGAAATTTGAAGATTTATAAAATAGCAACTCTGACCTGTAATGAAATCTGAAACCTGGAAGCCTTAGGCCAGTAGTATATTAAAAATAAAATACATTTGCTTGAAGTAGAGAAGCTACAACTTCATTGAAATTTCAAGTAAAGATTAATTCTTGGCCATGGACATAATGAGTATCAGTCAGAAAAATCATATACTGTAAAAATGGTTTTTATAAGGAAAACTGCTACATAGTAACTTTCACTTCAATGCATAGTTTTAAAAAATATTCAAATACAAATATTGAAAATAATAATACAAAGAAAAGTCCAGGATCACGCTCAGAAAGATGTATATCCTCAAAGCCCTTGGTAATGTTTTCATAATCTCTACGGTGTCCAGCATATTGTATACTTTTAAAAAATATTTGCTGGTGCTTGGAGAGAATGTTAATTTAAAGCCACCATCAACACCAATTTGAGGGCGATGCCATATTCTGATGTAAAGCTACATCTCATTTCATTAGAGAAGATTAAGACAAACCAGCCCTAATTATTGTTCTCCTTCATTTGCTCCCTGATTTTATTGCCTTGCCATAATTTTCTTTCCCTTCCTTATTTCTTCATTTAAAAAATATTTACACATTTATTTAATATTTTCTCTTTACAAGACACCTTAGAAAATTAGAAATGAGGCCTAAAGCACTAAATCACCTGTTCAAGATTTCAGAGTAAGTAAATGAAAGAGAATTTTAATATTTTCCAACTGCACACTACTGCTTCTCAGTGGTTGTGAGATTCCTCTGTTAACCATTTTTTTTTCCTTCCTTCTTTTCCTTTCCTCATTCTCCAGACTGTATGGCTTTAGGATGGTGTCAGCTCTGACGCTCCACATGGAGACTGTTCCTGAGCCCCTGCTAAGCACTGGAGGAGGCACCTCTCCGGCGAGCTCCATGGCACACTGAGAATCTTAAGATTCATGTCTCCTTGTAGACAGGGGTCATGTCTAGCTTATTGAATACTGTGATGCCTGCAATGTGGTGGGGGTGGGGGAGAGGAATCCAGTGGGGCTTCCTGCTCAGAAAAGTAAAGCCCGCTTTCAAGTACAGCTCAGATGACCACAAAAAGGCACATTCTCCAGGATTCGGCAAGAGCTTCATGTAGGAAACAGCCCTGGTGGGAGGACATAGAATTAACCAGGTGAAGAAACTGCTGGCACTAACTGGCGGTGTGGCAGGGAGTGAAGAGAGGGGTGGGGTGAGGGGGACTGATGAAAAATAACAAAGAGGAGAAACAGAATACCAGTCATTTGAGAAGTAAGCAACCTGTCTATCCATAACCACTGAGTTCTCGATGAAGCAGCTTCTAAACCTCACAAACAGCATTTGATGATAACAATGTGTATGGTGAGACACAAATAAGGAGAGCTCGACAAGTCTCTGCATAGATTGACAATAAAAGAATTCAAAGAAGCCTGCATCTCTTTCTAAAGCTGCTAGAGATAGAACACTATCTCCCGGAAATACCAGGAATCCCTTCCATCAAAACCTGCTTCAGCCTGACCTGTGGTGGCGCAGTGGATAAAGTATCGACCTGGAACACTGAGGTCCCTGGTTCAAGGCCCTGGGCTTGCCTGGTCAAGGCACATATGAGCAGCAACTATGAGTTGCTTCCAGCTTCTCCCCCTTTCCCTCTCTCTCTGTCTCTCTCTCTCTTCTCCCTAAAAATTAATAAATAAAATCTTTAAAAAGAAACAAAAAAACCACCTGCTTCAAAAATGGCCTGAAAACACAATCCATCTGCCTGCATTCCAGTGCTAACTATATTATATTTCTTCTAAAAATATCATAATTCTTTTCTTTTATCATGAAAATAAAGAGAAACTGGCTATATTAAAATTTTCACATCAGCAATCTCTATCTGAAACCTATTTTACCATTATATTATATCATTTGAATATGAAATATTTCAAACTAAAAGACAGAAAAAGAAAATAGTAAATATCCATGCAACCACTATTCAGTTTTATCAATCATAACATTTTTATATTAAACTTATTTTTTATTTTAATAAAATACTATGAACCTGCTTGAAGTCTGGTTTGTACCTCTTTCCTAATACCATTCTCCATCTCCTAGATAAACACACTAGCATGAAGCTGATATACATTTTAAAAAAATGTATACACACACATGCACGCACACACACACACACACATATATATAATATAGAATTATATAGTGGTTTCTTAAATATTACCTGGACTATGCATTTGAGAATATGGAAGTCTACATATTCAAACAAACCTTACTAAAACACAGCATCAGAAACTAAGTAAATTATAACAAGAATCCTTCCCAATACACATTTGAGTTCACATGTAAGCAGGGGAATCAGGAGGTGTGAATAAAACAGAGGTGAATCAGGAAGGAGTGAGAGATCAAGTTCCAGCTAGAGCGGTGGCTGAGACTCCTAATGGGACCAGGACTTTGTACTACGTCTATTTTTCTATATCGTTGTCAGTACTTAAAAATGTTAGATTTTTAAAAATATTTATATATATAAAAAATGACAGCCTAACTGGGTGATGGCGCAGTGGATAGAGCATCGGACTGGATTGCAGAGGACCCAGGTTCGAGACACTGAGGTCGCCAGCTTGAGCACAGGCTCATCTGGTTTGAGCAAGGCTCACCAGCTTGGGCCCAAGATCGCTGTCTCGAGCAAAGGGTCACTCGGTCTGCTGAAGGCCCATGGTCAAGGAACATATGAGAAAGCAATCAATGAACAACTAAGGTGCCACAACGAAGAATTGATGTTTCTCGTCTCTCTCCCTTCCTGTCTGTCTGTCCCGATCTGTCCCTCTCTCTGACTCTCTTTGTCTCTGCCAAAAAAAAAAGAAAAAGAAAAGACAGAGGATAGCTTATGGTGGTTTTCACCTGCTTTTCCCTGATCACTAACACAGGTGAGCATCTTTTCATGCAGGCCATTCAGAGGTTATGAACGAGATAGGTTGTAGGTTTGTTCTTAAGGTAAATTTGTATGAAAGCTAGAATAGGTGCATTTACCTGTGAAGTGTAACATAGACAGATGTGTGTCTTAACATAGTATTTATTTCTACCTTTTTGTGCACATAAATATTTAAACATTGTCAAACCTACAGAACCTATCTTGTTCATAACCCAGGGACTGCCTGTATTCCTTAGTCCACTAGCTATATCATTTGTCACATTCATGTTCATCCATTTCTCTCTTAAGTTGATTTTTGATTATTTGGAGTTCTTTAAATATGCTGAATGCTTATCTGACATACCACTACACTCCTGTTGAAATGCCTAAAAATAAAATGACTGACAATATCAAGTGTCACTGAAATGTAGAGCAACTGGAACCTTAACACACAATTAGGAGGAATGTAAATTGCACAACCACTTCAGAAAACAGTTAAGCAGTTTCTCAGAAAGTTGAAATATAACTACCGTATAATCTAGCAATTACACTGCTGGTATTTACTGAAAAAAAAAAAAAACAAACATAAGTCCATAGAAATAAGCTTTACTTGTAATAGCAAAAAACTAAAAATAATCCAAATGTCTATCAATAGGTGGATGAATAAACAAACTGTGGAATGGAATGCTTAACAACAAAAAAGTAATAAGCTATTGTATCTGACCTGTGGTGGCGCAGTCAAGTGTCAACCTGGAATGCTGAGGTTCCCCGGTTGAAATCCCCGGCTTGCCTGGTCAAGGCACATATGAGAAGCTTCCTGCTCTTCCCCTACCCCCTTTCTTTTTCTCTCTCTCCTCTATCTAAAATCAATAAATAAAATCTTTAAAATAAGAAACCCTGGCCAGTTGGCTCAGTGGTAGAGCATTATTGGCCCAGCATGTGGATGTCCCAGGTTTGATTCCCGGTCAGGGCACACAGAAGCATCCATCTGCTTGTCCACCCCTCCCCCTCTTGCTTCTCTCTCTCCCTCTTCCCTTCTCCCAGCAATGGCTCAATTGGAGTGAGTTGGAGGGATCTTCAAATAATTATGATAAGTAAAATAAGTCAAGCCAAAAAAAATGTACACATTATAGAACTCTACATAGATAAATCTAAAAGGTGCAATCTAACCAATAGTGAAAGAAAGTAGTTCTCTGGTTGCCTGGGGTGAGGAGATTTAGGGAAGGATGAGAATGAGAGATTATCAAGGGATAGCAGGAAAAAATTGGGGGTGATGAACATTTAATATCTCGATTCTACTGGTGGTTTCACAAGTGCATATCTATGTCAAAACTAATAAAATTGTGTAAATATGTTCAGTTTCTTGTACGTCAACTTACCATACTATAAACTTTAAATATGTATAGTTTATTTATTGTCAATTATATCTCAGAGCTGTTCTTTTTAAAAGCTCAAAAGAATAAGAGTTCGCTTCACTTCTGACCTCCAAACATTTTTATCCCTAGCCAATTGGCTCAGCGGTAGAGCATCAGCCAGCGTGTGGAGTCCTGGGTTTGATTCCTGGTCAAAGCACACAGGAGAAGCAACCATCTGCTTCTCCACCTGTCCCCCTCACCCCCCTCTCTCTTCCCCTCCCGCAGCCACAGCTAGAATGGTTTGAACAATTTTGCACCAGGGGATTAAGGATGGCTCCATGGTCTTGCCTCAGGTGCTGAAATAGCTCTATTGCCAAGCAACAGAGCAGTGGACCCAGATGGACAGAGCATCGCCCTGTAGGGAGCTTGCCGGTGGATCCCAGATGGGATACATGTGGGTGTCAGTCTCTCTGCTTCCCTGCTTCCCTGCCTCTCACTTAATAAAAGCAATAAAATGAAATAAAATAAATAAAAATTAAATAAACATTTTTAAATTGTAAGTCATAATTTTTAAAAATCTCCGAACCTTCTCTTTATAGCTTTCTAAAAACAAACAAAATATTATCTCAAGAAAGTTAGAAATAATTGGAAGGGGGTACATTACAAATAAAAATTTTCTTAAAAAAATAATTGAGGGCAAGGAACTAAAGTGAGAATCCAGATCTTAAAAATATTTTTCTTCCTCCAGGAAATTCACTGTTAATATTTTTGCTGTTGACAGTAGTAATCAATATATAAATATGTAAAGTTTTCCACTGGTTTCACTCAACATGGTTAAGAATCTTGCCCTACACAGATAGACCTAAGGGTACCATGCTAAGTGAAATAAGTCAGTCAGAGAAAGACAAATACCACATGATGTCACTCATATGTAGAATCTAAAGAACAGAATAAACGGATTCATAGATACAGAGAACAGACCAATGCTAGCCAGAGGGGAGAAGAGTTGGGTAAAAAAGATAAAGAGATTAAGAAGTACAAACTGCCTAACCAGGAGGTGACGCAATGAATAGAGTGTCGAACTGAGACACAGAGGACCCAGGTTCGAAACCCCGAGGTCACTGCCTTGAGCAAGGGCTCATTGGCTTGCGCATTGGATCATAGACATGACCCCCCCATGGTAGCTGACTTGAGCTCAAAGGTCTCTGGCTTGAAGCCCAAGGTCACTGGCAGAGGGGTCGCTTGCTCTACTGCAGCCCCCCAGTCAAGGCACATATGAGAAAGCAATCAATGAACAACTAAGGAGCTGCAATGAAGAATTGATGTTTCCCATCTGTCTCTCTTCCTGCCTATCTATCCCTATCTGTCCCTCTCTCTGTCTCTCTCTATCACACACACAAAAAAGAAAGTACAAACTGTAGTCACAAAATAGTCATGGAGATGTCAAGTATATAGAGCACAGGGAATGTAGTCAATAATATTATAACTATATGTAGTGTCTGATGCATACAAGACTTACAAATTACTTTGTAAGTTATATATATATATGTCTAACCACTATGCATATACCTGAAACTAATATAATATTGAATGCTTACTGTAGTATAAAAATATTTTCTAAATAAATAAATAAAATAAGAAAAAGAATCTTGCCCCATCATCAAGTCTGACCTAATATAATGACAATCTGATTAGAGAAGAACACTAATCATCAGTCTATACACTCTTTCACCATTGATGAATGACCTGATCTTAATCCATTATCACACCTATCACAGGATATCACTTTTTCTTTCTTTAGATAATTCTATTCTCATATCCTGCTCCTCACATGGAATGAACCACGAAATCCTTAAGTTCTATCTCACTATGGACCTGAACCATTAAGCCATAAATTAGCCCAAAAAATCTAGACACAATTTAAGGATTTCAGGATTATTGAATATTTAAGCCCTCCAAAGCAGAGGCATTTGAGTACTTACCATCTCCAAAAAGTTGTGCCACAAGCCTGGTAAGTGTTTGCTTAAGGTCAAACTCTACGAGCTTCATGGCCTCCATCGTATGCGCCTCTTGTTTATGGGCAGAGCGAGAACTCTGTTCAAAGAGCTGCAGGCTTTCTCCATCCTTCACGCCAGCGAATAACTATAAACCATAAGAAATAATATAAATAAATAAAAATAGTATCCTGAACAGTTTACATAAAAAAAAAAATAATGTGGTAATACAATCCATTGTCTTATACCTGATGAACATACTAAAATTAACACTCTTTTAATACCAAGTTCAAATAAAAGCACAATGCTACAGTGTTTAGAGCAGTCATGGCCAACATACAGCCCACGGGCCGAATCCGGCCCGTGTAATGAGTTTATGCGACCTGCGGTTAAATTTTTAATATTCTCCACTACTTTAAAATCTCAGCTACTCAGAAGCAGAAGCGTCTTTGATTATTGGAAATCGAGATATTTAAGAAGATAGTGATATGTGGAAAAGAATTCCGCATGTGACTAATCTAGGGTTAACTTCCAATAATTGGTCGAATGGATTAGCCATACTTCCTTATTTTTTAAAAAAATTCCATTATAAAGATTTACAATTTTTGTACTCGTCTGTACTCAATATGAACCGTTTGATGTTTAGCAGCAGCGATGTGAAATCCACATTCTTTTAGGCAGAGTTGCCAGTGCGTACCCAAGGTCAAACAATTCGTTACTTTTGTGGTCAAGTGTGCTGAGTCAAGTGGCATTGTAGCATAGACAATAGCTTCAGTTGATAACCGAAAATGTGTCCAGGCTGTGTATAAAATGAAATAATTGTTTTATTTGTGATATAACCCTTTCAAGCTCATTCTACTAATAAAATATTGTTTTGATTGATTGCGATACAGTTTAGATATTTATGATATGTAATTATATTTTTATTAAAATATATTTTCATTAAAATAATATTGTATACTAAAAATTTTTTCACATTTATTAATAAACAAATTACATAATAAAATTTTGTTTACTTAAACAAATCATTTTTGTATTTAACATTTTTTAATTTTAATATTTCGTCCGGCCCATGAAAAAAGTTTTCTTTCTAATCTGGCCCAGGGGCAAAAACTGTTGGCCATGCCTGGTTTAGGGAATTAAAAGCACTGTTCTGCTCTTTACTGATTTCTCCATTTTACTTTTACTTGTAGTCATTTCCTCACAAGAGACATTATCTTCATTTTTTTTTTTAAGAGACATTATCTTCAATGCTAGTGGAAATACAAGTGAATCAGGCTTTTAAACTCTAAAATTGTATCCCTGACCATCCACCCCACAGGGTCTTTAGAGTGTGTCCTAAGACTAGGTAGAAAGTGTGGTCTAGGAGTTAAATCCTGTAAAGTCCATAGAGGCAGAAGTACACTGGACGTTGCTAACCCTCTATCTCCAAAGCCAGGGACCAAGCCTGAAGTGTATTTCTGCCACGTGCTCTCCAGGCAAACTCAGGCAAGTGACATGGCAGCTGAACCTCAGGTAATGCTTTGTAAAGTAGGAACAAAACACTAAATGAAGACACTTTGTAATAAATAACACATGAAAAGTAGAGTACCTAGCACATTGTAATTAATGGCTAAGTAAATTTTCCTCATTATCATCACAATCATAATTATTATTCATAAGCTGCTTTACCACTAAAATAAACTGCCCCCATCTTGAACAAGGCAGATCTTTACTTGCTAGAAAACTGACTCAAGAATGAGCAAATGAATCTACTATTCTTTCCACCTGTTGTCTTATGAAATCAAAAAAATTTTTTAATTTTAATGTAATAATAAATTAAAAGCATCGAAGAAGTAACATAATAAAAAGCACAAAGCCAAAAGAAGAGAAAGAAATAAAGCCCAGCACAGAGCCAGAGAGAAATGCCGAGACCATGTGCCTACCCCTGGTTGGCAAACCGTGGCTCACGAGCCACAGGCAGCTGGCTCTCTGGCCCCTTGAGTGTGGCTCTTCCACAAAATACCATGTACGGGCGCTACCTCGATAAGGAATGTACCTACCTAGATAGTTTAAGTTTAAAAAATTTGGCTTTGGAAATCTCAATCGTTGCACTGTTGATATTTGGCTCTGCTGACTAATGAATTTGCTGACCACTGGCCCAGTGTATCAACTGAAAACTGAACATTGTTTGTGGCAGCTAATGAGCCAAAGAGAAAGACCACAGTGTCTGACCAAGCTGGGTGTCAGATAAACAGCCCTGAAGGACGGCATATCCTCATGATAAGGATGAATACAAAAATAAACCTATTTTTGTATAGACAGCTAGTCAGGTGTCAAATTACCTGAGCACAGAGAGAGAACCTCAGGCTCTCTGAAATGAACTATGGCAACTGCAGACTAGTAATTCCTCTAAGTGTCCAGCAAAATCAAACATATTGAATTCTGGGAGTCCGCTTTGCACTATAGGCTTCAATTATTCATTATGGGCAATAGAGTTTAGTAGATAATCAGAAGCAAAGGCATGTCTGTGCAAGTAGGGAAAACATACCAAAAATATTAGGAGAGAATGAGGATGGCTGAAGGAACAAATCCAAAACTACCAATGTTTCCCAAAGAGAAACACACATTCTATTAAGAAGATTTAGAAGACATAGGAATAAAAACCTTATTGTAATATTTTTGTATTAATTTAATGTGGCCTAGAAAAAATATCCCATATCAAACACATAATTAACAGAGAGTATAGCTCAAAACATTGCTAAGTAAAAAAAAAAAAAAGTCAGTCACTTTATTTTTTAAAAAAACTATTGAGAGAATAGACTATACAACACATAGAGATATCCGAAAAATGCCTGTCACATACACTAAAGACTAAAGTTCAGAAAACTCTGAGAAAAGAAAAGGCAGTAGTTCATTAGGCCATCTGCACAACACAATACAGAAGGATAAGACCATGAAAACAAGTAAAACTATTATTTCTAGAGGAAATACATATTAGAGCTGGAAGGGATGTTAGAGATCAACTAAGCCAACCTCAAATAAGAAAATGAAATCCAGAGAGGTGACAATCCAGAGGTGACAATCCAGAGAGGCTGAGATCATTCAGCCATATTTAGTCCCCAATCTGGGACTAAAACACACCCCATTTTCTTTATTCCAGGGACCTCTAACTAGCTGCCTCTCACTTAGTTTTACGTTTGAGAGACATCCACTGTTGATGAAATTAAATTAGATATCCATTAATTAAATACAATAGGCTGTATCATTTGTTTTTCCACTAGGATTTCTTCTACTCTTCTGACATTTTCTCAAGTGTCTTTGCACAAACCCTAATAGCCCAGGACACAAACTCCATCCCAATTGCAACTGCTGATAGAAGCTAGGGCAAGTAGTTCCCAAATGAAAAAAGCAGGTGCAAGGAATTAATTCTAACCAGGCTTAAATTTAAAAGTGGATTACGCTTGATGTTTGACCAGGCGATGGTGCAGTGGATAGAGCGTCAGACTGGGATGGAGAGGACCCAGGTTCAAAACCCCGAGGTCACCTGCTTGGGCATGAGCTCATCGGCTTGAGCGCAGGCTCACCAGCTTGAGCGTGGGGTCACTGGCTTGAACGTGGGATCATAGATGTGACCCCATGGTTGCTGGCTTGAAGTCCAAGGTCACTGGCTTGAGCAAAGGGTCACTCACTCTGTTGTAACCCCCCCCCCCCCGGGTCAAGGCACATTTGTGAAAGCAATCAATGAACAACTAAGGAGCCGCAACCAAGAACTGATGCTTCTCATCTCTCCCTTCCTGGATCACTCTGTCTCTCTGTCTCTGTCACAAAAATAAACAAATGAACAAACAAACAAATAAAAGTGGGTTGCAAAACCAATTAAATTTAAAATTTAGAATGCCAAAGAAATTTTTCAAAATGGCCCATATTTAAAATACACAATTCAAAAGCAACTAAAAAAGCAAATGGTCAGAAGAATAATGCACACCTATGTAAAATCCTGTGAGTGGCCAAATGTACATGGGTCTGGGGTGATAACAAAATTTCAAGAAGTTACTGAGGACCTTCCAAAGCAGTCATTTTTCTATTTGGCTATTTAAAAATATCCACTAGTCACTGGTTTGATCAATAGAGCCTGCCTTCCATATGAACGCTAAATACCCACCCTGTCTTCCAGACTTCCTGTGACAGAACAGTCTGTGACAAACTTTGCTGCTGTTGCTGCTGCTGCTGCTTGCAGGACCACGGCTAACGGTTATTGATCATTTACTGTATCTGCTACCTTACTGAGTGCTTACCTTGCTTACTATATGGTTTCACTTAATCCTCACAATCCTTAATTTCCCCATTTTCCAACTAAGAAATGTAGGGTTTAGAAAAGTTAAGTAACTTGGCACTATTACACAATAGGTTGTAGAGCCTGAATCCAACCCTAGTTGACTCACTGCATGTTCAAGGTTCCATGGTCATTTCCAGGGCAGCATACATATGAGCATTTCTCTGGCTTCTGTGTGGAAAGCATCCAGAGTTAGATGAGTGGGATTAAGAAATGGTCATAAAACTTGGAGAGGTGCTGTAGTGGTTTCACACAGTGAGACGGCTTCGGGCACTCTACATAACATGGTGATGGTTTATCCTAATCAAATTACTATTGCACAAGGTAAACAAACCTTCAACAGTGATAATTAAGGTGTGCTTTTCAAATGTGTTAATACGTGCAATTACATCAATGTGAACAGTTATTTGAGGAGGACTGCTTTGAAACCAAACTGAGTTACAACAATGTTCTGCATCATTAACAGGAAGGCATTGTGCGGTAGAGGTCATGTGGAGTCTAGGGAGGCTGATGAGTCTATGGCCTGTTATGATACCAGAAGTCAATGCAGGTTAACTCAGGCCTTTCCTCCTTAACTAAATGAAAGAAGAGAACCAAAAAAAAAACAGTAGAAGGAATGTGGAAAATAAATATTTGAAAGTTGAACAACAAAATACCCTTCATACAGGTGAGAAAGCAGAAGAAACAATGTTCAGACCCGAAGGTGGTCCAGAAGAAAACCTCCAGAGGGAAAGGCATGGCTTTCTGATGTTGCTGTTTCATTTTATAAAGCTCTAAAAGGTGACACGGCAGAGAAAATAATCAGGCTAGAACCTTCACTTAAGTAGTCCCAGTGGTAGCTGAGGGCTCATAAAAGTCAAGGCCCTTCAAGGGTGCCCAACAAGAATATTTTAAGCACATGAGATGTGTAGAAGCACAAGTTGATTACATTTCAACTTAATCCTTGCAGATGAAATAACTCCACCTTCCAGCTGGAGACATCTGGGCCTGGGCAACAGGTCTAAGGGCTAGCTCACAGTAAGGAAAAAAAACTATGCTTGCTTTCTAATTCACCTAAACTGGAATAATAAAAATGTGGTAGCAGTGTCAAGATAACATTTAGAAGTGAGTCTTAGGACACAAAAGATGGCAGCTGTAAAGCCAACATCCAAGGCCAGGGCCACTATCGCAGCAGCCGCCTGGCCCATGCAGGTTCGCATTGGATTCGGACAGTCGGTAAAGAAACCATGGAGCCAAAAACTGGTGGGCCATAGCCTTTAATCCTAGCTTGCACCCGGCGGGCAAGTAAAAATACACACTGGGCTCCAAAACCCAGTCACACTCAGTGCTCACAAAGCCACTGACTTATCCGAGTTTCCTAGAATCAAAGGTTTCTAGCTCACCAGCCTTATTCTTCTCAGTTCCCCATCTCCTTCCTTATTCCAGATACAAACTCTACACAAACTGGCATCTCACTCAGCACTCCGCCATTTTAGCTGCTTCTGGCCTCCTCCAAGTGGCCTCCTTCTGCTGCTGGCTCTACTCTCTCTGCTCTCTCATGCTAACCTCAGGAACCAAGCACCAAACTCCCGCTCCGTTCCTATTTTATAGTGTAGAAATCCAAACCCTTAATCCAATATACATAATAGGGAAGTCTCTTAATACAAAGTCACTTCTCTGAGGCATGATAGGATTGTACCACCTTACACCAAAAAGGGTAGGAAAGGCTTAATCCCAAAACCAAGCCCCAGGCTACAAGGATTCTGCCTGCCTTTAGCCCACCCCAACACACATTAATATCACCTGGGCAACGGCCTCTTTAACAAAGTGAGCATAATACATTTTATCTGCCCAACAGCAGCGGAGTAGGTGGACACACAGATGCCCAGCTCTCAACACCAAACTGGAATACAAATAAATTTAGGAAAAATCAGCATGAAAAACCAACACTGAACTGCAAGAACAGCTCTCAAAAACCAAGGAGCAAAGAGGAAGACACAATAATCCTGGTAAGGAGTGCCTGAATCTCCTCTACTTACAGGAACGGAAGGGGGGGGGGGGTGAGGCTGAGAGCCCAGAGAGGATTTCACAGAGGAAAAAGAGCAGAAACTACTGCTCACAGCCACTTACCTGACGACCAGGGAGCAAGGTGGGTTGAAAAGACCAGCTTATCTCCCAAGTGGAAAGGACAGGGAGAGGGACAGACTGTGGGGGCTAAGGTATGCAAGAAACGAAATAAAAAAGCTGACTCATTCATGCTGGAGGCGGCCATAGCTGGGGGAGGGACTGAACCTTTCACAAAACAGAGTTGAAGTGCTTCTGGATCAGAGATCTCCGGACATCTATCCAGCTCCAATCAGCACAACAAGACACAGCTGAAAACAAGAAGTGGGGAGGAGGGGCAGTAACTCAGGTCTCCATGGAGATCTGAGATACACCTCCCCCTACTGAATCTGAGAAAAAACCCTGCCCCCAGTGAGATTAGTTGGTGGAAGAGACCTTCAGTGTCTCAGGTTACACCCACAGCATTCCTGGTTACAGTTTCAAGGAAGCCCCCTGCTGAGATCAGTTAACAAGACTATCACCTGTTAAGAAAACAAACAAATCAAGACTTCAAAGCTGCCCAAATCCAAAAGTGGATTACAAATAATAGCTGATACCAACCCAAGAAGACCTAGAAATAACACAACTGAAATCTGGAGGCAGACTAAAACACCATGATGAGAAGACAAAGGAGTGCAACCCAAATGAAACCACAAGAGACACCTATGAGAGATGAGCTGAGTGATATGAAAATAATCAAACTTCCAGATGCGGAGTTCAAAATAATGATTGTAAAGATGCTTAGGGATCTTAGAACAACAATGGAGGGGCAGTTTGAAAACCTAAATAAAGAAATAGCAAGTATAAAAAAGAACCAGTCGGAGATGACAAATACAATATCAGAAATAAAGACCACAATGGAAGGAATTAAAAACAGGATAGATAGAGCAGAGGATCGAATCAGCGAGTTAGAGGACAACTGGAATGAGGCATGAAAGCAGAGAAGAAAAGAGAAAAGAGACTCAAAAAGTCAGAGGAAACTCTTAGAGAGCTCTGTGACAACATGAAGAGAAATAACATCCGCATCATAGGGGTTCCTGAAGAAGAAGAAAAGGAACAAGGGATAGAGCCTTTGTTCAATCATATCATAGCTGAAAACTTCCCTAAATTAATGCAAGAGAAACTCTCACAAGTCCAAGAAGCACAGAGGACTCCATTAAAGAGAAACCCAAAGAAACCTACACCAAGACACATCATAATTAAAATACCAAAGCTAAGCGATAAAGAGAAAATATTAAAAGCTGCAAGAGAAAAAAAAGTTATCACCTACAAAGGAGCCCCCATAAGGATGACATCGGACTTCTCAACAGAAACACTTGAGGCCAGAAGGGAATGGCAAGAAATATTCAAAGTAATGCAGAACAAGAACCTACAACCAAGACTACTTTATCCAGCAAGGCTATCGTTTAAAATCGAAGGAGAAATAAAAAGCTTCCCAGACAAAAAACAACTCAAGGAATTCATTACAACCAAACCAATGCTGCAGGAAATGTTAAGGGGCCTGTTGTAAACAGATCAAAGTGGGAAAAGAATATAGCAAAAAAAGGAATACACCTTTAAAGAAGAAAATGGCAATAAACAACTACATATCAATAATAACCTTAAATGTAAATGGATTAAATGATCCAATCAAAAGACATAGGGTAGCTGCGTGGATAAGAAAACAGGACCCATACATATGTTGTCTACAAGAGACACACCTTAGAACAAAAGACACACATAGATTGAAGGTAAAAGGATGGAAAAAAACATTTCATGCAAACGGAAATGAAAAAAAAGCTGGGGTAGCAATACTGATATCGGACAAATTGGACTTTAAAACAAAGGATATAGTAAGAGATAAAGAAGGCCACTACATAATGATAAAGGGAGTAATCCAACAGGAAGATATAACTATTATAAATATCTATGCACCTAATATAAGAGCACCCAAATATATAAAACAGACTTTGATGGATTTAAAGGGCGAGATCAACAGCAATACTATAATAGTAGGGGATTTCAATACCCCACTAACATCACTAGATAGATCCTCAAGAAAGAAAATTAACAAAGAAACAGCAGACTTATTGGACACACTAGATCAACTCGATTTAATAAATCTCTTCAGAACCTTTCACCCTAAAGCAACAGAATATACATTCTTTTCAAGTGCTCATGGTACATTCTCTAGGATAGACCACATGTTAGGGCACAAAAGAGCTCTCAACAAATTTAAGAAGACTGAAATCATATCAAGCACTTTCTCCGATCACAACGGCATGAAACTAGAAATGAATCACAGCAGAAAAGCTCAAAAATTCTCAAACACATGGAAACTAAATAGCAGGGTGTTAAATAATGAATGGATTAAGAATGAGATCAAAGAAGAAATAAAAAAATTCCTAGAAACAAATGACAATGAGCATACAACAACTCAAAATTTATGGGACACAGCGAAAGCAGTGCTGAGAGGGAAGTTCATAGCACTACAGGCACACTATCAGAAGTTAGAAATACCTCAAATAAACAACTTATCCCTGCATCTAAAAGAATTAGAAAAAGAACAGTAAGTAAAGCCCAAATGTAGTAGAAGGAAGGAAATAATAAAGATCAGAGCAGAAATAAATGACATAGAGGCTAAAGAAACAATACAGAGGATCAATGAAACTAAGAGCTGGTTCTTTGAAAAGGTAAACAAGATTGATGAACCTCTAAGTAGACTCACCAAGAAAAAGAGAGAGAGGACTCAAATAAATAAAATTAGAAATGAGAAAGGAGAAATAACAACTGACACAACAGAAATACAAAATGTTGTAAGAAAATACTATGAAGAACTGTATGCCAAAAAACTAGACAACCTAGATGAAATGGACAAATTCCTTGAAACATACAATCTTCCAAATATCAATCTGGAAGAATCAAAAAACCTAAACAGACCAATTACAACAAATGAGATTGAAACAGTTATCAAAAAACTCCCAACAAAGAAAAGTCCGGGGCCCGATGGCTTCACAACGGAATTCTACCAAATATTCAAAGAAGAACTAACTCCTATCCTTCTCAAACTATTTCAAAAAATTCAAGAGGAAGGAAGACTTCCAAGCTCCTTTTATGAGGCGAGCATAATTCTGATTCCAAAACCAGGCAAAGACAACACAAAGAAAGAAAATTATAGGCCAATATCTCTGATGAATATAGATGCTAAAATCCTCAACAAAATATTAGCAAACCGGATCCAACAATATATGGAAAAAATCATACATCATGACCAAGTGGGATTTATTCTGGGGAGGCAAGGTTGGTACAATATTCACAAATCAATCAATGTGATTCATCACATAAACAAAAAGGAGAAAAACCATATGATAATTTCAATAGATGCAGAAAAAGCATTTGATAAAATCCAGCACCCATTCATGATCAAAACTCTCAGCAAAGTGGGAATACAGGGAACATACCTCAACATGATAAAAGCCATCTATGACAAACCCACAGCAAACATCATACTCAATGGGCAAAAATTAAAAGCAATACCCTTAAGATCAGGAACAAGGCGGGGTGCCCCCTTTCACCACTCTTATTTAACATAGTCCTGGAAGTCCTAGCCACAGCAATCAGAGAAGAAGAAGAAATAAAAGGCATTCAAGTTGGAAAAGAAGAAGTAAAACTATCATTATTTGCAGATGATATGATATTGTATATAGAAAACCCTAAAGTCTCAGTCAAAAAACTACTGGACCTGATAAATAAGTTCAGCAAAGTGGCAGGATATAAAGTCAATACTCAGAAATCAGAAGCATTTTTATACACCAACAATGAACAGTCAGAAAGAGAAATTAAGGAAACAATCCCCTTCACAATTACAACCAAAAAAATAAAGTACCTAGGAGTAAACTTAACCAAGGAGACTAAAGACTTGTACTCGGAAAATTACAAAACATTGATAAAAGAAATTAAGGAAGATACAAACAAATGGAAGCATATACCGTGCTCATGGTTAGGAAGAATAAACATCATTAAAATGTCTATATTACCCAAAGCAATCTATAAATTCAATGCAATACCAATTAAAATACCAATGACATACTTCAAAGATATAGAACACATATTCCAAAAATTTATATGGAACCAAAAGAGGACACGAATAGCCTCAGCAATCTTAAAAAAGAAGAATAAAGTGGGAGGTATCACACTTCCTGATATTAAGTTATACTACAAGGCTGTTGTACTCAAAAGAGCTTAATACTGGCATAAGAACAGGCATATAGATCAATGGAACAGAACAGAGAACCCAGAAATAAACCCACAGTTCTATGGACAACTGATATTTGACAAAGGAGGTAAGGAAATACAATGGTGTAAAGACAGCCTCTTTAACAAATGGTGTTGGGAAAATTGGACAGCTACCTGCAAAAAAATGAAACTAGATCACCAGCTTACACCACTCACAAAAATAAACTCAAAATGGATAAAAGACTTAAACGTAGGCCGTGAAACCATAAGCATCTTAGAAGAAAACATAGGCAGTAAGCTCTCTGACATCTCTCGGAGCAATATATTTGCTGATTTATCTCCACGGGGAAGTGAAATAAAAGACAGGATAAACAAATGGGACTATATCAAACTAAAAAGCTTTTGCACAGCTAAAGACAACAAGAACAGAATAAAAAGACAAATTACACAATGGGAGAACATATTTGACAATACGTCTGGTAAGGGGTTAATAACCAAAATTTATAAAGAACTTGTAAAACTCAACACCAGGAAGACAAACAACCCAATCCAAAAATGGGCAAAAGAGATGAATAGACACTTCTCCAAAGAGGACATCCAGATGGCCAATAGGCATATCAAAAAATGCTCAACATCACTAATCATTAGAGAAATGCAAATTAAAACCACAATGAGATATCACCTCACACCAGTCAGAATGGCGCTTATCAACAAAACAACACAGAATAAGTGCTGGCGAGGATGTGGAGAAAGGGAACCCTCCTGCACTGCTGGTGGGAATGCAGACTGGTGCAGCCACTGTGGAAAACAGTATGGAGATTCCTCAAAAAACTGAAAATCGAACTGCCTTTTGACCCAGCTATCCCACTTTTAGGAATATACCCCAAGGACACCATAGAACGGCTCGAAAAGGAGAAATGCACCCGCATGTTTGTGGCAGCACTGTTCACAACAGCGAAGATCTGGAAACAACCCAAGTGTCCGTCAGAGGACGAGTGGATTAAAAAGCTTTGGTACATATAAACTATGGAATACTACTCAGCCATAAGAAATGATGACATCGGATCATTTACAGTAACATGGATGGACCTTGACAACATTATACGGAGTGAAATAAGTAAATCAGAAAAAAAACTACGATGAATCCATACATAGAAGGGACATAAAAATGAGACTCAGAGACATGAACAAGAATGTGATGGCAACAGGGGCGGGGGGTTGGGGGAGGGGGGATGGGGTGAAGAAGGAGAGAGGGGTTAGGGGTGGGGTGGGGCACAAAGAAAACCAGATAGAAGGTGACAGAAGACAATTTAACTTTGGGGGAGGGGTATACAGCACAATCAAATGTCAAAATAATCTAGAGATATTTTCTCTCAACATATATACCCTGATTTATCAATGTCACTGCATTAAATTTAATAAAAAATAAATAAATAGCAAACATGTGCTTCAAAAAAAAAAAAGATAACATTTAGAAAGGTAAAATAAAAACAGATGTAATGTTTATAAGTTACAAAGCATTTCTGCACTATAACATCAAAACACCAAAATATGATAAGGTCACTTCAACAAGATTTGAAATTTTAACCAGTTCATAGGCCAATGAGCCATGACTATATCAGCAATTCAGTTAATTTTAGGCTCATAGTCAATCTTTGCCTGAGGTTATAAAGCAAAAGTCTAAAGCTTATGGGACAGACCTTAACAGCACATTGCTCTGAACAGCATCAATGCAAGTACAAGTAACATGAGTATTGAAGAGATAATCCAAGATAACATTAATGGAAAAATAGGCTGAGTGATACAACCAAACAAAATAGTTTAAAGACGTTTAGCACAAGAAAGAAATGAGGTCATAACTGTGAATTCAGGCTGTGCAAACTAGCATTTTAATAAAGGAGAGGAGGAAGGAAGTGGAAGAAGCAAGCATAGCAGAAAAAGAAAGAGGAGTAAGAGGAGGAGTGAGAGGAGGAGGTAGGAAGGAATAAGAGGAAGGGGAGAAGCATGGGGAGGAGGAGGGGGAGGAGGAGGAGGAAGGGGAGGAGGAGCTTTGAAACCTCAAAATAGTACCCAAATGACGTTTTGGTATTGATGTGCTTTGTCTTAGAATGAAGCTATACCTACAGTCATAAAAATATTTCTGCAAACCGATATTTTTAAATGTTTAATTTAGCTGTATGACTTTCTTAGAAAGAATCTGACTCAAGAGATTACCAGCTTAATTAGATGGAAAAAATTTTTAAGAATAGTCTCTGAGTAACAAGTAAAGAGAATTCTTGGGTGGCTGGGAGCATGGGGAAGATGTTGTGGAGGGACAATAATAGAGCTGGGAAGTGAAAACCAAAAGATGCCCATAGAATACAAGACAGTGGTTAAACAGCTTCTTTTCAAAGGATTTTGAAATTTCCTGGGGCTGGAAAGTGGATGCCAGAAAAACAGAAAAGGGGATTTGGAGAGAAGAGATGGGCTCATTTAAAAGTGTTTCAGATCACTGCAGATCACATGATGCAAATGCTTTCTTCATTCTTCCTTATAAAATTATCAGTAATTCCACAGCACTCATAATGACTTTGTTATGAATGGACTCGTACAGCAAATAAAAGAGGTTCATAGTTCTGTGTTCTGCTAGGTGGGAAATGAGGACAGACTGCACTGGGAAACATAAATGTGATGTTAAGTGGAAGAGAGGACTTCATTCCAAATTATATAGCTCAAAAGTGATAGGCGCCATCTAGAGGCAAAGAGGACAGGGAACGTGTGATATCACTGGTGATGGTCTAATCTTTTTTCACCAAAAACCACTTCTTCCATTATTTATTCCTCAGGAACCCACTTTAAAAATATTTTTGTCTAACAAACTATGTTTACTAGATAATAATTTTTATAAGGCACATTAACTGACACCAGGGTTATACTGACATGATGAAATTAGAGTTGGTTATTATTTTTCTCTGCAGCCTCTTACCCGCTCAACTATGTGATTTCTCAAAGAGAAAGGAAGTAGGGATTAAGATAACATGATCTGAAAGACAGTAAGAGAATCTGTTTGAAGTAATGATTCAACTCATGTTTCTGAATTATCAATAGACAAGGGCAACCCACACCAGCAAATATAACTGAAAAGACCACAGCAAGATGATTTGGAAATACAAACAAAAATAAATATAGGTAATAATATGATTGGGTCCCAAATTAATATACATAACTAGTGTAAGATGTTAATGATAAGGAAAATTGAGTGTGGAATACACAAGAACTCTTTGTACTGTCTTTCCAATTTTTCTGTAAACCTAGAAATATTCTAATGTAAAAAGCTTATTAAAAATTGAATTATGGGAACCATATAATCCTCTAATTGAGGTCAGTGTGCTCAAGAGACACTAATGCCCAACAGCAACATTTCAAACTCTTATTGTGAAAGAAGACAGGCTACTATTATTTTTAAACAATTTAGGAGCAAAAGGAAAGGGCTCTGCATCACAGGTGTAACCTCAAGAGTAAGGAACATCACCACAGTGCCTTGAACACAGCAGATGCTTTGCTCATTTCTTCTTAATTACTTAATTAATTTAGAACTGCCCCTCTAAGCACGTGCTGAGTCAACCAAATCTCAGAGAAGGAAGTATTCGTTTTTCTCTCCAATTAACTTCAGAGACTACTCTAATCAGGGATTTCACTCCTGAAAATGTCTATCCTACCTAAACTGCTTTCACTGGGAGAGAGGGATGTAAAATTGGTTCTGCCTTCTTCCTGAGCAAAGAGAAGTCATCAGATAAGACAACATCCAGCATCCAGCCTTCCATTCCCATTCATAAATGCATTTGCCTTCGCAGTCATGCTTCAACCCTTCCTGCCCCTCTTAATTTAGGAAAAGAAATAAAAAAAAGTGTATCTTCCTCTGGTCAGGCTCTAGACATTACTAACCCCACTCCCAATGACTTGAATATATCCTATCCCATCACTTTCCATCTCCTCAAAATTCTTACTTAGATATCATCTGCGTCTCCTGTACCTTCAATCTCTCTTCTGGCTCTTCTTTTCCTCATAAACATATTCAATTCTTCCCTTTAAATAAATAGTCCACAATACAAACAAAATCCCCACCAATCCCATTTTGTGCTACAGACTACCCTTTGTCCTCCTCACAGTTACGTTGGTCATTCTTCATAGCTCCCTCTCCTTGCTTTTCTGTCACTAAATAGTTGTATTCTACAGGCCTCATTTTCAGCTTTGTACCCTTCTAACTATGCTTGCTTTTCCCTAGTTAAAATCAGCTAACCTCATAGCCACAGCAACCATTTGTAGGCCCGTGGATTGGAATCTCTTCCATCCTTGATGACTGTGCCAGGGCCCAGATACACATATGCACCTGCCTACTGGACATCTCCATTGGCAAATCTTCCACCTAGATGTACTGCACACTCCACTATCCTCCTCACCCCTTCACCAAAACACATCTCTCTTCCTTGGATCCCTAACCTTGGGAATGGTACCAAGAAAGCAAACCAAGACTTATTTTCAAATGCTTTTCCTTTTCTCACCTTTTCCCAAATGCAGCCACCATATTCAGTGGAATCCACCTCAAGACTCTTGGGTTCATCTTTCCGTATCTGTCACCCACCATTTCTGTCTTGGCCTGCACTGGTTTCTTGGATGATTATAAATGATCTTCTATCTTGGTCTCATCATCTACATTCTTTCCCTACACTGCTCCATTCCATGGGCTACTCTGCAAAATTCTTTTCCTAATGTGCCAATTTCACTGCATTACTCTTATGCTTAAAAATTGTTAAAGGCTTATTTTATTTTTCAACTAAAGCTCAAATTCCTTAAGGTTACCTATAGCAGTTTACACATCTCTCTAACTACAGTTCCAATCACCCTATCACTGCCCCCTGCTCAGCCTCTCCCCAGCCCACAGCCCAGAAATTTGCCATGCTCCTTTGTGTCTTCATGCCTTCAAACCTGCTGCTCCCACTATTTGGGTCACAGCACCCTTCCTCTTCTGGATCACTTCAAATTTCTCTTTAAGATTCTTTAGTAAGTCTCCCATTATTATCCCCAGGGACGATTTCCTTCTTCTGTGCCTTGGTATAACTCTTTCATTGTACTGATTATGTGGTATGAAGTTTCCAGTTTATCTGTCTCTCTCACTACACTGTAAACAAAAGAAACAGCACATGGGAACTTATTTTATAACACTCCTGTTTAGGATGAGTTTTCTAAGAACACATAGTAGCTAAACAGAAAGGCAATCTATATCCAATTCAGCTAACCAAAACTTGTCACTAAGCGGATCACCTCTGACCCCAGTCAAGTGGGGTGACAAGCCAGTCATCTGAAGAGTGACAGATAAAGCTTATAACTCTGACAAATACAGGCTCATCTATTTGGCAGACTCACTTTATTAATTCTTGGTTCACCACAGAGAAATAAGTAAAAATCACTTATAAAAAAAAGTAAAAATCACTTATAAAAAAAGCACGTTCACATATCTTACCACAGGAATTCCCAAGCCTTCATTTCCCCTAATGCAACAAGCAAATTCAATTACGTTATTTAAATCCAACTAAAGTATTTCAGCAAATATTAAGTATCCATATCACTGTGGAGGAAGGATTGGATGTCTTAGTGAGATGAATAGACAGACATATTAAATGGATAGCTGGCTCATCCAAGTGGATTTCAGCTGCTAATTTCCAAAGTTTTTAATTTCTTTAAACAACTGGCTCTAACTGAGATCTTCTACAGTTCATCATTTGAGAAGACTTGTTTTTGAAAGGGCCCAGTTAAATACAATTCTGTCCTAGGGCCTCTGTGGGAAGTCCATTCCTGTCTTAGCTAATTGATATTGAATCAGTTTTGTCATTCCCTGGATTTCTGTAACACACCACATGCCAATTAATCAAGTTACAGAGATTAACACGGTGAGGGTGCGGGGAAATGCATTAAAGCTCCACACTGCAAAAGTAGACTTTATTTTCTCCCGGCTGCTTTGTCTTATTCCCCCTCCTTGACATGAAACTTGGTGCGAGTGAACTAATAGTAAGAGATTTGAAACAGTCAATGTTCTATGGTGAGAGATGCAACAAACACACACTGGTGGTTGAAACACAACTTTTCTGGCTGTCAAGGATGCTATACAAGACAAGAAGCTTATGTCTCAAGTAGACAAGTTCTGATGGCTTCAGCAGTTCTTAGGGAACTACCATGCTAGACCCTCATTTACAAACTCAAACAGGTCCTGCTAGATGACAGGGTCTTTCCAAATCTCCCTTTGCTTAAGCCTCTAAGACAGAACCCTCAAGTTGAAGATATCATATCATAGAGGCTACTGAGCTCCTTGCTTAGTGACAAAAACTATGTTCCCAAGAAGCCAGGATCAGGAATATACTCAGAACAGTCAGCTGGCACCAACGTGACCTCCACGGCTGATTTCCTGGCAGCAATATTGGTGGACTGTCAGTGATTTCGCCCTCTCCCATGCTCCAAAGACATTGCCAAAGGCTTCTGGGGATCTCCAAAATCTAGTCACTTGTTTTGCCTGCTTTTATCAACTCTTGACATATTGTGACAAGTGTATTTTTCAACACTTTTCTTCCCTTGGATTACTCCCAGGAGTACCAACGGGAAAAAGAAGTGGGTTAATATTCTGCCAACCTCTAGCCTATATAGAGAAAACATCAGAAACTTCTAGCCATCGAAGCAAGGAAGTTACATGAAGCTATAACTTCATGAGATTCAGGGTCTGGATAAGTTCAGGCAAAAAGCAACAATGGCATCAATATAGAACGCCCTGTCCTGGTGTGAACTCATTCTCATGACAACCAACACGTCATCCATTTCACTGTCAAATTTAAAATTGTGATCTCTTGTCATCCTCTTCCTAGGCCATGATGACAGATAAAACAGAGAAAAAGAGATTGCATTGTTTCCTTCAGGTAGCGAAATAGCTCATTCATGGTGCCAGTAGGTGAAATGTAACAGGACCAAGACCCAGCTAAATTTTATATCACCTATTCTTAAGGAAGGTTGGACAGAAGGCATATTACTTATCAAAAGAAAAGATAGAAGTAGTTTAAAAAAATAGATCAAACTTAAAAAGTAAGACCCACAAGATACCTGATTCATTGGACGATGCATAGGTAAATAGATTATTCTGAACAGGAATTGAGCAGACTTCTATTTTCAAAATAAAAATAGGCCCTGGCCGGTTGCCTCGGTGGTAGAGCGTTGGCCTGGCGTGTGGGAGTCCCAGGTTCGATTCCTGGCCAGGGCACACAGGAGAAGCACCCATCTGCTTCTCCACCCCTCCCCCTCTCCTTCCTCTCTGTCTCTCTCTTCCCCTCCTGCAGCCAAGGCTCCACTGGAGCAAAGTTTGCCTGGGCACTGAGGATGGCTCTGTGGCCTCTGCCTCAGGCGCTAGAATGGCTCTGATTGAGGCAGAACCATGCCCCAAGATGGGCAGAGCATCACCCCCTGGTGGGCATGCCGGGTGGATCCCGGTCGGGTGCATGTAGGAGTCTGTCTGACTGCCTCCCCGTTTCCAGCTTCGGAAAAATACAAAAAAATAATAATAATAAGGGTGTGAGTAGGGGAGCTAACAAGTGCTGAGCATCTCTTGCTCATAGTGTATCGAGCTAGGTTCTTAAACCACAACTCAGGAGTTGTCCATGCTTTAATTAAGGAAATTGAGATTCAAAGTGGTTAAATAATTTATCCAAGGTCCTCCACATGTAAAATTCAGAGCCAGAACTTGACTCGCTTCTCACCAGCTCAAAATACAGTTTACTGCCAGAACAGCACCACTACTGAAGCCTTTCCCACGTATGACATCATGGCCCCGGGCGTGCAGGCTCCCAGAGCCAGCAACCCATCGTTCAGGGCTTTTGTTCAGGGTTTTTGTTCAGTCCTGAAAATCAAAAGTGCAGAATTACTTACTTTAACTCTTTTATGCCTAAATAAAGGTCATTTACTAGTAAATGACTGGTTTACTAGGAGTTTCTAAAATGTGGCATCCATAGAACAAAATTAAGGCATTGTTAGAACTGATGAGGGACTCTCAGTGTTCCACTATAAAGCCTGGCTGCCCAAAGACAGTATGATGGTTAATATTATGTGTCCACTTAACTGGGCCATGGGTTGCACAGATATTTGGTTAAACATATTTCTACATGTGTCTGTAGAGTGTTCTGGGTAAGATTAACATCTGAATCAGTGAGCTGAGTACAGCAGATTGCTCTCCACAGTTTGACTGGGCCGCGTCCAACCTATGGAAAGCCTAAATACATTAAAATACTGTGGAAGAAAAAAAATTTCTCTCTGCCTTTTATTTGTTACTTTATGCTTTATTTTATATTTCATATTACAATTCATACTTATTTTATATTTTGTTTTCTACTTTTTATTTCCTCAAGCTGTGACACCAGTCTTCCACTCAGACTTGGATTCCTACTAGAACGTCACCACTGGCTCTCCTGCTGCTCAGGGCTTGGACTCAGACTGAAACTATACCATCGGCTCTCGTTGGTCTGGATTTCTCAGCCTCTACAATCACGTAAGCCATTTCCTTACAGTAAATCTCTTTATATAAAACATATATAGGTACACACACACCCCTACACACCTATCTTATTCGTTACTTTTTTCTAGAGAATTTTAATGCAAACAGACTACACCAAAAAGCTCCTATAGCCTTAAAGCACAATTTAAAAGTTGGAACCTCCACAATTCTTAAGAGGAAAACCACCTGTTGTATCAGTCTCTTCGGTGGCATCTTAGGTTGCCTATAGATTTCAATTGCTGATATAGCATTTTAACAATACATCAATGTTAGCTGTATCATTATGAATGAATTTTTGTGGGTTACTTCATAAATGATATAGTATATACTGATGTATGATAGGATCAACATTTAAAAATGAGATTTTAAAATTGTATTTAAGACACTATAGTTCAAATGAGAATCATTTATACCACTACTGCCAAAGCAGACAGCTACATGTTCTACATGGTCCTACCACCAAATTCCCTGAAAAATAATACACCATTGGCATCACAGAGTTCTTTTCACACTAAAAAGGTGAAATAGTTAGGGCAAGTGAACTGAAGAGTCATTCACCTCATCTAAGAGTCTGCATTACACTGAGAAACATCGCCCTGGAAAAGGTAACCCAAATTCCCTTTGAAACAGTCTCTCACTCCCAATTCTTATGGTAAGAAAGTTATTCTTTCCATTTGTCTAATGTTAATCCTTCCATGTTTTGATTTAAGACAGGATCATAAACCTTAAACAACACATACAACAAATTCTCTAAACCCCCAACACATAACAGGCCTCCAAGAGTAACCTAAGTAGTAAGCTCTGCTCCCCACAAGATCTGTGCTATCCAACTCTGTAGCTGTGTCCCATCTCCAGGGAGCTTTGTGCCTTACAGGATTTTTAAACATAGAACAACTATTCATTTCTTGAATCTAGAAGGGATCCTACTCAGGTATGTCCCCTACCTCGGGACAGGCTCTCAGACTTGACAGAAACTCTTCCCTTGGCTTCCCAAACACATTCAACTCATATTCCTGTTCTTAGACAATCCCTGACTCCTAGCTCTTGATTTTTATCTCCAACCACAAATCACCCCAGTAGTTGACAACTAGTCTTTTCCAAGTTAGGTAGCTTCTCTGCCTTTTTATAGTTAAAATAACCCTAAACTCTGCTATTTATGTAACCCACTACCAAACACAATCCCAGTTTAGTTCCCAGTGTGAGACAAGAGAAGTATTATGAAGAAGAAGAAGTGGGAAGAAAGAAAATTGCTAAGAGAATAGAGAACAATAACTTACCAAATTTACTACAAACTTGGGCTGGAAATACTAACAAAGAGACAGAACAAAGTCCTTGACAATGACTTCTAATCTCATAATCTAATACAAGAGCATGTAATAGTCCTTAAACTATATATACTGCTCACAAAAATTAGGGGATATTTCAAAATGAATATGAAGCTATAAAATATTGCCTATTTTTTTGTGAGCAGTGTATAATATCCTACATATGTGGTGGGGGGTATCCACACCACTCAGAGGAGTCTCAAATGGTAAAAGAAAAAGGTTAGAAACCATTGCTATAATGAAATGTTATCAATCATATACAACATAATATAAAGCCTATATTATACAACTGAAAAATATCTGTGTTTAGATGACAAATTAGGGTAAGAACACTCTATTTTTGTCTTTCAAATTCATTCATATTCACAAGTTGGCAACTTCACAGAGAACCACCGCAAGATGAGTCAGGAGGATGACATCAGACAGTAAATTCAAGGACAAAGCCTCAGAAGAAGATACTGAAAGTGCCTCTAAAAGGGCACACTATCAGTCACCCGGTAGGAGTGTCATCTACATTTAAGAGAGAACCAGGCATCTAAACATACAATCAACAGGATGTGTGCACACAGATTGCTAGCTGGTTCTGAAGCTCACTAGAAAAGAAAACTCTGATTACCACTGTACATGCACCTACAAGGCTGAAAATGTGAATTATGCCACTCCATCATGCAAGTAACTTTCAGTAATGTGCACTAGGCAAAGAAATGAGGTCTCTACCAAGGTGTGAAGTCTGCTGTGTAATAGCATATCACTGTGAAAATATTTTTGCTACTTTCATACTTCACTTCAACTAGTACAAAAAATATTGTGACTGTAATTATGTGGATTCAGTGAAACCTTAATGAGGCCCTCTGGCCTCCATCAGCAGATGTTGGATATAAATGGTAATAATTTTCCTGAGATCGTGGAGGAATGACATATAAAGAATCTGTTTTTCTCTGGATACTATATTGGTTCAGTTGCACAAGCTTTTACCCTTCAAAATATCCTCTATCCTTTGTGTATCCCATGTACTAAGCCAATATCTAGAGAGCATCCGCACTACCTAAATTATATTCTGAAATTTTAAATCAGAATCATGAACAAATGTTTTTCTCTTCCTAAATGTGACTTCTGCAATCAATCCCTGTACTGGATTAATAACAAGCCATCTCCCTAAAGACTTATAGATATTCAGGACAAGGAGAACACAGATCGTGCCAATTGTCTCTGAGCCAAAAAACAATCCTTCATTGACTGCTCTGTGAAAATTGAGTTAGGACCTTTAAATATTTTTCCTTTGCATAGCTCTGTCAGTACAGGTCACTGGAAACACATTACAAAGGGATTCTTGCTGGATCCCAGGTGCCCTGCAATGTAAGCAGCAGCACTCCACTCCCCAGGTGCCCCACAATAGCCAGTTACTTCCCTAATTACCCCTCTTGGGCAGTTTCACAGCAGAGTGCTTCCTGCAACACACCCCACTAGAAGCAGCTTTACCTGAAACCTAAAGAGCAGATTCACAGCAAATGCTAGCATGTGGCTATGCAGCAATTCCACCGGCACTGACGCCACAACCACCGCTGTGTCATTCGAGATGCCCGGATACGGGGCAGGAAGGGGCTCTTCCTTGGGGGCTCAGTATCAGTCCTAGGGTAGCAGCTGCTGCTCCTATATCTATTTGTTCTGTACTCTCCAGAGTTCTTATTAGCCAGTCCTTCCTTCATTACTCCAGTTCTGTGTTGTACTTAATAATTCTCTCCCTGATCAAGTTATAGTGTGGCTTCTGTCTTACAATCAAGTCCTGATGGATACACCTGCTCCTCTAGAAGACTGGAGTGTGAGAAACGGTTGAGAATGCCCAGCCAGAAAGGCTGAGACCTGACCTGTCATGCAGTTAACTACGTTAGCTGCCATCTTTTACAGAGTGGAAGTTGGCAAATTAGAAAAAGGGGGACATCCAAAGGCCACATCTACCAACTGCTACTCACTTCAGGATCCTGGGTTAGAGAAAAGAGGCACAAAGAAGACAGAGTGACATCCTTAAAAAACTGACTAACCAACTGGAGATATCATACCAGACAAACACAAAGCAACCATGCCAACAATTCAAGGCAGTAAGTGCTGAAAGATCAGTGAGGCTTCTGGGCAATAATGTTATAAGTATGTGGCAAGGTCTCAGGCTAAGAGGCTATTAGTTTCTATATTGTCATAGGCAAGGTGATCTGAAAAAGCCCTGTACCACAGAAAACAAAGACTGGCCTCTCTTTAAATGGATCTCTAAACCCTGCTTTGTCCTCTAATAATTGAGTATTACTCAAACCCAATATATTATAGACTTCTGGCTGTGACTACTTCCCTTTCACTTCACTATCAAGAGACATACCTAAGAAAACATTTGGGGAGAGAAAAATAATTTTAAAAATTAAAGCCTTTTCAATTTCAGTATGTATTTAACAGGTGAAGTCCTTCCTAAAAGATTTCAAAAAAGAGATTAGGAAAACATGGTGACTATAATCTATGAAGGCCAAATAAAAATGTCTTCAATAAAGCCTCTCTGCATGAGGCTATTAAGGAAACCCAATAACCACATGGTAGAGAATAAAATTCTGTCATTTACTGAGAGAGAACAGTGAGTCGGGAGAAAGCAGGAATAAAGAGGCTACCTTTGGAAACGCCACTAGAGTAACAGTGGGGACGCTTAGAAAAGGAAGCCTGAGAACAGGAGGGTTCTAATGAACCATCTGGAAATAGGGGAGACACTCAAAGGGAGCAAAGAGAAATTTTCTAATGATAAATGAGAGCAGTTTTTTAGTAAGGATGACTCACAAACAATTTCAAAGAGGTTGTTCAAAATGAAGGACGACAACTCCACAAGGATGGCATCACCACAGGCAAGGAGCACAGCCTATGCAAAGGGCCCTTAAAACACACTCCTTCAGGAGAAAAGGGTGCATCATGATTATTATTTTTTTAACATTTTTTTTATTATTAATTTTAATGGGATGACATTGATCAATCAGGGTACATAGGTTCAGAGAAAACATCTCCAGGTTATTTTGACATTTGATTATGTTGCATACCCATCACCCAAAGTCAAATTCTCTTCCGTCACCTTCTATCTGGTTTTCTTTGTGCCCCTCCTCTCCCCTCACACCGTCCCTTTCCTCCCCGCCCTGTAACCACGACACTCTAGTAGTCCCTGAGCCTCATTTTTATGTCTCACCTATGTATGGAATCATATAGATCTTCATTTTTTCTGATTTATTTATTTTACTCAGTATAATGTTATCAAGGTCCATACATGTTGTTGTAAATTATCTGATGTCATCATTTCTTATGGCTGAGTAGTATTCCATAGTATATATGTACCACCTCTTTATCCAATCATCTATTGAAGGGCTTTTTGGTTGTTTCCATGTCCTGGCCACTGTGAACAATGCTGCAATGAACATGGGGCTGCATGTGTCTTTACGTAGCAATGTTTTTGAGTTATGGGGATATATTCGCAGTAGAAGGATTGCTGGGTCATATGGTAGCTCTATTTTTCATTTTTTGAGGAACCACCATACTTTCTTCCATAATGGTTGTACTACTTTAAATTCCCACCAGAAGTGGATGAGGGTTCCTTTATCTCCATAGCCTCTCCAACATTTGCTATTACCTGTCTTGTTAATAATAGCTAATCTAACAGGTGTGAGGTGGTATCTCATTGCAGTTTTGATTTGCATTTCTCTAATACCTAATTAAGATGAGCATCTTTTCATACATCAGTTGGCCATTTGTATTTCTTCCTGGGAGCAGTGTCTGTTCATGTCCTCTTCCCATTTTTTTATTGGTTTGTGTGTTGTTGAGTTTTATGGGTTCTTTGTATATTTTTAATATTAAGTTCTTATCTGTGCTGTTATTTGAAAATATCATCTCCCATTTAGTTGGCTGTTTGTTTTTCGCTTTCTCTTGCTGTGCAAAAGCTTCTTAGTCTGATGTGGTCCCATTCATTTATCTTTGCATTCACTTCCCTTGCCGTTAGAGTAAAATTCATAAAGTGCTCTTTATAACCTAGGTCCATGAATTTAGTACCTATGTTTTCTTCTATGTAATTTATTATTTTAGGTCTTATATTTAGGTCTTTGATCCATTTTGAATAAATTTTAGTACAAGGGGATAAACTGTAGTCGAGTTTGATTCTTCTGCATGTGGCTTTCCAGTTTTCCCAGTTGAAAAGGCTTTCTGTTCTCCACTGTGTGTTGTTGGCCCCTTTATCAAAATTTATTTGACCATATATATGGGGTTTTATCTCTGGTCTCTCTATTCTGATCCATTGGTTTGACTGTCTATTTTTATGCCAATACCATGCTGTTTTTATTATCGTGGCTCTATAATATAATTTGAAGTCAGGTATTGTAATGCCACCAGCTTCATTCTTTTTCCTAGGATTGCTTCAGCTATTCAGGGTATTTTATAGTTCCATATAAATATGATAATTTTTTGTTCCATTTCTTTAAAAATTGACATTGGAGGCCCTGGCTGGTTGGCTCAGTGGTAGAGCGTTGGCCTGGCGTGCAGAAGTCCCGGGTTCGATTCCCGGCCAGGGCACACAGGAGAAGCGCCCATCTGCTTCTCCACCTCTCCTTCCTCTCTGTCTCTCTCTTCCCCTCCCGCAGCCGAGGCTCCATTGGAGCAAAGATGGCCCGGGTGCTGGGGATGGCTCCTTGACCTCTGCCCCAGGCGCTAGAGTGGCTCTGGTCGCAACAGAGTGACGCCCTGGAGGGGCAGAGCGTGGCCCCCTGGTGCGCATGCTGGGTGGACCCCGGTCGGGTGCATGCGGGAGTCTGTCTGACTGTCTCTCCCCGTTTCTAGCTTCAGAGAAATAATAAAAATAAATAAATAAAGACATTGGAATTTTGATAGGAATTGCATTAAATCTGTATATCACTTTGGGTAATATAGTCATTTTGGTTACATTTATTCGTCCTATCCAAGAACAAAGAATATTTTTCCACTTCTTTGTGTCTTTTTCGAGTTCCTTTAACAATGCTCTGTAGTTTTCACTATATAGGTCCTTTATGTTCTTTGTTATGTTTATTCCTAGGTATTTTATTATTTTTGTTGCAATCATGAAGGGAATTATTTTTTTGAGTTCGTTTTCTGATGCTTCATTGTTGGCATACAGGAAGGCAATGGATTTCTGTATATTAATTTTGTATCCTGTGACCTTACTGTATTGGTTTATTGTTCTAGTACTCTTTTTGTAGAGTCTTTGGGGTTTTCGATGTATAGGATCGTATCATCTGCAAAAAGTGAAACCTTACTTCTTCTTTCCCAATAGAAAGAAGTGGCCTTTTATTTCTTTCTCTTATCTGATTGCTCTGGCTAGAACTTCCAGCACTACTTTGAACAAGAGCACAGAGAGTGGACAACGTGTCTTGTTCCTGATTTTAGGGGAAAACTCCTCAGTTTTATGCCATTCAATATGATGTTAGCTGATGGTTTATCATAAATGGCCTTTATTATGTTGAGAAATTTTCCTTCTATACCCATTTTGTTGAGTGTTTTAAACATAAAATGGTGTTGTATTTTGTCAAATGCCTCTTCTGCATCTATTGACAGGATCATATGATTTTAGTTCTTTGTTTTGTTGATATGGTGTATTTGTATTACGTTAACCATTTTGTGTATGTTGAACCATCCTTGTGATTCTGGGATAAATCCCACTTGATCATGATGAATTAGTCTTTTAATGTGTTGGTTTATTTGATTTGCTAGTATTTTCTTTAGTATTTTAGCATCAGTATTCATTAGAGATATTGGTCTGTAGTTTTCTTTTTTTGTGTTGTCCTTGCCAGGTTTTGGTATGAGGGTTATGTTGGCCTCATAAAATGTGTTTGGCAGTATTGCTTCTTGTTCAATTTTTTGGAAGACTTTGAGTAGAATAGGAACCAAGTCTTTTTTGAATGTTTGATAGAATTCACTAGTATAGCCGTCTGGCCCTGGATTTTTATTTTCGGGGAGGTTTTTGATAGTTGTTTCTATTTGCTCCCTGCTTATCGGTTTGTTTAGGCTTTCTGCTTCTTCATGACTCAGTCTGGGAAGATTGTATTGTTCTAGGAATTTATCCATTTCTTCTATATTGTTAAATTTGGTGGCATATAGTTTTTCATAGTATTCTACAATAATTCTTTGTATATCTATAATATCTGTGGTGATTTCTCTTCTTTCATTTTGAATTTTGTTTATATGAGACCTTTCTCTCTTTTCCTTAGTGAGTCTTGCCATGAGTTTGTCAGTTTTGTTGATATTTTCAAAGAACCAGCTCCTTGTTTTATTAATTTTTATTACAGTTTTTCTGTTCTCTATTTCATTTATTTCTGCTCTTATTTTTATTATTTTCTTTCTTCTGCTGGTTTTGGGTTGCCTTTGTTCTTCTTTTTCTAGTTCTTAAAGATGTGAATTTAAGTGGTTTACTTGAGTTATCTCTTGTTTGTTAATATTGGCCTGTAGTGATATGTACGTCCCTCTTATTACTGCTTTTCCTGAATCCCAGAGATTCTGATATGTAGTATTGTTATTTTCGTTTGTCTGTATATAACTTTTGATTTCTGCTGTTATTTCTTCTTTGACCCACTCAATTTTCAAAAGTATGTTGTTTAGTTTCCACATTTTTGTGGGGTTGTTTACCTCTTTTTTGAAGTTGAATTGTAGTTTCAAGACTTTATGACCAGAAAATATGCTTGGTATAATTTCAATCTTTTTGAATTTGTTTATGTTATTTTTGTGGCCCAACATATGGTAAATTCTTGAGAATGTTCCATGTACACTAGAAAAAATGTATACTCTGGCACTTTGGGATGAAATGTCCTATAGATGTCTATCATATGCAATTGTTCTAGTATTTCATTTAAGGCCAATATTTCTTTATTGATTTTCTGTTTGGATAAATGATCTAGAGCCATCAACAGTGCATTGAGGTCTCTCCAAGTATGACTGTATTTTTGTCAAGGTTTTTTTTAGGTCAGTCAGTAGCTGTCTTATATATTTTGTTGCTCCATGGTTTGGTGCATACGTATTAAGAAGTGTTATGTCTTCTTGAGTCAATGTCACCTTTATCATTATGAAATGACCATTTTTGTCTCTGATTACCTTTGCTGTCTTGTAGTCAGCATTGTTAGATATGAGTATTGCTATACCTGCTTTCTTTTTTATGTTATTTGCTTGGAGTATTGTTTTCCAACCTCTCACTTTGAATTTGTTTTTATCCTAGTAGCTTAGATATGTTTCTTGTAGGCAGAATACAGTTGGATTTTCTTTTTTAATCCATTCTGCTACTCTGTGTCTTTTTATTGGTGAGTTCAAGCCATTTACATTTAGTGTAATTATTGACACTTGAGGGTTTCCTATTGCCATTTTATATACTGCTTTCTGATAGTTTTTTATCTTGATTCTTTTCTTTTGTTTTTCTATCATTTGTTTTTGTTTGGTTGTAATCCATACTTCTTTCCTCTGTTGCTTCTTTTTTCAAGTCATGTGCTACTGTGGTGGTTTTTCAGGGGTGGTTATCGGTATGTAATGGAAAGGATACATATCATATTCACTGTAGTACATTATCTCATAAGTGCTTCTGCACTCCATCCTCCTTTGCTACTATTAATCTTTGTCCTCTCCCCTTTTCTGTTTTTGTTGTCACAGATTAAACTGTTTTTATTATCATCTTGATGGAACTTTTACTTGTAGATTTCTTTTGTTTGTTTTTGTATCTGGTTGGAAAACCCCCTTTAGTATTTCCTGAAGTGGGGGTTTTCTGGTGATAAATTCCCTCATCTTTTATGTATCTGTGAATGTTTTTATTTCTCCTTCATATTTCAAAGATAGCTTTGACGGGTATAGTATTCTTGGCTGATCGCTCTTTCAGAACTTTAAAAATTGAAGTCCACTCTCTTCTAGCTTGTAGTGTTTCTGATGAGATATCTGTTGATAATCTAATGGGCTTTCCTTTATATGTTGTATTCTTCTTTTCCCTGGCTGCCTTGGGAATTTTTTCTTTGTCATTGGTTTGTGAAAATTTCTTTATGATGTACCTTGGAGTAGGTTTGTTAGGGTTAAGATAACTTGGTGTTTTGTTGCTTCTCGAATTCAAGGCTTTAGTTCTTTCCATAGCTTTGCAAGTTCTCGTCTATTATTTGTTTGACTATGTCTCCATTCAATTTTCTCTCTCTTTCTCCTTCTAATATAACCATTATTCTTATGTTGCTCTTTTTCACGGAGTCGGACAATTCCTGTAGGGCTTTCACATTTTTTTTAATTTATAGGCCTCTCTCCTCTTCTCTCTGTAGTGCCTCTAGGTTGCCTGTTTTCTATGTCACTAATTCTCTCCTCTATCTGGCCTGTTCTATTAGCTAATCTTGTTACCTCGTTTTTCAGTTTATGAATTGAGGTTTTCATCTCTGTTTGATTTGTTTTCATAGTTTCAATTTCCTTGGCGATGTGTTCTTTCTGTTAGTTGAATTGTTTTTTGAGCTCCCTAAACTGCCTTTCTGTGCTTTCTTGTATATCCCTGATTATTTTTAGGACTTCAATTTTAAATTATCTGTCATTTAAGTCCAAGGTTTCCGAGCTATTGAAATATTTTCCTATATATTTTTTCCTCATCTATCTGAACTACATCTCTGTCTTCTGTATTCATGACATTCAATTTGTTTTATGTTAATGGCATTTGACAGTTGTATTGTTAATAACACTAATAATAGTTGATAAAAAAAATAAAGAAATTGAAATAAAAAATTAAAAAATTGTTTTGAGAAAATACAGTGAAAACCTGAAAATTCTATTGTTTTAAGTGGAACAAAAACTACATAGAACGGAGGGCCTGAGTTGGGGGGAAGTTACAAAGAGGCAAAAAACGAAGTAAGAACTCACAAATTGCTACAAGGAAATAATCTGGATTAAGAATAAAATAATTTGTTTGTAAATGATGGTTGAATGAGAGATATAGTGATAGAGAAATAAAGAAAAGAAAAAGAGAAAAAAAATATAGTGAAAAATGAAAATTTTATTGTATTAAGTGGAACAAAAACTACCTAGAATGGAGAGCCAGGATTGGGGGGAATGCTAATGATATAAAAAGCAAAGTAAAAAGCACACTAAATTCCACAAAGAAAAAATTTGAATCCAAAATAAAATAATTTCTTTGTGAGTGAGGATCAAATGAGAGAAAAAGTGAAAAAAAAAAGAAGAAACAAAAAGAGAGTGAGAAAAAAAGAGAAAATAAAAAGGAGAGTTAAGGTTTTTGGAATGTAACACTCACACACAAAAAAAGAATGGAAAAATGTAACACCTATGGTTAATGAAGTTCATAATGAAAAGAAAAGAATAAAACGGAAAGAGGATAAAATGACCAAGGTGGAAGAAAAAAAAAAGATTAAAAAATGAAAGAAAAAAATGGAAAAAGTTATAAAGACTGAATTTTTCCTGGTTTTGACAGGTAATCTTCTTCCCTTTTCTTCTTTCTCCCTCTTTCTTTTTGGCCAGTGGTGCTGTACCTCAGGTTCTGTCCCTGTGGCACTCTTAGGCAGAGATTTGCTGTTGTGTCACTATGGTGATGACATAAACTAGGCCTCAGTCCTGTTGGTAGGCGGGGCTTGTTAGCGTTTGCAGGCTCCGACAATGGGAAAATCCATTTTCCCAGAGCCTCTCCCCAGATCTCTCCTTTGTGAACCAGCAGCCTGGGACACAGCTGTGAAGTTGCCCCAGCCACTGCCTGTAAAGCAAGAGGCTCTAAGAGCTGCCAAATCCCCTTTCTATCCCTGCTCAAAGCAGGGTTCTGGGTAAGGCTTTGCCAGCTAGAGCCACCAGTGTATTCAGGTAGGGCTAGGAGCTGATTGCTTGCCGATAGGTAGATGCCCCAGTCACTGCCTGCAGAGCAAGAGACCCCAAAAGCCGACAAGTCTGTTCAAAGGACAGTTCTGGGTATGAAAGCTTTGTCAACCAGAGCCACCAGCTTAAGCAGGCAGGGGAGTGAGCTGACTTCTGGTCAGGCTCCTTTCTAAGGTTCCCTGGGTATGTCTAGTTAAATTTGCCTCAGCACTCCACAAGTCTTCTTCCTTGTTGGGAAGCCTACAGCCCAGCCTGCCCAACCCTGCAGTGTTCTCAGAGGTCTGTTCTGTGGGAATGTGATATTTAACCTGTATCGGCTGGCAGGAAGTTGCCCAGCCACTGCCTGCAGAGCAAGAGGCCCTAAGAACTATCAAGTTCCTCCTCCGGGTCCACTGAAATCGCAGCCCTGGGAAAAAATGCTTTGTCAGCAAGAGCCGCCAGCATAAGTCGGCTGGGCAGTGAGCAGACTGCGGGTTAGCTCCTTTCAGCATTCTGCGGGTCTGCTTTCCAGAGGCTGCCTGCAAGATGCCTGCCACCCTTCCCCCCATCTCTTCCTCAGCTCTCTTCCACGGGAATGTGCTTTGTTAGCCTGTATGGCTGGCGGAGGTACCCTGCCCCACACAGGTCTGGGCGTAGGGAAGCCGGCTCTCGCGCACTTCCCGGGTGCCGTTGTTCGAGGAGCGGGGATTACACAGAACCCCTGGCTATAGCCCACGTGGAAGGCCACTGCTGACAGTCTCTGACCCAGCCCCTCCGTCTGGGACCACAGGCGCCCACACCCTAAGCGCCAGGTGTACAAACCACTTGCACACTGCCTGCGCTCGTCGACCGGGAGACCAGGAGTAAACAAAGCCCAAAATTGCTCTGGTTATCAGTCTCTGCAAGCAACCCACTCGTCCACCTCTGCTGGGGTTTGCTGCTGGTATTAGCTCTGCGTCGGCTGAGCCACGGGCACACTCTTTCCTCAGTTTGAACGTCTCTGCCCTAGCCAGCCTCTTCCCTCTCCCCTAGCCCTCCCTTCCTCTCAGTTCCAAGTGAAAGCAGCCCTTCCTCAGATCAGTGAGGAGATGATTATTTTTTATAAGGGGGCTGAGGGTAGGCTGGAATATGAACTTGACAAATATCTTGATGAAGCAGTATTTTAGTAATGTGTTGTGGTTAATATTATCTCAGAAGTTTACTTTTCTGTACACATACCTCCACTAATCTTTTCTATAAAAACATTCCATGTTGTTTCTGAGCAAAGAAAGGAAGGCTCATCACGAATAATCGTAATTCAGGAGGAAGAATGGCTTGCATATGTGTGTAGGTTAGAGAAAGAAGCTGGATAAAACGACCCAGAGGAAGTCATCAAAGGGGAATGAAGACTCTCTCAGGAAATATGGGCTGCAGCTGAGAGTAAAGGACAGACTACAGGGTGCTGCCTCCCACCCAGCCCCTCAGTGCATCGCTGGGACCCTTACACAGAGCACAGACAGTGAAACAAGAAAAGGCATCACCAGGGACAAAAGGAAAATATGGCTTCTTTGAACACTGGCCCAGGTACACACTTTTTAATTAATATTTTTAAATCAGATTAAATACATGATTTGTATATGCTCCCTCTGGTGGGTCTGTCAAACACATGAAATCTGCTACTCTTTACAGAATAAATTTTCCAATAACTGTTTTACAAAAATTTAGTTTCGAAAAATTTAGTTTCAAAGCTATAGAATGATGCTTCTCAAACTTTTTAGTCTCAAAAAATTCTTCTATGCTCCAAAACATCATAAATTGTGAGTCATTTGCTAATAACGATGATTGATGCCAGATGCCATTCACCCTCCCTTTACCTCACAGGTGGTCACTGTCTGGACTGGTGTTTATCACTCCCATGTAAATTTTCACACCTACCTACATATTTATTCAACAATAAAAGTCTGTATGTGTCGTGTGTGTGTGTATTTGTGCACATATGGAGGAGGAAAGAAAGCTGAGCAAGCGACACAGAGAGAAAGACAGAGAGCATGAGCAAGTCCAGTGAGAGCATGTGGTGGTGGGCATATTTTGAAATACCTATAGAAAGATATCATTGTTTAATATCCCTCAATGTATTTCTCTCTCAACATTGTATTAAAACCTCATCCACTGACAAAGGTACTTCTAGTTTACTTATGTTGCATGCCATAAAGTATACAATGTACATTGTTCTTTTTGAATATTTTTTTAAAGAATGCCAGATCACAGAGCATACAATTTTTAAAAAAAATAGGAAATCACAACATATCTATATAAGATGGTGGCAACTATATACACTCCACTAGAAAGGTGTAAGATTTATGGTTCTGCCTTACCAGGCAGTGGTGCAGTGGATATAGCGTCAGACTGGGAAACAGAGGACCCAGGTTCAAAACCCTGAGGTCGCCGGCTTGAGTGCGGGCTCATCTGGTTTGAGCAAGGCTCACCAGCTTGGACCCAAGGTCGTTGGCTTGAGCAAGGGGTCACTTGCTCTGCTGTAGCCCCCAGTCAAGGCACATATGAGAAAGCAATCAATGAACAACTAAGGTGCCGCAACAAAGAATTTATGTTTCTCGTCTCTCTCCCTTCCTGTCTGTCTGTCTGTCCCTATGTGTCCCTCTCTCTGTCTCTGTCTCAAAAAACTAACAAACAAACAAAAAAGATTTATGGCTCTTTTAGATACCTGGTATTGTCAGGATTATTAAATTTTGCTAATCTAGTGGGTTTGAAACAATATCTGATCATTTTAATTTGCATTTTCTTGTTCACTGATAAAGCTGGTCCTTATTTACTGGCTGATCACGTCTCTTCTTTCAATAGGCTATTAATGGTCTTAGCCCACTTTTCTTTCTTTAAAATAAGTTACACAATAAATCATCTATTAAAAGTGTATAAGAATATTACTGTTAAAGAATAACAGAAGCACACACATGCATGCTCACCACCCATGCCCATTTTCAGAAAAGAGAACAGTACCAAAAACTCTGCAGCCCCCTTCTTTCTCCTCCTGATTGCAATCGTTGCTGTTCCTCGCGGAAGTAACTATACTAAACTTTCTATTATTCCCTTGATTTCCTTAACTTTCCCACAATTTTTTCCATTAAGGATTTTTCTTCTTTAGAAATTCTCAGTTTAAGATATTATATTTTACCCCCAAGGTGATAATGATAATCTTTTTATTTTCCTCTTTAACTTTTATTGAAGATTTCCTTTTGGCCCTGGTCGGTTGGCTCATTGGTAGAGCATCAGCCCAGCATGTGGATGTCCCAGGTTCAATTCTGGTCAGGGCACACAGGAGAAGTGACCACCTGCTTTTGCTCCCCTCCCCCTCCCCCCTCTCTTTCTCTTCCCCTCCTGAAGCCATGGCTCAATTGATTCAAGCATGTTGGGCTGAGGATGGCTCTGTGGAGCCTCTGCCTCAGGCTCTAAAAATAGCTTGGTTCTGAGCTTGGGCCCCACATGGGCAGAGCATCATCCCAAGACAGGGATTGCTGGGTAGATCCCTGTTGGGGTGCATGCAGGAGTCCATCTCCCCTCCTCTCACTTAAAAAAAAACACACCAGACTTCCTTTTCACAAATGAACTGTTAATCCATCCAGAACCAAATTTTGCATTTGGTGTGAAGTAGATATTATTTTTTTCTATATAGATAACTATGTCTCAGCAATTCATAGAGACTCCATTATCTCTCCACTTATTTAGCATCACCTCCATTTTATAATAGGATAATAAATTTCCAAGCAATAATAGAGCTGTTTCAGAGTTCTCTATTTGACTAACCTGTGCCATCTTATTTGACTAACCAAACCATCTTAATAACTGTGGCATTATATTCTTGATGCCCTTTACTCTGGTGCTCTTAAAAATTGTTCTGGTGCCTGAACTGTGGTGGCACAGTGGATAAGGCATTGACCGGCAATGCTGAGGTCGCCAGTTCAAAACCCCTGGCTTGCCCGGTCAAGGCACATAGGAGAAGCTGAAAAGCAAAGACAAGTTGATGCTTCCTGCTCCTTCCCCACCCCTGTTTGTCTGTCTGTCTGTCTGTCTGTCTCTCTCTCCTCTCTTTACAATCAATAAATAAAATCTTTAAAAAATATTGATCTGGCTATACATAAACTTGTCCTTCCTATGAATTTGAACATCGCTCTTTTCAACATCTCCAAAATACCCAGTGGAAATTTTTATTAGATTTACACTTGAATTTGAATTTGTAGATTGATGTTGGGCAAACTGACATATTCATAACATTGTTTTCCTGCCTATGAATCTACAAATATGGTTCAGCTCTCCTTTTTTTCTTCTTCTTCTATGTCTTTTAACAACATCTACTAATTTTATCTATTAACGTCTTAAACATCTTCTGCAACAACTAGTCTTCAAAGTTTTAGTTGATATTGTGAATGAAATTTTTATCTATTGTTTTCTAATTGGTTTTACTTATGATTAAGGAACATATCTATATTGTCTTTGTACCCAACAACTCTGCTGAACTATCTTATTAGTTCTAATAGTTAACCTGGATATTCTATTTAATTTTCTAGGTAGACTATCATATGATCTACACATAAAGCAGCTTTTTCTCATGTTTTCCATTGCTTATAACTTCTATTTCTCTTTCTGGTTTACTGCATAAGCTGGAACTTCTCACACAATGATGAACAGACACAATGAAGTAATCGTGAAATGTTGCTAACTTTGATAAAAATGTTTACAATGATCCACACAAATTATAATGTTTGCTATGAGTTCTTGACAAACTAATTTATAATGTTAAGGAAGTTCCCTTCTACTCCCAGGTTGCTAAAAGTTTTGTCTTGAGTCATTAATGCCATCAAATGCTTTTTTAATATCATAAAACATTAAATGCTAAAAAATTACTACATCTACTGAGGTGATCACATGCTTTTTCTCCTTGTATCAGTTAATATGTTATATTATACTATATGTAAAATAATAATGTGGTAGGGCATAATACATCAAATCAATTAAATTTCCTCAGCAATTTCATTTAATAAATCTACATACCTGTGCATTTAAAAAGAATATATGGGGCCTGACCTGTGGTGGCGCAGTGGATAAAGCGTCGACCTGGAAATGCTGAGGTTGCCGGTTCGAAACCCTGGGCTTGCCTGGTCAAGGCACATATGGGAGTTGATGCTTCTAGCTCCTCTCCCCTGTCTCTCTCTCCTCTCTCCCTCTCTCTCTCCTCTCTAAAATGAATAAATAAAAAAAATTAAAAAAGAATATATGTTCATAAAGATGAAGCTTCTAAATTTTTTTAATCTACCTTGTATATTAATTAGCATGTCTAACCTCAAAAACTAAGCTTGACAGGTCTCTTTGTCTATGCTCTGAAACAGACTGTACAAGTATGTCAAATTTGGTAAAAACTCATGTAAAATCATCTCAGATTGATGGAAGAGACTCTGTTAATCTTAGATTTAATTGGTCTCAGCTTTCTATTGTATGCAATGTATGCTTTTATGCTTAATACTTCCTGTCTCCTGTTTTTTGTGTTGTTTTTTAATCTTAATATACTGCTCACAAAAATTAGGTGATATTTCCAAATTAATATGAATCAATAAAATGTCCCCTAATTTTTGTAAGCAGTGTTGTCTTCCCCAAGAAACTACGGATTATCTCATGCCTATCAGATGCCTTCTTACATTCAGCACCCAGTGATATTCAGTATGTTTTTTTCTTGATTGACTGACTAATCACAATGTTTCCCTGCAGTCTTTTACTTTAGCCCTTTACTAGGAAGTTTTCAAACAGATGCAAAAATAGAAAGGGTAATGATTCCTCATGTAGCCAACACTCAGCTTCAATAATTAACAATTCGTGACCAATCCTCTTATATTCTTCCTCAAATACCTACTCCATATTAGTTTGGAGAAAATCTCGGACTTCATTATCATACCTTAAAAATAAAAATAAAAATAAAAAAAGAACTCAAACTCAAATATTCAGTAGGTATTCAATTTCCAATGGTCTCAATTACTTTTCTTTAAAAATGTTTTCTATTGCCTGACCAGGCAGTAGCACAGTGGACAGAGTATCAGACTGGGACATGGACAACCCAGGTTTGAAACCCCAAGGTCGCCAGTTTGAACATGGGCTCATCTGGCTTGAGCATGGGCTCACCAGTTTGAGCAAGGGGTCACTGGCTTGAGCGTGGGATAATAGACGTGACCCCACAGTTGCTGGCTTAAACTCAAAGGTCGTTGGCTTGAGCCCAAGGTTGCTGGCCTCAGCAAGGGGTCACTCGCTCTGCTGAAGCCCCCCGGTCAAGGCACATATGAGAAAGCAATCACTGAACAAGTAAGGAGCTGCAATGAAGAATTAATGCTACTCATCTCTCTCTCTCTTCCTGTCTGTCTGTTTGTCCCTAACTGTCTCTCTCTCTCTCTCTCTGACTCTCTCTCTGTCTCTGTCAAAAAAAAAAAAAATGTTTTCTCTCGAAGGGATCAACACACAGTGATTCCATCCACACTTTTTTTTTTTTACAATCTATTAGAAGAAATTAATCATTTATCCTATAGAGCAGTGCTTCTCAAACTGTCTATACTGAGAGTTTTAGATTTCCAATCAGTCTAGAACTGACACATGGTCCTACTACGCGTAACTACTAACAGACTGAGCACATGCAACTTACCAAGAGCGTTTAAGAACACCTAAACCACCATATGCTATTCAACAAATGAGGCCCACCAATATTGTGCTTAAATACGCTGGCTTAAGCATTTCTAAACATTAAACATTGCTTACACATTTCTAAGTGCTTATCGTACTTTTGATTCTTTTATTAATTTAATTATGCAGATCACCTCTTGGGCACTACTGCCATAGAATTTCCCACAGGCTGGGTTTCGCCTCTTACATCTCCCTGGTGTAGTTTAACATATTTCTTCATCCTCTGTACTGGCTATAAATTTGTTGGTTAGCTCTAGATTTTGATCAGATTGAATTCCAAAAATCTCAGCAAGACTTTACCGGCAGCATTCTTCCATCCAGAGACACGAAGTCTGGCTGCCCCTCTTTCCGTGATGGAAATGGTCATTGGTGAACACTTTATTACTACTAGTACTTGATGTCAAAGCCTTTAGCAGATTTGTCCCAAGCCTGTTCTGAGAGACTCTCAGGCAGCCACCTCTTCCCAGGCTCCCAGCGTTCCTCTGCAACCTCACTTATGACACAATGCAGAGCTCCCAGCTGTCAGCTGTGAGTTCCCAGCCATTCATGATGATCTTAGTGAGATCTTGTCACCCAGCTGTCATACAGAGGTTGCCTATGGTTCTGGATTTTACTATTCCAGTTGCTGTATCTGTTTTGTAAGACTTGGGATTATTAAAAACTATACAACCCACCTACCTTGTAATTTTTTAGAACATTGGTGCTTGCTTATAAGCATCTTAAATTGAACAGGTAATTTATTGATTTTCAGAATTTTTATAAATTTAAAAATAAATATATTTAAAACTAAAGACATTACAGGTACGTTTTTAACTACATCCACTCATTTTGCTTAATTAATGTTAACTGTGACCTTATGATTTAAAGGGGCCTACCAAGTTTCTACCTAATAAAGTTAGGTTGGACTTAGAACCAAGACCTTAGTTAGGGCCAGGAATTTAAAAAACACCACCCCTCTCCCCAACACCATTTTTGGAATTGAAGTACCACTTGGGTTATGAGCAGGTTCCACTCACAAAGAAGCTCCATGAGAAGCAACAGAATACAGTAGAACAGGCAATGAACTCAAAAAAGTCTGAGTTAATTTTTAGCTTTGCCACCAATGGGTTGGGTGACCTCAAACAAGTCATTAATCCTTCTAGAACTTCAGATTCTTCACAGTTGATGTGGAAATAATTTGTCTCACAAGGTTTTTATTAAGAGAAGTAAATGAACATGGAAGTGCTTTAGTGAAGTATAACTTTAGATATATACATATGTGTAAGTAGGTGTTTTTTTAAACTGTAAGGCAGAATATACAGTAACATCAGATTATATTACCATGCCTCCTACCCATGGAATCGGGCTGGACACAAAACAATTATGACACAAGATAAGACGATGCAAAAAAAAAAAAATATGACACAAGATAAGAATTCATTCCCCATGTCTCTTCCTATTTTCCATCTTTGAAGCATTTGTGATTTTTCCTGCATTAAAATGCTAGTGTGAGTCTCACAGCATCCAAGGCCACTTTCTTGGCACAGAGGCTTAAAAGCAGCGATCTCCTTTTCTGTTTTTAATGAGGTAAGCTGAGCTGAGCACCTGCCCGCTGCCGTGACCTGGATGGCACATTACTGGCAGCACACCTCCTCTAGCACATTAATTACAATGACATTCTATCACTTGGTTATATTTCTGAGATTTTGATCTGCCTTTGTTCATTTCCTAATAAATCTGTATCCTTACTAATAGGAATAATAGTTATTATTCCTAACTCAGAAAATAGCTCTTCCAAGCAGTAAGAATGCTCATCTAAGGAGCTCTGAGATCACACTTGGATGGACTTTTTGTGGACAAGTAACCTATTGTTCAATTAGCAGAGATTCAAAGGAAAACAACTTCCTGCAGCAAAAAGTTGTCTCCCACAACATTCAATGCAATAAGGCAATGGTCACTGATTAGCCTAAGCGTCCTACTATACTAGTCCTTTTCATGTCCAGCACACATTAACTTCTGTGGGCAGGAGGGAGTTTTAGCATAATAATTATTCCTCCTGTTTCAATGAACATGTCTCAAAGAAATGCTAATGGAGTAAAGTAAAAATATTTCCTGTGCCTCATTTAATTCCACGTATTTCTTAATAAATAGAGATGGCTTAAAGTATATGAATAAAAGGTAAGCGGTATTGCAGATTTTTAGGAAATAGACTCAAGCTTTTAGGGATTTTCATAATTTTCCAGAAAAAACAAAGTGGGGGGAAGGAAGGGAGGGAGGGAGGGAGAAAGGGAGAAAGGGAGAAAGGGAGGGGGGGAGAGAGGGAGGGAGGGAGAAAAGGAAGGAGGGAGCAACACATACACACAATACATTACTATATGAGCTAGCAGATGGAATGAGTTAGGTCTTTTGAGAATAACCAGAATATCAGATTTCCCAATCAAAAAGGCTCAATACATCCAAACACAGACAATTAAGACATCTCACAGAGAAAAAAAAATGTAAAGCATCCAGAAATGTAAAAGCCCAAGGAGGTTAAGGAAAGAGCTTAGTAACAAGAACACAGTTTACAGTCTAAACCAGTAAATCATCAGTCCCCTCTACTATAGGATAAGAAATCCATTAATCTCTAACAACATGAATACATAACTAACTTGTACTAATTGAAAACTGGAATAGACTTACCACAGCTTTCAGTACTGTATGTTTGGCCACTTTGGACTGAGGGTAAATTAGAGTCACTGACTGTTCTTAAGAAACCCAGAGAAAGGTCTCAGTTTTGAAAGGTTAAGGACATGCAAGAGAAAAGAAAGGCCTACCAATATCTGTAATTACTAATACAACGAGTCAGTCAAAAAATATTGAGGCTCGACCTTTACAATGAATGTCATCAGGGAAGGGTAACTCACAAATGCCAAGAGCAATTGTTCCAGTTTCACTGAAATAAACTCGAGTGACCTCAAGAAGAATATCCATGCCTTCAGTAATGAAAACTGTCTTGAGACTCACCTCGTGCTTGGAGAAGAGCCGCACGGCCTCCAGCTGGTGGAAAACAGGGTAGTGTTGGGAGTCGATCTGGTCACGCCGGTAAACGTCACCCACCACAAGGAAGGCGTCCAGCCCAGCGTGCAGTAGGTCCCACTGGTGCGCAGACGTGTGCGCACGGAGCATGTGAGTCTGATTCAGGTAATAGTTGTCTCCCTTCTTGCGGCTGGGGTGGTCGGCTGGGATGAGCAGGCTGTCAAAGTTCTGCCAGGTCGTGACCACTGGAGAAAAGTCATCATAGACCGAGAACAGCGGAGTCCCAGAGCGGCACACATATTGCTTGTAGAAGTGCTCCTTCACCCTCTCCTTGATCAGCCAAAGTGGGTGATGTTGCTGGTTGTGCAGATTCCTGCCAACCCTGGAGAGGACTTTCTGAGAGAGATTGCTGTGGTCATCCTGAGGGTAGAACTGACCCAGAAGTTCTACCACACTGCCCAGAGGTCCTCGGGCAGCAAAGTCTGAAGCAGCAGACCTTGAGCCCAAGCCCGGGTGCTGATGGCCTCTGGAAACACTACTGGCCTTCCTCACCAGGTCGTACACACTTCTCCTGAGAGCTAAATAAACCATTGTAGAAACTTCTTTCATGGATTCTAAAAAGAGCACACATGCAAAGCACAGGTTAGGATTCACTCTGAGGAAAGTAAATGTCCTGTCTCCCACAAGTTCCCCCACCATCTCCTCCACATAAATCAGTGGTCCCTGACCCCCGGGCCGCAGACCAGTACCAGTCTGTGGGCCATTTGGTACCGGTCCGCAGAGAAAATAAATAACTTACATTATTTCCATTTTATTTATATTTAAGTCTAAACAATGTTTTATTTTTAAAAAATGACCAGATTCCCTCTGTTACATCCATCTAAGACTCACTCTTGAAGCTTGTCTCGGTCACATAGTACATTTATCCGTCTCACCCTAAAGGCCGGTCCGTGAAAATATTTTCTGACATTAAAGCGGTCTGTGGCCCAAAAAAGGTTGGGGACCACTGACATAAATGATCCATATAACAAAATCTGCAGACAAGCGCTTAATATTCACTGCTCTAAATCAAAAGAATCTTGAACATCACTTTTAGATCCCTAATCTCTAGATGCCCTTCTCTTGCCATTTAGATCCTTGAGTTTAAAGAACATTTCCATTATCACATCATATCACATTCTGAACCACTCATGCTGAATAAAACTTTAAATGCGAAAACTTCCTTTTTTTGGAAGGGGGGAGAGAGGCAGGGAGACAGGGAACAGTGAGCTGCCTCTGTTTGTGCCTTGGCCAGGAATTGAACTGGCAACCTCCATGCAAGGAAGTCACTCCAACCAAACAAGATATCCAACCAGAGCTTTTTATTGATTGATTGATTGATTGATTTTTAGAGAGAAAAGGGAGGAGAAAGGGAAGTATTTATTCGTTGTTCCACTCAGTTGTGCATTCATTGGTTGCTTCCTGTGTGTGCCCTGACTGGGGATCAAACCCACAGCCTTGTTGTTTTTGGATAACTCTGTTAACCAACTGAGCTAACCGGCCAGGGTCACAACTTCCTTTTATTTCGACTACATTCTATAACCAAAAAACTTCAGATGGATCATGTAAAAGACAGAACTTAGCTGAACCTTAGCAGGGCCTTTACTTAAAGAAAGCACCTGATTACACACATACACCACTGAAGTATAGCAAAAGAAGTGATATTGGAAAGAGCTCTCCTGCACATTTCTGCCTTTCTCCCTCATAACTACAAGTTCAGCTTACTTTTGACGGAGCATGACTTCTGGATTATTTCATTATATAATACAAAATGGCATTAAAAACATTTCTTTTGACAGTTCAAATAAAATATACTAGGGGTGGTTATTTTAATTTAATGTTTTAAAAAATAAAAGTGAGACACAAGGAAATAGCATACAAAGTGAGAGACTATAGCAATGGATAGCTGAGATTATTTTTATAAATGCATATCCTTTCTATTCTCACATCTGGTCATGTCATTTAAACTTAATACCATGGCAGCATCCCATCAATTATATTTTTTCTTTTGTAAATGAGTACATTTCTACTCTGTACCCACAATAAACCAGGAGGAAGACAAAAGTTACTTGAGAACGAAACCAGAGCAGCTAGAAGACAGAGTACTGAGCAGAGCTTAAAAAAAAAAAAGCCTAGAATTTAATAAGAGCACCAAATTCCACAGGTGAAAGTCACCACAGCAGTCACCTAGTTTAGGCCATTCATGTCACAGAGGAGGTGACAAAGACCCAGGTACAGCTGACCAAACTCTGAGGCACTGGGAAAGATAAGGCAACGTTGAAAAACTCTGGACCACTTAACATAGCATTCTTTCCCCACTGTCACAGAAGCAAGTTTTTTTGTTTGTTTGTTTTTTTCATTTTTCTGAAGCTGGAAACAGGGAGAGACAGTCAGACAGACTCCCACATGCGCCCGACCGGGATCCACCCGGCACGCCCACCATGGGGCGACCGCTCTGCCCACCAGGGGGCGATGCTCTGCCCATCCTGGGTCGCCATGTTGCAACCAGAGCCACTCTAGCGCCTGAGGCAGAGGCCACAGAGCCATCCCCAGCGCCCGGGCCATCTTTGCTCCAATGGAGCCTTGGCTGCGGGAGGGGAAGAGAGAGACAGAGAGGAAAGCGCGGCGGAGGGGGTGGAGAAGCAAATGGGCGCTTCTCCTGTGTGCCCTGGCCGGGAATCGAACCCAGGTCCTCCGCACGCTAGGCCGACGCTCTACCGCTGAGCCAACCGGCCAGGGCCAGAAGCAAGTTTTAAGTTGACTCAGGGATCTCAGTTATATAAAAATCTTTAGATGTAATATCCCTATGTTCATAAAATATTTACAATAAAGTTAAATCACCCAAATCCACCTTTTACATTTTGAAATTTTTACCAATTGGGAGACTTTAAAGCCCAATTTAGTAAAGTAAACTATGTAAAAAAAACACTATGTGGTATTTTATTTTAAGGGCCTTACAATTATACCAAAAAATACGAAACTTCATGATATTAAGCTGCATTAGGAGAGAAGTATAAGGCTCCAGGTAACCATCAAAAGCATATCGAGTATGGACCCAGGCAGTATAGTTCATCCAATTAAAAAAATGGAACTGAGACTATCTAGCTCCAAGTTATATTAAAGTGTGCGTGACTGCGTATTAGAAGATTGTGCATAGCATCTTTTTCTGACTCTGCCGTCATGTGAGAGGTTTTCAAAGACACCCAGGAACTCCCTGGATTTATTCATTTATGGAACTGTTTTGTCAAAGTCGTTTCAAAAATTGTTTTTGGTTCACCTTCAGCAAGACTGTGTCTTCCCATCTACAGTGCTCAGTGGCTTGTCACTGTAGGAGATATGAGTTTTAAATATGCAGGGGCCACCTTATACATCTTAGCGCAATGTCAGGCTGTTAGGTTGTCAGCTACCCCACTCAGCATCCTTGGAAAGAAGCTTTGAAAGTCTTTCTCCCTTCCAAAGGCAAATGCTGTTAGACAAAGTTGAGAGTTCTGGAGAAGGTGATTCTGATGCACATACTCATACATTACTGCCTTCCCTTTACTCAATTCCTAGCTCTTCACATAGGCAAGCTCCCTTCCAGGTTCTTTTCCCATAAACGGGCCCCCTCCTTACATTCCTTCTTTGTTCTCCTCACCTTACCTGTCCATGGTAAAGGAAAGTTTCGTTTCTTGTCCTCTTTTTCAGACTTTTTATCTATCCACTCGGCCCCTGCATACACACCCCACTGTCATTTCTCTCCACCCAAAACAATTGTTTTTTCCTATTATCATCTTTTACAGAGAGAGAATAATGATAGCTTTCCCATTTCCGTCTGTAAAGTAAGTTCCTTTCTTTTTGCAGTTGCAGAGTTTCTCTATAAGAATTAGTTCACCTGGAAAATACAGGAGGCCAGGAAGGTAATGCCAGCACCAAGGGCCATTCTTCTACTATGGAGTCAGAGCTCAATACCTGCCACAGACCTAAAATACTCATTATATTGTCCTTCATAGAAAAAGTTTGCTGAGCCCTATTTTAGCTTAACTCTAAAAAGTCTCTTTCCCACTATTAAGCATTACTTCTTAGTAACAAATATATGTATATTATAGGGCCACTAAAAGTAACAGAAGTACAAATGTGGATATTAAATGTGCTAACACTGACACAAAAGAGACTGTGAGAATAATGAGATGAATCAATACAATAGGTGGGGAAAAAAAACATACTCAGCAGAAACGTCCATGTAGATGTGACTCAAAGCCATCCAGTAAGGCACTGTGTATCATCCTTGGACACATCAATTGACCTTTCTGGCCCTCAAATTTTTCATGTATAAAATACAGAAAATAATACCTACCTCATAGTGCAAAAATTACACTTGATCCTGTTCATAATGCATTTAACTTATTACTCAATTGAGAAACATAATTTTATTTTATTTTATTTTGAGTCAGAGAGGGATAGATAGGGACAGACAGACAGGAACAGAGAGAGATAAGAAGCATCAATCATCAGTTATCCGTTGCGACACCTTAGTTGTTCATTGATTGCTTTCTCACATGCGCCTTGAACGTAGGCCTTCAGCAGACGGAGTAACCCCTTGCTCGAGCCACCGACCTTGGGTCCAAGCTGGTGAGCTTTTGCTCAAACCAGATGAGCCCATGCTCAAGCTGGTGACTTTGGGGTCCCGAACCTGGGTCTTCCACATCCCAGTCCGACGCTCTATCCACTGCGCCACCACCCGGTAAGGCATCAATTGGGAAACATAATTTTAATTGTATTTAATTTTACTTAATTTTAATCACTACATGTAACTAGGAGCTACCACATTGGACAAGACAGATCTATACTTTCATGTAAGAAAAATGGGAATTCTATACCCAAAACAATCAAAACGAATTCATGAGATTATATTATAAAATATGCGTAGATTTCATCTTCTATATAAACAAAGCAAAATAAAACAAAAAAAAAAGAAAGAAAAAGAAAACTAAAGCTTGACTGGTGGTGGTGTAATGGATAAAGCATTGACCAATGAAAAAGAAATTGAGTGTGGGATCACCAACATGATCTCAAAGGTCGCCAGGTAGAGCCCAAAATGTCCCTGGTGTAGAAAGCCCAAAGTCACTGACTTGAGCCCAAAGGTCACTGGCTTGAGAAAGGGATGCTGGTTTGGCTTGAGCCTGAGGTTCAATCCCCAGTCAAGGAACATACTAAAGGCAATCAAAGCACAACTAAAGTGAGAGCAACTACAAGTTGATGCTTCTGACACTCTCTCCCTCCTGCCCTCTCTCTCTCCCCCTCCCTTTCTCATCTCTCCCTCCCTCTTCCTCTCTCATCTCTCTCTCTAAAATATGTGTATACGCACACACACACACACACACACACACACACACACACACATATATATATATATATATATATATATAAACTAAAAAACACATCACTAAAAGGCCCATAGAGGTCATTTAGTTCAAATCTCACATTTTATATTCAGTGTGTCCGAAAAGTTACGGTGCACTTTTAACCGGTCACAGGAAAGCAACAAAAGACGATAGAAATGTGAAATCTGCACCAAATAAAAGGAAAACTCTCCCAGTTTCATACCTATTCAGTGCAGTTCGATGTGGGCTCATGCACAGATTTTTTAGGGCTCCTTAGATAGCTATCCCATATAGCCTTTACAGACTCGTCAGTGACTGATGGCCTACCAGAACGGGGTTTCTCCACCAAACTGCTGGTTTCTTTCAACTGCTTATCCCACCGAGTAATGTTATTCCTATGTGGTGGCGCTTCGTTATAAACACGCCGATATTCACGTTGCACTTTGGTCACGGGTTCGAATTTAGCAAGTCACAGAACACACTGAACTTTCCTCTGTACCGTCCACATCTCGACTGACATGGCCCTGAGGTGCTCCGCTGTATACACGGTGTTACATCAACATCTGCGCATGGGCACATGCTGCCACATCATCCTACAGAAACTGGGAGGGTTTTCCTTTTATTTCATGCAGATTTCACATTTCTATCGTCTTTTGTTGCTTTCCTGTGACCGGTCAAAACTGCACCATGACTTTACGGACACACTTGTATAAGGAAACCAAGTCACAGATTACTTGTGTTCCCAAGAATCTGCAGACAATCAATCATACCCTAAGGTTATAATAGAACCAGTGGCCTGATGCCCAGGTAAATATTCTTTCTACTTCAAGTTAAATACAGTTAAGATCTCACTTATATGTGAAATCTAAAAAAGTTGAATACAGTACATAGAAACGAAGAGTAGAAAGGTAGTCTCAGGGATGTGAAGGTGGAGGAAATGGAAAGGTGTTGGCCAAAGGGTACAAAGTGGTAGTTTTGGAGATGACCAGGTCTAGAGACCTAAAGTACAGTATGAGGAATACAGTTAATAATACTGCACTGAATACTGGAAATTTACTAAGAGAGTAGATTTCAGGTGCCCTCATTAGACACAAAAATAATGGTAACTACATGAGGAGATGCTATAATGAGCTGTAGAAATCATTTCACTGTGTATATATGTATGAAAAAGTAAATAACTATCTTGTATACTTTAAATATATGCAATTTTATTTTAAAGTTAAGTTAAATTTAATTAATTAATTAAAATGAAAAGGTATCTGAAGCAATCTATTATATTGTCATGAATTACCTTAGATTCTTTTGTTGTTTAAAGGCTACAACAAGACTACAATAAACTCACCACTATAAATTTACTACAGTGACTAGAACTAGTAAAACACCGAATAATTATTTGTAGTGAGGATGGATACATTTTTTGTTTCGACAGTCTTTCTTTCAATCTCCCCCAGTTTTTTTTTTGTTTTTTGTTTTTGTATTTTTCTGAAGCTGGAAACGGGGAGAGACAGTCAGACAGACTCCCGCATGCGCCCGACCGGGATCCACCTGGCACGCCCACCGGGGCGACGCTCTGCCCACCAGGGGGCGATGCTCTGCCCCTCTGGGGCATCGCTCTGCCGTGAACAGAGCCACTCTAGCACCTGGGGCAGAGGCCAAGGAGCCATCCCCAGCGCCCGGGCCATCTTTGCTCCAATGGAGCCTTGGCTGCGGGAGGAGAAGAGAAAGACAGAGAGGAAGGGGGGGGGTGGAGGAGCAAATGGGCGCTTCTCCTATGTGCCCTGGCCGAGAATCAAACCCGGGTCCCCCGTATGCCAGGCCGACGGTCTACCGCTGAGCCAACCGTCCAGGGCCAATCTCCCCCAGTTTTGAGTGTAAAGGAGAAACTAAGCAGTGACTGAACTCTCCTAGACAGAAAATTGCTCTAACGCACAACAGCTTTCTGGAAAGTAACACAGTAAGCAAACATGACCCATGAACAGTCACAACCATTAAAAGATCAGGCGCATTCCATTAACCTCCAGATGCACCACTTAAAATCAGTTTATACCAAGAAAAATTAAGTTTGACTCCGTTAACAGTTTGCACATTATACACACAATGGAGAGGGAAAGAGCCAAATGACCACTAACTTTTACTCGTTAAAGGGAAAGGCAAGAGACAGTTCCCAATGTTACTGTGGGTGCCATTGATGCAACCTTCTAAGAAAGCAATTCAGATCTAAAACTGTTCATACCCTTTGACAGGGTAATTACCCTTCTAGGAATTTATCACAAGAAAATAATGTAAATGAAGATAGAAGTTAAACACAAAGTAGTTTCATTACAGTATGATTGATAAACAAAATTACAAACACGTAAAGATTTCTAACAAGAGAATGATTAAGTAAATTATACTAGAACCATAAAATACTATGCACTCATAAAGTATAATGGGTGCAAAAAGTTTCAATGATATAATTTTACATTTATAATGTAGTAAATAATGTATTTATCTATATATCTCTCTATAAATACATGTATACTATATTTAGAAACCTTGGAAAGAAACATGTAAGGTTTAATAAATATTATCCCTGGTCCTTACCTCATATTTTATACCTTTATATACCTAAATTTTCTAAATAGATATTTATTATGTTTTAATTAAACATTTATGTTAAAATAACTGAATTATTATTGTAAGAAAAGTTACTTAAAAATATCTGTCATAGACAAATGGCACCATGAGGAGTGCACCCGGTACCTCTCCCTGAAACTTCAACAAATTCAACAACTAGTGACAAAAAAACAATTTCAGGAGCATCTGAAATACACATACAAATATTGATTGACTTACGACCTATGCAACTTACAAACATTTGACTATACAACCACAATCACTAGCCACGACTGCTCTGCATCTGGCAGCGCAAGCATTGCCCAGCTGGGTGAATGACAGTGCGGACTAGCTTCCAGCAGCACTACCATCTCCGTGTGCACTATTTCAACTGTTATCCCAGACTCGGTACAACAATTTGTGTTTTGTGTCTTGGATATTTTTCATCAAACCCCTCCCAAGATGTCTACCAAGAGGAAATTGTCTTTGCAAAGATTAAACCAGCTGTACTGGTAATGCAGTGTTTTACTTAACCCTGACGAATGTAAAAATAAGAAACAAAATGGTGTAGAGATGATACAAATGTCATAAAATGAACAAAGAAAATAATGATATATAACAATAATAAAAGAAAATTATAATAAAATATGACTTAAAGATTTCTATAACATCATTTCACAGTACTACACATACAGCCTACTCAATTTATGACCAAATCGTGTTACGACCAGTCTGTTGAAACCAATCGTGGTCGTTAAGTCGAGCAATAGCTATACATCAAACAAAGGTATGACTGGGAGAAAAGGTGGCTGAATATATAATCCACTCTAAGGAAATAAGACAGAGAACGAAGTATTCCACTTTCCTCACTGATCTGAGGAAGGGCTGCTTTCACTTGGAACTGAGAGGAAGGAAGGGCTGGGGGGAGCGTAAAAAGCTGTGCTAGGGCAGAGACATTTAAGCCAAGGAGACTGTACCCGTAGCTCAGCACACGCGGAACTGAAGCCAGTGGCAGACCCCAGCAGAGGTGAGCGAGCACTTGCCTTGTTTGCTACCTGTGTCTCGGTCAGCAAGCGCGAACAGTGTGCGAGTGTATCCACCTGGCACTTCGGGCATGGGCGCCCGCGTTTCCGGATGGAGGGGCAGGGTAGGTGACAGCCAGTAGTGACCCTCTGTGTGGGCTGTGACCAGAGTTTCTTAATAATCCAGGCTTCCCAAACAAAGGCACATGGGAGGTACGCAAAGGCCAGCTTCCCTACACCTTGACCTGTCTGTGTGCAGCACCTCTGTCAGCCATACAGGCTGACAAAGCACACTCCTGGGGAAGAAAACTGTGGAATTGGTGGGGGTAAGGGTGTGCAGGCAGCTTGCAGACAGCCTCTGGAGAGCAGACCTGCAGAGTGCTGAGGCATACTAGACACGCCTGGAGGCTCATAAAAAGACACCTGAAAGGCAATCGGTTCCCAGCCCTCCCTGATTATACTGGCGGCAATGGTTGGCAATGCCTTACCCAGAACCCTGCGTTGAGTGGGGACAAAGGAAGGATTTGAAAGCTCTTACAGCCTCTAGCTCTCCAGGCAGTGGCTGTGGCAACTACACAGCTGGGTCCTAGGCTGCTAGTTCAGGAAGGAGAGATTGGGAAAGAGGCTCAGGGAAAACAGACTCTCCCATTGTCAGAGCCTGCAAAAACTAACAAGCCCCACCTACAAACAGGACTGAGGCATAGTTTATGTCATCACCATAGAAACACAACAGCAAATCTCTGCCTAAGAGTGCCACAGGGACAGAACCTGGGGTACAGTGCCACCAGCCAAAAAGAGAAAGAAGAATAAAAAAGGAAGAAGATAACTTCTCAAAACCAGAAAAAATCCACAATATTTATACCTTTTTTCATTTTATTTCTTGTATTTTTATTTCTTTTTTTTCCTTCCACCTTCGTCATTTTATCCTCTTTCCATTTTATTCATTTCTTATTATTTTGAACAAATTACCAATAGGTGTTACATTTTCAATTCTATTATTTTCTATGAGTGTTACATTCCAAAAAAATTAACTCAGTTCTTTTCTATCTCTCATTTTGTTTCTTCTTTTCTCTTTCACTTTTTCTCTCATTAGAATCTCAACCACAAATTATTTTATTCTGGACTCAAACTTTTTCTTTGTGGCACTTTGTATGCTTTTGACTTCACTTTTTATCTCTTTAGCATTTCTCCAACTTCGACTCTCCATTCTATACTTTTTATGCCATTTAGTAAAATAGAATTTTCATTTTTCACTGTACGTTTTTTTCTTTTTTCTCTATAACATTTTTTTCTTCTCTCTTACACTATTTCTCTCATTCAACCATCATTTATAAACAAATTATTTTATTCTTGATCCAAAGTATTTTCTTCTGGCATTTTGTGGGTTCTTGCCTCATTTTTTGCCTCTTTGTCACTCACCTCAACTCAGGCCCTTTGTTCTACATATCTTTGTTCCACTTAGCACAATAGAATTTTCAGTTTTTCACTGCATTTTCTCAAAAAAAATTTTTTATTAACTCTTAAATGCCATTAAAAAGAGAAATTGAATATCATGGATACAAAAGACAGTAATGTAGCTCAGATTGATGAGAATAACTCTATAAAAAATTTCTTTTTTTTTTTTTTTTTTGTATTTTTCTAAAGTTGGAAATAGGGAGGCAGTCAGACAGACTCTCCCATCCACCCGACCGGGATCCACCCGGCATGCCAACCAGGGGGCGATGCTCTGCCCATCTGGGCATTGCTTCTATGCAACCACAGCCATTCTAGGGCCTGAGGCAGAGGCCATGGAGCTATCCTCAGCGCCCAGAACAACTTTGCCCAATGGACCCTCAGCTGTGGGAGGGGAAAAGAGAAACAGAGAGGAAGGAGAGGGGGGGTGGAGAATCAGATGGGTGCTAGAAACAATTTCAATAGCTTAGAAACCTTGGAGTTAAATGACAGAGAATTTAAAATTGAAGTTCTAAAAATACTCAGGGATATACAAGACAGCACCGAAAGGCAACATAGGAAGCTCAAAAAACAATTGAAGGAAATGAAAAAAGACATCACCAAGGAAATTGAAACCATGAAAACGAATCAAACAGAGATGAAAAACTCAATTCATAAACTGAAAAATAAGGTAACAAGCTTAGCCAATAGAAGAGGACAGATAGTAGAGAGAATTAGTGACATAGAAGACAGACAACTAGAGGTACTACAGAGAGAAGAGAGAGACTGACTCACGAATAAAAAAAAATGAGATAGCCCTACAGGAATTGTCTGACTCCATCAGAAAGAGCGACATAAGAATAATGTATATCAGAAAAAGAGAGAGAAAATGGAAGAAGAACATATTCAGAGACCTGAAGATGGCAGCAGAGAAGGCAAACACACAGAAGCCCAGCTCTCACCGCACAAACTGAAATACAAATCAAATTAGGAACAATCAGTGTGAAAAACCAACTCTGGACTACAAGAACAGCTCTCAAAAACCAAGGAGCAAAGAAGAAGCCACAACAAACCTGGTAGGGAGGGCCTGAATCTCTCCTGCTTACAGAAACAAAGTGGGGGGTGAGGCTGAGAGCCCAGAGGGGCTCTCACTCCAGGGAAAAGAGCAGAAAATACTGCTCACAGCCACTTGCCTGGCGACCAGGAAGCAAGGTGTGTTGAAAGGACCACCTTATCTTCCAAGTGGAAAGGGGAGAGAGAGGGACAGACAGTGAGGGGTAGGGGACGACCTGAAAGCTGACTCATCCAGTGCTAGAGGTGGCCATAGCTGGGGAAGGGAATGATCCTTCCACAAAACAAGGCTACATTTCTTCAGGATCAAAGATCTCCAGACATCTCTCCAGTTCCAATCAGCGCAAAAAGACACAGCTAAAAACAAGAAGTGGGGAGGAGGGGCAGTAACTCAGGTCTCCAGGGAGATCTGAGATACACATCCCACTACTGAAGCTGAGAAAACACTCTGCCCCCAGAGAGATTAACCAGAAGGTAGAAGAGTCCTTCAGAGTCTCAGGTTACACCCAACACATTCCTGGATACAGTTTCAAGGAAGCCCCCTGCTGAGATCAGTAAACAAAGACTACCACCTGTTAAGAAAACAAACAAATCAAGACTTCAAAGCAGCCCAGATCTGAAAGTGGATTATAAATAATAGCTGATGCCAACCCAAGAAGACCTAGAAATAACACAATTGAAAACTGGAGGCAGACAACACCAAGCCTAGATTCAACCAGCTTTACAAACAAAACACAGACATAATGAGAAGACAAAGAAGTGCAATCCAAATGAAACCACAAGAGAAACCATCAGGAGATGAACTGAGTGATATGGAAATAATCAAACTTCCGGATGCAGAGTTCAAAATAATAATTTTAAGGATGCTTAGGGACCTTAGAACAACAATAGATGGTCATTACAAACACCTAAATAAAGAAATAGTAAGTATAAAAAAGGATATTGAAATATTAAAAAAGAATGAGTTGGAGATGACAAATAAAATATCAGAAATGAAGACCACAACGGAAGGAATTAAAAACAGGATGGATAAAGCTGAGGATCAAATCAGCGAGTTAGAGAACAACTTGAATGAAGGCAAGGAAGCAGAGAAGAAAAAAGAAAAGAGACTCAAAAAGTCTGAGGAAACTCTTAGCAAGCTCTGTGACAACATGAATAGAAATAATATCCACATCATAGGGGTTCCTGAAGAAGAAGAGAAAGGACAAGGGATAGAGACTTTGTTCAATCATAACAGCGAAAAACTTCCCTAAATTAATGTAGGAGAAACTCTCACAAGTTCAAGAATCACAGAGAACTCCATTAAAGAGAAACCAAAAGAAACCTACACCAAGACACATCATAATTAAAATACCAAAGCTAAGTGATAAAGAGAAAATATTAAAAGCAACAAGAGAAAAAAAAGTTATCGCCTATAATGGAGCCCCCATAGGATGATATCTGACTTCTCAACAGAAACACTTGAGGCCAGAAGGGAATGGCAAGAAATATTCAAAGTAATGCAGAACAAGAACCTACAATCAAGACTACTTTATCCGGCAAGGCTATCATTTAAAATCAAAGGAGAAATAAAAAGCTTCCCAGACAAAAAAAACCCCCAAAACTCAAGGAATTCATTACAACCAAACCAATGAATGCTGCAGGAAATATTAAGGGGCCTGATATAAACAGATCAAAATGGGAAAAGAATATAGCAAGAGAGATCAACTGCAATACTATAATAGTAGGTGATTTCAATACCCCACTAACTTCACTAGATAGCTCTTCAAGAAAGAAAATTAACAAAGAAACAGTAGACTTAAAGGACACACTAGATCAGCGATTCTCAACCTGTGGGTTGTGACCCCGGTGGGGTCACCTAAAGCCATCGGAAAATAAATAATGCATATCAGGTATTTACATTCCGAATCATAACTGTAGCAAAATTATAGCTATGAAGTAGCCACCAAAATTATTTTTTGGTTTGGGATCACCACAACATGAGGAACTGTATTGCGGGGTCACAACATTAGAAAAATTGAGAACCACTGCACTAGATCACCTCGATTTAATAGATATCTTCAGAACCTTTTACCCTAAAGCAGCAGAATATACATTCTTTTCAAGTGCTCATGGTACATTCTCTAGGATAGACCACGTTAGGTCACAAAAGTGGTCTCAACAAATTTAAGAAGATTGAAATCATATCAAGCACTTTCTCTGACCACAATGGCATGAAACTAAAAATCACCCACAACAGAAAAGTTCAAAATTTATCTAACACATGGAAACTAAATAGACAGTTGTTAAATAACAAATGGATTAAGAATGAGATCAAAGAAGAAATAAAAGAATGCCTAGAAATGAATGACAATGACCATACAACAACTCAAAATTTATGGAACACAGCAAAAGCAGTACTGAGAGGGAAGTTTATAGCATTACAGGCACACTTTAAGAAAGCAGAAAAAACTCAAACAACTTAACCCTGCATCAAAAAGAACTAGAAAAATAACAGCAAATAAAGCTCAAATGTAGTAGAAGGAAGGAAATAATAAAGATCAGAATAAAAATAAATGACATAGAGGCTAAAGAAACAATACAGAGGATCAATGAAACTAGGAGCTGGTTCTTTGAAAAGGTAAACAAGATCGATGAACCTTTAACTAGATTCACCAAGAAAAAAAGAGAGAGGTCTCAAATAAATATAATTAGAAATGAGAGAGGAGAAATAACAACTGACACAACAGAAATACAAAATATTGTAGAAACTAAACAACATACTTTTGAAAAATGATCCTGACCAGGCGGTAGTGCAGTGGATGGAGTGTCAGATTGGGATGCAGAGGACCCAGGTTCAAGATCCCGAGCCCCCAGGGACGGGCTCATCTGGCTTGAGCAAAAGCTCACCAGCTTGTATCCAAGGTTGCTGGCTTGAGCAAGGGATTACTTGGTCTGCTGAAGACCCGTGGTCAAGGCACATACGAGAAAGCAATCAATGAACAACTAAGATGTCACAACAAAAAATTGATGATTGATGCTTTTCATCTTTCTCCATTCCTGTCTGTCTGTCCCTATCTATCCCTCTCTCTGACTCTCTCTCTGTCCTTGTAAAAAAAAAAAAAAAAAAAAAAAAATGAGTGGACCAAAGAAGAAATAACCGTAGAGATCAAAAGATACATAAAGGCAAATGAAAATTACAATACAACATATCAGAATCTCTGGGATGCAGCAAAAGCAGGAATAAAAGGGACGTTCATATCACTGCAGGCCTATATAAACAAACAAGGGAGAGCCCAAGTAAACCACTTAACTTCACATCTTAAGGAAATAGAAAAAGAAGAACAAAGACAACCCAAAACCAGTAGAAAAAGAAAATAACAAAAATTAGGGCAGACATAAATAAAATAGAACAGAAATACTATAAAAAAATAATAAAACAAGAAGCAGGTTCCTTGAAAAGATCAACAACATTGACAAACCCTTGGCAAGGCTCATAAGAAAAAAAGAAAAAGGACTCATATAAACAAAATCCAAAATGAAAGAGGAGAAATCACCACAGATATGACAGATATACAAAGAATTATTGTAGAATAATATGAAAAACTATATGCCACCAAATTTAACAATATAGAAGAAATGGATAAATTCCTAGAACAATACAATCTTCCTAGACTGAGTCATGAAGAGGCAGAAAGCCTGAACAGACCCATAAGCATGGAGGAAATAGAGACAACTATTAAAAACCTCCCCAAAAATAAAAGTCCAGGGCCAGATGGCTATAGAGAGTGAATTCTATCAAACATTCAAAGGAGACTTGGTTCCCATCTCACTCAAAGTCTTCCAAAAAATTGAAGAAGAAAATTGAAGATTTTATGAGGCCAACAAAACCCTCATACCAAAACCTGGTAAGGACAACACACACACAAAAAAAACTACAGACCAATATCTCTAATGAATTCTGATGCTAAAATACTAAACAAAATACTAGCAAATCAAATACAACAAGACATTTAAAAAATAATTCATCATGATCAATTGGGATTCAACCCAGAATCACAAGGATAGTTCAACATATGTAAAATGGTTAACGTAATACACCATTTCAACAAAACAAAGAACTAAAACCATATGATATTATCAATAGATGCAGAAAAGGCATTCGACAAAATACAACATCATTTTATGTTTAAAACACTTAACAAAATGGATATATAAGGAAAATATCTCAACATAATAAAGGCCATTTATGATAAACCATCAGCTAACATCATATTATTGACTTTTAGAGAGAGAGGAGTGAGAGAGAAAGAGAGAGAAGGGGGAGGAGCAGGAAGCATCAACTCCCATATGTTCCTTGACCAGGCAAGCCCGGTGTTTCGAACCGGCAACCTCAGTGTTCCAGGTCGACGCTTTATCCCACTGCGCCACCACAGGTCAGGCTGCTAACATCATATTAAATGGCATAAAAATCAGGACTATTCCCCTAAAATCAGGAACAAGACAAGGTTGTCCACTCTAACCACTCTTATTCAACATAGTGCTGGAAGTTCTAGCCAGAGCAATCAGACAAAAGAAAGAAATGAAAGGCATTTCTATTGGGAAAGAAGAAGTAAAGGTTTCACTTTTTGCAGATGATTTGATCCTGTACATCGAAAACCCAAAAGACTCCACAAAAAGACTACTAGAAACAATAAACCAGTATAGTAAGGTCAAAGGATACAAAGTTAATATAGAAAAATCCATTGCCTTCCTATATGCCAACAACGAAACATCTGAAAACAAGCTCAAAAGAACAATTCCCTTCATGATTACAACAACAAAAAAAAGAAAATACCTAGGAACAAACATAACAAAGAACGTAAAGGACCTATATAATGAAAACTATAAAGCATTGTTAAGGGAAATCAAAAAAGATATAATGAAATGGAAAAATATTCCTTGTTTTTGGATAGGAAGAATATAGTCAAAATGACTATATTACCCAAAGCGATATACAAATTTAATTCAATTCCTATCAAAATTCCAATGTCATTTTTTAAAGAAATAGAACAAAAAAATCATCTGGTTTATATGGAACTACGAAAAACCCTGACTAGCCAGAGCAATCCTAAGGAAAAAGAACGAAGCTGGGGGTATTACAATGCCCAACTTCAAATTATATTATAGAGCCATGACAATCAAAACAGCATGGTATTGGCAGAAAAACAGACACGCAGACCAATGGAACAGAATAGAAAGCCCCAAAATAAAACCACATGTACATGGTCAAACAAACACACGATGGAGAAAAGAAAGCCTATTCCACAAATGGTGCTGGGAAAACTGAAAAGCCACAGGCAAAAGAATGAAACTTGACTACAGTTTGTCCCCTTGTATGAAAATTAATTCAAAATGAATCAAAGACATAAATAGAAGACCTGAAACAATAAATTACATAGGAGAAAACATAGGTACTAAACTCATGGGCCTTGGTTACAAAGAGCACTTTATGAATTTGACTCTAAAGGCAAGGGAAGTGAAAGCAAAGATAAATGAATGGGACTACATCAGACTAAGAAGCTTTTGCTCAGCAAGAGAAACTGACAACAAAATAAACACACAGCCAACTAAGTGGGAGATGATATTTTCAAACAACAGCACATATAAGGGCTTAATATCCAAAATATACAAAGAACTCATAAAACTCAACAACAAAGAAGCAAACAATCCAATAAAAAATGGGAAGAGGGCCCTGGTCGGTTGGCTCAGTGGTAGAGCGTCGGCCTGGAGTGTGGGAGTCCCGGGTTTGATCCCCGGCCAGGGCACACAGGAAAAGCGCCCATCTGCTTCTCCACCCCTCCCCCTCTCCTTCCTCTCTCTCTCTCTCTCTTCCCCTCCCGCAGCCAAGGCTCCACTGGAGCAAAGATGGCCAGTGCGCTGAGGATGGCTCTGTTGCCTCTGCCCCAGGCACTAGAATGGCTCTGGCTGCAACAGAGTGACACCCCAGATGGGCAGAGCATCGCCCCCTGGTGGGCGTGCCGGGTGGATCCTGGTCGGGCGCATGCAGGAGTCTGTCTGACTGCCTCCTCATTTCCAACTTCAGAAAAAAAAAGGAAAAAAAATGGGAAGAGGACATGAACAGACACTTCTCCCAGGAAGAAATACAAATGACCAACAGATATATGAAAAGATGCTCATCTTCATTAGCTATTAAAGAAATGCAGGTCAAAACTACAATGAGGTACCACTTCACACCTGTTAGATTAGCTATTATCAACAAGACAGTTAATAACAAATGCTGGAGAGACTGTGGAGAAAAAGGAACCCTCAACCACTGTTGGTGGAAATGTAAAGAAGTACAACCATTATGGAAGAAAGTATGGTGGTTCCTCAAAAAATTAAAAATAGAAGAACCATATGACCCACCGATCCCTCTGGGAATATACCCCCATAACTCAAAAACACTGGTACATAAAGACACATGCAGCCCCATGTTCACTGCAGCATTGTTCACTGTGGCCAAGACATGGAAACAACCAAAAAGCCTTTCAATAGATGACTGGATAAAGAAGAGGTGGTACATATATAATATGGAATACTACTCAGCCATAAGAAATGATGATATAGGATCATTTATAACAACATGGATGGACCTTGATAACATTATACTGAGTGAAATAAATAAATCAGAAAAAACTAAGAACTATATGACTCTATACATAGGTGGGACATAAAAATGAGACTCAGGGATATGGACAAGAGTGTGGTGGTTACCGGGCGTGGTGAGGGGAAAAGGGGGCTAGGGGAGAGGAGGGGCACAAAGAAAACCAGATAGAAGGTGACGGAAGAGTATATGACTTTGGGTGATGGGTATGCAACATAATCAAATGTCAAAATAACTTGGAGATGTTTTCTCTGAACCTATGTATCCTGATTGATTAATGTCACCCCATTAAAATTAATTTTTAAAAATTCTGTCATGTTGAGGTCAAGCCAATTTTACGGCCTATTTTAAACCCACTTATAATTACAGCAAGAATAAATGCCAGTAGAAAGATAACGCTGCCATAGATAGTTTAATTAATTGCATTCAGTGATCAGCTAAGCAATTATTATTTTTTATAACAATGCAGATGTAATGCTTTGCCTTTCCAATTTTCTTTCCCTCTCTATAAATCAACTGTCCTAAACACAATGCAAATCACTCAATGGTATTTTCCCAAGATATTCAAATTTTCTAGGAATCTGATTAATATCAGTTTCTACACCAAATAAATATTTACAAGTATACCCACTAATGAATTTTGTAATACATGTTAAAGTTAAAATGTTACATTGTATTTTAGTTGAAAATTTTTCTTATTTCTAAGGAAAATATTCACTCAATTTAGTTCAAATTAAGCTAATATCTATGCTGCTATATATACAACTCATTTTATGGGGCTGCCAGAAGATCCCATAAAAGTAAGGCAGTATTGATATCAATCATACCACTGCTTACTACATTACTAGTTATTATAAGAAGAGCTTAACAGAAAAGATGCTTAGGGTGAAGTATTTGGGAAAGGCCAAGGTACTTCCAAACCCTCTGGGCACAGTAACTTCACATGTTCACCAAGCCTGAGGCTCTTTGAACTGTTCTGTTAGATTTTTAGGAAAGCTTCTTACGAAGGCATGGTTGATTAAATCATTGGCCATTAGTGACTGAGTTCAATTGCCAGTTCCTCTATCCATCCCCAGAGGTCTGGCTGATTCCCCTGGCAATAAGCCCTCATCCTCAGATTATGTAGGGGCAAAAATGACCTCATCAACATCAATTCAGTGTGGCAGAAAAGGGCTTGTTATATGAATAACAAGATATTCATTTCACCTTACCCCATGGTTCTGCAGTAAATTTCAGGAACTGGAAGCAAAATTAAATATTATAACAAAAGATATATCTTAGTTACAATTGCAAGGGTTATAAGTATAATTAGAAATTACAAGTTATTTTAAGAACTTGTGCTAGAAACAATGGATAAAAACCAAATATATATTTCATGATATAATCACATCATCACAGGTGTTCATAATGTCATCATCATCACTACTCTCCTTATGTTTGTCTAAATTTAGTATCATTTCAGCAATTTCCCCATCATTCAAGAAATATATAAGAAATACAATGTTATCGAATTCAACATTTATTCAACTTATTTACTACTTGATGAACTTCTGACATGAGAAGTGTGACATAATCTTTTCACTAGTAGCATGAATTCCTTCAATGTCTTCTTTGCAGGTTCACTTTTTTTTTTTAATTTATTCATTTTAGAGAGGAGAGGGAGAGACAGAGAGAGAGAGAGACAGAGAGAGAGAGAGAGGAGAGACAGAGAGAGAGAAGGGGGGAGGAGCTGGAAGCATCAACTCCCATATGTGCCTTGACCAGGCAAGCCCAGGGTTTCGAACCGGCGACCTCAGCATTTCCAGGTCGACACTTTATCCACTGCGCCACCACAGGTCAAGCTGCAGGTTCACTTTTAAACATCACTGTGGTTCAAAGTCAGTGCCAAGGATTTGTTGGTATTGATTTTTTTTTTTTTTTACAGAGACAGAGGGAGAGTAAGAGAGAGGGATAGACAGGGACAGACAGACAGGAACAGAGAGATGAGAAATATCAATCATCAGTTTTTCGTTGCGACACCTTAGTTGTTCATTGATGGCTTTCTCATATGTGCCCTGACCGTGGGCCTTCAGCAGACTGAGTAACCCCTTGCCCAAGTCAGCGACCTTGTGTCCGAGCTGGTGAGCTTTTGCTCAAACCAGATGAGCCCGTGCTCAAGCCAGTGACCTTGGGGTCTCAAACCTGGGTCCTCCGCATCCTAGTCTGATGCTCCATCCACTGCGCCACCACCTAGTCAGGCTGGTATTGATTTATCAACCTCATTTCATGCATTAGTAACTGTTATAAATAATTTTTTTTTCTTGAGTGCTGACTCCCCAACCTGCTCTACACAAAAGCAAAACATGATTCTACAACTTGAAAAAGCACTCAGACAGGAAGGGAGCCAGTGACACAGAGGAAGAAACAGAAACAGGGAGACCTGCAGGTACTTGCAGTAGGAAGCAAAGTGAATGGGGACTGCTCCCCAAACTTACAGGTAAAACTTAGTTACTGGGCAGATACAAGCAGAGTAGAGATAGAGTCTGCTAATAGGAGAGTTACTTAACCTCTCTTCATTTCGGTTCCCTTATCCTTAAAATCAGGACTATAATGCCTCTTCCTCATAAGGGAAATGTGAGGATTAATAAGTTAATAATGTATCTGCAGGATTTAAGAGAGTCAAACATGCTCATCTTTAATCTTTCCCTATTTTTTTATTTTTATTGTTTTGTCCACCCAGCTTAAGAGTCATTTTGCCCTTAATCAGTATCTTTGCAAATCTTTTTAAAGCTTTCTCATTTTTCCTAATGTTTAGTTCTTTTATTTTTCTTTCCCATGTACCCACCTCCCTCCCCTTTAGAAAACTATTAGCTTGTTCTCTGTATAGATCGGTCTGTTTTTGTTTTGTTTATTCATTTGTTTTTGGGGGTTTTTTTTAGATTCCACATATAACTGAAATCATATGGTATTTGTCTTTCTTTGTCTGACTTATTTCACTTAGCATAATACCCTCTAGGTCCATCCATACATTGTCATATATGGAAGAATTTCATTCTTTTTATTGCTGAGTAATATTTCACATGAAATATATCTATATATGGAACACTGTGTGTGTGTATGTGTGTGTGTGTGTGTGTGTGTGTGTGTGTGTGTGTGTGTGTGTGTATATCACATCTTCTTCATCCATTCATCTATCAATGAACACCTAGGTTGCTTCCATATCTTGGATATTATAAGTAACACTGCAATGAACATTATCTTTTAGAATTAGTGTTTCTGTTTTCTTTGAATAAATACCCAGAAATGGAATTGGTGGGTCATATATGAATATCATCTTGAAGTAAGTTCTTTCAGGTCTTGGAACCTGAGGTATCTATTAACTAAAAACCCCGCAGTTTTGTTCTATTTTTTAATATGTGTATACTTGTTCTTTAGGAGATATAAAATTTCTTCATCACCAGACTCCATTACAGATGTCAAATTATTTGGTAGGCAAATGTCAAAACATTAATTTTTAACAAGAAATAAAAAACAACAAAATCCTACATTTCTTTTAGTCCAGTTTATCAATATTGAACTAAGGGAAGGTACACAGTAGTAAAGAACTGGTTAGAAAATATTTCTCTGGTTACCTCTGCTTTCTTATAAAAATATTAATGCCTAAATATACTTCATGTACCTTTCACTCCTTGAAGTAAGTTTTCTCCCACTGTCTGCCAACTTTACGTGCATTGTGCCTGCAAAACCAACATAGCCGAGAAGAATCCAGCCAATGGTTAACTTCCTTAAATCAGTTAGTGCTTTCTATTGGTCATCCTTAATGTTTCTAGAAACGTAGTCCCAGAATAATGCTATTTAATCTCCAGTACAAATCTATTATAGATTAAGGTTTTCAATGAATACTGTCTTAGCAAATTCATCAATATGATTTTTAAACTAGCCTCTGGTGAACAAAGCTTTTCACCATAGGTTTTCAGATACTTTCCACCATGAAGCTGCTTAAATGTTTGCAGCCAATCTCTGAATATTTATACTTGCCTGTGACAGTTTCTATGGTACGTTCTAAGTTATTCCATGACCAATAAACCACACTTCCAATTCCTCCCTACTACTGCAGTCAACATCTGCACATTTTTTGCTCTGTAATATTTTCCTATGTGTCACTAATTCTTGGTCATCACTGTCCTTGTAAAAATTCCACAACTTGCCTGATTCTTTATATTGTATATGGTGGGGGTCCCATATATATAAAATACTTCACAGATATGCCACAATCAGGTTTATAATAATTAAATTATAGGTTGTAATAATAGCAATAGATGCTTACAGTTTTTTTGACAGTGTCAGGGCCCAGAGCAGGCTGCTCCCAAATATCCCACAATGATATATTGATTACTTGAAACTAAAGTTACTTGGCAAGCAGCCAGATGCAGAGGACACAGAGATCCTCCCTTGTCTTTTTGAAGGCAAGGAGTAAACGTCCCCTGTGAAAGGTGCCCCCTTGCTCCAAGGGAGAGAGACACTCATGGCTCAAGTTAAGCCATTCAGGATCAAAAGAGCCTCCATAAACAAACTTTGCTGCCTCTTTGCTAACTCACTACCCAAGCTCAAACTTTGAATTCCTCATGAATACCCAAGGTTGCTTAGAATCCTTATTAATAATAGGCACGAACGCCTGACCTGTGGTGGCGCAGTGGATAAAGCGTCGACCTGGAAATGCTGAGGTCATCGGTTCGAAACCCTGGGCTTGCCTGGTCAAGGCACATATGGGAGTTGATGCTTCCAGCTCCTCCCCCCTGTCTCTCTCTCTCCCTCTCTCTCTGCTCTCTAAAATGAATAAATAAAATAAAAATTAAAAAAAAAAAATTAAAAAAAATAAAATAAAATAATAGGCACGAACATATTCTCTGTCTTTTCAAGTCTTCACAAATTTATTATTTCTAAGGTGAACAAGTTTTTTACAATGAAAAGGAGGACAAAAATAAATTGAAGAAAATATCGTAAAAAAAGAAACATTTCATTCATTGCAATTATAATACACTATAATATGATAAATGCACAATAAAAACATTTATAATATTTTATATTGTAATTATGCCTACATGCCTATTAATTTTTAATATAATTGTAAGAAAAAAGGACTCATTTAGATACAAATATGTCATATCACATGCAATGGATCAACTCTGCATTGATCGAATACAGATATTTGCAGATTAGTCTTCCAATATCAAAAAGAGGACATGTAGGAGGATAGTTTTCGAGGAAGGACGGAACTTACAAAAGAAGGACTGTCCTCCCTAACAGAGGACGATTGGTCACCTTATTATTTCTTTGTTTAAAGGGTATCTAAACTTGTCTCGTTCATCATTTCAGAGAGTATCACTTATGATTCTCATGTGCACACATATTAGATTGTTTTGTCTCATGTTAATCTTATGTCAATTTTATTATTAGTCCAACTGTAAGAATTTAAGAAAGATAGGGGGGAAAAAACTTTGCCCCTCCCTAATAACAGTGATCCACAGGGCTGTCTCTAAATCTTTTTTTTTAACATTTCCAAAGTGCAATGAAATCCAGTTGAACACAAAAACAAAATACTGGAATCAGCAGAGACTATCATGACCAGTGCCATGATAGCACTGACAATTCACACACAAAATCAATCAATTCAGATTATATAGACAAATGAGTTTTGTCACCACACTTTTATTATTTTTCAGAGCTTTTTCAGGTTTTGGAATTGCAAACAAGAGATCGTAAGCCCAGATTTCCCTTGGCCTAAATTCTATCATTTCACCAAAATTGGCCTCCAATCAGGCCCCTTCCCTCAGTTTTTCTACCTTTATCTCATTTGTAATATGCATTTAAGGATGCCCCTTTGACATATAGATGTGAACATATCAGTTCTCTTTGGGAAACCTTTAACAATCCACAATATTAAGTCTAGGTTACATTACAATTCAATCACAAACTATCCTGGCCCCTCCTGGCTTCTTTTCCAGAATACTCACCATGTTTCAGCTCTCTGGCACTTATGTGTTGGGAATAATCCCAGGATTTTGAGTCCCTCAATAAATAGCATTTTCTTCAATTCTAATATATCAATATAGGCATGTTAACAGGGGTATTAGAATTTTAATTACATGGCAAAACAATAATGAGGTTCAATAACAGTGGTTTCACCTCCCGCACTGTATAGGTGACATTGAACAGAAGGGAAATGCAATTCTTTTTTTTTTTATTTTACAAAGACAGAGAGAGTCAGAGAGAGGGATAGACAGGGACATACAGACAGGAACGGAGAGAGATGAGAAGCATCAATTATCCCTTTTTCATTGTGGCACCTTAGCTGTTCATTGATTGCTTTCTCATATGTGCCTTGACCGTGGGGCTACAGCAGACCTAGTAACCCCTTGCTCAAGTCAGGGACTTTGGGTTCAAGCTGGTGAGCTTTTTGCTCAAACCAGATGAGCATGCGCTCAAGCTGGCGACTTCGAGGTCTCGAACCTGGATCCTCTGCATTCCAGTCCAACGCTCTATCCACTGTGCCACTGCCTGGTCAGGTAGAAGGAAAATGCAATTTAAAATATTAGAGAAATAGGCCCTGGCAGGTTGGCTCAGTGGTAGAGCGTCGGCCTGGTGTGCAGGAGTCCTGGGTTCGATTCCCAGCCAGGGCACACAGGAGAAGCGCCCATCTGTTTCTCCACCCCTACCCCTCTCCTTCCTCTCTGTCTCTGTCTTCCCCTCCTGCAGCCAAGGCTCCATTGGAGCAAAGTTGGCCTAGGCGCTGAGGATGGCTCTGTGGCCTCTGCCTCAGGCGCTAGAATGGCTCTGGTTGCAACAGAGCAATGCCCCAGATGGACAGAGCATCGCCCCCTGGTGGGCATGCCGGGTGGATCCCGGTCGGGCGCATTTGGGAGTCTGACTGCCTCCCCATTTCCAGCTTCAGAAAAATACAAAAAAAAAAAATTTAAAATATTAGAGAAATAACATATATCGTATTTCCTCATGTATAAGACACTCCCATGTATAAGACGCACCTTAATTTTGGGGACTGAAATTTGAAATACCAATATTATTGTATATATCAACTTATTGAACTCAAGTTTTATTCATCATAAAATTCATACAACTCCTCATTACTGTCAAAACTCCCATCCATTAGCTTGTCCTCCTCTGTGTCTGATGACAAATCACTGTCTTCAACAATGAGCACAAACAAGAGCAAAAAATGTGGTAAATGCAAGTAAAAAATCTATAACCACTGTATAAGACGCACCCAGTTTTTAGACCCCAAATTTTCAGAAAAAGGTGCATCTTATACCTGAGGAAATACAATATCATTGTATGTTATTAGTAGATGCCTGTTTTGAACGTAGAAAAATCTATATCAGAACATTTATACATTTTGGAAAAATTGGTAAGATTAGGCTAAAGAAACTTTACATCACCTAAACCAAAGGAGTTAAGAGAAGCAAAGAATGCAGCTGAAATTTGGTCCGGTTCTTACAGATTAAAATTTACCATCCCAGCTCCTAGTCCTGGTGCCACAGCCATAGTTCATTCTAACTGAGAATAAGATTATAAAGGAAAACTCTACATCTAAATGAAGTCAATCATCAAAGACAACGCCATGCATTACCTAGCTAGCTCTAACTAGGGGAAGTTATTCTGGGAAGGGTTTGTTCAATACATAAAGAATAAATTGCTAACAGTCCAGCTTCAATGTGCAGAAGAACAGAAGATACTGTTTCTACAAATTCTGGATCCAGCTAGGCATAAGGAAAACATTTCCTGCTGGTTTGTTTGAAAACAGTTTAAATAACTTAGATGTTTAAATTAGAAATATCAGACTTTCACACCAAATGAACCTATAGTAATTATGTGTGAACATAACAAATATATCAGGGGTTGGGAACCTATGGCTCGCCAGCCAGATTTGGCTCTTTTGATGGCTGCATCTGGCTCACAGACAAATCTTCAATAAAAAAATAACGTTAAAAATATAAAATATTCTCATGTATTACAGTCCATTCATTTCCTACCACACATGTTCATGGTTGCGGGTGGCTGGAGCCAATCACAGCTGTCATCCAGGACAACACCAAATTTTTTTGGATAATGTGTAATGTACACGGGTCGTTGTGAGGTCAGGAAGTAAACTTCCCTCCTTTTAATCAAGTAGTCAGCTAGCTAATTGCAGAAACTCCTTTGATGAAGAAGATGGCTAAAAGAAAAAAAAGATGAAGAGTATTGTACTTTCCAGCAGGAATGAACAGAGGAATTCGCCTTTGTGGAGAGAGCAGGTTCTGCAGTGTGTCTAATATGCAATGATAAAATTGCATTGATGAAACAGTCAAATATAAAGTGGCACTTCAACACATGCCATACTACATTTGCATTGAAATATCCAGCTGGGGACAGCAGGAAGAAAGCATGGCTAGAGGTACTGTGCAGAGTGCAAGCTAGTCAGCAGCAACTCCGTGTTTGGACCCAACAAGGTGACTGGAATTCAGCTAGCTTTGCTGGTGCTTTAGCAATTGTGAGAAAGGGAAAGCCATTCACAGATGGGGAGTATGCCAAAACATTCATGCTTGATGTTGCCAATGAATTTTTTGACTTTTCAGATAAAGACAAGATAATCAAACAAATAAAAGACATGCCTCTGTAGGCAAGAACTGTTCACGATCGTACCATCATGATGGCAAATCAAATTGAGGCAACACAAGTGAAGGACATAAATGCAGCACCATTCTTTTCTCTCGCTTTGGATGAGTCAACAGACATAAGCCATTTATCCCAGTTCAGCGTGACTGCAAAGTATGCTGTCGATGACACACTACATGAGGAAAGTCTTGCTGTTTTGCCTATGAAAGAGACAAGAGGGGAGGATATATTCAAGTCTTTCATTGAGTTCACTAAAGAAAAAAATCTACCGATGGATAAACTTATTTCAGTGTGTACTGATGGTGCTCTGTGTATGGTGGGGAAAAACAGAGGATTCATAGTGCTTCTTTGTGAACATGAAAAGAGACCCATCCTAAGTTTTCACTGCTTCCTCCATCAGGAGGCGCTTTGTGCTGAGATGTGTGGCAAGCAGCCTGGTGAGTTGATGTCACTGGTAATTCGGGTGGTCAACTTTATTGTTTCCCGAGCTTTAAATGATTGCCAGTTTAAAATATTGCTGGATGAAGTTGAGAATAATTATCCTGGTCTGCTTCTGCACAGCAATTTGCTTTGGTTGTCAAGAGGGAAGGTACTCAGCCGTTTGGTGGCTTGTCTGAGTGAAATCTGGATTTTTCTTGAAATGAAAAACGTCGTGCATCCTGAGTTAGCTAACACTGAGTGGCTCCTGAAGTTCTACTATCTCGTGGACATAACTGAACATCTAAACCAGCTCAATGTGAAAATGCAAGGCATTGAAAATATAGTCTTATTTCTTCAACAAGCAGTGTTTGCATTTGAAAACAAGCTGGAACTCTTCATCGCCAACATTAAAATAGGTCGTTTATTACACTTTGAAAAACTGAGAGAGTTTAAAGATGCATGCACAGCAAGTGACCCTGCTCAACATCTTGATCTCCAGCAGCTAGCGGGCTTCACATCTAATCTCCTGCAGACATCCAAAGCGCGCTTTGGAGAATTTCGTGAGCGCACTCGTCTTTTTAAGTTCATCACCCATCCACACTAGTGTGCAGTGAACAGTGCCAATCTGAGTTACATCCCCGGTGTCTCCGTCAGAGATTTTGAGCTACAGGCTGCTGAGCTGAAGGCCTCAGACATGTGGGTGAATAAGTTCAAGTCACTGAATGAAGATTTGGAAAGACTTGCACGACAGCAAGCAGAGTTGGCGAGCAAACACAAGTGGGAAGAAATGAAAAAATGTCAACCCATGGACCAGCTGATTGTCAAAACTTAGAACGCGCTTCCCGTCACATATCACATACTGCAGGGTGTGAATATTGCTGTACCGACAATGTTTGGCTCTATGTATGCATGTGAGCAGTCTTTCTCACATCTAAAGAACTTTAAGACCAACCTACAATCATGTTTAACAGATGGAAGTCTCAACACCTGCATGAAGCTTAACCTCACCATGTATCAACCAGACTACAAAGCCATCAGCAATACGACGCAGCACCAGAAGTCGCATTAATTGTAAGAAGTACTTTATTCATCATTGGTTAGCAACAGCATGACAATGTTATTAAAGAGAATTCAGAGACTTATTGTACTTTAAAAGTGTTGGTCTTACATAAAATGCACACATTTACTTGTATTTAGTGTTAAACATATTGTATGGCTCTCACAAAATTACATTTTAAAATATGTGGTGTTCATGGCTCTCTCAGCCAAAAAGGTTCCCGACCCCTGTAATATAGGATCAAATGGACACTGTATTCTGAAATCATTAATTTACAGTAACATGAAATTCCTAGGACATGATTTTAATACACAGAGAGCATCCCATACTGTTTCTTTGAGTTCTGTCCACTTAAACACTATTATTATTTTTCACAGCAGCTGGTATTCCTAATTCCCAGAAATAATCATAGACCCTGATAACAACAACCTTGCTTTTCTACCTTGAGTATTTTAGCAGAGAATAAAGTGAATATGTTCTATTCTCCAAGTATTCACCAAGAAGTGTTTTTCTAATTGATTCTGCAGCCTGCACATAACAAAAAGGCCCCCAAGAAGGAAGCGGCAGCTCCCACACACAAAAGGGTCTATAGCTCAAACACCAGCAGCCCCTCACCATTCAAATAAGTTCTTCTCTTAAATGGATAAATGTAAGGAATACATATCTCAAATGACTATTTATCCATTATTGATTTCAACAATGTATTTAAGGCATGACTTTAAGCCACCAGCAAGAAAGTGGCAGTGAACTTTGTCTGGGGTACATGGCTTCCCCGAGTTGGAAAAGACCCAGTTGCAATATTAATGAGCACGCCATTTGTCCAGACAATTATGCAAGAACTTGGCAGCAGCCATGGAGGGCAAGCCCAATGAGAGACAGTGCCAGAGAATGCAGATCAGAGACCAAAGAAATCGCTAAACCAACCTTCTTTTGTAACAGTTTCATTTTGGGTAGATAATTTCTTTTATTAAAATTAAGTTTAAAGGGCGGTGGAATGTAGCAGAAAAAGCAATTCTAAACACCATCATTATTTGAATGAACAATGCCATGTTCCCATTCAGAAAAAATGTCTTTTCATCACTGTAATTCAGTTGAGAAATGACTATCATAACTATTCTTTGCTAAGAAATGAAATATTTTCGAGAATAAAGGATTTCAAGAATAAAGAAGTACTCAAGAGAAAAGTATCTTGTGATGCACACAAAATTAAATGGAAAAATACAACATTTTAAAGGTCATTTTTTTTTTTTTTTTTTTTTTTTTTTTTTTTTTCATTTTTTCTGAAGCTGGAAACAGGGAGAGACAGTCAGACAGACTCCCGCATGCGCCCGGCCGGGATCCACCCGGCACGCCCACCATGGGGCGATGCTCTGCCCACCAGGGGGGGCGATGCTCTGCCCATCCTGGGCGTCGCCATGTTGCGACCAGAGCCACTCTAGCGCCTGAGGCAGAGGCCACAGAGCCATCCCCAGCGCCCGGGCCATCTTTGCTCCAGTGGAGCCTTGGCTGCGGGAGGGGAAGAGAGAGACAGAGAGGAAAGCACGGCAGAGGGGTGGAGAAGCAAATGGGCGCTTCTCCTATGTGCCCTGGCCGGGAATCGAACCCGGGTCCTCCGCACGCTAGGCCGACGCTCTACCGCTGAGCCAACCGGCCAGGGCTAAAGGTCATTTTTTAATGCAAATCATTATGCCAAGTTCCCAAAAAAATCAGTGTGGCTATCATAAGTTAAAAGATTAAAATCTTAATTAAATACCTGAGGGAATGACTGTAGAACAAAGACCCTCCAAAATTAATTTGAAGATTGATTTAAAAAGTGTCTAAAGATATCATCATATTTTAAATTACAGGTGGATTCCCAACTACTCTTCCACTAAAGAAAACTATGATCAATTAAAATTAGGTTCATGTTACCAATATTCATTAGTATCAATGAATACTTTCCTAAGTATGCAAGGGAAAAACTCCTCTCGTTGAATGTAATAGGAAAACATACACACACACACAAATAAATAAAGTACCAAATCATCCTTTATGCTTTCTAGCATCTCCTAAAAGTCAAGTAAAACATCAAAATTGCTAATTTCAAGTTAGATCAATGCAGTAGTCGGGCTCTAGCTGGTTGGCTCACCAGTAGGCTCAATGGTAGAGTGTCAGCCCAGCGTGTGGATGTCTCACCTTCGATTCCCAGCCAGGGCATACAAAAGAAGAACCCATCTGCTTCTCCACTATTTCTCCCTTCTCCTCCCACAGCCAAGGCTCCATTGGAGCAAGGTTGGCCCAGGCACTGAGGACGGTTCCATGGCCTCCACCTCAAGTGCTAGAATGGCTCCCATTGCAGCGCGGAGCAGTGCCCCAGATGAGCAGAGCATCACCCCCTAGTGGGATTGCCGGGTGGATCCCAGTCTGGCAAATGCAGGAGTCTGTCTCTCTGCCTCCCCACACTTCTCACTTCAGAAAAATAAAAAAACTTTCATTGCTTTGGAAAGGGAGAATTTTTTCCTGAATAAATGCTGTGGACTTACAAAAAAAAATCCAGTAGTCATCATTTATTTTTGCTATTAATGAAAGGTACTTACCATAGTCCTACATATTCCATATTTGGAGACTCACAGGGTAATTATCTATACCTTAAATTCAGCATTTAAAATAATTGTATAATAATCTTATATGTGCGTAACAGCTTAAAAAAGTATTCAGCAAGCTGACAGTTGGTGGCACAGTGGATAGAGCATTGGACTGGGACACAGAGGACCCAGGTTCAAAACCCAAGGTAGCCGGCTTGAGCGTGGGCTCATCCAGCTTGTGCATGGGGTCGCTGGCTTGAGCGCAGGATCATAGACATGAACCCATAGTCGCTCACTTGAGCCCAAGGTCTCTGGCCTCAGCAAGGGGTCACTCGCTCTGCTGTAGCCCCCCTGCCCCCTGGTCAAGGCACATATGAGAAAGGAATCACTGAACAACTAAGGAGTCAATGAAGAATTGATGCTTCTCATTTCTTCCTTCCTGTCTGTCTGTCTGTCCCTATCTGTCCTTGTCTGTCTCAGTCACACACACATAAAAAATATGCAACTAATGAAGAAAAAAATAAAGTTTTCACCAAGAAATAATTTAGCATGCTAGATGACAATGGCAAGTAAAATTAAAATGTTTTAAATCGAATCACTAAACTGCATATTAAAAACTATTTTAAGCAATTAGAAATATTACTTTACATAGAAGAAACAGCCTCCAAGTTAAAAATTCTCTTCTAAATATGCTAAATAAACTTATTTTATTTAAGATTCTCCAAATAAAGTCATTATACATAAAATCCTGGTGTCCTGGCTAAATGGAGGAAAGAGTGAATTACAGCACACAAAGACTGCCAGGCCTCAGCTGCACTATTATTAAGTAGAAGTTAAAAGCCTTAAAACTTTCCTTACCTACAAGTGCATAATGTGATATCACTCTCTCTCTGAAGACTTGTTTTATTCTCTTTCATTTAATCTTCATGAAACCACTGTGAAAGGCATAAACTAATTTGCCCAAGCACAAGCCTACTGCCTGAAGGTGCTGAACAGCAGCATCAGGATTCAAGCCCAGGCCATCTGACTCCTGCCAGGTCTTAATCTCCCCTCTGCCCCTGCCATTTCCATTGCTTGCCCTGCCCTGATAAATACTGGCCTACCTTGGTTTTCCAATAGAGTCATCATAAGTGCCTTGTGAATTTTTAAACGTGTCATCCCATGGACATGATTCATAATTCCTGAGATATTTTATCCCTATGAAATCATGCCTTGTTTCCCATAGTTTCCTCAGAACTGACCCAGCTCTTCTCTTCCCAAATGTTTCCTGTACATGCATATTCATTCATACACACAAGATTCTCGCTGCACTCGTGGGTTAGGATACTAGTCCATTTACTAGATCTTAAGCTACATGAGTACAGGAACAATGATTTTGTCCTTAAAAGGAATTTTGTTCCAAGTCAGAAGGTGTAAACCCCATTACAAAAATGTATATGCTATATATGTATTTCCACATTCTTGTTTCACTGAGAAGATATCATTCAGTAATTTAGTGATATTTCCACTGCTCAAGTCTCTCCACATAGCAGATCTAATGACAAAGTAGTTTAAAAACCAAAGCATAGCACTGAGATTCATTTAGCAAGTCACTTACAAGAAAGGAAGTCAGGCCCTGGCTAGCTGGCTCAGCGGTAGAGCGTCGGCCTGGCATGTGGAAATCCAGGGTTCGATTCCCCATCAGGGCACACAGTAGAAGCACCCATCTGCTTCTCCACCCTTCCCCCTCTCCTATCTCTCTATCTCTCTCTTCCCCTTTCGCAGCCAAGGCTCTACTGGAGCAAAGTTGGCCCGGGCGCTGAGGATAACTCATTGGCCTCCGCCTCAGGCGCTAGAATGGCTCCAGCTGAAATGGAGTGACGCCCTGGATGGGCAGAGCATTGCCCCCTGGTGGGTGTGCCGGGTGAATTCCGGTCGGGCACATGCGGGAATCTGTCTGACTGCCTCCCCACTTCTAACTTTGGAAAAATACAAAAAGAAAGAAACTCAAACAATACTCTTTAATTCTTACTTCAGAGAAGGATGTTATGTGCATGCTAAATCTTATACTTAACATATTAGCAAGATGGCAAAAGAGTGAAATTTAGGTCCACATATGAGGGTTCCATCAGCTTCCATGAGCCCCAATCAGTCCCAATCACATTAGAAGTTCTTGTGAAAAATACAGTTCTGCACTTCTCTATAAGCTTTGTTAAGTTCTAAGGATTAGTTAGTAAGTGAAAGTATTTTGTTGAAATTTCAAAATATACAGGAAATGAAAATGTTAATACACAGTTAATTCTCATTATTCATGGTAGTTAAGATTTATAACATCTCTGAGAACACTGAATTAGTGAGACTAAACCACTGTTCTAGAGAAAATACAGTTTGCTTTGAGCTTCTGGTCACATTTTTTGTCAACTAATCAACAGATAACCTTGTTTTACGTGTTTCTGTTTAAAGAAACTGTTTAATATATACTGCCGGTTCATTAACACTGAGCTGAACGCACAGCCGACAGCGCTACAACTCCTGCCTGAACAAAGATTTTCTGCACGAGACACATCACAGCCTTCTTGCACTTAGGAACACTACACAGCATGTCAGCAGTACATGTTTGCTGGGGCCACTTAAACAGCAAAATAGCCAACCAAAATTACAAAAATGTAAAAAGTATGGCACTAAATAGAAAAAGAATACTTGCTTATGAAATAAGAGCTGAGCCCTGGCCGGTTGGCTCAGCGGTAGAGCGTCGGCCTAGCGTGCGGAGGACCCGGGTTCGATTCCCGGCCAGGGCACATAGGAGAAGCGCCCATTTGCTTCTCCACCCCTCCGCTGCGCTTTCCTCTCTGTCTCTCTCTTCCCCTCCCGCAGCCAAGGCTCCATTGGAGCAAAGATGGCCCGGGTGCTGGGCATGGCTCTGTGGCCTCTGCCTCAGGCGCTAGAGTGGCTCTGGTCGCAATATGGCGACGCCCAGGATGGGCAGAGCATCGCCCCCTGGGGGGCAGAGCACCGCCGCTGGTGGGCGTGCCGGGTGGATCCCGGTCGGGGGCATGCGGGAGTCTGTCTGACTGTCTCTCCCCGTTTCCAGCTTCAGAAAAAATGAAAAAAAAAAAGAAATAAGAGCTGAAACAGGAAGACAGAGTGTTTACGATTCAACCTCAGGTGAGAACTTCAGGTGAAGGGAGAATCAAAATCTTTGATGCTCTGCACATATCCTCCAATGACCTTGAAAGCCCCACAAGTATTAATTTTGAGGTCATAAATAAATTTTACCAACTAAGCAAATTCACAAATACAGAGTCCATGAGTAATAAAGACTGCTTGCGTGTCAAGAAACTGGTAACACCAGCTGTCTCCCGGGAAGAGACCTGGAAAGCTGGGAGATGCGGTGGGAGAGTCTTATTTTTTTTACCTTATAACTTTTTAATCTTTTTAATTTTGTAGTGTGCATGTCACTGAAATTTTCATGACCTTTGCTCAGAGAAAATAGTATTAAACTTATTAATACCTAAAAAAGAAAGTATTATTAAGCTTTGGGTTAAAATTGTAAAGAGACAATAAAATTAACAATAAAGAATGAAAATAGAAAGTGATTAAAAAACTATAAAAATCACATATATTTGAAGTTTCCCTACATTAAGGAAACAAAACAGACTCTCACAAAAGGGAACAGAACAGAAAATTATTTCAAATTAGAGGGAAAAAAAAACATGACTATAAACTCTCAATTCCTACCAAAGAAGGAGCCATGGGGAGTAAGATACAAAATGAAGGTATTTTAGAAATAATTACGTAGTGAGAAATGAACTTTCCACATAAGTTAATTTTTCCAGGAAATTCAGATTTATTATTTTAAACAACATTTAAAATAATTTTGTACATTGGTTTTCAGCATGGTCTTAGGCCCAGCAAGATCAACATCAATAGAGTAGCTGTCAGAAATAGACTCTCAGGGCCCACCCTAGACTCAAGAAATAGGGTCTCTCGGGCAGGGGCACCAATCAGTGCCCTAAGGAGCCTGGAAGGTGATTCTGATGCCAGCAACAGTATGAGAACCACTGGTCTAAAAATACTTCGAGTTATTACTATACCATTAAATAGAGGCTATAAATAAAATTTAAACTTTTCTCAATGATGACAGTCATCCTGTAGTAAAAAACTACTGTTACTCTGTGCCTCTTTCTTTGATTTCAGTTGGCCAGCAGGTCCCCGACCACTGTTCCAAGAGTGGAACAGAATCCTGCTCCCTAAGCTGGAGGCTTCCACTCTGTTATGAACTATCAAGGAGAAAAATAATTAAGCTCATTAGAGTTGAATGCTATGCATCAATAAGGCTGGACGCAGACATAAGTAATAAAGTGCCTAGTTTTAGTACAGGAGGATTGAAATGGCCATTCTTTAATTTTCAGAGACTTTTAATTCCCAGACCTAGGCTGTGTACCAAAGAATGACATGGGTAGAAAATTAATCTCTAGAAAAGACAGAGATGTTAACATACTGAGATTTGGAAAATAGTTTATCACTTAGAATAGAATGTATGTCTGTGACTGTAGGTACAATAATTCACTTAAACACACACACACACACACACACACACACACACACACACACACACACACACACACACAAAGCTACAAAGAGGAAACACTCCAGAGACTGGTTCCCCCTCCACTTTGGGCCCCATTCTTTCAGGACATCTCCATTAGAAACAGTGGCTCTCTTACTGACTAGTTAAGAAGTAGTTATATTCCAAAACAAACTTAAAATGCAAAATCAGAGGAAACTTGCAGATGAACTAGAGCAACCACATTATTTAACAGAGGAGAAAACTGAGGACTGACACGGGCCCACTGCAGACCAGGCGTCCCACTCACCTTAGTCGCACCAGGCACCCTCCCACAGCCCCCAGGCATTGTCCTGTGCACAGAGAAAGCACAAGCACAGACACAGTGGCAAGCACAAACATGAGCAAAGTAATTGTTGCACACTTTAATCATATAGGTTTTAGAGTATAAAAATCAATACTAATCTTCTGAAAAAAGAGTTCTGTGGGGGTTTTTTAAGGCCACCTCCCTCCCAGAAATCTGTGTTACCCTCAAAGTTCACCATGGCAAGTTGTGGAACTATCATATAAATGGGGAAAAAGTTGTTTTTCAAATTTTCACTGCCAGAAATTTAGTGTTAGACATGGTGTCATTTTATAGAGATTGAAAAAGTATACTGCCTCTAAATGATTGATGAAAGCAAAACAAAGAACAGTGAGTATTCTCATTTGGAAACAAGTTAAGTGCTCGATTCTAAGGGGTCCATGAAATAAATATGGTATAATGAAGTGATAGAAAATAGCAATTAGAAATATTTTGGGAGGGTTTTAAATGTTTTGGGGTTTTTTTTCTGAAAAATATTGAGGAAGGAGGAGCAGGCCCCCTCTTCTCTAAAAAGGAAGAAATGAAAACAATACAAGGGAAAGGAGCTAGAAGGGGTAACTGAGTCAGCCAGTGATAAATTAACTATGTATATATCCCATAGTTCTCTAAATGGGTGTTTAGAGTCACAGTACAGAGCAAGAATAACAAGATCTGTATGTAACTATGAGCAGTGATCTGGAAACCTCTTCCCCCTTGCTGACCCCACCAAAACTTTCCCTCCCCTCTCCTTGCATCCTGGGAAACCTTAAACAAGGAAATCACATGCCCAATGCTTAGATACTATAGAGGTATATAACCTGTAAGAAAATCAACTTCAGGGAGCCCATGTTTTGAAGCTACAATCCCATGTGTTCCGCCAGCTTTAATAAATCCTGTTTCCTTCATCAAGTGGTCTGGGCGTTTTTGTCCTCCTTTGATTCCTGCAATAATATTTTTGAGATGAAATAGAAAAGGGCAGCTGAAAATGATAGAAATAAAATGATACTATCTTTATTTTGTATATGTATGTGTCTCTTATCCGAGGAAAACTACTGGAAGAGCCTGTAAGGAGTGGAATTCACAGTGACTTTTTGGGTTATGGCATTTCCTGATTCCCCCACCCTGCTTTTCTGCACTGTTACTATAACAGGGAAGAGGAGAATGGTAGTTTAGTTTGTCAAAGAGAATCAGTTATTCCCTGTATATTTTCTGGCAAAGTACTTCTGAAAATCTTCCATAAGCTATTATAAAAAACATATCAGAAATAAGTGTTTTTCTGTGTTTGCTAAATTTCAGGTATCCCTTCAATTTAAGATTTTTAATATGACAAGGGGCCATATTTGGAGGTAGAGTGTTCTAAACCCCATCACATTTGTGCAATCGGGCATCCGGCATATTTGCATGAAGTGGCCGGCTACAGAGGCAGGTACTTGGAACATAAACATAAATAAATTCTGGTCCCATATACATCTCTCAGTCTGACAAAAAGAGCTATGTGCAATTCATACAACACAGTGAAACAAGTATGATCTTGACATTCTCTGAAACTATAATATCTTCCCTGAAAACTGACCCACCATCTATATGCTCCTGAATCCAAAATATTTATATCTAGACTTGTCCTCACTTTCTATATTTTCAGAACCTAGTAGTGAATTATGCAAAAAGTAGCAACTTAATAAATGAGTCAAGGTCAAATATACAAAAGGATACAAGACAGTCTAGTTCTCCAAGAGAATTAGCTCTTAAGGTGATTTTTAAATTAAACATTTAATTTTAAGATAATTACATATTTACCGTATATTTTGCTCCAAAAGATGCACTCTTTTTTTCACCTGACCAGGCGGTGGCGCAATGGATAGAGCGTCAGACTGGGACACGGAGGACCCAGGTTCAAGACCCCAAGGTCGCCAGCTTGAGCGTGGGCTCATCTGGTTTGAGCAAAGCTCACCAGCTTGGACCCAAGGTCGCTGGCTCAAGCAAGGGGTTACTTGGTCTGGGTCAAGGTACATAAGAGAAAGCAATCAATGAACAACTAAGGTGTCGCAGCAAAAAAGTGATGATTGATGCTTCTCATCTCTCTGTTCCTGTCTGTCTGTTCCTATCTATACCTCTCTCTGACTCTGTCTCTGTAAAAAAAAAAAAAAAAAGATGCACTTTTCCCCCCAAAAAAGTGGAGAGGAAAATGTCCATGTCTTATGAAAAGAAAAATGCGAATTTTATTAAATATTTTAACACACCGTTTGGTTCAGAATATCTTTTTCTTATTTTCCTCCTTAAAACCCTAGGTGTATCTTATGGTCAGATGCATCTTATGGAGTGAAAAATACAGTAAATGCAGTTGTAATAAATAATAGAGAGATCCCATGAACTCTTTACCCAGTTTCTCCCCAATGTAACATTGGACAAAACTATAATACAATATCACAACTGTATCAGTGTCAATGTACTGACACTGATACATTCAAAACGCAGAACATACAAAGAGCCCTAATGCTGCCCTTTCATAGCTACACTCACCTCCCCACCCCCATCACATCCCACCCAGGGTAACCAGTAAATCTGTTACTACTTCAGTAATTTTAGAATTTTAAGACTGCTATATAAATGGAACCATTCAAGATTGAACCTTTTAGGATTGGCTCTTTTTACTCAGCTTAATTCTCTGGAGACTGATCCAGGTTGCTGCGTACATCAATACTTTGTTCCATTTTACTACTGACTAGAATTCAGGTACTGGTGTACTAAGGTTTCTTTAACAATTCATCCTTTAAAGAACATCTCGGTTTGTTTCTGGGAATTGGCTATTAATAAAAAAGCTGCTATAGACATTGATGTGCAGATTTTTATGTGAACATATGATTTCACTTCTCTGGGATAAATGCCCAAGAATACAACTGCTGGGTTGCATGGTAGATGCATGTTAAGTGTTAGAAGAACAGCCAAACTATTCTTCAGAGTTGCTCTTTTACTTTCTACCAACAATATGTAAGAACCTAGTTTCTCTACATCCTCACCAGCATTGGGGTCGTATTTTCTATTTTAGCCATTTTGATAAGCATGTAGTGATAATTCATTGTTGCCTGAATTTGCATTTTCGTAATGGATAATAATGGTGAATATCTCTTCATGAGATTCTTTGTCATCTCCAAGTTGTCTTTGGTAAAATAACCATTCATGTTTTTCGTCCATTTTCTTTATATATATTTATATATATCTTTAGTGTTGTCTTTTTTGTTTTTTGTTGTTTTGTTTTGTTTTTTTAGATTTTATTTATTCACTTTAGAGAGAGGAGACAGAGAGAGAGAGAGAGACAGAGAGAAAAGGGAGGGAGGAGCAAAAAGCATCCACTCCCATATGTGCCTTGATCAGGGAAGCCCGGGGTTTCGAACCGACAAGCGACCTCAGTGTTCCAGATCGATGCTTTTACCCACTGTACCACCGCAGGTCAGGCCACGTCCATTTTCTAACCGAAGTATTTTGCATTTATTTAACTGTTGAGTTTGAATGTTCTGTATATATTTCAAAAGCTGGTACTTAATCAAATACATACTTTACAAATATTTTCTCCCAGTCTTGTAGCTTTCCTCCTCTTAACAGAGTCTTTAGCAGAGGAAAAGTCTGTAATTTGATAAGGTCCAATTTATCATCTTTTCACTTATAGATCATACTTTGAGAGTCAAGTGTGAGGGTTATTTGTTAAGCTCTGGAACCCAAAAATTTTCTTTCTGTTCTAAAAGACATATAGTGTTACATTTTTAAATTAAGTACATGATCCATTTTCGTTAATTTTTATATAAGATATGAGGAATAAGCCAAAATTTATTGTTGTCAATGGATGTCTAATTGCAACAGCATCACTTTTTTTTAAGCTGGCCTTCCTCTATTGAATTGCTTTTTCTAGATTCTTTATCCTGTGTCTAGCCCTCCACCAATACCACACAGCCTTAATTTACTGCAGCTATAGTAGGCTTTCCTATCAGGTAGAGTGACTTCACTGGCTTTATGCTTTTTCAAGATTATTTTAACTATTCTAGTATATGTGCGCCTTTCCACATAAATTTTAGAAAAAGCTTGTGTATCCTGACTGGTGGTGGTGCAGTGGATAGAGCATCAACCTGGGATGCTGAGGTCCCAGGTTTAAAACCCCAAGGTAACAAACTTGAGCATGGGCTCACCACTTTAGCATGAAGTCACCAGCTTGAGCATGGGATCATTGACATGATCCTATGGTTGTTGGCTTGAGCCTGAAGGTCACTGGCTTGAAGCCCAAGGTTGCTAGTTCGAGCCCAAGGTTGCCAACTTGAGTGCGGGCTCACTAGTTTTATCTGGAACCCCCTGGTCAAGGCACGTATGAAAAACAATCAATGAAAAACTAAAGTGCCACAACTACAAGTTGATTGTTTTCATCTCTCTCTCTCTTTTCTCTCTAAAAAAAAAGGGGGGAAAAAAACCTTGCTAGTTCCAATGAGTACAGTAGGAAAAGGGGGGAAAAAGAATCACTTAACAGTGGGGAAAACTGAAAAACACCACCTCAGCCAGGTGCTCAAAGTCAACAACTACCGTAAAAGATATGTTGGTAATAAGTACCCATGACATAATGTGATGAAAATGACACTTTGCCACTGTGATTGCTCTCTTAAAAATATCTATATCATCCTACACTAATCATAAGAAAAACACTACATAAGTCCCAATTGAGAGATATCCTACAAAATTCCTGAGAGGTGTAGGGAATCACCCATCTAACCTTGAACCCTCTATGACTTAGATTGGGGAACTTTAGTTAAGAGCCCTGAATGAATGTCTCTTGGATGCAAACACCAAGAAACCCTGTGAGTGAGTGACCTTTGTGCAGAAAAAAAGGAATGCATGTGAATGGGCTTTAGCAAATTAGCCTAGAGGTTCTAGATTGCCCCGTCCTTTGTGCTTGTTAATTAGCAAAAGAAAAAGAATGTACTGACCCAAATTAGCCCTTTCTCCATGTAAGCAAAATGGCCACTAGTCATTCTTTACCTTTATCATCTGGTCTCCCTCCCTTGTAATCCTGTTACCTCTGTTCTGCTTCTGCTCAATAAAAACTAAGAAAGAAAGAAATTCAGGAGGTCTTCTTTCCCTCCTTTGGCAGGCCTCCCCTTCTTCCTTTTTACTTGTGCAACATGGGGCCTGGCGTTGTCGTGAAGGAGTATGGTTTGACCATGTCGATCAGGTCTTTTCAGTCGAATAGCCGCGTTCACGCGGTGTAGCTGGGCAATGTAGAGCTCCTTGTTGACCGTGGCATTCTTTTCGAGCATTTCCCAGTTCTTCATCGAATTCAGAAGGCCTTCCGCTGCCGCACGTGTCATCGACGTCAAAGTCGCCATTTTTGAACTTTGCAAACCATTTCCGTGCTGTAGACTCGCCTATGACACCTTCTCCATACACGTCTCAAATGTCCCGGGCTGCTTCGGCAGCTTTTTGACCTCGATGAAAAGCAAAGAAGAGCAGGTGTCGAAAATGTTGATTTTTGCCTCCTGGGTATTCCATTTCTAAGCCTCAAAACTAATAAAAAATTAAATAACTCAAAAATACAATTAACATAGTTTTGTAGAGCAGAAAGAGTTTTATCGAATGAATACTTACCCTTTGCCAAACAGCAAACAAATCGTTGTAAAATGAAAGAAAATATAAAAACGCTACGAACTTATTCCCCAACCCAATATTATATCCCAGAAAAAAATGACTAAATGTAATGTAAATTCTCAGATGAAATTCTAAAACAGAAAAAGGATATTATTTTAAAAAATCTAAATAAAGCATGGACTTTAGTTAATCATATAGCCTGACCTATGGTGGCGCAGTGGATAAACTGTCGACCTGGAATGCTGAGGTCGCCGGTTCAAAACCCTGGGCTTGCCTGGTGTTGGGCAGATAAAATGTATTATGCTCACTTTGTTAAAGATAACACAAGGAAGCTGTCGCCCAGGTGATATTAATGTGTGTTGGGGTGGGCTAAAGGCAGGCGGAATCCTTGTAGCCTGGGGCTTGGTTTTGGGATTAAGCCTTTCCTACCCTTTTTGATGTGGGGTGGTGCAATCCAATCATGCCTCAGAAGGTGACTTTGGGTTGGAGACTTCCCTACTTTGTATATTGGATTAAAGGTTGTGAAGCTACACTATAAAATGGGGGCAAAACGGGACTTGGCTTCTTGGTTCCTGAGGTTAGCATGAGAGAGCAGAGAAAGTAGAGCCAGCAGCGGAAGGAGGCTACGTGGAGTAGGCCAGGAGAAGCAGCCAAGATGGCGGAGTACTGAGTGAGATGCCAGTTTGTGTAGAGTTTGTATCTGGGATAAGGAAGAAGATGGGGAACTGAGGAGAAGAAGGCTGGTGAGCTAGAAACCTTTGATTCTAGGAAACTCGGATAAGTCAGTGGCTTTGTGAGCACTGAGTGTGACTGGGTTTTGGAGCCCAGTGTGTATTTTTACTTGCCCGCCGGGTGCAAGGTAGGATTAAAGGCTATGGCCCATCAGTTTTTGGCTCCGCTGTTTCTTTACCGACTGTCCGAATCCAATGCGAACCTGCAAGGGCCGGGCGGCTGTGATGGTAGCCTTGGCCGTGGCTGCTGGCTTTACACCTGGTCAAGGCACATATGGGAGTTGATGCTTCCTGCTCCTCCCTCCCCCTTCTCTCTCTCTCTCTCTCTCTCTCTCTCTCTCTCTCTCTCTCCTATCTAAAAATTAATAAAAGTAAAATTTAAAAAAAAGAGACAGTCTTTAAAGGCCCTGGCTGGTTGGCTCAGTAGTAGAGCGTCAGCCTGGCATGCAGGAGTCCTGGGTTCGATTCCCGGTCCAGGGCACACAGGAGAAGCGACCATCTGCTTCTCCACGCCTCCCCCTCTCCTTCCTTTCTGTCTCTCTCTTCCCTTTCCGCAGCCAAGGCTCCATTGGAGCAACAGATGGCCCAGGAGCTGGGGATAGCTCCTTGGCCTCTGCCTCAGGCACGAGAGTGGCTCTGGTAGCAACAGAACGATGCCCCAGACAGCAGAGCATCGCCCCCTGGTGGGTGTGCCGGGTGGATCCCGGTTGGGTGCATGTGGGAGTCTGTGTGATTGCCTCCCCATTTCCAGCTTCAGAAAAATATATATATATAAAAAATCATATAACAATGTTGGTTCAACTATTATAGCAAATATGCTAAATGTAAGGTGTTAAGCACAGGGGAATCTGGGTGTAAGATACATAGAAACTCTTTGTATTATCTGCCCCATTTTTCTGTAAATGTGAAACTGTTCTAAAATAAAAAATTTATATATGCATATACAAAAGCGTACACACACATACCTATACACATACATATTTCTAAAAAGACAAGTGAGTAAAGATTTATATTTATTAAGATTAACAATTGTAATTACTTCATCAAATATGTTTTTAAGTGAAAACAAAAATCTTGCTGGGATTTTCATTGCATTAAACATATAATCAACTTGGGAGGAAGTGATAGCCCCACTGTGCTGAATCTCTGATCTGTGAGCACAATATGTATCTCCATTTATTTAGGTCATACTTGATTTCTTTAATCAGCATTTTATAATCTTTAGCACATTGATCCATACATGTTTTGTTAAATATATTCCTAAGTATTTTATTATCTTGAGAGTGATTGTAATTGATTTTGTGTTTGTGATTTTGGTCTCCACATGTTCATGACCAGTAAACAAAAATGCAGTAAGTTTTTACTTGTTAACATTATATCGTGTCACCTTGCACCTATACAATGTTGAATAACTATTTCTGTTTGTTTGTTTGGTTGGTTTGTTTGTGAAAGGAGGAAGAGAGCACCCTGCACCCTCCCACGTGCACCCTGACTGGGATCCACATGGCAAGCCCACTAGGGAGTGATGCTCTGCCCATCTGGGGTGTTGCACCATTGCTCAGCAACTAAGCTCTTCTTAGCACCTGAGGTGGAGGCCATGGAGCCATCCTCAGCGCCCAGGGCAAACTTGCTGCAATCAACCCATGGCTGCATTTAGGGAAAAGAGAGAGAGAGAGAAAAGCAAGAGGGAAGGGGTAGAGAAGCAGATGGGGACTTCTTCTGTGTGCCTTGACCAGGAATAAAATCCAGGACTTCCACATGCTGGGCCGATGCTCTACCATTGAGCCAACCAGCCAGGTCCAGAATAACTATGAAAAACAGACATTCTTGCCTTCTTCCCAATCTTAGAGAGAAAGCATTCAGTTTCTTAGCATAAGATGTTAACTAGACAATTTTTATAGATGCCCATCATGTTGAGGAAGTTCCCCTCTATTTCTAATTTGGTGAGAATTTTTTATCTTGAATAAGTATTGAATTATGGCCAAGTGTTTTTTCTATATCAATTGATATGATAACATGACTTACTTTTGCCTACTGATATAATAGTAGATTACATTAACTGGTTCTGAAATATTGAATTAAGGTGAATTTTAAAGGATAAATAGGACTTCACAACCATAAAATCAATGTATTGATTTGCTTAATATCTATTTATCCTTACTAGAAGACCAGCTTGATAGTGGTATATATTATTTACTTTGTTCAAAACTATATACCCACCTGACCATGCAATGGCGCAGTGAAGAGAGTGTCAGATTGGGATGTGGAGGACCCAGGTTCAAAATCTCAAGGTCTCCGGCTTAAGCGTGGGGTTACTGGCTTGAGAGTGGAATGACAGACATGACCTCATGGTAACTGGCTTGATGCCCATGGTCTCTGGCTATGTAAGGGGTCACTCACTCTGCTGTAGCACCCCTGGTCAGGGCATATAAGAAAGCAGAGAATGAACTAAAGGTGCTGCAATGAAGAATTGATGCTTCTCATCTCTCTCCCTTCCTGACTGTCCATATCTGTACCTCTCTCTGTCTGTCAAAAATAAATAAACTATATACCCATTACCAAGCCTAGCACCTAGCACACAATAAGCACTCAATGAATATTCATAGAAAGAAATGAAGAAAGAACAGAACACACGGCCTGACCAAGCGGTGGCGCAGTGGATGAGGCATCGGACTGGGATGCGGAAGGACCCAGGTTCAAGACCCCAAGGTCGCCAGCTTGAGCGCAAGCTCATCTGGTTTGAGCATAAAGCTCACCAGCTTGGACCCAAAGTCTCTGGCTCGAGCAAGGGGTTACTCGGTCTGCTGAAGGCCCGTGGTCAAGGCACATATGAGAAAGCAATCAATGAACAACTAAGGTGTTGCAACAAAAAACTTATGATTGATGCTTCTCATCTTTCTCCATTCCTGTCTGTCTGTCCGTATCTATCCCTCTGATTCTCTCTCTGTCCCTGTTAAAAAAAAAAAAGAACACACAAGTACACTATCATGACAAGTCCACAGGGTAACAGAAGCAGAGATTATGTTCGAAAGTGGCCGAAAGGCAGAGTCCCTACCTCAGGGTATGCATAAATTAATCAGTATTCATCAAGGAGTTGAACATAAAAACAAATGATCTAAACATAAAACTTTTCGAAAAAAATGTCTGAGAATATTTTCATAACTTAGAGCGGACAAAGATTTCTCAGACTATAGGAAGAAATAACCATGAAAGAAAATATTGATAAGATAATTTTTTTAAATTAAAATTTTCTTTTCTTCAAAAAGCATCTTTAAAAAACGAATAGGGAAGACAAAGACTGAGAGAAAATATTTGCAAAACATGAATATGACAGTTGTCACACATAAAAAATTCTTACAATTCAATAATAAAAACAGAATCAGCCCAGCTAAAAAACAGTTTTCAACAAATACTTCAGAGAACATATACAAATGGGTAGAAGGCACATAAAAAGATTCTTGACAGCATTAGTCAGCAGGGGAATGCAAATAAAGGCCAATGAAATATCACTGTTATTACTTATTATTATATACCAGTAGAATAACTAACATTAAAATGACTGATAACACCAAATGATGGCAAAGCTGTGGAACAACAGAACTCTCAAACCTTTGTTGGTGACAGTGTAAAATGATACAACATCTTCAAAACTAAAGTCTGGTAATGATTATAAAACTAAACACACACCTAACCCTATAAATCAGCAATTCCAATCCTAGTATTTAACAGAGAAACATGTCCAGAAAGACTTGTGATAGAACATTCATTGACAGCACCAAACCAGAAACAGCCCAACTGTGCTTCAGTAGAATAATGGGTAAACAAACAGTGGTATACTCATCATACAAGGGAATACCATGACATAAACACACACATGACTACATGCACAATAACATAAATGTCTCTTAAAAACATTATGTGAGTGAAAGAAGGCAATCACAAAACAGCATGTACTGTTATGATTCCTTTAATGTAAGGTAATATAACAAATAATCTAATCTATAGTGGAAAAAATTTAAAATAATGCTTTTTACTCTGGGAGGTAGGAGTGAAGACTTACTTATCTTAAAAGGGGCATGAGGGGCTTCCTGAGGTACCAGCAATGTTTTGAATTACAAACGTGTATACATTTTTAGAAGTCAATAAATGGTATACTTAAAATTTAAAAACAAAAACAAACTGCCTGACCAGGCGGTGGCACAGTGGATAGAGAGTCAGACTGGTATGCAGAGGACCCAGGTTCAAAACCCCAAGGTTGCCAGCTTACGTGCAGGCTCATCTGGTTTGAGCAAGGCTCACCAGCTTGAGCCAAAGGTCGCTGGCTTGAGCAAGGGGTCACTCACTCTGCTGTAGCCCCAAGGTCAAGGCACATATGAGAAAGCAATCAATGAACAACTAAGGTGCTGCAACAAAGAATTGATGCTTCTCATCTCTCTCCCTCCCTGTTCTGTCTATCCCTATCTGTCCCTTACTCTGTCTCTCTCTCTCTCTCTCTCTCTCTCTCTCTCTGTCATGAAAAAAAACCCAACTCATGGACACAATGACAGTGTGATGATTATCAGGGAGGTAGGGGAGGTGGAGGAGGGTATAGAGGGGATAAATGGTGATGGAGGAAGACTTGACTTGGGGGGGTGAACACATGATACAGTGTACAGAGATGTGCTGTAAAATTTGGTACCTGAAATCTGTATAATTAGGTTAACCAGTGTTATCCTTTTTTTTTTTAACAGAGACAGAGACATAGACAGGAACAGACAGAAACAGAGAGAGATGAGAAGCATCAATCATTAGTTTTTCATTGCGCATTACAACACCTTAGTTGTTCATTGACTGTTTTCTCATATGTGCCTTGACAAGGGGCCTTCAGCAGACCGAGTAACCCCTTGCTCGATCCAGCGACCTTGGGTCCAAGCTGGTGAGCTTTGCTCAAACCAGATGAGCCCGCGCCCAAGCTGGCGACCTCAGAGTCTCGAACCTGGGTCCTCCGCGTCCCAGTCCGATGCTCTATCCACTGCACCACCGCCTGGTCAGGCCAGTGTTATCTTAAATAAAATTCAATTTGAAAAAATCTGTGCATTTCACTGAATGTAAATTTTAACTATTAAAAACATGTTTTAGTATATGCATTTAGGGAAAGACTACAACCTACTTTGAAATCTACCCTTCCAAAAAAAAGAAAAAAATGAATAGCATGAAAAGCATGGGAACATGTTAATCATAAGAACCAGATGGTGAATATTTGGAGGTTTATTGTAAAATATTTTAAAACTGTATTGTATATTTGAAATTTTCCTGATAACAGAAAAATTGGGAGAAAAACAAGAATGGGACTGGATCGAGAGAACAAGGTACACATAAAAGTATAAATGTTACCCCATCTTTCTAGTTGTGAAATCCTAGGGCTCCATGAAAGTGACTCAGTAAATGCTCCGCGGTAAAAATTATATTAAAATGTGGGGCCACAGCAACTTCACATTTATAAACTGGCACTTCAGGCAAAATAATTTTAAGGGCTTTAGTGATGCAAAGAAACACAAACACAACAGAAAACCACTGGTAGAGGTGAAAATGAATCGTATCCACACAGCACCATGGGCCCCAGTGAATAACAAAATACCCATATCTTTCTCAGGAATGGTTAAGTAAAATATGACCAGTGGGGCCATATATATATATATATATATATATATATATATATATATATATATATATTATACACATACACACACACACACACACACACACACACATTCTCAGAGAAACAGAATACTAGAAAGGATACTAAAGACCAACTGGTTTAGTATCTTAACTTTCCATGGGAGAAACCTGGGTCCAGCTAAGGAAGAGATTGCCAGGTGACCAGTCATCATCGGATTCAGGAGTCATCTCTGGAATACACGCGCGGTGGGCTGGGCCCGGGCTCATCAGACACAGCAGTCTAGGCTCACGGCTCCTCCCGTGGTGATCCCCAGCATCCCTGAAGACTCTCTAAGGAGATTTTCCAGCTATTTCGGTCACAACATACTTGAAAAATAAGGCCTGCGCTTCATATGACAAAATGCTCCAAAAACAGAAAGTCCGTTTTCTTCATAGTTGTCTGGGAAGGAGTACAGATCTATTTTCTGCTTTTAACATTTATTTTAAATTCCGATTCTATTGTACAACCTAATATGAGCTGCGAAGATAATTAATATAAATGGGAAACTCCAGGTGAAGTGGAAGAACGGGAGAAATGAAGCATTCTTAAAGTTCAAGTCCCTTTCCTGCGCCACTTCACGGCATTTAATTGTCCGCTATCATCAAATACTAAATTCAAACATGAAGCTGAAATTAGTCTCCTTTATAAATCTCAATTACCTTTTCTGAACAAAGAGCATGTGGACCTCTTTTACACATGTATGTCTGAGAACCTGTGGGTAAACTCTACTTAAAGGAGCACGATAGCTGAGCTTTAGGTTTAGCTTCTTAATTTACCTGGGGGAGGCAGCACTGTCAAAAACACTGGTAGGCTACCAGTTTTACAATCTATGCAGTCCTGTGTCTCTCTAATATGTACCTTTAAAAATCTCAAAATAGCACCTTTCCTTTAAGATTTTTCACCTTTATAGCAGAGCAAACACACACACACACACACACACACACACACACACACACACACACACACACTCTCTCTCATAAATATAAGGTCTACCGAAAAGTTCTGTCCATTTCTATCACAAGTTTCGACACGTAAGCACATGTTTATTTGGCGCATGTGTGCCTCTCTATTTTTATTACTTAATGTATACATACTGACGTAGCAAATTAACTAAAACAAAGTTGATTCACATTAGTCTTATATGTGAAGTGATAGTGTACCCATGGCTACTGATAGAGTTCATTTACGCCACTGTAATTTTTACAAATTTCAACAAGGAAGAAATGCTACAGAAGCATATCTGTAGCATCCACCATATTCCTCAGACTTAGCACCCTCCAACTATCACTTGTTTTTGTCCTTACAAAATTTTTTGAATGGCAAAAAATTCAAAAATGAAGAAGATATCAAACAAGCACTGGTTCAATTTTTCGCATCAAAAGATAAAACATTTTTCAAAAATGGGATATACAAATTGCCCTCACGCTGGCAAGAAATCATTAATAATAATGGCAATTATATTATTTAATAAAGTTTATTGACGGTAAGAAAAATTTGTATTTTGTTTTATTCCAAAAACGGACAGAACTTTCCGGTAGACCTTATATTTAAAAGCTGTTCACCTTTTTAGTAACACCTCTTGTAATAGGTCTGGTGGAAGAACAGATGAATAATAAAAATAATAATAATGGCATTATTATTTTTTGAGTCTTTGGCAGAGTACGTCACATATATTATCTCATTTAGTTATTATCACAATTCAAGATTGATATTACTTGAATCTCGAGGAGACACTCACCACCTGGGACTTTCCAGGGCTCCCGGTCTTCCTGTAGGGTCCAGACAGTTCTACGGAAGACACCTCCAGGTTCCCAAATTCGACAATTTGGATAATTTGGCAGAGAAAATTGAGGAGGTAGGTAGAGCAACTTTTTCTGCTTTACTGAACTTTTTGGCTTCCCTTTGAACTCTTCTTTTCGCTTTTATGTTTGTAACTAGTTTATAGTCTGTGTTGGACTAGAATGAAGGTAGAGTAGTTTTGGGGGCTTTGCTGAATTGTAACTTGTAAAGCCAGTAGGCACGGCCACCATCACAGCAGCCTGGCCCATGCAGGTTTGCATTGGATTCGGACAGTTGGTAAAGAAACAATGGAGCCACAAACTGGTGGGCCATTAGCTTTCATCCTAGCTTGCACCCGGTGGGCAAGTAAAACACACACTGGGCTCCAAAAGCCACTCACATTCAGTGCTCACAAAGCTACTGACTTAGTCGAGTTTCCTAGAATCAAAGGGTTCTAGCTCACCAGTCTTATTCACCTCTGTTCCCCATCTCCTTCCTTCTTCCTGCACAAACTAGCTTCTCATTCAACACTCCGCCATCTTGGCTGCTTCCCCTGGCCTCTTCCACGTGGCCTTTCTCTGCTCTCTGCTCTCTGCTCTAATGCTAATCTCAGGAACCAAGAACAAGCTCCTGTTCTGCCCCCATTTTATAGTGTAGAAATCAAAACCTTTAATCCAATATACAAAATAGGGAAGTCTCTAATACAAAGTCACTTATCTGAGGCATGATGGGATTGTACCACCCCACATCAAAAAGGGTGGGAAAGGCTTAATCCCAAAACCATGCCCCAGGCTACAAGGATCCTGCCTGCCCACAGCCTGCCCCCAACACACATTAATATCACCTGGGCGCCCTGGCTGGTTGGCTCACTGGTAGAACGTCGGCCTGGCGTGCGGAAGTCCCGGGTTTGATTCCCGGCCAGGGCACACAGGAGAGGCGCCCATCTGCTTCTCCACCCCTCCCCCTCTCCTTCCTCTCTGTCTCTCTCTTCCCCTCCCGCAGCCAAGGCTCCATTGGAGCAAAAGATGGCCCGGGCGCTGGGTATGGCTCCTTGACCTCTGCCCCAGGCGCTAGAGTGGCTCTGGTCGTGACAGGGCGACGCCCCGGATGGGCAGAGCGTCGCGGATGGGCAGAGCGTCGCCCCCTGGTGGGCGTTCGGGTGGATCCCGGTCGGGCGCATGCGGGAGTCTGTCTGACTGCCTCCCCGTTTCCAGCTTCAGAAAAATACAAAAAAAAAATAAAATATATATATATATATATATCTCACCTGGGCAACGGCCTCCACATGGGCAGTGCCATCTTTAACAAAGTGAGCATAATATATTTTATCTGCCCAACATGACTCCAGGAATGTGGAACGCCAGTGGGGTAGGTAGGGCTTTCAAAACTGCTTTGCTGGTTGTCACTAGTCTATAGTCTTTATGTTTTGATCTGGAACTGCCACGAAACAGACCAGACGTGGTTGTAAATTCATGCAGGCTCTCCAAGACTGAGAAGTTGGTGGGGAGTTTTAGTGGTCCTGCTTTGGGTTTTGCTAGGAGAGGGACTTCTTGTTATGCTCTGGAGGGATGATTGGTGGGGACTGGGTCCTGCTTCATCAGGCTCTCAGGGATATCTGCTCGTACTTTAGAAGGACATTAATGGGAACTGAGTGGACCAGGTCCTCCAGTTCTGCAGCGGGCCTTCAGAGACGTCAGTTTCTCTAACAGAGGTATTAGTAGGAACTTCATCCTGCCCAAAACTTCCAGAGGTATCTAGTTGCGCTCTCGGTAAAATGCCAGAAATGGAGACATTGCGTCTATCTCTAGGAGGGCTAGTGGAGGTTAAGTTTGTCCAGGTTTAGTCAGTCTCGCATTGCACTGAATCAGAGTAGGCTGAGCTAACCTGGATTGATTAATCTCAACCCAAGATTTCCAAGAGACGTCCCTGTGTTTGTAGAGATCTCAGTCTTTATTTTAATGTTTCTGTTTCTAAACCCCTGGTTAAGAAATCTCTGGTCCTGAGACCTGCGTGCACCTGAGAGGCCTCAAGGGGAGCTCTTCCCTCGTCTATGAGGCTTTCTCTGTTTATCAAATTATCTGGTATTATTTAATTGAAGTAGGCACACATTGTTTGTGTATAAATTCTTTGTTTAATGTCTAAATGTGTCTGTTTTAAGGCCTGTTTGAGTCTTTTGTGTTAAAATTGGAAGGTTCTGACTAAAAAGCAATCTTAAGTAGCGAACTATTATGCTCTTTGTTCTTAAATACTAGTTCCAGGACACCCTAGAATAGGCATGCCAAGGTTTCTCCCCTGAAGGAAATTATTCTCTTCAGTTGGCTTCTTCTCCTTGTCTTGTGTAATAATATTTCTATAGTCAAACACCTTTTATTCCGGGTGCTAGTTAACTATCTGTCTTATATTTTTGTTTTACTGGTGCACTAATTTCTGGATTTTTCTGAAGTAGTTTTAACTTTGTAATTAGTAACCTTAGCTATTAAATATGGGAGGAGGGGCCAGTTCACAGAAGACCCCTTTAGGTTGTCTTTTAAAGCACTTTCAAGAAGTTTATGAAGACAACCGCGGGCATAGAATTAAATGGTCCAAGAGAAGGCTTCGCACTCTCTGTGAATCAGAATGGCCTGCTTTCGAGGTTAAATGGCCGAAAGTTGGAACTTTTAATCCCCAGATAGTAAAAGCAGTCTGGGATATAGTAACTGAGGATCCAGACTAGCCTGATCAGTTTCCATACATTGACCAATGGCTAAATTTAACATTAGATCCGCCACAATGGCTAAAAGTTTGCTCGATGCAAAGAGGGTGCCACGTCTTCCTAGTCAGGCCAGATTTGAGTCTGGAACAGGATGAAAGAATAGCTAAAATGACAGCGGTGCTCCAAGAGATGAACTCTTTTAAGGATGAGGGATCCTCAAAGGACAAAATAGAAAAGGGAGGAATTCAAAAAAGAATAGGATTTGGCTAGGAAAGAATCAATGTGCTTATTGTAAGGAAGAGGGCCGTTGGAAAAATAAATGTCCCAAGTTACAAGAGGCCATGGGGAAGAGAGAAAAGTGGAGCCCACAAATGTAAAGTCTTTCTCCAAACTCTGGAGCAAAAGGACTAGCGAGTAAGCATTTTGAGTGAGAGTAAAAAGCCAAGCAGGGACACACAGTTTGTGGATGAATAGGGTGGGGTTCTGGCAAAGGAGAGGCAAATGTACACATGCCCCCCACCCCTCCGTCGTTCCCAGGTCTCTGCCTGCGCTGCACCCGATCGGAAGGCAAACAATAAAGAGCAAACCTAGAGACAAGCCGTGCTACCTTCAAGTGCACAGTTAGGTTAGGATTCAGCTTGCTGTGTGCGGGGTGACTGGAAAGAGCAATAAAGTAAGGATAAAATAACTAAAATGTAGAACAGAAATTAGTTTCAAATATCCACTGGCAGACCAAAGGAGGATTTGCCCATTTAGAAATTACAGGGTAGGAATAGTATTAAAAATTAGAACTTTGCTTTAAAAAATTGTAAAGTAAAAAGAAGGAATTTAGAAATTAACAAACCGTAGATGTGGAACATGCTAGTTAATTGGCAGTTTCTTAAATTAAATTGCAACTCCAGAAGGAGTGATAGAATCATAAGTAATAGAATTATAGGGAATAAAATTAAAAATAAGCTCTCTGTGGGTTAGGGATGATGGCTTGTTGCCATCCACAGGTGTAAAAATTAGAGAGGAATTCCAGCACTCTCACGCGGGCAGACAGGGTGTTGGATTCTCCTCCAAGTCTTTCAGTTTCGTAAAAGACATGAAGTTCATAAGGAAGAACCACAGCATTAACCATAATGGTAAAAATTGTAAAAAGAATTTTCAGGGATTTGCGGGAAAAATTGGAAACCTCATATAGCCTAAAGCAACTCACTATTGGGAAAGTCATTTCCTACAAATTGTATTTAGCTGCTCAAAGCAAGGCAGTTAGTTTACAGGTGGCAAATTGATTCGAGTCCTCCTTAGGAGAAGCCCCATTGTCTTGATAAGGGGCTAAACTGCAGGAAAAAAAAGGTAAAAGCGGCAAGCTCTCAGTTCTTGGAGTCTGCTTCTCCCTCAGGAGTCCACCCCGCCCCTCATGATTGAAATTACTGTAAGTCAAAAGAAAGTTAATATCTCATTGCCAGCTGGGTAGTTTATACCAAGGATCCCTTATTGTATAAAAGTATTTTCCATGTTAAAATATGTGCTGTTTAAAAAACCTTTTGTTAATTCTTTTATTTGCTGTTTTATAGTCCTGTAATATTGAAGTCTTAGTTTAAATATTGGAAGTTGTTAATAATGTCTTCTATGTAATGTTTAGTTTATTATTATTTTGAAACAATATTGTTCAATACTAAGTCATATCTTGGAACTCCTGCAAATCTATTTTATCATGCTTTTGTTAAAATTTATTTTGAATGCTAATGTACTGAGTTATTTAGCAGTGAAGAGACTGGAATTCTAAAGGAGATACCCAAACCTATTTTCTTGAATTGATCCAGCTAATGACGTTGCTTTTGTCTTTTTCCAAAAGTTTATATAAACAGATAGGACCCTCAAGCCCCTCAGTGAGATCTTCTGAGCATGGCTTTTAAGGTCTATAATGACTAAAGTAGTAACAGAAAAGGCAAATAAGGCCCAAAAGAGGTCAGGAAGTACCAGCTTTTTGCATAAGCTCTAAGTCTCCAGCGCCCAGAAAGGGCTTCATAGGATTCCATCAGGGCCCTGCTTCAAGAGTGGAAAGAAAGGTCATTGAACTGAAGCCTGCCAGGCTTCGCGGCCCCACGGGGAGACATGTCTTTGCTGTGGAAAGGGACACAAGAAGGTAAGCTGGCCCCTTGATCCATAGAGGGAGGGTTCAGTCTCTTCTAGCCCTGCTCCAGCTACCTGTGACCTGACCTTTTCCAGCAGCATACCACTGAAGGCTAACAGGTGCCAAAGCCGACCATTGGGCCCATCTCACGACATCATTCACAAGCCTAAGGTCTTTATTCCAAGTAGCAGATATACTGATCTCATTTCTTGTGAACACAAGGGCCATTTCCTATTCCTTGCCTAAATATTTGAGTTTTATTTATCCCTCGAAGATCTCTACTGTGGGTTATTGACAGTCTGATTTTATTGCTTTATTTAATGTATACTGTCTCCTTTATTCCTCTTGACTCAATGCCCCATGCCTATTGTAACTTCAAATTAGTTTCTAATTCCAGCTAGAAGCAGTGGTCACTAGGTCTTAAACTCTAGCTGCAAAGTGTAGAAATGTGACCACAACTCCAATGCCTTGTGGACTTTTCCTGAATATGTGTAACTCCTGTCTTTAGGACATTTCTCAGACTTAGTGAAATTACGTTAACAAGTTAAGAACATTTGTGACTGTAAGAATTTTATTTTGAATCCTGTTACATTGGTTAGAACTTTATTTTTATTTAATAATCTACTAGGCTTTAATCATTTTATTGTATTAAGATGCTTGTTATAGTATTTGTTAACATTGGCTATTTTAATTTTTAGTTAATTGTATGTTTTTCCAGTCTGCCTCAAAATTGGAACATAGTAATTCAAATGAATAGATGCCACCCAGAACTAGTGGGTCTTGGAACCCTTATTGCCAAAGGTTTATTCAAAACTAATTAGACAAAGATTTGGCCAGTAGGAAAGAAACCCAATATTAATTAGAAACTAATTTGAAGTTACATTGTGCCGACAAGTACCAAAAGGTCAAAGCAATTAATATGCATGAATGAAATAGTAAAAGAAATGTAACCACCCTTTCCCTAAGTACATGCAATATTTACAGGTTACTCAGCAAACTGTTGAAAGACTGTCCAAGAGGCGCTTCCAGCATTTACATCACCCAAGGACTGACTCCCACGTGGACGGGTCCACACACCCTGATCCTGACAATTCCCCCTGCTGCTAAGGTAGAAAAATGGCATGCCCACTCTGACCACAAACCGGAAGCTGGTTGGTCTATGTACGGCAAATGTATGAAAAACTTACTAGGACTTCCTTTTATCAGACTCTGGGAAAAGGGAAACTAGGGTAAAACAAAAGCCAGCTTAAATGTCACTAAAAGTTAAAAGATTTAAAATTAAGACTTCTGGCTAAAGGTAAATTGTTATTAAGGCCAATTAGTTTTATATAAATTGCAAAAGGAAATTGTACAGGCTATAGGAAATTAATCAGTAATATTTGTTTCTTTAGTGAACTGTAATGCTATTAATTTTGTCTGTTAAGTATCTGTTACATGTTATAAGTTAATAAGCCTAGACAACAGCCTCATACTCTTCAGTAAACTAAGTCAAGGATTTGACGTAGGAAATAGAACCAGTGGGGAATGTGGTAAGGTACCAAAAGGCTGAACATTGATATTGATATTGATATTCTGGGAAGAAAGGTCGGGCTTTCCTATCAGGCTTTCCAGTCCCGTCCCTCCTTTCGGGAGGGGAGGGAGAAGAATGTACAAGTTTCTGGCTTGCAAGAAAAATAAGTCATTCAGTTTTAAATCTAAAATAAAGGTTAACCCAGAAACTTCTTCTCTTTCAATAGGAGGCAGAATTTACATGCCACCTTGCATTGAGTGTAGTTCCTTCCTTCTCCTGGAATCTTGAGTGTAAAATACCTCTAGGCTAGTGAGAGAAGAAAAACCCTGAAAGATTTGTAAATGTCTTTGATTGTGTTACCTTAATAGTCTTAATGTTTCTGTGTATACCCTAAACAAATGTTGCCGCTTGTATGTGAAGTCATGCTCTCCCCCACCCCTGTGTGATCAAGGGTATATAAGCAGCCCCTGAACTATTTTTGGGATTACACAATTTGGGCTTGAAGATGCCCCGTGTCAACCATATGCAGCTGGTATATTACTAAATCTCCTCCTCTAATAAAACGCTTCGAAATTCATCTGGACAGGGTGTCTCTACGTGAACGCGATAAAATGAGGTACAGTGCCTTTCAAAATCTGGGGTGCAGTACTGTTGGGCAGACAAAATATATTATGATCACTTTGTTAAAGATGGCGCTGCCCACATGGAGGCCCATTGCCCAAATGATATTAATGTGTGTTGGGGGCGGGCTATGGGCAGGCAGGATCCTTGTAGCCTAGGGCTTGGTTTTAGGACTAAGCCTTACCCACCCTTTGATGTGGGGTGGTGCAATCCCATCTTGTCCCAGATAAGGGACTTTGTATTAGAGACTTCTCTATTTTGTATATTGGATTAAAGGTTTTGATTTCTACACTGTAAAATGGGGTCAGAACAGGAGCTTGCTCTCTCAGTCCCTGAGATTAGCATTAGAGAGGAGAGCAGAGAAAAACCATGTGGAGGAGACCAGGAGAAGCAGCCAAGGTGGTGGAGTGCTGAGTGAGAAGCCAGTTTATGCAGTTTGTGCAGGGAGAAGGAAGAAGATGGGGAACAAAGGTGTATAAATCTGGTGAGCTAGAAACCTTTGATTCTAGGAAACTCGGATAAGTCAGTAGCTTTGTGAGCACTGAATGAGTGGGTTTTGGAGCCCAGTGTGTGTTTTTACTTGCCCACCAGGTACAAGCTAGGATTAAAGATGATGGCCCACCAGTTTTGGCTCCATTGTTTCTTTACCGACTGTCCGAATCCAATGTGAACCTGCATGGGCCAAGCGGCTGTTATGGCGACTGTGGATACTGGCTTCACAGATACTTAATAACAGAGGATACTGGATAAATACCAGTTATGCAGACAGGGTCCCTCACTGTCGTTGAAGAACTACCAGTGGGTAGAGCAAAGTGTATCATTTGGTGCAGCGTGTCCTTTACCACAGATGGAGGCTTCCAGGTGAAGCATTGCCTGTGTCTACCCACTGTAACAATGCACCACCTCCCCCTGACCACTGGCTTAGCTGCCTGTTGGGCGGATAAAATGTATTATGCTCACTTTGTTAAAGATAACACGAGGAGACAGTTGCCCAGGTGATATTAATGTGTGTTGGAGATCGTTGTAACCTGGGGCTTGGTTTTGGGATTAAGCCTTTCCCACCCTTTTTGCTGTAGGGCGGTACAATCCAATCATGCCTCAGAGAAGTGACTTTGTATTAGAGACTACCCTATTTTGTATATTGGATTAAAGGTTGTGAAGCTACACTATAAAATAGGGGTAGAACGGGAACTTGCCGCTGGGTTCCTGAGGTTAGCATGAGAGAGCGGAGAGAGTAGAGCCAGCAGCTAAAGGAGGCCACGTGGAGGAGGCCAGGAGAAGCAGCCAAGATGGCGGAGTGCTGAGTGAGATGCCAGTTTGTACAGAGTTTGTATCTGGGATAAGGAAGAAGATGGGGAACTGAGGGAAATAAGGCTGGTGAGCTAGAAACCTTTGATTCTAGGAAACTCGGATAAATCAGTAGCTTTGTGAGCACTGAATGTGACTGGGTTTTGGAGCCCAGTGTGTATTTTTACTTGCCCGCCGGGTGCAAGCTAGATTAAAGGCTATGGCCCATCAGTTTTTGGCTCCGCTGTTTCTTTACCGACTGTCCGAATCCAATGCGAACCTGCATGGGCCGGGCGGCTGTGATGGTGGCCCCGGCCCTGCCTGCTGGCTTTACATTTGGCGTAGTCTGTGGCAGGATTCGATACAGATCGGCAAGGAGCCTTTGAGTGGTGGAGTAGAGGACTGGCTAGTGTTAGGGTTCCCCATGGCTGTCCTCTTGGGGATCGTAGGCTGGCTGACTTTTACAGCCATGCGTGAGAAAACCGAGAGCTCTGTTGAAGAGGCTGCCTGGGACCTGCAAACCAAGCAGCGGGAGGAGCTGGAGCAAACGCAGGAGAAACCGATGCTGACCCTGGAGCTGAAGGAAATGTTGGAGGAGGAGGCCAACCAGGTGTTCGAGATTCGCCTGGAAATGGAGCAAATGCTGGAGGAGGATTCAGAGGTTCGTGAGTTGCAGCTTGCCCTGGATGTTGCGGAGAGCCAGCAGCAGCAGGAGGTCAGGGCTGAGGCCGGGTCCGGAGCTGCAAGGTCTGCAGAGCAGAAGGTGGCAGCGGTCCGGGGATCGAGCCTGGCAGCCGGAGCTGGTGTTTTCAGTTCCTCTTTGGAGGATGAGGAGAATCGGACTGGAGTTGTGATCTGCAGTCTCCAGAAGATGGAAGCGCAGCTGGAAGGAGCACCTACTGCGGCCCCGGTAGGTCTGCGATTTTGGGACATAGGGCTGGACATGCTATCCGGAGCAGAGATGGAAATGCTGACTGCCATTGCCACATGCCCCTCTTTGGGACAGTGTAAGACCTGCCAGGACGGCAGGAATGAGGGGGGTGGCTGATGCCCCATGTGCACGGACTGATTTCCTGGACTACGACCGGAGTGGGCACTGGCTCCTTTGTTGGATGGACTTACGGATTATGGATTTTGGACAATGTGAAATACCCTGATGGGGGTGGGGGGTGGCTTTGCTGGAAGCACTCCCCTGCCCCGGGAAGCTTTTCCCATGGCTAGGAAGAAGGCCGAGGACATTTTGCGCTTTGGGCAAAGTGCTCAGAGACTGGTGAAGTGTACCTTTGTAATTGTTGAAACTGTATGATTTTTGCTATTGTAATCTGTGTAATGTTCTAATTTCCTTGCACAGGAATGCTGGTGATGTAAATTGTGGGTAGTAAAGTAAGCATAGGGGTGGATTGTTGGGCGGATAAAATGTATTATGCTCACTTTGTTAAAGATAACACCAGGAGGCAGTCGCCCAGGTGATATTAATGTGTGTTGGAGATCGTTGTAACCTGGGGCTTGGTTTTGGGATTAAGCCTTTCCCACCCTTTTTGCTGTAGGGCGGTACAATCCAATCATGCCTCAGAGAAGTGACTTTGTATTAGAGACTACCCTATTTTGTATATTGGATTAAAGGTTGTGAAGCTACACTATAAAATAGGGGTAGAACGGGAACTTGCCGCTGGGTTCCTGAGGTTAGCATGAGAGAGCGGAGAGAGTAGAGCCAGCAGCTAAAGGAGGCCACGTGGAGGAGGCCAGGAGAAGCAGCCAAGATGGCGGAGTGCTGAGTGAGATGCCAGTTTGTACAGAGTTTGTATCTGGGATAAGGAAGAAGATGGGGAATTGAGGGAAATAAGGCTGGTGAGCTAGAAACCTTTGATTCTAGGAAACTCGGATAAATCAGTAGCTTTGTGAGCACTGAATGTGACTGGGTTTTGGAGCCCAGTGTGTATTTTTACTTGCCCGCCGGGTGCAAGCTAGATTAAAGGCTATGGCCCATCAGTTTTTGGCTCCGCTGTTTCTTTACCGACTGTCCGAATCCAATGCGAACCTGCATGGGCCGGGCGGCTGTGATGGTGGCCCCGGCCCTGCCTGCTGGCTTTACACTGCCAATACTTGGCTTTTCAACCCAGCAGAGCAGGGAAGTAGAGTGTACTCAAGCGGACACCACAGGCTACTCGAGACAGGAAGGAGGCCAAGCAGGTACTCTGAACATAAAAGGAAGACTTGCTCTCAACCTCAGGGCCCTCCTTCATGTAAGTTCGATGGGTTAAAAACCCCTTTATTTCTTCTCTGGGCCCATGATGCCTTGACTGTCCCTTCCTGCCTCTATCGCCATGCCCTACTCCTTTGCAGCTATGGAAGCAAGGAGTCTGCAGAGGAAACCAGGTCCTTGCCCACAACATCCAGTCTCTCCGCAGAAGGTGGTTTCACAGGCATTTCTGAATCACAAATTTAGACTTAGATAAACTTAACCTGGAGGCCACTTGCTTTGAAGTCATGGATAGGTAAAATGGCTACTCAGCCACCATTTTGTTAGGAACAATGCAGGCCTGAAGAGAAAGAAGGACTTGCCCTCTCAGTAATCCAGCTCAGACCTCTCTTAGAGCTAGATGCTGATAAGGGACAATTGGATTAGGACTCAAACAATTTTGAGGAACTGTGGCACCACTCCCAACCACGAACAGAGGAAGCTATCTTACAGCTGCCTTTGCCCAAGGCCCTTTGATGAAACCATATAACCCCTGGCCCATCCCTCCCTCAGGGCTGACACCCTTTGCTGGACTCAGCCCACCTGCACCAGGCCTTTTTAAAATAAACTTTCCTTATGGAACATACAAGCCTTGTTTTTTTGATTCGGACCCCGGTTTCAGCCTTTCAGTCATCACACAAAATACAGTACCCTCTGTAATGTTCACTGAAATTAAATCTAGTCGCCCACTTCAGTGACCTCATACCTAGAAACAGAGAGGACGATTTCTGTAAAGGAGACGTGGAAGGACAGAGCCACCACGCTGACCATGGCAAGAAAGAGAGGGTGTTTCAGGAGAGAGCTATGCTCATGCATCCAAAAGGACCATGTTTCATTTATCTGAGCTAACAAACCATTTATTATTATTCTCTCACAGGGAATAGGAAGATGAATTTCATGTTGAAACGCTTAAGGGGTAAACATGACACCACAGTCTTCAGAGGAGAGGAATGAGAATCTGCAAAGCCAAAACCAGAGACAAAGGCCTTCCACCTCACAGAACAGTCCCCAGATGGGCTCCAGGCACCACAGCCTCCCCACAGTCAGTGACCCTGCCTCTTTCCACGTGCCCTCTGCCCTCAGCATTTGTCAACTTTCAGCACGGTTCTTCTTTTCCATTATTGTTTCTTTTTCTTTAATTTGTCCTTATTTTTAGTTTTATCATAACCTCTTACATCACTGCTATAAGCTGCCTTCAAGTGTCTCAGTTAAGAAAAAGGTAAAAAATAAATAATAAATCCCAGTTTCCAATCTATACCTGGTTGGGGAAAAAAGGTGTTGGGCAGATAAAATGTATTATGCTCACTTTGTTAAAGATGGTGCTGCCCACATGAGGCCGTCGCCCAGGTGATATTAATGGGTGTTGGGGATCGTTGTAACCTGGGGCTTGGTTTTGGGATTAAGCCTTTCCCGCCCTTTTTGATGTGGGGCGGTACAATCCAATCATGCCTCAGAGAAGTGACTTTGTATTAGAGACTTACCTATTTTGTATATTGGATTAAAGGTTTGGATTTCTACACTATAAAATAGGGGCAGAACAGGAGTTTGCCCTCTTGGCTCCTGAGATTAATATTAGAGGAGAGAGCAGAGAGGAGAGCAGAAAGAGGCCATGTAGAGTAGGCCGGGAGAAGCAGCCAAGATGGCGGAGTGTTGAGTGAAAGGCCAGTTTGTGCAGAGTTTGTGCAGAGAGAAGGAAGGAGATGGGGAACAGAGGTGAATAAGTCTGGTGAGCTAGAAACCTTTGATTCTAGGAAACTCGGATAAGTCAGTAGCTTTGTGAGCACTGAATGTGAGTGGCTTTTGGAGCCCAGTGTGTATTTTTTACTTGCCCGCCGGGTGTAAGCTAGAATTAAAAATGATGGCCCACCAGTTTGTGGCTCCGTTGTTTCTTTACCGACTGTCCGAATCCAATGTGAACCTGCATGGGCCGGGCTGCTGTGTTGGTGGCCGTGGCTTCTGGCTTTACAAAAGGTAAATACAATAAACTTGTTCAAATCTGTGAATCCAGTATCCAGGGCCAGCATCACAGCCGCCTGGCCCACGCAGGTTCGCATTGGATTCGGACAGATGGTAATGAAACAATGGAGCCAAAAACTGGCGGGCCATCATCTTTAATCCTAGCTTGCACCTGGCAGACAAGTAAAAACACACAGTGGGCTCCAAAACCCACTCATTCAGTGCTCACAAAGCTACTGACTTATCCGAGTTTCCTAGAATCAAAGGTTTCTAGCTCACTAGACTTATTCACCTCTGTTCCCCATCTCCTTCCTTCTCCCTGCACAAACTCTGCACAAACTGACTTCCCACTCAGCACTCTGCCAACTTGGCTGCCTCTCCTGGCCTCCTCTACATGGTCTTTCTCTGCTCTCTGCTCTCTGCTGTCTTCTCTAATGCTAATCTCAGGAACCGAGAGAGCAAACTCCTGGTCTGCCCCACTTTATAGTGCAGAAATCAAAACCTGTAATCCAATATACAAAATAGGGAAGTCGCTAATACAGTCACTTACCTGAGGCATGATGGGATTGCACCACCACACATCAAAAGGTTGGGAATGGCTTAGTCCTAAAACCAAGCCTTAGGCTGTAAGAATCCTGCCTGCTTACAGCCTGTCCCCCCACACCCAATACAGACTATAAGCAAGCAAACATATATATCACATTTAAAAACTTATTTGACCAACAAAATCCTACATAAGAAAGAACGCCCATTTCTGTGTAAGGATATGACTATCCTGTTGGACAGATAAAATGTATTATGCTCACTTTGTTAAAAATGGCGCTGCCCACGTGAGTCCGTCGCCCAGGTGATATTAATGTGTGTTGAGAATCCTTGTAGCCTGGCGCTTGGTTTTGGGATTAAGCCTTTCCCACCCTTTTTGATGTGGGGTGGTACAATCCAATCATGCCTCAGAGAAGTGACTTTGTATTAGAGACTTCCCTGTTTTGTATATTGGATTAAAGGTTTGGATTTCTACACTATAAAATGGGGGCAGAACGGGAGCTTGCGCTCTTGGTTCCTGGGATGATTAGCATGAGAGAGCAGAGGGAGCAGAGCAGAGAGCAGAAAGAGGCCATGTGGCCAGGAGAAGCAGCCAAGATGGCGGAGTGCTGAGTGAGATGTCAGTTTGTGTAGTGTTTGTATCTGGGATAAGGAAGGAGATGGGGAACTGAGGGGAATAAGGCTGGTGAGCTAGAAACCTTTGATTCTAGGAAACTCGGATAAGTCAGTGGCTTTGTGAGCACTAAATGTGAGTGGGTTTTGGAGCCCAGTGTATGTTTTTACTTTCCCGCCGGGTGCAAGCTAGGATTAAAGACTATGGCCCACCAGTTTTTGGCTCCATTGTTTCTTTATCGACTGTCCGAATCCAATGAGAACCTGCATGGGCCGGGCTGCTTTGATGATGGCCCTGGCTACTGGCTACACATATCCCAAATAGAATCACATCATTACATGAGAAAAGAATTTTGAGGACCATATTTGATCATTCTGCAAAAGAAAAAACAGACCCAGAAAATATTAAATTTAACAGAGATCACAACACTACTTACGAGCACTCTACCACTTTACAGCATGACTTTCATTCCATCAGCACTACAACAATAAAAAGAGATATATTCAAATCACCTTTTCTGAGCCTAATCAAGATGTCCAGGCATCAGCTGATGAACACACACATCCCACTACTCCATCACAGTAATCAATAATTCTATGCAATGCTTCTTTGTGCAATGATTCAAATACTGGGTCACATTTACATATATTACTTTCTAAAAATGAGTGTAAATGAAAGAATATAAGTGCTGATACTGACAATACAACTGAGACAAAGGACACAATTAAGCGTATAAAAGTGATGGCTCATGGTCAAAAGGACAATTACCGAAAATAAGCTGATCAACTCAGCGTGCAAAGGTAAGGGGGAAATAGTAAAGCTATCCCAAATACCAAGCTCACAGTGTCTAAAGATTGATAAGGGAACGTGATAGAAAATTCAAGAAGATCACAAAACTACAGAATAAAAAACTAGTATCAAAAGAACATTCTAGCCCTGGCCGGTTGGCTCAGCGGTAGAGCGTCGGCCTAGCGTGCGGAGGACCCGGGTTCGATTCCCGGCCAGGGCACACAGGAGAAGCGCCCATTTGCTTCTCCACCCCTCCGCCGCGCTTTCCTCTCTGTCTCTCTCTTCCCCTTCCGCAGCCAAGGCTCCATTAGAGCAAAGATGGCCCGGGCGCTGGGGATGGCTCTGTGGCCTCTGCCTCAGGCGCTAGAGTGGCTCTGGTCGCAACATGGCGACGCCCAGGATGGGCAGAGCATTGCCCCCTGGTGGGCAGAGAGTCGCCCCATGGTGGGCGTGCCGGGTGGATCCCGGTCGGGCGCATGCGGGAGTCTGTCTGACTGTCTCTCCCTGTTTCCAGCTTCAGAAAAATGAAAAAAAAAATAAAAAGAACATTCTAGCCTGACCAGGCGGTGGTGTAGTGGATAGAGCGCGGACTGAGATGCCAGGACCCAGGTTCGAGACCCCAAGGTCGCCAGCTTGAACGTGGGCTCATCTGGTCTGAGCAAAAGCTCACCAATTTGGACCAAAGGTTGCTGGCTCAAGCAAGGGGTTACTCAGACTGCTGAAGGCCCACAGTCAAGGCACATATGAGAAAGCAATCAATGAACAACTAAGGTGTCGCAATGCGCAATGAAAAACTAATGATTGATGCTTCTCATCTCTCCGTTCCTGTCTGTCTGTCCCTGTCTATCCCTCTCTCTGACTCTCTCTCTGTCTCTGTTAAAAAAAAGTCAATAAATTTAAAAAAAAATTAAAAAAAAAAAACATTCTAGTAACTCAAATATAGAAAGGGAGTTCATGGGTCTATTCACAGGTATGTATCTTCTGTAGAATCACTTATCAAGATTGAGCAGCTAGTTCCTTAATTAAAAACAAAGGGTTCTTTCATTCTCCTTTTCAATTGCACTTTCAGTACACTTTGAATAACTGTACTCTAAATAAACAACTGCATTATAATTGTTATAAACATTGATTTTTAAAAAATGAAACAAAAAAAATCTGAACTGACAATTTTGCCATTCCAAAGATGTTATGTTATACTAAATAAGAGGAAGACAATTCCCTGATACATTTTTAGAATTTTATTTAAAGTTTGCTTCTATTCAAATCATTTTCTCGCCTGACCAGGCAGTGATGCAGTGGATAGAGCATTGGACTGGGATGCAGAGGACCCAGATTTGAAACCCCAAGGTCACTGGCTTGAGAACAGGTTCATCCAGTTTGAGTGTGGGCTCACCTGCTTGAGCGCGGGCTCACCTGCTTGAGTGCAGGATCGCTGGCTGGAACATGGGATCATGGACATAAGCCCAAAGGTTGCTGGCTTGAAGCCCAATGTCACTGGCTTGAGCAAGGGGTCACTTGGTCTGCTGTAGCCTCCCCAGTCAAAGCACATATGAGAAGTCAATCAATGAACAACTAAAGAACAACGACGAAGAACTGATGCTTCTCATCTCTCTCCCTTCCTGCTTCTCTGTCCCTATGTGTCCCTCTCCCCGTCTGTCTCTGTCACACACACACAAAAAACAAACATTTTTTCACTCTGGAAAACCTAAAACATGTAGTCCAGGTTACATATTTGAAGATATTATTAAAATCCAACAAAAAATAAAAATGAATATTGGAATCTTAGTGAAGAAACCCAAGGTAGAAATACAAAAAAAAAAAAAAAAAAAAAGTGACAGCACAAGAGTCTCATTAGGGCTACTGGGAACACAACACTAACAGGTAGCCAATCTCTATCCACTGTCCCCCAGGAAGAGCACAGCTTCCCTCACAATTCTCACATGGCCACTAGCAGGCAAATGAAAGTGAAACAACATGTACATACAGAATTCAGTTCATAAAAACATTCCTCATCCATTTTGTGTCTTCTATTGCCTCTCAGGTCTCCATGCAGATGCCAAAGTCCAGTTAATTTACAGCCATAGCAATACCTGGAATGCTAAATACCACAAAAAGTACTATAATATGCCCAGGGACTTCAGGAACCAGCATCTGGAGATTATCAGAGACAGCCTAACCAAAGAGGTGAACTTTTGAGGCAAGATATGGGGCTTCTGGGCTCAGGTCGGAGAAAGGGAAGGGAAGCATTCTGGAGCTCATGAAAAGGCAAGCTGCTGCTGCAGAAGCTTGTAGGGAACAGATCTTGCCAGTCCTAAATGAATTCTGTAGGATAGCTAAAAAGCTAAGGACAAGACTGCTGAGGAGAAAAGACAGACAGACAACATATATCAGCATCTGGGCAAAGTAAACACAGCGAAGCACACCTGCTAGGTGGCTTCAGCTTTCGGTGATGGAAGGGGGACAGTCCATGAGTCAAACAACAGCACACCAGGATGGCAAGGTAATTAATAAGAAAGTTACATGCATAATTTTAAAGTAAAGATAACTGTTGAATCTAATAAAATTATAAGCTATTTTATTTTATTTCACATAAACAATATACCCATTAAAACAATTATGTATATAAGCTGAATTATACTGTTTCTCATGCCCAATATCACCAAGTTTCCCCCTAGAAAAGTAAAGACTAAAAATACAAAATAATCAATTTAAAAATCTGCTCTAAATAAGTTTGCAAGCATCCACTTCTAATAAGTTTTCCCTAAAATTATAATTGTTACAAAGAAAATATGAACAGATATTACTGACTCATTATCAAGAAAATTTGACAATTTCCCAAAAACATTTTTCATGGTAAAAGTTAACTTCTACTCTGTCAATAAGTTGAAAAATCATTTATAACATATAGTAGATACTTTACAACCAATAATTTTTTTAAAAATGTAGGACTTTCGCCAATATAAGAGGATAAGACAGAAAGGAATAGAACATGACCACTGGGAAGGAAAACCCAAAGTATTATTGCCACAATATAACTGTCTGTCTAAAAAGCTTAAATGAAGCAACTGATGAACTGCTAGGACAAACAGTTTTGTGAACATTATAAATTTTGAAAAAACTTGAAATCTGTAGCATTATTTAATAACCAATGGGAAATACAGTTATAATGAAAACTATCCTTCATAATAACAGACATATGAAGGAGCCTGTTTGAAGTAAATTAAAAAATTTTACTAAGGACCATGGAAGAAGGTCAAAATAAATTTTTAAAAAAAATACACCTTGTATGAAAAGATCAAATGGTATAAAATGCCAGCTCTACCCAAATCATTTTAGTGTAATTCCTAATGAAAATTTCCACGGGGGGGAGGGGAAGATTAGAAGAAGAATTTTACAAAGAATGCCAAAGTCCATTTGAAAAATTAAACAAGAAATCTCTGGGAAATAATAACAAGAAAGCAACAATAATAAAAACTGGCACAAGAACTGATAGCATAAATAGATTGAGATATTTTGAAACGATATATATTTGCATAAACCAATGCAGAAATGAAATATATAGAAATAGCACTAAAATTTTTTCTAACTATTTAGGAGAAAAATAAACTGATCTTCACTTCATGCCATGTGCTGAAACAGACTGTACAGAGTTGTGTAGAGTTCTGTTATATGTTTAAAACAAAAACAAAACAAAATACACTGCTCAAAAATTAGGGGAGAAGACCTGAAGATGGCAGCAGAGAAGGCAGAAGCACAGACTCCCAGCTCACACCACCAAACTGGATTATAAACTAATTTATGAACAATCAGCATGAAAAACCAAATCTGGACTACAAGAACAGCTCTCAAAAACCAAGGAGCGGCCCTGGCCGGTTGGTTCAGCGGTAGAGCATTGGCCTGGCATGTAGGAGTCCCGGGTTCGATTCCTGGCTAGGGCACACAGGGGAAGCACCCATCTGCTTCTCCACCCCTCCCCCTCTCCTTCCTCTCTGTCTCTCTCTTCCCCTCCCGCAGCCGAGGCTCCATTGGAGCAAAGATGGCCTGGGAGCTGAGGATGGCGCTGTGGTCTCTGCCTCAGGTGCTAGAATGGCTCTGGATGCAACAAAGCGATGACCCAGATGGGCAGAGAATTGCCCCCTGGTGAGGGCATGCCGAGTGGATCCCAGTCGGGCACTGCCTGCCCGTTTCCAGCATCGGAAAAATGGAAAAAAAAAAAAAAAGACCAAGGAGCAAAGAAGAAGCCACAACAAACCTGGTACGGAGCGCCTGAGCGCCTGAATCTCCCCTGCTTACAGGAACAGCGGGGGGGAGGATGAGGCTGAGAGCCCAGAAGGGATCTCACTCGAAGGAAAAGAGCAGTAAATACTGCTCATAGCCACTTGCCTGGCAACCAGGGAATGAGCTATGTTTAAAGGGCCAGCTTGTCTTCCAAAAAGAAAGGGGAGAGAAAGAAAGACAGATGGTGAGGAGAAGAGGAATGCAGAAAATGAACTGAAAACTGACTCATCCAGTGCTGGAGGCAGCCATAGCTGGGGGGGGGGGGGGGGGATGATCCTTCCACAAAACAAAATACAAAGTGCTTCAAGGTCACAGATCTCCAACCATCTCTCCAGCTCCAATCAGTACAACAAGACAGCTGAAAACAAGAAGTGGGGAAAAGGGGTAGTAACTCAGGTCTCCATTGAGATCTGAGATACACCTCCCCCTACAGAAGCTGAGAAAGCAACCCGCCACCAGAGAGATTAACTGGAAGAGGAGGACTTCAGAGTAACAGGTTACACCCACGCATTCCTGGATACAGTTTCAAATAAGCACCCTCCTGAGATCAGCAAACAAGACAATCACCTGTTAAGAAAACAAACAAATCAAGATTTCAAAGTGGCCCAAATCCGAAAGTGGATTACAATAGCTGATGCCAACCCAAGAAGACCTAGAAATTAACACAATTGAAAACTGGAGGCAGACAACACCAAGCCTAGACTCAACCAGCTCTACAAACATAATACCCAAATACACAGATATAATGAGAAGACAGAGAAGTGCAATCCAAATAAAACCACAAGAGAAACATCCAGAAAATGAAATGAGTGATATGGAAATAACCAAGCTTCCAGATGCGGAGTTCAAAATAATGATTATAAGGATGCTTAAGGATCTTAGAACAACAATGGATGGTCATTATAAACACTTAAATAAAGAAATAGCAAGTATAAAAAGGATATTGAAATATTAAAAAAGAATCAGTCGGAGATGACAAACACAATATCAGAAATGAAGACCACAATGGAAGAAATTAAAAACAGGATGGATACAGCTGAGGATCGAATCAGCAAGTTGGAGGACAACTGGAATGAAGGCATGAAAGCAGAGAAGAAAAAAGAAAAGAGACTCAAAAAGTCTGAGTTAACTCTTAGAGAGCTCTGTGACAACATAAAAAGAAATAACATCCGCATTATAGGGGTTCCTGAAGAAGAAGAGAAAGAACAAGGGATAGAGACGTTGTTCAATCATATCATAGCTGAAAACTTCCCTAAATTAATGCAGGAGATACTCTCACAAGTTTAACAAGCACAGAGAACTCCATTAAAGAAAAACCCAAAGAAATCTACACCAAGACACATCATAATTAAAATACCAAAGCTAAGTGATAAAGAGAAAATATTAAAAGCTGCTAGAGAAAAAAAGGCTATCACATACAAATGAGGCCCATAAGGATGACATCAGACTTCTCAACAAAAATACATGAGGCCAGAAGGGAATGGCAAGAAATATTCAAAGTAATGCAGAACAACCTACAACCAAGACTACTTTACCCAGCAAGACTATAATTTAAAATTGAAGGAGAAATAAAAAGCTTCCCAGACAAAAAAAAAAAAATAAGGAATTCATTACCACCAAACCAATGCTGCAGGAAATGTTAAGGGGCATGATGTAAACAGATAAAAGGGAGAATAGAATATAGCAAAAGAGAAATATAGCTCTAAAGAAGAAAATAGCAATAAACAACTATATATCAATAATAACCTAAAATGTAAATGGATTAAATGATCCAATCAAAAGACATAGGGTAGTTGCATGGATAAGAAAACAGGACCCATACATATGCTGTCGACAAGAGACACACCTTAAAACAAAAGATGCACATAGATTGAAGGTAAAAGGATGGAAAAAACCATTTCATGCAAACGGAAATAGAAATAAAGCTAGGGTAGCAATACTTATATCAGACAAAATAAACTTTAAAACAAAGAATATAGTAAGAGATAAAGAAGGCCAATACATAATAATAAAGGGAGCAATCCAACAGGAAGATGTAACTATTATAAATATCTACGCACCTAATATAGGAGCACCTAAATATATAAAGCAGACTTTGATGTATATAAAGGGCAAGATCAAAAGCAATACTATAACAGTAGGGGATTTCAATACCCCACTAACATCACTAGATAGATCCTCAAGAAAAAAAATTAACAAAGAAACAGCAGACTTAAAGGACACAAAAGAACAACTCGATTTATTAGATATCTTCCAAACTATTCACCCTAAAGCAGCAGAATATACATTCTTTTCAAGTGCTCATGGTACATTCTCTAGGATAGACCACATGTTAGGGCACAAAACTGGTCTCAACAAATTTAAAAAGATTGAAATCATATCAAGCACTTTCTCTGATCACAATGGCATGAAACTACAAATCAGTCACAATAGAAAAGCTCAAAAATTCTCAATCACATGGAAACTAAATAGCAGGTTGTTAAATAACGAATGGATTAAGAATGAGATAAAAGAAAAAAGAAAAAAATTCCTAGAAACAAATGATAATGAGCATACAACAACTCAAAATTTATGGGACACAGCGAAAGCAGTATTGAGAAGGAAGTTCATAGCACTACAGGCACACTTTAAGAAGCTAGAAAAAGCTCAAGTAAACAATCCTGCATCTAAAAGAACTAGAAAAAGAACAGCAAATAAATTTCAAATGTAGTAGAAGGAAGAAAATAATAAAGAGCAGAGCAGAAATAAATGACATAGAGGCTAAAGAAACAATACAGAGGATAAATGAAATTAGAAGCTGGTTCTCTTAACAGGTAAACAAGATTGATGAACCTTTAACTAGACTCACCATGAAAAAGAGAGAGAGGACTCAAATAAATAAAATTAGAAATGAGAGTGAAGAAATAATAACTGACACAACAGAAATACAAAATATTGTAAGAAAATCCTTAAGAAAATCCTATGAAGAACTGTACAACAAAAACTAGACAACCTAGATGAAATGGACAAATTCCTTAAAACATACAATCTTCCAAAAATCAATCTGGAAGAATTAGAAAACCTAAACAGACCAATTACTCCAAATAAGATCAAAACAGTTATCAAAAATCTCCCAACAAGGAACACTCCTGGGCCAGATGGCTTCACAACTAAATTTTACCAAATATTCAAAGAAGAACTAACTCCTATACTTCTCAAGCTATTTCAAAAAATTCAAGAGGAAGGAAGACTTCCAAGCTCCTTTTATGAGGCGACCATAATTCTGATTCCAAAACCAGGCAAAGACAACACAAAGAAAGAAAATTATAGGCCAATATCCCTGATGAATATAGATGCTAAAATCCTCAATAAAATATTAGCAAACAGGATCCAACAATATATAGAAAAAATCATACACCATGATCAAGTGGGATTTATTCTGGGGAGGCAAGGCTGCTACAAAATTTGCAAATAAATCAATGTGATTCATCACATAAACAAAAGGAAGGAGAAAACCCACATGGTAAGTTCAATAAATGCAGAAAAAGCATTTCATAAAATCCAGCACCCATTCAGGATCAAAACTCTCAACAAAGTGGGAATACAGGGAACATACCACAACATGATAAAAAGCCATCTATGACAAACCAACAGCCAACATCATACTCAATGGGCAAAAATTAAAAGCAATCCCCTTAAGATCAGGAACAAGCAAGGGGTGCCCCCTTTCACCACTCTTACTCAACATAGTTCTGTAAGTCTTAGCTACAGCAATCAGACAAGAAGAAGAAATAAAAGGTATTCAAGTTAGAAAAGAAGAAGTAAAGCTATCATTATTTGCAGATGATATGATATTGTATATAGAAAACCCTAAAGTTGCAGTCAAGAAACTACTGGACCTGATAAATGAATTCAGCAAAGTGGCAGGATATAAAATTAATACTCAGAAATCAGAGCCATTTTATATGCCAACAATGAACAGTCAGAAAGAGAAATTAAGGAAACAATCCCCTTCACTATTACAACCAAAAAAAATAAAGTACCTAGGAGTACATTTAACCAAGGAGACTAAAGACTTATACTTGGAAAATTATAAAACATTGATAAAAGAAATCAAGGAAGATAAAAACAAGTGGAAGCATATACCGTACTCATGATTAGGAAGAATAAACATCATTTAAATGTCTAGATTACCCAAAGCAATTTATAAATTCAATGCAATACCAATTAAAATACCAATGACATATTTTAAAGATATAGATCACATATTCCAAAAATTTATATGAAACCAAAAGAGAACACGAATAGCCTCAGAAATCTTAAAAAGGAAGAATGAAGGGGGAGGTATCACACTTCCTGATATCAAGCTATACTGCAAAGCCATAGTACTCAAAACAGCCTGGTACTGGCATAAGAACAGGCACATAGATCAATGGAACAGAACTGAGAACTCAGAAATAAACCCACAGCTCTATAGATAACTGATATTTGACAAAGGAGGTAAGGAAATACAATGGAGTAAAGATAGCCTCTTTAATAATGGTGTTGGGAAAATTGGATAACTACATGCAAAAAAATAAAACTAGACTACCAACTTACACTATTTCCAAAACTAAACTCAAAATGGATAAAAGACTTAAATGTACTCCGTGAAACCATATAAGCATCTTAGAAGAAAACATAGGCAGTAAGCTCTCCGACATCTCTTGCAGCTCTACATTTGCTGATTTATCTCCACAGGCAAGTGAAATAAAGGACAGGATAAACAAAAGAACTATATCAAACTAAAAAGCTTTTGCACAGCTAAAGACAATAAGAACAAAATAAAAAGACAAACTACACAATGGGAGAACATAATTGACAATACGTCTGATAAGGGGTTAATAACCAAAATTTATAAAGAACTTGTAAATCTCAACACCAGAAAGACAAACAATCCAATCAAAAAATGGCAAAAGAAATAAATAGACACTTCTCCAAAGAGGACATCCAGATGGCCAATAGACATATGAAAAAATGCTCAACATCATTAATCATTAGAGAAATGCAAATTAAAACCACAATGAGATATTACCTCACACCAGTCAGAATGGCGCTTATCAACAAAACACAGATTAAGTGCTGGCGAGGAAGTGAAGAAAAGGGAACCCTCCTGTACTGCTGGTGGGAATGCAGACTAGTGCAGCCTCTGTGGAAAACAGTATGGAGATTCCTCAAAAAATTAAAAATCGAGCTGCCTTTTGATCCAGCTATCCCACTTTTAGGAATATACCCTAAGAACACCAGAGCACTGTTCCAGAAGGAGAAATGCACCCCCATGTTTATGGCAGCATTGTTCACAATAGCAAAGATCTGGAAACAACCCAAGTGTCCGTCAGAGGATGAGTGGATTAAAAAGCTTTGGTACATATACTATGGAATACTACTCAGCCATAACAAATGATGACATCAAATCACTTATAATAACATGGATGGACCTTGATAACATTATATGAAGTGAATCAAGTAAATCAGAAAAAACTAAGAACTATATAAACCCATACATAGATGGGACATAAAAATGAGACTCAAGAGACATGGACAAGAATGTGATGGTTACGGGGTGGGGTGGGGGGTGTGGAGCAGGCCAGGAAGGAGAAAGGGGAGTGAGGGAAGGGGAGGGGCACAAAGAAAACCAGATAGAAGGTGACGAAAGACAATTTGACTTTGGGTAAGGGGTATGCAACATAATCAAATGTCAAAATAATCTGGAGATGTTTTCTTGGAACATATTTACCCTGATTTATCAATGTCACTGCATTAAAAAAAAAAGGAATGCAGCAAATATCAGAACTTTAAAAAATTAAAAATAAAAAAAATTAGAGGATATTTTATAGCTTCATATTCATTTTAAAATATCCTCTAAATTTTGTGAGCAGTATATATTAGTAATTCCTTAAGTGATTTTTGGTTAGGAATGACTACAAAAGAAGTATATGCAATAAAAGAAAGCTACATAAAATTAATCACATGAGCCTGACCTGTGGTGGCACAGTGGATAGAGCATCAACCTGGAATGCTGAGGTCGCCGGTTCAAAATCCTGGGCTTGCCTGGTCAAGGTACATATGGGAGTTGATGCTTCCTGCTCCTCCCCCTGTTCTCTCTCTCTATCTCTCTCTATCTCTCACTCTCTCTCTAATAAAAATGAATAAATAAAATCTAAAAAAAAAGTAAATAAATAAAAAATAAAATAAAAAAAATTGATCACATGAGAATTTAAGACTATTGATATTTACACAAACATCAAAAAATGTGTAGGGTTAAATAAGAAACTGGGAAAGCTTCTGCAGTGAATGAAGGAGTCTGGGCCTATTTACTGGAGCTCTGAGAGAAATGATAAGCTCTTCAAAATGCTGATGGCCTTCCCAACATTCTACACCATATAAATAGTTCTTTGGATCACTTTAAATAAAGATCTAGGAAACCCAAACATACATTTTTATTTTAAGAAAAATCTAGGTTTTGAAATAAATTGTTTATTTAACAGAGATCCCACATATGTGAAAATATACCTTTGATTTTAGAAACAGTTTGATTAAGACTCATAGCTTCTGTTTACTTTGGTATTAAATAAAATCTCTGAGGCCCTGGCTGGTTAGCTCAGTGAGTTAGAGCATTGTTCTGAAACATCGAGGCTGTGGGTTTGATCCCCAGTCAGGGCACTATGGAAAGTCACCAATGAACACATAACTAAGTGGAACAACAAATGAATGTTTCCCTCTCTCTATGTGTGTGTCTCTCCCTTCCTCTCTCTGGGTCAAATTAGAATTATTTATTTTGCCAAGAAGAAGCAAATTTGTAATATCTGCTCTTCTATATTCCTTAAAACTGAGCCACTATGGTTTTTAATATAGCTCATTCCCTGTCGTGAGTCTAATCAGCTTTCAAAATATGAGCATTTCCCCTCCTTGCCCTTCACACATTATCACTAGCTGCTCTGTCACAATATCATAGGCAACATACTAATAAATGCACATAATATTGTCCTTGTTTCCTTCATTTTTTCTCTGACTCTAAAACATACTACATTCAACATAACACAGGTGTGTACTTCAGGTGCATTAAAAGTGGGGTTCCCTGAAAGAATATGGTTTCAAGAAAGCAATTAGAGTTCATCTGAGTAGCAAAGCTACTTATCGGCTTATCATCAATCATCAAAACCAGCCAGAAACTGCTAGAGTAGCATCTTCCTAACATCACATAAATAAATCTGTAGGTTTCTTAATGTTCCATGTTTTCAATTACCCTTTCTAGGGCTCTGCTCATTTTTTATAACCATATACGTCTTCTCGTTGATTCTTGGCACTTCATAACCTAATATAATGCAATGCATTTATGCAGAGCTTTTAATTAAGTCGTTTTGGAACCTCTTTAGCATTCCAATGAAGATGATGTGTTCTCTACCATAAGGAAAGGGTAGTTCAAATTTCTTTGCATTTCCAGTGCCCAGCCCAGTGCTTGCTGCACAATAGGTGCTCAGTGTCTATAACAGGTTACCAGGTGGCACAGTCCTGGGTTTAAATCCCAGCTCCGGTTCTTTCCAAATCTAACCTAAAGCCTGAGCAAATCATGTTACCTCTCAGGACCTCAGTTTTTTATCTGAAAATGGGGATAAAGAATATCCATTTCAGCCTGACCAGGCGGTGGCACCTGGTCGAACTGGGATACAGAGGACCCAGGTTCGAAATCCCGAGGTCACCAGCTTGAGCGAAGGCTCATCTGGTTTGAGCAAAAGCTCACCAGCTTGGACCGAAGGTCGCTGGCTCGAAAGGGGTTACTTGGTCTGCTGTAGCCCCGTGGTCAAGGCACATATGAGAAAGCAATCAATGAACAACTAAGGTGTCGCAACGCGCAATGAAAAACTGATGATTGATGCTTCTCATCTCTCTCCGTTCCTATCTGTCTGTCCCTGTCTATCCCTCTCTCTGACTCTCTGTCTCTATAAAAAAAAAATAATATCCATTTCACAAAGTTTCTGTGAGAACAAATTGAACGAAATACAGTATTTGAAGTCATTAGCAAAGTAATTGTCACATAATGACTGAAGAAACTATAGATGATTTTCACTAAACTACGCACACATCCTCATGCAAGTTCTGAGACCATAAATTACGCAGGTAATATTGGACAACTAGTTCAGAGTAACACCCTCTCTAAAACCAGTGACTATAAAGGGGTGGGACTAGGCCCTAAGAAGCAGCAAATGTCCTCTGAAATATGCCTTGACCCATACCTTGTTTCATGGTCCAGTTCCGTCATACTTCCTCTAAACATAACCCTACTATGACCCTGTAACCAATAATGAGCCCCAGGACAGTTAATTCCCAGTTCTAACTTATATATGTCTTTCCTTGTATCTAACCTTTTTTTAAAAAAAGATTTTAATTTATTTTTATTCATTATAGAGAGGGGGGAGAGGGGGGGGGGAGGAGGAGCAGAAAGCATCAACTCCCATATGTGCCTTCACTAGGCAAGCCCAGGGTTTTGAACTGGCAACCGCAGCGTTTCCAAGTTGACGCTTTATCCACTGTGCCACCACAGGTCAGGCTCCCTTGTATCTAACCTTTAATATTCCACTACTAAGCCCAATATTCCAAAGAACAATAGAAATGAATGTCAGTACTTTTAAACTTCAGGGTACAATAAAAGAAAATGCCAGCCACCAGGAGAACACTATTTTGAGCCCTTGTCTGTGGCCAGAAAGAATAAGAGATATAACAGCTATAACATGGAAGACTGGACACAGGAGAAGCATGACATGTAATGCTCTGGGAAGATTTGAAACATGGTTCTGGTTTATCTCTCATTGTTAGTATCTAAATACAAAACATTTTAAAACTACAAAGCATTAGTCTAGTAAATACACCTTGAAAAGGACGATATTAAATGAAGAATACCAAGATTAATTCAGACAAGCAAAATAAGAGAGAAAATTAAACATTTTATCCAAAGACCACCTACAAATAAATCTGAAAAATTTATAGTCCATAAGAAATAACAGTCCAAAAATATTTGAAATATGATTATCAATCAACAAATATTGACTTAATGTCTCCTATAATAATACTAACATTTGTAGTCTTTTAAAAGTTAAAGTCTATTCAAATACTTACATGTTCTTTCTACCCAAACCTAACTACTCCATCAGAATAATTGGAATAGAATAAATGAATGTATCTCCAGGAGAGCCTGGAGGCATAATCCAAAGAGATCTGTTAATGAACATGAAATTCTTTTCATGACATGTTTCTGAATTTCCTTCTAATCCGTAATATCCCTGTATTGGCTATAAACATACCTACATAATAAAACATCCATGAAAAAAAGTAAATTGCAAAGTGATGGGGTTCAGAGAGCATTCAGTTGGTGAATATATCCAGGTGTGGGGAGGTGGCATGCCCTGAGAGGCTCAGCCTCCCCACTTTACAATCTCCCCATACACTCCCTGGGCATCTCTTACATTCAGCGGTTGCTGAGTGGTATCCTTTATAATGTACCAATAATAGTAAGTAAAGTACTTTCCTGAGTTCTGTGAGCCAATTTAACAAATTACTGAACCTGAAGAGGGAGTTATGAGTACTAAAGATTTATAGCTGCTTGGGAAGAAGGGCAGGTGTCACCCATAGATGGTGACTAGTATCTGAAGTCGGGAAGTGTAGTGGGACTGAGCTAACTCTGGATAGTTAGTGCAGAACTGAATTTAATTGTAGAAAACCTAGTGTCTGGGGAGTTGGAGAATTGGTTAATAAGTATTAATTTGGTATCAAAAATGTTAAGAGTAAAACAACTGACTGGCACCCAACCATGGCAGGACAACAATTATAGTCAGTTAAGAGACACTGGTGACTTTATTGTAGATTTCACTCACTCATAATCTGGAAAGCCCACTGTCACATTGGGAGAAATTGAATAAGGTAAAGCACATGACTAGTTTTAAAAATCAGAATGCTATAGAAACTTAAAAATATTGTACCAGGTAGTCCAGTTCAAGTGACAAAAAAATTAGATGCTTTCAACTTGTTGAAGTTGGAAGCCACACATTTTTTTTTTACATCTCTATACTGTTTAATGATTTAGCTTATATTCATTTGAAACTTAAATACATAGTAACAGTAATGATTAACAGTTACACTTATCATGGCATGAGTTTATAATAAACTGTAACTCACTCTAGATGCCATCTGCTATAGTGCAAAATTCAGTAGAGCATAGATGAAGTTCAGATTCTTTTAGATTATAGACATACTCATTAATAACAAACTAATTTGAACCAAGCAACTGAGATACAGCCATTTCATTATTTAAGAATTAGTATATAAAATATATTCTATTAGATATGTTTATATAATATAAACATAATGTATGATTTAAAGAATTTGAACATAAAAAAACATAATCCTTAAACATTTTATAAAAAATAATTGTCTTCCTTTGTTATTTTCTGAAACATTCTAATTGCTTCAAGGTCAATCTTTTTTTTTTTAATTTATTTACTTATTTATTTTTTACAGAGACAGAGAGAGAGTCAGAGAGAGGGATAGATAGGGACAGACAGGAACAGAGAGAGATGAGAAGCATCAATCATTAGTTTTTCGTTGCGACACCGTAGTTGTTCACTGATTGCTTTCTGATATGTGCCTTTACCGTGGGGCTACAGCAGACCCAATAACCCCTTGCTTGAGCCAGAGACCTTGGGCTCAAGCTGGTGAGCTTTTTGCTCAAGCCAGATAAGCTCTCGCTCAAGCTGGCGACCTCGGGGTCTCGAACCTAGGTCCTCCGCATCCCAGTCAAACGCTCTATCCAATGCGCCACCTCCTGGTCAGGCAAGGGTCACTCTTTCAAACACCAATTACCTATATACAGCACAGCATCTCAACTTAATTTGTGAAGATAAATAAATGTTTTTTCTGTATTCTGGGCAACCCAGTCCCATATCCTATTTTTTTAATAGAAACAACGTTCACTAGAGTGTTTGGAAATCTATCAGGCCACTATGTAACTGAATCATAGCACTAATCAAGATTCTACCTACCCTACAATCTACCCACACCAGAATCCACCAACCATATAAAACAGGACCATTTTGGAAAGAGATCGTAGCACTAGAAACTCCCGCCCTCTAACTTCTCAGATAGGGTACTCTCTCAGATCAAGGGCAAAAGTTGCTAATTTTATCATGGCTGCCTCCACCACCAAAGGTGGCTATGAACTTTATAAGATAATGTCTGGAAGCAGTACAGGGGAAAGAAGAGCTCTTTAGTACAGAACTGTGTTGTAAACCTGCAGTAAGTAAACTTCCCCATTGTTGACATTCAGGTTCACAGAACAACAAAGTTCTAGGCCTTGGGGCTGCAGTGGAAAAGATGTCCCACAAGCAGAATGGCTTAGAAGTCATTCTTACTACAAAAGAATTCCTAACAACTGCATGTCATATCTTGAGCCAAAAGAAATAAAATACGAAGCACCAACACACCTTAAATACACTTTCATCAGTTATACTTCAAAATTACAAAACTAACATAATAAAAAGAGGTAGATATAGTGTACCTCACAGGTGTGATGCACCAGAGAGACTCAGTAAACTGAGGCAGACATTCCCCATGGCCCTATAGCAGGGGTCGGGAAACTTTTTGGCTGAGAGAGCCATAAATGCCACATATTTTAAAATGTAATTCCGTGAGAGCCATACAACAACCCGTGTACCTTACACATTACCCAATAAATATTTGGTATTGTCCTGGAGGACAGCTGTGATTGGCTCCAGCCACCACAACCATGAACATGAGCAGCAGGAAATGAATGGATTGTAAAAATGAGAATGTTTTATATTTTTAATGCTATTATTTTTTTTATTAAAGATTTGTCTGTGAGCCAGATGCAGCCATCAAAAGAGCCACATCTGGCTTGCGAGCCATAGGTTCCTGACTCCTGCCCTATAGAAACTCTTAGAAAGAGAGTTCAGCCAGAACCTGAATCTTAATCTGTTAATTGTTTACAATTGTCCATGAACAGATTGACATGAAGATCCTAATGTAAAAAGGGAGGTGGGAGGCCACACCATTATTCTCCTCTAGACCGTGATCTCAAGTAACTATGCCCACAGTGAATTTGGAGTGCAGGATATGAGGAAGTGTGAAGCCAGTAGCCACTGCCACCATCACAGCCGCCTGGCCCATGCTGGTTCGCATTAGATTCAGACAGATGGTAATGAAACAACAGAGCCAAGAACTGGTGGGCCATTACCTTTAATCCTAGCTTGCACCTAGCAGGCAAGTAAAACACATTGGGCTCCAAAACCCACTCATTCAGTGCTCATAAAGCTACTGACTTATCCGAGTTTCCTAGAATCAAAGGTCTCTAGCTCACCAGCCTTATTCACCTCTGTTCCCCATCTCCTCTCTCTGCACAAACTGGCTTCTCCTTCAGCATTCTTCTATCTTGACTGCCTCTTCTCTCCTCCACGTGGCCTTACTCTGCTCTCCTCTCTGCTCTCTGCCCTCCTCCTAGAACGTAATCACTCTTCCCCTGGAACAACTTGATCTTTCTTCCTTTAAAAACCTTTAGGCGTGAAAGCCTTCCCCCAACACACATTAATATATCCACGCCCATCCCAAGCAAGAAGGGCAAATAATATTATCACCTGGGCAACGGCTTCCATGTGGGCAGCACCATCTTTAACAAAGTAAGCATAATATATTTTATCTGCCCAACAGGAAGAGAGACTGAGTAATCTGCTAAAATTAAATCATTTCCCTACATAAGTAATAAAAACCTGAGAAATAGGTAGACTCTTCCCAATTTCTTTTCTTACATTTTGGGGAGAGAAAAACCCTTAATGCTGGCCTACACTATAATATAGTATAAATGGTTGTCTGATTTAAAATTAACAAAAGATAAACATTTAGATGTTTTAAAGTCTTTTAAGTTCAGTTACTTTAAGCTAATCTGCAAAGCGTAACATGAATTTAAAAGACTCTTTATATGGCCAGTAATCATGGCCATCACGGCCATTCATAGGCAGGTTCTCATTGGATTTGGCAGACGGTAAAGAAACAGTGGAGCCAAAAAATGATGGGCCATTCCTTTATTAAAGTCTCACACAGGCCAACGAGCAAACACACAGGGCTCCCAAAGCCACTGACACATTCTCTGGTTCTACAACCAGGAGACTCTTCTCCAGTTTCTCCAAGAAGCAAAGGTCCCACCAGTCTTATCGGAGATCGCAAAGCCCCTCAGCTCTGGTTCTCCATCGGCACACTTTCTCTTTCCCTGCCAACATGGCTTCTTCTTTAGCACTGCATTCTCTCTGCTCACACTCTGCAAACAGGGCTTCTTTCTTTGCCTCTTCTCCTTCTTCTCTGCTCTTTTCAAAACTTTCTGGCTCGAAAACTTCTCCTCTGGCAAACATTAGCAAAACGGCCTAACCAGGCGGTGGCGAAGTGGACAGAGCGTTGGACTGGGATGCGGAGGACCCAGGTTTGAGACCCCAAGGTCGCCAGCTTGAGCGCAGGCTCATCTGGTTTGAGCAAAGCTCAACAGCTTGGACTCAAGGTCGCTGGCTTAAGTAAGGGGTTACTCGGTCTGCTGTAGCCCCACCAGTGTTTGGCTCTGTTGTTTCTTTACCGACTGTCCGAATCCAATGCGAACCTGCATGGGCCGGGCTTCTGTGATAGTAGCCCTGGCTTCTGGCTTTACAGGAGGTAATTGTCATGGCAAAAAAATATTAATAATGTATGTGTGATCTAAATTGTAAAAACATATAGGCAAACAGCCACACAAAAATATTGTACCTCTGAATGTTCCTGATAGTAGATGAGAAGTCACCTCAACACTTCCTCCCTGACATTGAGTACTGTGAGTTTTTGTCAATTCTGCCAATTAATGCTTAAGAAGATATATTTTGATTCATTTTTTATACTATTTGTGATACTTAAAATGTTTTCATATTTTTATTAAACCCTTGTACTTTTTTCCTTATAGGCAATTCTTGACTTTACTACAAGAGTGATGATTGTTTTGTAATAATCCGAGCATCTCATATGTTGCATATGTCAAAATTATTTGTTATTTGCATTTCATCCTTTCTTGTGATGCTTGATAAGAAAAGTGATCATTGGAATAAATTTATCACAAAAACTGTGGCACCTTCCTAAATAGTAGACAATTTTTTTCATGGCTAGACTGAAAATACATGCCAAATGTTTCTAATACTTGTGTTTTAGAAACCTGTTGCTTGGCTGTAGGAAGACTGCACACTCTACCAAAATGCAGATGCTCCTGCTCTTGAGCCACTGAGCAATCCTCACATCGCTGAAGCCTGGAGGCCGGACACAGTGAAAACCAGCCCCCACACAGAGGGGCAGACAAAGCCAGGTGGCCATGCCAGTCCCTGCCTCCTGCTGGATAGCAGAAGGGGCAACACTTGGCATACTCCTTAGGTGCACTTAGCATTAGGAAGCAAACCATTAATATTGTATCACTCTGGCAATTTCCTTAGCTGCGATATTCAAGCTGGAAACGGATTTGCTTCAAGCACTATCTTAAGCAGAATTCAGCAATTCCTCTTCCCTTTGACAGAGAGGAAATAAAGCAGGTTTTAAAACATCTACACAGCTGCCAATTTACAAAGGGATGAGCTACCCAAAAGATGCTATGCCATGCAACTATGGTGTAAACAAGCAATGTAGAAACATTCTTTTCTAACCTGAAAAGACTAACCAAAATTAAAAGGAACATTTTCAAAAATGAAAGCCATATTTAATAAAACCTCAAATTTCTTCTGTCCCTGTGAGCTACATAGAAAATACAAGGAACCAGATGTGTGCCAGTGCTTGCTAACGAACTGTGTCCTGCTGCAAGATGGCATGTCTCTCGCCATGACAATCTGAGGAAGCTGGGAAGTGACAATGGAAATCTCTGATCTGTTCTCCATGGAGAGCCTGTCTGGCTCTCCTTCAGCTGAACACAGTATGACTGCACATCTTTCCACAAGAGGGATTCCATCTCAGGGCTCCAAGCCTTGCCTGGAAAGGCAGAGGAAACACTAGATTTTATCATTTCATCACAGTGTTAGAATAAACAGCTACAATTCTTCACACACTGTTTGTACATAGTTTATTCTATACTTGTTTCGGGTCCCTGAACATGTACTCCTCATACATTTGTAAATGAAAATCATTTTGCAAAAATGGTTCAAATGCTCCTTCACCAATGTACTCAAAACACAAGAAGCAAAAGTGTGAAAGGAAGGGAAGATGGTTCAGAGGTGGGAGGAGCCATAGTTTCATGTAACAGCAGAAAGGAAGTGTAACAAACACTTCAGTGAAAAATGATAGTCTCTTCCCTGCAGTTATCTCTGAAAAGGGCAGTGATTAGAAGCAGATAAGAGACAGAAAAGTAGAATCAATTATAAATAAGTTGGTGAAGAGAATAAACCCCAGAAGTAAATGCCAACCAGTTTTAAGAGGAAAATGTATAAACATTATCCTCATTCTTTTCTGAATAATTTTACAGTCCTGTACAATAGGGGCTGCTGTCAGTGCAGAACCAGGGTCAGCTGTGGAAAAGTCCATGGTAAGACCAGCTTCCTACCAGCTATTCCCCTAAGCCCAGCAATGATGAGACCTTCATCAACCTGGTCATTCTGCTCTGTCCTCCCAGGTGGCTGGCAGGAAACCCTGGTGGAGATTCTATCAATAGATGACAGCTGCTTTCAATGCTAGATATTCATAACATAACAGAAACTCATACTGAAAAGTCTATAAGAAAAGCATGACTCACTACTTGTATAGTTTGGGATGTAAAGAAAGCTGTCAGAAATACTTTAAGCATCTCTTAAATCATGACGTGAAAATAACCCTGTCTCCTTAAGGACAAGCCTTGGTATCTGTATTGTGCAGAGCAAGGTAAATCCAAGATGTCATGAAAAACAAGTTGTATGCAATATTATCCTGTCCATTAAAATTATGTCAGCTTAAATGACCGCGTGGGTCTTTAAAATAAGTGACAGAACATATAGGAAAAAAAAACTTTGTTGAGAGGAAAAAATTATGACAGATTAGAGGGGAAACTTCTGGAATTCTTACACTTTATGACAAATTACATGCTGTATTCTATCCTTATGGTTATATCATCTGTGTCTCCATAATAAATACTTCTAATTTTCTCCTCGAAATTGCAGATGCTTTAAAAAGAAAACAAACAAAAAAATCCCACCTAGAGACAGAAGTATCGTCTTAAGTTGACAAAAGTAATAACACTTAACACTCCAATGGTTTCCAAGAGAAAAGTTTTCAAATAAAACAATAATTTTCTGTAGGTATTAGTGAAGATGGGACCCATCTCTCATAAAATAGTAGAAATAATCCACACAATCCAGATTTGATTAAAAACACAGGAATTCAGTCAGATAATGAGGAGTACAGACATCAGAATCAAACTACCATCATTAGGTCTGGAAGCATTTCTCAAACTTTCCCTTAGGACACAAGTTTTTGCCCTCAAAAATACCAGACAAAACCAAACCAAAATAAAACAAACAATGGACAGAGGAAGATGAATCCTGCTTGGGCAGACATAGAGAGGAATCAGTGCCATAGGTCACATCTCCAGGAGCCCAGTGGGATGATGGCTTTCACCAGGCCCACCCTGGTCCCACAAAGCAAGAAGAATCCTCAGTGACATTAGATTACTTCTCCATAACATCAAAACAAAAATGAGGCCTGACCAGGTGGTGGTGCAGTCGATAGAGCGTTGGACTGGGATGCAGAGGACCCAGGTTCGAGACCCCAAGGTCGCCAGCTTGAGCGTGGGCTCATCTGGTTTGAGCAAAGCTCACCAGCTTGGACCCAAGGTCGCTGGCTTGAGCAAGGGGTTACTTGGTCTGCTGTAGCCCCACGGTCAAGGCACGTATGAGAAAGCAATCAATGAACAACTAAGGTGTCGCAACAAAAAACTGATGATTGATGCTTCTCATCTCTCTCCGTTCCTGTCTGTCTGTCCCTATCTATCCCTCTCTCTGTCTCTGAAAAAAAAATGAAACAATAAACACAGAAATAACTGTTTACAGTTAGATGATGTTATACAATGAAAAAACAAATCTACTTTCCACCTGGGAAAACCAGTACTATTTAATGAGAACATGCTCGATGTTTCAGTCTCATCACTGGGAACAGCCACTGTTCAAGGTGTTATATAACCAGCTTTCCTAAGCATAGGCAAACATGCATTTTTTAAAAATAAGATTATACTTTCATAGCCCCATTTTTAAATACCCACTGTTGCTGCAACCATTTTACTATTCTTTGAAACAATTTCAAAGACTACATTAGATTAAATGGAAAAATGGCAAGTTGTAATTTATTTCACTACTTTCCCATTGAACATTTAGGTCTCTCTCCGTGTAGATTTCTATTTATTTACAGGATTACTTGAAGATTTGTCTTGCTCACCAGATTGCAAACCATGTGTTTGTTTCTTGTCAGTACTCATTCCATAGCAGTACCGAAACCATACCAGGTGGAGTACAGCATCCAGTGAATGAATGAGGAACCTATCCTTCGATTCTTAGCTCTAATCAGCCTCATCTACAGACTATTCCTGGTCCACCTCAGCTGTACACAGCGGCCTCTGTCCTGAAATTTCCCCATAATTCCATTTTTGTGATTCCCTTGAAGGGAAAAGAGAAAAAATTCTATTTCTTTTCTTTTTTTTTTTTTTCTCTTTTGTATTTTTCTGAAGCTGGAAACCGGGAGGCAGTCAGACAGACTCCCGCATGCGCCCGAACGGGATCCACCCGGCTTGCCCACCAGGGGGCGATGCTCTGCCCCTCTGGGGAGTCGCTCTGCCTCAATCAGAGCCATTCTAGCGCCTGAGGCAGAGGCCACAGAGCCATCCTCAGCGCCCTGGCAAACTTTGCTCCAATGGAGCCTTGGCTGTGGGAGGGGAAGAGAGAGAGAGGAAGGAGAGGGGGAGGGTGGAGAAGCAGATGGGCGCTTCTCCTGTGTGCCCTGGCCAGGAATCGAACCCGGGACTCCTGCAAGCCAGGCCGACACTCTACCACTGAGTCAACTGGTCAGGGCCAAAATTCTATTTCTTGAGCACCGTTATATACCAACCACTGTGCTAGTCAAATCAGCAAGAAAGTCTATGCCAAGAAGGGTTGCCCCTCAACCTAAAGGACATGCCAAAAAACTGACCGTGAAATTTTCAATCAAGGGACCCTCTAGAACTCTTCTGTGTCCTCACCAAGAAGTCTGGAAAAAGCTGAGGTCCCACTCTAAATGTCATCTCTGTGCCCTACCCATTGGGATGATCTGAGAGAGGACACTGCACACCGCAACTCAGGGGATGCGCCGCGGGGCTGACCCCAGGGAGGGAGATGTGGCCAGCAGCTCAGGAGTGGGGCACTAAAGTGAGTTTAAATAGCTCTGATTTTATCAAAGAGGGGAATGAGCAGATCTTTGTGATAGCATCTCCAAAGACAGGGGAAAATGTAAAGGAGCAATCCGTAAGTGAAAAGTCATTAATCCATTCTGGAGAAAGAGAGTAGAAAGTAGGAGCCTGAGACTTTCTTGCCTTATGAACATACTGTAATTATTCCCATAGCTACCTTCCCAAAATAAAGACGTCACTGTGCCCCCTCAAAAAGCAAGCCAGAAACTGAGGTATGAATTATTATTCATTCAAGTCAACAAAGGCCTGTATTTTCTTCAACCGTGACTGTTGGGCAGATAAAATGTATTATGCTCACTTTGTTAAAGATGACGCTGCCCATATGGAGGCCACTGACCAGGTGATATTAATGTGTGTCTCTGTGGGCAGGCAGGATCCTTGTAGCCTGGGGCTTGGTTTTGGGATTAAGCTTTTCCCACCCTTTTTGATGTGGGGTGGTACAATCCCATCATGTCTCTGATAAGTGACTTTGTATTAGAGACTTCCCTATTTTGTATATTGGATTAAAGGTTTTGAATCTATACTATAAAATGGGGGCAGAACAGGAGCTTGGTCTCTTAGTTCCTGAGCTTAGCATTAGACAGGAGAGAGCAGAGAGAAGAGCAGAGAAAGGCCATGTGGAGGAGGCCAGGAGAAGCAGCCAAGATGGCGGAGTGTTGAGTGAGAAGCCAGTTAGTGCAGAGTTTGTGCAGGGAGAAGGAAGGAGATGGGGAACAGAGGTGGGTGAATAAAGTCTGGTGAGCTAGAAACATTTGATTCTAGGAAACTCGGATAAGTCAGTAGCTTTGTGAGCACTGAATGTGAGTGGGTTTTGGAGCCCAGTGTGTGCTTTTACTTGCCCGCCGGGTGCAAGCTAGGATTAAAGCTAATGGCCCATCAGTTTTTGGCTCCGTTGTTTCTTTACTGACTGTCTGAATCCAATGTGAACCTGCATGGGCCATGGCTTCTGGCTTTACAGTGACACTTTTAAAACTAATAAATTTCTAAGGCTTTTACTTCACATATGAAAAACAAGCCACAAGGTTTCAATACTAATGGTTATTTAAAAATATTGCAAGAAACTTACTTTACTGAGAGGCCATGAGAGGGAGAACCCAAGTATTCCAGCCAACAGCTTGCACCACGACACCAGGTTGGTGAGAAAAGCCATCTCGGGCCTTTTAGTCCAGCCTACAGCAGTCTGAAAACCACCACATGAGTGACATCCAACACTATGTGTAAACCAACCATAATCCCACAGAGTAGTGAGAAATAATCAACTACTTGAAAGCCTGCTGAAAAACAAGACATTTACTTTCTTTCACATCAGATATTTTGAGTAGCTCTACTTTTTGTGCTATACCTCACATCTTTAGGCAGCTGAGCAAGTATCTAATGACACTGTACGTATTATGCTTCCAGGAAAATACTACAGCACTTCCTATACACATCTCTAATGACTTCCTAAGACAGCCATTGTGTGTGCAGGATTTAGGGGTAAGAGACGAGAGGGAAAAGTGGTTGTTGGAGGTTCCAACATCCAATCAGATCTGTTTTAGAGACAGGCTAACTTTCAAAAGTTAAAAGTTAGGCTATTTATACAATAGATTTCTATATGGGTGATAAATGATTCCAGAGTATACACTAAACACAGAAGACATCTACCTAATGTGGGTGAAGTAGATATATCACAGCCTAGCACAAAATTTTGCTCTCTATGCAATGCCCTCACCTCACCAACCTTTCACTGTCCTAACTTTGTCTCATTCAAGGCACAGAGGACAGGGATCCATTATAAGAGGCAAATATAAATATATACAAGAACATCAAACTTCAACACTCCCACACTCCCACTCCATCTCTATTCACATGGCTTCTTCCCCTCTGCTCATGTCCAGGTCCCGCCTTAAAGTAAACTTCTACAAACTTCAAGGGCACATCAGGCCCAATGCATGATCCTACATCATCTGTTAAGACCATTTTTTTACACAGGATTTTAAAAGAGTATGAGCACCATGAAAAATACAAATCATATAGCTTACTGAAACTAACACTAATGTCAGGAAAAGAATGAGGCAATGGTCTTTTTGTCCAGGTGACCCAAGAGCAGGAGAAATCTATTACTTCTTCTCCCTTTGGGACCCCAGAGCAGGTCAGATACTCTCTGAAAGAACAGCTCTCACCCATAATTCTGACATTTCCAATACAGAAGAGCGATGACTCTTACAGTAGCTTTCACTAAAAGGAAACTTAACAAGCATCCTTTGACATTAAAAACTAGAACTCTTAAAAAGCACAATTTTCTCAAGTTTTAAGAGATCAAATCAATTTCCCAACCTCTCCTATCCCTATCAAGAATTTTTACTTTCTCCCAACTGCTACTCTATCTATAAAAATGGCTCTTGACTTTAATATCCATGTCAATCTCTGTACAGCTTTAAGAGGTCAGGAGAATGCAAAGACATGAAAGAAGGCAGGAACAAATGCTTTTCTGCCATAGCATAAAGCTGGCACTTTGGAGAGCTAAGAGCTTAAAATACCCAGTACTGAAAAGAGAAGTGGGTTAAATTGAAGGTCAGTTAACTGGTCAGCTGCTTTCACTGTTGGTCAACTGCTTTCACTGTCCATTTGTAGGTCACCTATCACAGCACTTCCATAGCTGCCTTCCTCCAGCCTGCCTCAAGCTGTGCTGACCTCTGGGAGAACAGCATGTCTTCAGGGAGAATAAAACCCATGAGACCAGTCTGGTAGCATCCATGCCACTTGGGGGCTGACACAGCATTTTCCAGAATGTACTCTGAACACTAATTTCTCAAGATGTTCAGGTGAAAAAGCTTCCCAAACCTTCTGGAAACAGCAGACTTTACCCTCCCTAAAGATTCATCATGGATATTTGTATTTTCTGAACCAATTTGAACTTGGGACCTATTTATCACAAGGCATTTGTTAACATCAGGGCATCTTATGTTCTAAAGAACATCTTCTGGAAAGGACTTAGTCTGTGCATCTGAAGTCATCTCAATTAGTTTCTATGTTCTAGGCAACCCAGGAAAGTGGGTACAGGCCCTGGCTGGTTGGCTCAGCAGTAGAACGTCAATCCAGTGTGTGGAAGTCTCGGGTTCAATTCCTGCTTAGGGCATACAGGAGAAGCAAACATCTGCTTCTCCACCCCCACCATCTATCTATCTCTCTCTTCCCCATCTGCAGTCAAGGTTCCAAAGGTTCGAGCAAAGTTCGCCCTGGGGCACTGAGGATGGCTTCACGGCCTTGGTCTCAGGCACTAAAATAGTTGCCAAGCAATGGAGCTTCAGCCCAGCCAGGCAGAGCATCGCCTGGTAGGGGCTTGCCAGGTGGATCCTGACTGGGCCACATATGGCAGTCTGTCTCTGCCTCCCCGCCTCTCCCTTAAAAAAGAAAAAGTGGGTACAACATGCTGTCTGCCTCTGCTGGCCCCAACAGCTGGAAACTTACTTCTTTGGCCTCCCTTTCAAGGTGAAAGGATTACTGTTTTCACCACACACATAGCTCACTGCTGAACTGCACATTTGCTATCGTTCTCAGGTCCAGATCTGTGAAGGCCTGCCCTGCCCTCTTCCTCCCTCAGCCAGCTAACTTCTACCCATCCACCCATTCAACCATCATTTCCTTTAGGAAGCCTCATCTTCCCTCTACTTTCCAGAAGCCCAACCTCTCTCTGCCCCAGGATGGATTAAGTGCCCACGCTCTATAATTATCTGCTCCATTCAACAACTGCAAGTAAAGAGATGCTTCTTTATTACTTGCTGGTGTGAAGCAGAAAATAAATACTTGTGAATAAATCTCCAACTAGTGCTTGCTCCTTGAAAACAAGTTTTATACTTTATTTAACTTCCTAACTCTCTAGCACTATTCAGGTACATAATAGCTGCCCAATAAATACATTTCTTTGACAAATATTATACATATCGCATACCTATCCAGCTCCTAATATCCCTTGAGGAGTCCAAATATGAGTTACTTGGATAAATCAATTTAGTATCAATAAAAAAGGATAGAGCTAGAGAAAGGGGCTCTTCTACCTGAACAAGCAAATTTTAAACATATATGTTCAACCAGAAATCATCACTCCACTTAGGACCTCTCTTAGCTCCTACGTACTTTGAAAAGAGGCAGGAAAGGAGAAGGGAGGTCATCCTGCTAGCCAGGACCCTCTGGTTTAGATCTGGATTAGGGTTCTCCAACATCTGTAACACCTCAGAGGCTAACCTGCATGCTACAGGCCCGAGAAGACCCTAGCCCTTGGGATAAATGGGGTTTTCCATACACCCTTAGTGCTTCCAGCACTCTGAAAAGCTTCATCTTCTTTCACATTTTCAAGGTGGATTTGTACTCAGCACAGTGCCCTGCTTGTGCAGAGAAGACTTAGGGGACAACAGACAAATTAAGTCACAAGGTGCTCTGAAAAGTGGCACACTAAATGGCTGGTTATCTCATCTCTCGTATGACTGAATTATCCATTTAAGAGACAGTATAACCAATCTAAAAAGGATGCCAAGAAAGAGCGGACTAGAAGCCACAGACCTGAACCTGGGGAGGCCACAGATCACCGGGGTTGAGTGCACAAGCTTACGACACATGCTCTGCCACTCACCAAGTCCGTGATGTCAACAAGAGGGTTAACTTCTCTCAGCATTCACCTCCTAATCTGCTAAAGGGGCATTTGTGGCTAAAATAAATTGGAATGGTACAGAAAGTCTCTGGACAATAGTAAATGCTTGTAATTTATTGGTGTTATTGTTATACAATCTGCTCAGGGAAGTGAGAGTCCTATATTCTCTAAAACAAACATACATTTGAACTATTCAAATTAATAATCCCCTCCCACAATCCATCATTAAAAGGAACTAGGAAAATAAATTATTAAATGCTTACCCATTGAGATGTTTTGTTTCTTTATTTATATAGAATCCTTTCCCTCCCCATGAACACAGGAGAAAAGAGGGAGAAGAGCAAGGAAGGAGAGATGCTCCAGGAAAACAGTCCAGCTCTCCTCTTACTTCCCAGGGTGTCATGGACTAGCGCCACTAGTAATTCTACCAAGTCCTGAGTGAGAACGGTGCGGAATGAAGAAATAAACTCAGAGAGAAAAAGGATGGAATCAGGAGGTCTCTGCAACACCTTTAGCTTGCAACAGCCTGCAAGAGTCCAGCAAAGCCCCCGGTCTGCTTTATTATATAGTGCAGAGCCATATGCAAATAAGGAAGTCTCTGATACAAAGTCACACATAACTGAGGCATAAACCGTAATCCTCAGAAGAATGCACCCCCCCCCCCATCATGCAACAGTCAAGGGCTTGGGGAAGAGCTTAGTCTTAAAAGGGTGTGGGGAAGAGCTTAGTCTTAAACTAGGCCCTAGACTATAAGGACTTTGTCAGCTTATAGCCTTTCTCCCACATATCCTCATTTTTTATTTTTTAATTTTAGCTCATGTGCTGAGATTTGCACTCATCTGATTTCCCAGATTCAATTCAGAAGCAGATTGGAAAAATACAGAATAAACACAAAATTAGTATAGCAAATATTAACAGATACCAAAACAAGTTTATTAATACATTAAAGGGATTAAAGCCTTTTATATCATAAAGCAAATTCTTAGCCAATATAGCAGGATCTATAATAGAGTTTTTGCTGTTTTGAATGTCCTTAATATGTTCACCAAGTCCATGTTGACACATCACCGTTCCACATTCCCTGCAAATGCAACCCAACCCCACTTCAGTCCCATTGAAAACTGTCACAAGGAGCAGGAGTCACACACATCCAGGAAAAGTCCGCATGGCACTGGAACTATTGTCACATTTCCACACTCTGTAGCTAGCTTCCAAGTCCCATGACCATTGCTTCTAGCACATTAAGCTTTTATCTCAAGCTTAATATCAATTCTGGGTTTCTGGCCATGATTCAGGTAGACTGGAAGGGCCCTCTGTAGGCATGTGTGGAGGTGGAGCTTTGTTTTCTTTAACCTGGAGAGATGAAACCAGGGAGACTTTTCCTGAAGTTTAGCAGCTGTGGAGGTGGTGAGGAGAACCTTGGGATTCACTATGCTGGGTGGTAGAGGTAAATTTGTAACAGAAGGGGTAAAATGTGGCTGGCCTAGAGAAGCAACAGACCAATTTCGAGGATGGGAGATGAAGGGTCTTGGCAGCTGCACAGGAAATTTTGTAGTCAGATCCACCAGGGGTCCCCTGCCTAAATTTCCAGTCAAAGAATAGGAAAGAAACTAAATAACACTTCAGAGGATTGTTGCTAAAGCATTAAAGAAAATCAGACAATAACAGGAAAAGCTATAACTTTAATAACTGAGTCTCCTAACCATTCTGAAATTCCACAGATGCTGTAACTGGCAACTCAGGCTGACCATAACAAGACTTCTCTACCTCAATTTCAGCTGAGCAGCAGTCTAGGCAGCCAGAAAGAACTAGGAGCAGCCGCCCTGCCATTGCTCGGGATAACTGGGCAATGTTTGGCCTGCTGGAATCAGAATTTGCTGAGGAAACACTGACACTGCCCCTACTATTTGATGGGGCTGGGGAAGGCCCCCTTGTCCCTTTCCCTGAATCACCTGCCCTTCGGCAGTATACTTAGATTTACATTCATTCGCCCAATGTTTCCCTCTCCTGCAGCACTGGCAGAGGCTAGGAGCTTTAAGAGCTGGCTGCCCTTGAGAGGGTGGCTGAGACTAATATCTGGGGGCAGTAGGGCAATTTTTAGCAACATGCCCTAAACTCCCGCATTGGAAACAAGATCTACTGGCAAAAGTACTTCCCTGGTCTCCCCTCCTTCGTTTGTTCTGCCATTTATCAAAGTATTGTCCTGAAGTCCTCCCCTGAAGTGCCGCGGCAATAGCCAGACCTTGCATGTATGAAGGCCCAATAATAAGCGCATATTCCAATGTAGTCCTTTTTATCTCCCTGCTTGTGGTAAGGCAGAAGTGCAGCCTAACAAGAAGAATTAGCATTTTCATAGGTTAACTGTTTTACTAAAATCATTCCTGCTTCTCTGTCCACCACTATTCTTTCAACTGCCTGAATCAGCCATGAAACAAATTCTTGAAATAGTTCATCAGCGCCCTGCCTAATTTAGCTCAATTTCTCTGTTTTGGTCTTGTAATAAGCAGGTGTCTCTATGATTGTGTGGCTATCTGGTTAACCATTTTATAAGCAATTAGTTGATACTCTAATTGAGCCACCATAGGAGCATATTGTCCTTTTCCAGTTAACATATCAGTGGTAACTACAACCTGCTGTTGCCAGTTTCTTTCATCCTGCTCAACAGCTTCTTCATAAAATTCTGATTTCCACACCAAATGATCACCCCAGGAGAGACAGGCACGAGCAATTGCCTTCCAGTCATTTGGGGGAAGAGACTTTGTACTAATAGTATCTAATAAACTGAGTGTAAAAGGGGCAGTAGGCCCATACTGAACACAAGCAAGTTTAAGTTGTTTCAGAGTTTTAAAAGGTAGAGGTTCATGCTCTTGCACTCCATTCCCTTGATCGTCCTGTCTTTCTATGACAGGAGAGCATGCAAAGCCATTCATTGTTTCCCCAACCTCGAGCCTAATCTAAAGCTTGTTGGAGCGGGGATCTCCAAAGGTGTGAGCTAGAGACTCTGGGAGCAACCCAATAAGGGTAAGGAGGAGCAGAGGGTTGGGCGTAAGAAGGAGCAGAAGGCGGCGGAGGGGCTAAGGTTAAGGCGGCCCTAGCCACAATACCCTTATCTCCTGAGTCATCCCCAGACTCCAAGGACTTCTCATATTTACATTCCTCCATTTTTAGCTCACTCTGATACTCCTTAGACAATTCTTCCTTATATGGCAATATTTTTACAAAAGGTCTCTCACTTTTGACCCTAACTGTCCCATAATTTATTACTCCCGACTATACTTTCCCCAAAAACTTGACTCACTGTGCCCACTTGGAGAGTTGCGTCACCTGCCTTTAGTTTAGTTTTCTCTTCTTCAGGTCCCTGTTTGGGTGCCACTTGCCACAGACCAGCACAGCTAGTAACTGTCCAGGTCCTGAGTGAGAACAGTGCAGAATGAAGAAATAAACTCAGAGAGAAAAAGGATGGGATAGGGAGGTCTCTGCAATGCCTTTAGCTTGCAAGAGCCTGCAAGAGTCCAGCAAAGACCCTGGTCTACTTTATTATATAGTGCAGAGCCATATGCAAATAAGGAAATCTCTGATACAAAGTCAAACACAACTGAGGCATAAATAGGATTCCTCATAAAAGTGAACCACGCCCACCATGCAACAGTCAAGGGTTTGGGAAGAGCTTAGTCTTAAAAGGGTGTGGGGAAGATTTTTAATCTTAAAAGGGTGTGGGGAAGAGATTAGTTTTAAACTAAGCCCTAGGCTATAAGGATTTAGTCAGTTTACAGCCTGTCTCCCACACAGGGACTCCTGGTAATCCCATAAACTCAAGCTTCATCACAGTTATTTTTGTCATAATGCTTTTGAATGACATGGAGGTGCTAGATACCTAATTAACTGCCATGGAAAGAATCTCACATCAGTTTCCATGCCATCGTCCACCAGGCAAAATCCTCCGGCCTGGCCAGGCCATGCATATACAGCAGAGGGAAGTTGGATGTGCCTGAGGCTGCACCACCATTGCTGGTATTGCAGGTACATGCACAGACCAGAGTCATGGTGGGGCTGCGCCTGAGTGGTGGGCCAGGTAAGGGATTTACAATCACTTTGCTGCTCTGCTGGCCTTCCCCCCGACTCTTGGTCCTCATGCCACTGATTTTCTGCTTTAGAGAACAAAGTAAAGGTGGGAATGTCCATACTTCACAACTTGGGCTGACAGAGACCTTAGGATCCATCTCATGGATGAGAAAGGGCTGCAGTAGTTGGTGGGATTATTTGTAGACAGAGAATTCATGGATGATGTAGCTTTCCAGCTCGGGTGCTGGTAGCCCTGAAGCCAATAGCTGGTCATTACTTTGTCATGCTTTAGGCCCATCAGTGAGTTGTGACTGTCCTTGCACTTACAGCCCACATACAGCAATTACTCAGTCTGCCAAGGGCCCTGATAGTCAGGGAGTGGCTAGATGTAAAGTGTCAGTTTCTTTTTAGGGCCCATGTATATCCATGGGTCCTTCATGATTTCCTCTAAAATGCCTTTCTCACTAGGGTGGAGGATCCAGAATTTCTTAAGCAGGTTTTTACTCTCTATGAACATGCAGAAAAAGCACTGGGAAAAAAAGAAACACTGTATATTCTGAATTCCTCTCTTCCAAAAGGCAAGGATCAGATGACTATCACAAAAAAAGAAAAAGAAAAAAAGAAATTCCAAGGCTCCATAACTCTGGGAAGGGGCCATCACAGACATGACTCTGGAAGAGTTCAGGTTATGGTAAGTTAGGTACTGCCACAGAAAATATGCAGTTTATTGACATAGGCGAATTCATTCCTTAAGCCAAGGTCTACAATACTGACGTGAAGGTCAACATCAAAAAGGTCTCTGGCTGTGGGTCCCTGTGGACAATGCCCTCTGGTGGCAGCACCACACAGCTGACACTATCTGGTGGAGTTTGCTAAAAGCCTCTTTCTCATTCATGTAGCCATGGCCCTACAGGTAATAAAACGTCTCTCTTCCACAAGCATACACCATGAGTAGGTAGAGCAGGCATCCCCAAACTATAGCCCACAGGCCACATGCGGCTCCCTGAGGCCATTTATCCAACCTCCCGCCCGCACTTCCGGAAGCGGCACCTCTTTCATTGGTGGTGAGAGGAGCACTGTATGTGGCGGCCCTCCAATGGTCTGAGGGACAGTGAACTGGCCCCCTGTGTAAAAAGTCTAGGGACCCCTGAAGAGTGTTTCCTGCATCTAGGTCACCTCAAAGAGTTTCACAATAATAGGGTAATTCAAGGTTTTCATGCTTTGGACTTCAAGGAATAGTCTGAAAGCTAGAAAAGCTCTCCTGGCTCTTGTTAATGACCTCCACAGCCACCTCTGTTGCACTCATGATGTGCCGGCCAACATCACCTTGGTGAGGCTGCCTCGGCCCTGTCCTGAGCAGCTGGAAACTGTCAGTGCAGATTTCCTCATCAGAAGAGATGGCCATAGGCCTAGTGGTATGGCAACCTGCTAACTACACTAATAAAACAATTTTAAAAATTATAATATGATGTAAAAAATAAAGAAAAATAGAGAAAAAATGGGGAAAAAGAAAAAATGAATCTAAGAATAAAATCACAAAAATAAAATAACTCAAGTAATAAAAAAGTGAGAAAAAATAAATTTAAGAAAATTAAAATGATAGAATAAAGAAAAATAAGAAAATAAAAAAGGAAAGAGGACAATAAAGAAAAAGTAAAAAGAGAAAAATTTAAATAGCAAAAAATAAGAAAGCCCTGGCCGAATAGCTCAATTGGTTCAAGTGTTGATCCACTGCACAAAGCTTACAGGTTCAATCCCCAGTCATGGCACATACAGGAACAGATGGATGATTCTGTGTGTGTGTGTCTCTCTCTCTCTACCTTCCTCTCTCTTTAAAATCAATAAATAAAAAGTTTTTGTAAAAAATAAGGAAAAATAGAGGAGAAAATAAAAAACAAAATAGACCAAAGCCAATTGTGGTCAAAGTCCCTTAAATCAACAAAACTTATCTTCCTCGGCAACAGGACCAAAAGTTCCAGACCCAGCCAGGGACTCATACTGGTGCTTGGAATTCCCATTACTTATTGAGTTCATAGCAAGAAATAAACCCATCACAGCTGAGGGATAATCTACAGTGGTTTTGCACACTTTTTAAGTTTCAAGAACCCTTTATTCTCTTTTTTTTTTTAAGGGAAGGGGACTATCCAGAAAGGCATTTGGTGCATGAGAACAATCTATATTTATCTTATTAACATTTAAAACATATGGGATGCTTCAATGGTCTTTTCATTGCTAGTTTGAAAAGCTGTAATAATTTTTGGCTTTTAAAGAGCTCATAGTGTCTACACAATATAATCAATTCCTTTTAATTTCTCAAAATGATGCTACAACTCAACAGGCTAGATAATAAAATAACAAAAATGTTCTGTTGCCTAAGACACAGTAGTGTGCGTTATTAACATCTATGAAGTCAAAGAGAAGATGGCTTTCATCAATTTTAATTTTCTTTTTAAGTGAGAGGAGGGGAGATCGAGAGATAGGCTTCTGCATGGCCCTGACTGGGATCCACCTTGCAACCCCCATCTGGGGCTGACAATTGAACCAATTGAGCCACTGGCTGTGAGAAGGGAAAAGAGAGAGAAGTAGGAGAGAAGCAGATGGTCATTTCTCATGTGTGCTCTGACTGGGGATTAAACCCAGGACATCCATATGCCTGGTTGACACTCTATCCAGTAAGCCAACTTGCCAGGGCCCATTTTCATTACTTATTTGCAGTTTTGCCCACAGTCTTTGGAGGAGATGCCTTTCTACCATGGGCCAGAGAACTCGCTATGTCCATTTCAGTTATTTTTGAATGCAGAGGTTGCAGTTTCAGTTGCAGGTTGAGAAAACTACTCTTTCTTTTTTAAACCAACAAGCAAGCCATCATAATCCGTGTCTGTAATGGGTGGGGAGTGGGGGCATGTGTGCTGGATGCTGGACATGGTGCGAATACTTCAAGGGAAAAAAATCCAAAAGTCCTTTTATTTCTTTCCTAACACTCTCCCTTTTTTTCCCCCTCTTGGCAGGAGAAAAGTTTTATTCCTTTAAAGAACAATTTAAAACACTTCTAAGGCCTTAACAGAAACAGACCAAAGTAGCCATTGAAAGCATTAGATATGGAGGTATGAGACATACAATGGGGGAAATGCTTTGCCATATTAAGCTACAACAAACTTGGCTCCATCAACAGCTGAGCTCTGCTAGTGCTTAGGTGTTACTGCAGAACCAAAGAACAGCTGTGCTCTTCAAGTACTGAAGCATTTCAGACTTCATTGGTAGGGATATATTTTGACCATGAAAGGAAGAGGGGGAAAAAGCTAAGTCCCTTCTTACAAGGCATTAGGTGGCTTTGTAGAGGGCCACGGCAGAAAAGTGGACTTCCCCTTGCTCATGCTTATTGAATTCTCTGCAGATGTTAGCACGTCCTCTGAACTGGTGTCAAGGTTCACTGGAAAAGGCATTTGCCCATCAACTTCATAAAAGTGGCCATCCCCATTGTTGAACAGCATGAACAGAAATGAAAGTTCACTTTGTCATCTACCTGAGCCTTTGTCATCACTAGCATTCCTGAGGCAGGCTTCACTGGCTGCCTGATGGCCTCATTCTTTTCAAACATTTTGCTCTGTCTTTAGGGGATAACTTCCCCACTTCAGGCAGAAACTTTCAAGGCCGACCCATCCTCAAATTCTAGTTTATCTTGATTACTGGCCACAGCATGTGTAAGTTTGATCATGTCACAGGAATTCCCAATGGTCTGCTTCATGTAGTCTACTTCAGGACTGACTTCTTGTCCCTTCGCTTCCTCTTTTGTTTTATCCTGACGTTCTCATGCTGGGCCTCCTCCTTCAGCCACAGCATGGCCACAAGGAGCCCCTGGCCAGCACCCTCCACCCAGGCCAACACTTTGTTCAGCATCTGGGGTTAATCTCCATCAGTTAGAGCTTAATCTCACGAACCATGGAAGAAACCACAACCTAGAGATGAGGAAAAAGCTCTTCCTTCATATAGATCCAAGGTTCTGACTTACATCATTTCCCTTCTCCCTGAACAACTTTTTAAACTTCTTGCCAGGATGGTGACAAATTCCCTCATTTTTGTTGGTCTGTTAAAGTCTTTATTTCTCTTTTTACTTTTGAAGGACAATTTTGCTGAACATAAAGTTCTAGATTGATTTTTCTTTTATTTTTCCTTGCTTACATGGTTTCTAAAGACAGGACTGAAAAAATCCTTATCCTTGTGCCTTTACAGGTAAGGTGTTTATTTCCTTTAGCTTTCTTCCTCTTCATCTTTGATTTTCTGCAGTTTTAATATCAGATGTGTAGATGTTTTGGAATTTTCCTGTATAGTGTTCTTTGAGATACCCAGATTTGATGTTTGTAATCAAACTTCTCAGCCATTACTACTTCATACATTTCTTCTTTTGCCTGGCCTGTGGTGATGCAGTAGACAGAGCATTGACCTGGAACACTAAGGCTGCTGGTTTGAAACCCTGGGCTTGCCCAGTCAAGGCACATATGACAAGCAACAAGCAATCAATAACAACCAAAGTGAAGCAACCACACTTACACTTCTCACTCCCCACTCCTCTCCTCTTTACTATCTATGTAAAATCAATAAATAAAATCTTTAAAAGTGCATTTCTTCTTTTCCTTTCTCTGTCTCTTCTTTTGGTATTCCCATTACCTGTCATTACACCTTTTGTAATTGTCCTACAGTTCTTATTCTGTTCTGGTTTTGTTATTCTTTTTTCCCTTTGCTATTCAATTTGGGAAGTTTCTTTTAATAAATCTGCAGGCTCACAAGCTGTTTATGTGGCCCAGTGGTTTACTGACAAGCCAGAAGGCATTCTTCACTTCTGCTACAGCAGTTTTTTATTTCTAGCATTAACTTTTGATTATTCCCAGAGTTTCTATCTCTATACTTTAACCCATCTGTTTTTGCATTTTGTCCACCTTTGACATTAGAGGCCACAGCATATTAATCCTACTTATTTTAAATGCCTGATCTAATAACTCAAAAATCTCTACCATATCTGACTCTCGTTCTGTTGCTTCATTTGTCTCTTCAAATTGTGTTTTGACTTTCATCATGCCTTGTAATTTTGTTGTTGTTGAAAGCCAAACATGATGTATTGTATAAAAGGAACATAAGCCTTTAATGTGAGGTTTTCCATTTATCTTGTTGTGAGTTGGGCTATTCACTATTTGCTGTAGCTGTGGATGTCAGAAGCTAAAACTTCCTGTACTTCCTGTACATATCCTTGTCTATGTCTTCCCTGTTGCCTCTGACTTTCCCTTTTAATAGAGTCTGAGCCTTGCAGTTCTTTCAGCTGTAATCCTCTGTCATTATCCAGGAACCTGATTGATGTGGTGGTAAGGTGTTAGGGAGGAGAAGCCCTCTACAGTGCTATGATTAGGTCTCAATCTTTTAGTGAGCCTGGGCATCTGGACCCTGGACTGTGACTTTCACAAGTGTGTCTTCCTTTCTTTCTCCCTCTTAGGTGAGATCAAAAGTTTAAAGGGAGCATGAATTGGGTATTTCTCATCCCAAATCAGTTAGGATCTGATAAAGCCCAAATCTGTTAAGCTTTGGTAAATTAATTTAAAAGCAGGCTTTTGTTAAGGAGAACAAAATGCTTTGGCTATATTTTGAAATGGGTACCTTTCTCCTCCAACTACCAGAAAAAGGAGAGGACTTTCCTGAGATCCCTGTGGGATTCCTAAAAGTAAAATTCATGACAGCACAGAACTTTCCAACCTCCCCCCACAAACACTGAGCCCTGCGAGTTTTTAACTCTCAAGCCTCCAACAATTTATCTATTACAATTTAACTACCAATCCTGGTGGTGTGTATGGGGGTGCAGGGCAGGGGTCTGCTCCTGGACTTTGGCTTCTAGTAAACTGGGATTTTGGGTATCTACCTTTCACTCCATTTCACAGCATAGCAGTTTACCCTGTGACCTCATTTCTTTTGACATATCTAGTAAGATGTGTTGATTTTCAGTTGTTGAGCTTCTTATTGTGAAGATAGGAGTGTAAACTTCCAAGTTCATTATATGTTGTCCTGTTAAGTTTTTTGATTTATTAATGCATTGTTCTGACAGTTTTATAGAACTATTTATCATGTTCAAATCTTCAAATATCAATGTTTATTTGAAGTGGTTTGCTTAGAGCATGCTGTCTGAAAGTACTATTTACACATGGGAAAAATACACTCAGCACATACAAGTGTTTGGAAAGTAGCTAATCCGTCCTACAGTGCCATTCACCCTAGATGAATCTTGAGCTGAAACTCTGCTATTTAAATCTCTCTCACTATTTTGACTACAGCGATCTTTTCTTTATAAATAACTTCTAAAACCTGATGTCAGCCAACATGAATATGGCTCCATTTGTTGCTGAAGACTGCCAGTAAAGTATCTGGATAGCCACCAGCATCCCTCTCTCTAATGAAGCCCTAACAGGATGACAGAGGGAGAACCCACAGTATCTGCTGCTTTACTTCTCAGCCACAGCTCCTGTGTTGATGCTATGCAAGGTGGCAGGAAGAGGGGGAACAACTTCATTTAAATAAAGTATTGTTCTGTAGGTTCTTTATCATGGGCATTTCTGGGAGACAGCAAGCTGGCAAAGCCCTTGCAGTTTAAGGCTTAGCCAAAGGTTAAGTTCTTTACCCACATCTCCATATTGGCTATGAAGCTGAGTATTTCTGCTCATCAAATCTCCCCACCTCACCTGTTCAATTAAGTTGCAAGAGGCAATTTACATGCCCTTCCTCTCACTCTTTGTTCTGATGTTGGTTGATTTCAGTTTTGCATGGTGGAGGGGATTCCTGTTTTTTGTCTCAAATGGATTCCTGTTCATGCCTTAAATCAGGGGTCAGGAACCTATGGCTCGCGAGCCAGATGTGGCTCTTTTTTTTGATGGCTGCATCTGGCTTGCAGACAAATCTTTAATAAAAAAAATAATGTTAAAAATATAAAACATTCTCATGTATTACAATCCAATCATTTCCTACCGCTCATGTTCATGGCTGCGGGAGGTTGGAGCCAATCACAGCTGTTCTCCGGTACAACACCAAATTTTTATTGGATAATGCATAACATACATGGGTCATTGTATGGCTCTCACAGAATTACATTTTAAAATATGTGGCATTCATGGCTTTCTCAGCCAAAAAGTTTCCCAACCCCTGCTTTAAATGGATTCCTGTTTATGCCTCAGATGTGTGACTTTGTATCAGAGACATCCTTATTTGCATATGGCTCTGCACTATATAATAAAGCAGACCGGGGGCTTTGCTCCACTCTTGCAAGCTATCTTGGCATTGCCAAGGATCCCATCCTTTCCTTTCTGAGTTTATTTCTTCATTCTGCACTGTTCTCATGCAGGACCTGGACAATTACTAGCCGCACTGGTCCACGGCAGTCACTTGCCTCTGAACATGCATTTACAACCAGCACAGCACAACTGTGTTAGGTATTCCGGTGCCCTCTGTTCTCTTCTTCTCCAAAAACCAATCTACACTTTAAAGATAAAATAAATTCTTTTCAAAATAATACATTGCTGACAGTAAATCTTGATATTTTGGGAAATACATGTTTTATTACTAGTATATTATTCTTCTTTGAACAGTAAAAGAGAGACATTACTTCCCTAAAAATACTTAATGTGAAAGTCTTACTATTTTTCAGATTGTGAGTTGGTTGTTTTTTTTTCACGTTACATATTGAAAATTTCTCTTTGTCCTTTATCTCACCATAAATGAATTTTCCCATCTACCCCTATGATTTTTGGCTTCAAAACCTACTCATTTACCTAGATAAATCTATAGTGATATCACTACATATAATTTCTGATGCTAGACTCACGTTCATGTCAAGAGACACAAATATCACATGCAGGTTTCATTTCACCGTGCAGGCGCAGCATACAAGGAAAGAGACGGCACAGCTTTATATCATATAAAAGCTGTGGTGACGGGGTGGTCAGACAGCTCATTTGTAAAAGAAGATTCTCCTTGTCTGACACCATTATGTGAGGGCAAGGGGGTCTTAATCCTTCCTCAATATCAAAAATGTCTCTATGGAAAAAATCCAAGTACCTCAGAATGATTATAAGGCCTTCATAAATTGACTTGGAGGTTCCCAAATTTGGCCACACCTTGAAATCTGAGAAGCTATACCATTCTCACACCCCAAACCATTCAAGTCACAGAAGCAAAGTATAGCAGTAATTTAGGAAGTGACTGAGTGACCAGAACTAGCAGGTGATGGCAGTCTCCCTGTTTAGCACAGCAAGAAAGGTCGAATCCTGCTCACAGCTCTCGGCATGCAGGCAGCCTGGGACCTGCCTGGAAGGACTGTGCAGCATACTCTAGCCAAAAGATTTGTCCGGCATATCCCTCCCAGATACGAGAAGAATGAACTTGCAGCATGGGATTTAGATGATCCTTTAACAAACCATTATTTGTGTAAATAATGCTGAGGTTTATTTTTAAGGGGTTGGTTGTTTGCATTTTGCTGCTAAATTTGCTTTGTACTCCCGCCACTTTCAAATACACACACACACACACACACGCATGCACATGCATGCACACTCACTCACACATTCACACTCTCCAACTCAGAATCCTCAAATTTGGGTTAGAAGCCATACCTATGCACTTTCTGGCAACTTGCACTTCCCCTAATATGGCAATAAACACAAGGTCTGCTAGTGAGCTGACAGTAGGCCCCATCAACACCAAGTTCTCTGGTAGCAGGGCCATGTCCTCCTAGGTGACTATGAATCCCAAAAGGAAGTCCAAGGCAGAAGCTCCCAAAGACAGGGGTTGTGTCTTTGCTGATCAATACTGGTCCCCAGCACTTACATGTTAGGCACATGACTTTTTATTTAAGCCCAGGTTAAACTTCTTAAAATTGATAAATCAATAGTTGGCACTGTGGTCTGAGAGAAGATTCTTTAGGAAATAACAGCCTGAAAAAGTGGTGGCACAGTGGATAGAGCATCGGACTGGGACGCAGAGGACCAAGGTTCGAACCCCTGAGGTTACTGGCTTGAGCATGGGCTCATCTGGTTTGAGCACAGCTCACCAACTTGAACCCAATGTCGCTGGCTTGAGCAAGGGGTCACTTGCTCTGCTGTAGCGCCCCAGACAAGGCACATATGAGAAAGCAATCAATGAACAACTAAGAAGATTAAGGAGCCGCAACAAAGAATTGATGCTACTGATCTCTCTCCCTTCCTGTCTGCCTGTCTCTATCAATCCCTCTCTCTGTCTCTGTCACACATAAAAAAAAAGGGGAAAAAATGAAATAACAGCCCAAAACGGGACAAGAAGAAAAAGTTCCATGCTTTATAGCACATCCTGATAATAACCCTATTTTTCAAATCCTTCTCACACTCCCAGCAGCTACAGAAATGAGTTAAATCATTTAAGTTTTGATATTCCCTTGGTTCTTTCCAGCTGTCTTCCTCTTTCTGTACCATTGTTAACATAATTTCTAAGTTGCCAATATTGTCCTCAAATGTCAAAAAATAAGTCCTCAGATAATAAAGAAAATTCCCACTCTACTTCCTAGAGCTGTTATAAAGCATAAGTGAGAAAGTATAAAACTAAAAAGTCTTCTGAAACACACAAAAAAACTACACAAAAGTAAGCTAAGAGGCTTGTTATAGATTAACAGTAAGCAAAGCCCCAAAGAAATTCTTATTGAAATTTTTATACTTTAATTTCTGGCAATAAATGAATGCTATGAATGAAACTGCCATCCTTTTGAAATAACAGAGCATTCAGAAGGATTACAGCTTCATTCATAATCTAAACTGCTTCCAGAAGATGGTCCCAGGTTATTTGCTTGTTTCTAAATTACCCACAAGTTTCAGACATTGCACATATCTAAAAAGCTCATTAGAAGTCAAAAGAGCTATATGTATCTGAATTTGGATCACAGATGAATATATGTGTACTGCATAAAACCCATAAACACTCAGAAGAGCCTATTATGCATGAAAAGTTATTTAAACTAACCTTTACTCCAAAAAAATCTACAGTGGGTAAATTCATAAGGGTCTCAGAGTTGTGGCCACGAAATATGCCTCTTCGGGATATAGATTATTTAAAGCTGGTTATTTTTAAGAAACAAAAGACTCAGGAAGAATCTTTAATCTTCCTCTAACTGCCTAAAAGAATTTAGAGGACCTGCTCTCATCTAATTTTAACATGAACTAAGTATAACAGACAGAATCCCAAGAAGTCTACTTGCAAAAATAATCTCTACTCTTTCTATATGGATCATAATGAGAGTTTTATTAGGATCACAGTAGTGGCACATACACACTCAAATCACATACCATAACTAACACTGGACATTCTTTTGAAATAAAAAAAAAGTTTATATTCAAACTTGCTGAAAACACAAAGCCGTAACTTTGCATGGAGTTGAATTCTGATCCCACTCTATCTCTAAGCGCAGAACAAATTCCTAGGCCAGGGGTCGGGAACCTTTTTGGCTGAGAGAGCCATGAACACCACATATTTTAAAATATAATTCCATTAGAGCCATACAACGACATGTGTACGTTTCGCATTATCCAATAAAAATTTGGTGTTGTCCCGGAGGACAGCTGTGATTGGCTCCAGACACCTGCAACCATGAACATGAATGGTAGGAAATGAATGGATTGTAATACATGAGAATGTTTTATATTTTTAACGTTATTATTTTTTTATTAAAGATTTGTCTGCGAGCCAGATGCAGCAATCAAAAGAGCCACATCTGGCTCATGAGCCATAGGTTCCCGATCCCTGCTCTAGGCCTTTACTGCACTTGACTATTTCCATCAAGGTCACAATTTCTAAACATTTTTATGCATCTACAAAAGAGGATAAACGTGTGTGTGTGTGTGTGTGTGTGTGTGTGTGTGTGTGTGTGTGTGTGTGTGTGTGTGTGTAAGTATATAGCCATCCAAATATACATCTGTTGAGGGCTCGGGGGACAGGACAGGAGGGAGTAGCAAAACAAGTGCCTCAAATTCACCCAAAATAGCATAGTGGAAAGAACACTAGATCAGAAACCCAAGATCTGAGTTCCCAATCCTGGCCTCTATCTGTAAGACCTTGGGGAAGACACTCTTACTGGGCTCAGTTTCTTCATCTGTCAAAACAGATTATCCCACAGATGATCCAAGAGGTAATATATTGTATTCGAGTCAAGGATCTTTCTGGCATCACTCAGCTAAAATTTTCTCTTTCTTTTCCCCTGTGACACCTGCTGCTGGTTTTTACATGTGAGCACAAGAACTGTGGGACCCCATACTTAGCCACATGGCTCTGGTAGAACTCCTGGGAACATGAGGATAGAGTATCACTTTTCCTCCTTCATTCATTCATTCCTCATTCAATCAGATGACACAAAATCACCACTTACATAACATGTAAAACAACGTGCTAAACACTTTCAGGAGCCAGATATCATTTAAAATGAAAATTTAAATTCATTTTAACAGGTACAGTCCCTACCATAAAAAACTTAATGTTTACAATACAATGGGCAATATAAAGAATTGATGAAATTTTCAATGACAAAGATCTAGCATTGCTAATTAATCACAGTACTGTTCCCACAGAGCCTAGATGGGAACCTCAAAATCCTCAATGCAAGCACTCCATCCAGGAATCTGAAAAACTCGTGTTACCAGTAAGGTTATTTCTGCTGCGGAAGTCAGGCATGCTCCTTCCTGAGCAGACGCCCAGCTCTCCCACCACCTGTCCTAGCACCCTCCCTCTCCTCACCCCTCCACAGCACTGAGTATTGCTGAGAAGCAGGTGGCACTGAGAACCTCATCATAACGGCAACATGCTCTCATCAATTCACATTTGCCAACTTTTAAAAAATTTCAAACTCCACATGCACATGCACACGCGCACATGCACATGCACACGCGCACACACACATACACACAGCTCTCCTCTTCCCCCGAGGCTGCATGCCTAACCCTAGCAGGCCATCTGAGAAACAAATGACTTTGTGATAGCATTACAAATTGGTTCTACTCCTCTGGAAAGCAATCTGGCAATATGTTTTAGAAGCCATAAAATTGTTCCTACTCTTTGACCTAGTAACGACACATCTGGGACTCTATCATAAGACACTAATTCAATATATGGAAATAGCTACATGCACAAAGATATGCCTCCCCAGGATAATCTATAATTGTCAAAAGTTGGGAGCAATCTACATGTCAACAACAGAGCTAAATAATTAATAGTATAGTATCACAACAGAAGATTATGCAACCATTAAAGTGGTAATGATAGAGATATCATAGCAATAAGGCAAAATACAGATATAAAACAACAGGTACAACTATGTAAAAATCATGGAAGAAAAGTTTAAAACCTGGTAATCTTTGTACTAGGATAGTGAAGGGGGGTGTTTTTCTCTTCCTAATTCTTCATTTTTTGTAATATAGTTCTGATGCTTCTATCATTAAAAAAATAACCTTTTAAAAACACTGGAATGTAAGCCTTTGATCGCGAAGATAAAAAGGAAAGGGGCCACATCAGACAGCAAACCTGCTGCTTACCCAGGAAGGGAAACAGCAGCATTCCACAGCACACGGAGGACTGGGAGCATGGGCACGAAGCAGCTTCACAGAACGGCCGTATACTTGTCAACGATTGCCAAAAATGAGCAGTGCCCATCTGTTAACCCTAGTCAACTACTTCTTCTACGAGCATCCTGAGGCAGAGAACTCTGGGCACACCACACATGCTGTCAACTTAGTTATCTGTTTAAGTGATTTATATGGGGTCTCACGTAGCAATAAGATTACTTGTTGGTAGTAAATAAGCTCAGATTTTCACATTTATAGCAATGAGAAATGTCTGTGGCAAGAATAGAGACCAGGGGAAGAAAACAGAAACCATTTTCTGCTTCTGGGAAGCAGGAGTCAAAGTGAGGGCAGGGCTGGCTGATCAGGGCTGACTCAGGGCTGATGGATACAGGAGAACAGACAGAGTATTCAATCTTAACATAACACACATTAATCATCAAATGGAATGTGATTTAAACTTGGGCCCCATAATCCCACAGGCTATATGAATGAGCTGGCCAACTCAGGTACCAGCCCTACAAAGAGGGATCTTAAAGAGCTCCGAGCCAGTTTTTGTTTTTTTTTCATTTATTTATTAACTTTAATGCAGTGACATTGATAAATCAGGGTACATATGTTGAGAGAAAACATCTCTAGATTATTTTGACATTAGATTGTGCTGTATACCCCTCCCCCAAAGTTAAATTGTCTTCTGTCACCTTCTATCTGGTTTTCTTTGTGCCCCTCCCCTCCCCCAACCCCTCTCTCCTACTTTGCCCCACACCCCACCCCCCACGCCCCACCCCTGTTGCCATCACATTCTTGTTCATGTCTCTGAGTCTCATTTTTATGTCCCTTCTATGTATGGTTTCATATAATTCTTAGTTTTTTTTCTAATTTACTTATTTCACTCCGTATAATGTTATCAAGGTCCATCCATGTTATTGTAAATGATGCGATGTCATCATTTCTTATGGCTGAGTAGTATTCCATAGTATATATGTACCAAAGCTTTTTAATCCACTCGTCCTCAGACGGACACGTGGGTTGTTTCCAGATCTTTGCTACTGTAAACAATGCTGCCACAAACATGGGGGTGCATTTCTACTTTTGGAGCCGTTCTATGGTGTCCTTGGGGTATATTCCTAAAAGTGGGATAGCTGGGTCAAAAGGGAGTTCAATTTTCAGTTTTTTGAGGAATCTCCATACCGTTTTCCACAGTGGCTGCACCAGTCTGCATTCCCAACAGCAGTGCAGGAGGGTTCCCTTTTCTCCACATCCTCACCAGCACTTACTTAGTGTGTTGTTTTGTTGATGAGCACCATTCTGGCTGGTGTGAGGTGATATCTCATTGTGGTATTAATTGAGATTTCTGTAATGATTAGTGATGTTGAGCATTTTTTCATATGCCTATTGGCCATCTGTATGTCCTCTTTGGAGAAGTGTCTATTCATCTCTTTTGCCCATTTTTAAATTGGATTGTTTGTCTTCCTGGTGTTGAGATTTACAAGTTCTTTATAAATTTTGGTTACTAACCCCTTATCAGATGTATTGCCAAATATGTTCTCCCATTGTGTAGTTTGTCTTTTTATTCTGTTCTTGTTGTCTTTAGCTGTGCAAAAGCTTTTTAGTTTAATATAGTCCCATTTGTTTATCCTGTCTTTTATTTCACTTCCCCGTACAGATAAATCAGCAAATATATTGCTCCGAGAGATGTCCGAGAGCTTACTGCCTATGTTTTCTTCTAAGATGCTTATGGTTTCACGGCCTACACTTAAGTCTTTAATCCATTTTGAGTTTATTTTTGTGAATGGTGTAAACTGGTAAACTAGTTTCATTTTTTTGCAGGTAGCTGTCCAATTTTCCCAACACCATTTGTTAAAGAGGCTGTCTTTACTCCATTGTATTTCTTTATCTCCTTTGTCAAATATCAGTTGTCCATAGAACTGTGGGTTTATTTCTGGGTTCTCTGTTCTGTTCCATTGATCTATATGCCTGTTCTTATGCCAGTACCAGGCTGTTTTGAGTACAATGGCCTTGTAGTATAACTTGATATCAGGAAGTGTGATACCTCCCACTTTATTCTTCTTTTTTAAGATTGCTGAGGCTATTCATGTTCTCTTTTGGTTCCATATAAATTTTTGGAATATGTGTTCTATATCTTTGAAGTATGTCATCGGTATTTTAATTGGTATTGCATTGAATTTATAGATTGCTTTGGGTAATATAGACATTTTAATGATGTTTATTCTTCCTAATCATGAGCATGGTATATGCTTCCACTTGTTTGTATCTTCCTTGATTTCTTTTATCAATGCTTTGTAATTTTCCGAGTACAAGTCTTTAGTCTCCTTGGTTAAGTTTACTCCTAGGTACTTTATTTTTTTGGTTGTAATTGTGAAGGGGATTGTTTCCTTAATTTCTCTTTCTGACTGTTCATTGTTGGTGTATAAAAATGCCTCTGATTTCTGAGTATTGATTTTATATCCTGCCACTTTGCTGAATTCATTTATCAGGTCCAGTAGTATTTTGACTGAGACTTTAGGGTTTTCTATGTACAATATCATATCATCTGCAAATAATGATAGTTTTACTTCTTTTCCAACTTGAATGCCTTTTATTTTTTCTTCTTGTCTGATTGCTGTGGATACAACTTCCAGGACTATGTTAAATAAGAGTGGTGAAAGGGGGCACCCCTGCCTTGTTCCTGATCTTAAGGGTATTTCTTTTAATTTTTGCCCATTGAGTATGATGTTGGCTGTGGGTTTCTCATAGATGGCTTTTATCATGTTGAGGTATGTTCCCTGTATTCCCACTTTGCTGAGAGTTTTGATCATGAATGGGAGCTGGATTTTGTCAAATGCTTTTTCTGCATCTATTGAAATTATCATATGGTTTTTCTCCTTCTTTTTGTTTATGTGATGAATCACATTGATTGATTTACCAATATTGTACCAGCCTTGCCTCCCCAGAATAAATCCCACTTGATCATGTTGTATGATTTTTTCCATATATTGTTGGATCCAGTTTGCTAATATTTTGTTGAAGATTTTAGCATCTATATTCATCAGAAATATTGGCCTATAATTTTCTTTCTTTGTGTTGTCTCTGCCTGGTTTTGGAATCAGAATTATGCTCGCCTCATAAAAGGAGCTTGGAAGTCTTCCTTCCTCTTGAATTTTTTGAAATAGTTTGAGGAGGATACGTGTTAGTTCTTCTTTGAATATTTGGTAGAATTCCATTGTGAAGCCATCGGGCCCCAGACTTTTTTTGTTGGGAGTTTTTTGATAACTGTTTCAATCTCATTTGGTGTAATCGGTCTGTTTAGGTTTTCTGATTTTTTTTTTTTTTTTCTTTTTTCATTTTTCTGAAGCTTGGAAACAGGGAGAGACAGTCAGACAGACTCCCGCATGTGCCCGACCGGGATCCACCCGGCACGCCCACCAGGGGCGACGCTCTGCCCACCAGGGGGCGATGCTCTGCCCATCCTGGGCATTGCCATGTTGCGACCAGAGCCACTCTAGTGCCTGAGGCATAGGCCACAGAGCCATCCCCAGCGCCCGGGCCATCTTTGCTCCAATGGAGCCTTGGCTGCGGGAGGGGAAGAGAGAGACAGAGAGGAAAGCGCGGCGGAGGGGTGGAGAAGCAAATGGGCGCTTCTCCTGTGTGCCCTGGCCAGGAATCGAACCCGGGTCCTCCGCAAGCTAGGCCGACGCTCTACCGCTGAGCCAACAGGCCAGGGCTAGGTTTTCTGATTCTTCCAGATTGATTTTTGGAAGATTGTATGTTTCAAGGAATTTGTCCATTTCATCTAGGTTGTCTAGTTTTTTGGTATACAGTTCTTCATAGTATTCTCTTACAATATTTTGTATTTCTGTTGTGTCAGTTGTTATTTCTCCTCTCTCATTTCTAATTTTATTTATTTGAGTCCTCTCTCTCTTTTTCTTGGTGAGTCTACTTAAAGGTTCATCAATCTTGTTTACCTTTTCAAAGAACCAGCTCCTAGTTTCATTGATCCTCTGTATTGTTTCTTTAGCCTCTATGTCATTTATTTCTGCTCTGACCTTTATTATTTCCTTCCTTCTACTACATTTCGGCTTTACTTGCTGTTCTTTTTCTAATTCTTTTAGATGCAGGGTTAAGTTGTTTATTTAAGCTTTTTCTGGCTTCTGAAAGTGTGCCTGTAGTGCTATGAACTTCCATTTCAGTACTGCTTTTGCTGTGTCCCATAAATTTTGACTTGTTGTATGCTCATTGTCATTCGTTTCTAGAACTTCTTTTTATTTCTTCTTTGATCTCATTCTTAATCCATTCATTATTTAACAACCTGCTATTTAGTTTCCATGTGTTTGAGAATTTTTGAGATTTTCTGTTGTGGTTCATTTCTAGTTTCATGCCATTGTGATCAGAGAAAGTGCTTGATATGATTTCAGTCTTCTTAAATTTGTTGAGAGCACTTTTGTGCCCTAACATGTGGTCTATCCTAGAGAATGTACCATGAGCACTTGAAAAGAATGTATATTCTGCTGCTGTAGGGTGAAAGGTTCTGAAGATATCTATTAAATCCAGTTGATCTAGTGTGTCCAATAAGTCTGTTGTTTCTTTGTTAATTTTCTTTCTTGAGGATCTATCTAGTGATATTTTGGGGTATTGAAATCCCCTACTATTATAGTATTGCTGTTGATCTCGCCCTTTAAATCCATCAAAGTCTGCTTTATATATTTGGGTGCTCCTATATTAGGTGCATAGATATTTATAATAGTTATATCTTCCTGTTGGATTACTCCCTTTATCATTATGTAGTGGCCTTCTTTATCTCTTACTATATCCTTTGTTTTAAAGTCCAGTTTGTCTGATATAAGTATTGCTACCCCAGCTTTTTTTTTCATTTCCATTTGCATGAAATGTTTTTCTCCATCCTTTTACCTTCAATCTATGTGTATCTTTTGTTCTAAGGTATGTCTCTTGTAGACAGCATATGTATGGGTCCTGTTTTCTTATCCACACAGCTACCCTATGTCTTTTGATTGGATTATTTAATCCATTTACATTTAAGGTTATTATTGATATGTAGTTGTTTATTGCCATTTTCTTCTTTAAAGGTGTATTCCTTTTTTGCTATATTCTTTTCCCACTTTGATCTGTTTACAACAGGCCCCTTAACATTTCCTGAAGCATTGGTTTGGTTGTAATGAATTCCTTGAGTTTTTTTTTTGTCTGGGAATCTTTTTATTTCTCCTTCGATTTTAAATGATAGCCTTGCTGGATAAAGTAGTCTTGGTTGTAGGTTCTTGTTCTGCATTACTTTAAATATTTCTTGCCATTCCCTTCTGGCCTCAAGTGTTTCTGTTGAGAAGTCGGATGTCATCCTTATGGGGGCTCCTTTGTAGGTGATAACTTTTTTTTCTCTTGCAGCTTTTAATATTTTCTCTTTATCGCTTAGCTTTGGTATTTTAATTATGATATGTCTTGGTGTAGGTTTCTTTGGTTTTCTCTTTAATGGAGTCCTCTGTGCTTCTTGATCTTGCGAGAGTTTCTCTTGCATTAATTTAGGGAAGTTTTTAGCTATGATATGATTGAACAAAGTCTCTATCCCTTCTTCTTTTCCTTCTTCTTCAGGAACCCCTATGATGAGGATGTTATTTTTCTTCATGTTGTCACAGAGCTCTCTAAGAGTTTCCTCTGACTTTTGAGTCTCTTTTCTCTTTTCTTCTCTGCTTTCATGCCTTCATTCTAGTTGTCCTCCAACTCGCTGATTCGATCCTCAGCTCTATCTATCCTGTTTTTAATTCCTTCCATTGTGGTCTTTATTTCTGATACTGTATTTGTCATCTCCGACTGATTCTTTTTTATACTTGCTCTTTCTTTATTTAGGTGTTCATAATGACCATCCATTGTTGTTCTAAGATCCCTAAGCATCCTTACAATCATTATTTTGAACTCCGCATCTGGAAGTTGATTATTTCCATATCACTCAGTTCATCTCCTGAAGGTGTCTCTTGTGGTTTCATTTGGATTGCACTTCTTTGTCTTCTCATTGTGTTTTGGGGTGTTTTATTTGTAGAGTTGGTTGAGTCTAGGTTTGGTGTTGTCTGCCTCCAGTTTTCAGTTGTCGCTCCAAGCCAGTTTTAAATGGCCAGCACTGAGGGAATCCTGAGATTCTCTAATTTGGCACTCTTGTGTTCTCCCCTTTGTCCCTGTAGCCAAGCATCTCTTTATACTGCAGTGTCAACAACCAACAACCAAGTCCTGATCTCCCCAACATCTTAATTTCTTTTTTTTCTTTTCTTAAGTGAGAGGAGGGGAGATAAAGAGACAGACTCCCGCTTGTGTTCCAACCAGGATCCACCCGGCAACCTCTGTCTGGGGCCAATGCTCAAATCAACCAAGCTATTGTCAGTGCCTGAGGCTGATGCTTGGACCAACAAAGCTATCCTCAGTGCCAGGGCCAATATTTTAATTTCTGCTCCAAGTCACTGCCCAAGGAGGGAGCAAAACAAAAAGAAATTCAGAAACAGATTTTTTTGTCTTTTTTTACAGAGACAGAGAGAGTCAGAGAGAGGGATAGACAGGGACAGACAGACAGGAATGGAGAGATGAGAAGCATCAATCATTAGTTTTTCGTTGCACATTGCAACAACTTAATTGTTCATTGATTGCTTTCTCATATGTGCCCCTACTACGGGCCTTCAGCAGACCGAGTAACCCCTTGCTCAAGCCAGCGAGCTTGGGCTCAAGCTGGTGAGCTTTTGCTCAAACCAGATGAGCCTGCACTCAAGCTGGCAACCTCGGGGTCTCAAACCTGGGTCCTTTGCATCCCAGTCCAATGTTCCATCTACTGCGCCACCACCCAGTCAGGCCAGAAACAGGTTTTGAAATCAGACTGCACTGACTTAAAATTCAAATTATGCTAACTTCCTCTGTGCTGACCTTAGGAAAATTAATCTCTTTAAACCTCAGTTTCATTCTTCATCTATAAAATCTGTACCTATGTCATGAAATCATTATACGGTTTAACTGAAATGATGAATGTAAACCCCAGATGCTTCATAATGTTCAGTAAAAACCTGTGATGCGCGCCCTATTGCTCCTCAGCTACTAGCAGCCTGCCTGTCTCTCTTTCCCCCACTAACCCCGTCCATTAAACTTGAACAGCACAACTCCACTCTCTATTGCAAAACCCTCCTGTTCCTGACCAACACCTATACTCAACTTGCCTTCCAGAACCACCCCACTACCCAAATCAAGACACTCTTATTTGTTAACCATGACCTGACTCCACTTCCCTACAAATGTAACACCTCAGACCCAGAGGACACATAGTAATCCTTTCAAAGCTTGGGCACTGAGGCCATACTGCCTGGGTTCAAGGTCCTGCTATTTCACTTGTTGGTTAATGTGACTTGGGCCAATCTATTCAACCTCTCTGTGCCTCAATCTCCATATCTGTGAAACAGAGATAATAACAGTGCCTGCCTCATAGAATTATTGTGAGGATCAAGTGTAGTAATGAATCTGAGAGCTGCATCTAGCACATAGCAAGCAGGCCCTTTTGAGTCCCCACGAGAATACTTAGGCCAGAACTACTTAGTTAGCAACCTATGCTACCCATATTATCAGAGAAGCATACATCTTTGCTACTCTCTGACACTGGAGGAGATTAAGCATAGGATCTCCACAGGAAAGCCTTGATGACCCCAGCATGACCCACAGGCCAGCACTCACACCACATGGGAGCATGGGAGCTCATCAGAAAGGCAGGTCCTCAGGCCCCACCCAGCCCCACTGAAATGGAATCTGCATGTCACCACATTTTGTAAGTCTGAGTGGCCTGGATTCCTGTTAGAATATAGATCTGAGGTGTGAGTTGGTGGGGTGGGGGAGGCAGGAGTGCACCTTAAACTACTGTGTCCCAGGGCCAACGTGGGGCAGAGGTGCCCCTAGGAAAAGAGCACTACAATCCAAAGAGGCAGTGTGCCATGATGTGAGAAAACTGTCACCCTGGCATCTGGAAGTACCTAGGAGGAAGAGGGTGTGACTGATCCTGAGAGGGTGAGCCCAGGTCCTAACTAGCTTCGGTTCTCAACCTCTAGAGAATGCATGACACAGAGGAGGAGCTTCACTGCAATCCTCTGACACTATTTTTACCTTCGTGTAAAAGTTATCCCCATTTTCAATAAAAAATGGAATTTTGAGTTTTACAAAAAATGCAATTGTTTTGTGGTTCTATTAGAGGCCGCCCCTCTCCACCCTACCATAATGTATTTGATTCTATGTTTCCTATGGGAAGCCGACACACATGATCATTGATACAAAGGAACCACTTCTGAGTTGTTTCTCTCAGTAAAGATGTTGGCTTTGACATACAGTACCCAGAAGGTGGGGTGGGGTGGGGTGGGGTGGAGTCCGATGGTGTGCAGGCAGGAAGAGGAACTGGCAAAACGTCCTCTACAAAATAATGGGCTACGTTTTCAAAGAGAATTCGCTGATACCTCATTCTCTTTTTCATTTCAAACATCCATCATGTTAAAACTAGAGTAAGGTGACAGAAAATTAAGTGCCCCATTTCTCTACTAACCCCTGACCTTCTCCTAGAAACAGGTGTAACTAATCAGCCCCTGGAGGTCAACACCAGGGAACAATGAGAGGGAAGAAGGGAACACAAATGAGGGTAGAAACTAGAAAAATCGTACCAATTGATCCATAAGCCCCCTAAAATCCTTCCTGAGGAGCACAGCCTTCCTTTTCTAAGACATCAGAAATGACTAAATGCCCTTGCCTTTCATCAAAGCAATCTGTCCCTCTCATCCAACAGTGCTCTTGCTCTACCTCTCACTCCTAGACACACCTGTCACCAAGGTAATTAACAAAGGGGAGAAAATGCATAAATGTGAAGAGAGCTATCTTCCCAGTCCAGTCCCCATACTATTATTAAATTATCTAAATGTGAATGCCAGATCAAACCCAAATGAGCCTGTCTATGAAAACACAAGGAGGATCAATGGCAGATGGCCCTAGAATTCCCTCTACCTCACTCAGAATCAGTAGCTATGTATGAATATAAGCAGGCATAACATTGATACACACAGTACACATATGCCCACACATATACAAGGATGTATTTCTCTGCTCAGCCTATGTATGAAAACGTTTGGAGTGGGGAAGGAAGTCTTTGTCCTCCACTACTAGAATCATTTTCTGCCCTTAAGTCTCTAAAAAGATACACAGCAGGAAAGCCACCAGAGATCATACCTCCTTTCTGCAACTGCTGACAGAGAGCTCATAAATAGCACACACATATTCCCTGCTTTTTGAAAAGTTCACATTAAAAAAAAGGAAGTTTACGATATGCTCCTTTGTTCCTGTGAAAGACCTTCATTAATATCTTTTCACAAACCAACAGAAATTCAAAGAAAATAAATGTAATTGGGATGTAATATACAGCACAAGGAATATAGTCAATAATACTATAATAGCATTGTATGGTGACAGGCGGTAACTAGACTTATCATTCCACAATGTATATAAATATGCAATCACTATGAGGTAAACCTGAATAGGTGTAAACAGCTTTCAGTGTCTGAGACGTTATGGAGGCAGTGTGTGCCTGAGCAGCAAGTCAAACCTTCTAGCTCCTTCCCCAGGAATTCCACTCAGCATCTTTGTATCAGGACATGGCTCTGAACTATCTGTAAGCATCTGTGCCCTATTTCAGTTCATTTTGTGTATCCAATGGCAAAATGTGTCCTAAGAAATCAGAAAAACCTGCCCTGGCTGGTTGGCTCATTGGTAGAGTATCAGCCTAACATGTAGATGTCCCAGGTTTGATTCCTGGTCAGGGCACACAGGAGAAGCACCGATCTGCTTCTCCCCCTTCCTCCTCTCCTTTCTCTCTATCTCTCTTTACCACTCCCACAGCCAAGGCTCTATTGGAGCAAAAGTTGGCCCAGGCGCTGAGGATGGCTCCATGGCCTCTGCCTCAGGCTCTAGAATGGCTCCAGTTGCAATGGAGCAACACTCCAGAGGGGCTGAGCACCGCCCCCTAGCAGGATTGCCGGTGGATCCTGGTCGGGCGCATGCAGGAGTCTGTCTCTCTGCTTCCCCACTTCTCACTTCAGAAAAATACAGAAAAAAAAAAGCCTGAGAAAGGAGGAGGGGTGGAAAAGCAGATGGGCACTTCTGTGTGCCCTGACTAGGAATCTCTCAGAAAAGCCTGAGAGAACTCATGAAAGTGTTACATTTAGCATAAAACTGAAAATAATTAGGCATTTTTGGTATGACTTGGTAGGTTATTTTCAGTGTGGAAACACTCACAACTTTTCCATATAAATCAATGGTAATTGTTTCTTTGCTTTACACCATTTGGGCATAAGAAAGGCTTCACAGAACACCCCACTTTCAGATAAGAGGATCATGGTGGGGGAGGGGGGGGAGGGACTGTTACTACAAACAAGGACAAAGTTTTAAATTTTTACATCTAAATACTCATTTTAAAAACCAAATCAAAACAAGGAGAATATTTGTTTACCCAAACTCCAAATCTCATCTATAAACTTTGATGAACTTTAAACCAAATAATCTTAAAGCCATAGTCCAACAAAGAGAGGACAATGCCAGTCAGACAGATAATTGTCTTTTTAATAAACTCCCACAGGGCCCAGGAGAGGCTAAGACAATTCACTCCTCAAAACTAAAGAACCCTGGATTGACAATGTAGTTTACTCAAAGACACAGCCAGCCCTTGCTAGGTGGCTCACTTGGTTAGAGCATAGTCCCAAGGTTGCATCAGGGTTGCAAATTGGATCTCCACTTGGAGCACATGCAGAAATCAACCAATGGATACGTGCATGGGTGGAACAGAGGATCAATGTTTCTCTCTCTCTCTCTCTCTCTCTCTCTTTCTTTCTCTATGCCCCTCCTTCTCACTCTCTAAAATCAATAAATAAAAATTTCTTAAGAAAAGATGGCCTGACCTACGGTGGTGCGGTAGATAAAGCGTTGACCTAGAACACTGAGGTTGCCAGTTCGAAACCTCAAACTTGCCTGGTCAATGCATATATGGGAGTTGATGTTTCCTGCTCCTCCACCCATCTCTCTCCTCTCTAAAATGAATAAATAACATTTAAAAAAAAAAAGATATAGTCAGATGTCCCAAAGTAATCATTTGGCCAAGTGTTTAAATGATGCACAGCACGGCAAGAACTAGAGGCGACAAGGGTACAAACAAAAAGCCTTCATGAACTGCAGAAATGGCAGCTCAAATGCCATCAGTCTTCAATTTATAAATGAATCTGCCATTAGAACTCAGAAACTTGGCCCTGGCTGGTTGGTTCAGTGATAGAGCGTCAGCAGGCATGTGGATGTCCCAGGTTCGATTCCTAGTCAGGGCACACAGAAGTGCCCATCTGCTTTTCCACCCCTCCTCCTCTCTTATCTCTCTTTTTCTCTTTCTCCACTCCCCCCACACACACACACACACAAGCCATGACTCGATTGGAATGAGTTGGCCCTGGGTGCTGAGGATGGCTCCATGGCCTCCACCTCAGGCAGTAAAAAATGTCTCTGGTTGCAATGGAGCAAGGGCCACAGATGGGCAGAGCATCGCCCCCTAGTGGGCTTGCTGGGTGGATAAGTCTGTCTCTGCCTCCTCGCCTCTCACTAAAATAAAAAAATAAAATATTTAAAAAGAACTCAGAAACTTATCTGGAGCTTGCACAGAAACTTAGGAGAACAAATAGTTATCCTCCCTCTATATCTAAACTCTTCAATGTTCACCATTAAAACCATCCATTTAAATCTGGCTTTAGATAGTTTTGCTAGCTTTTATTTGAAACTCTGGCAGGAAGAGGTAGTAAATGTATTTAAAACGTCACAAGAATCAATATGGATTTCTTCAAAACATTTAAAAGCAAAATTTTACCCCCCAAAATTAAAGGGAAATCAAACATATTGCATATATTTTAAAGATATTTTAAATAACAGAACAGTTTAAAGCATAAATTTAGAGAAGCAGGAAAAAATACATAAATCTATTCAAAAACTATCTTTCTATAAAAATATGGCATTTTTTAAAAGAGCAATTTTAACCAACAGAAAAAAAGAAAAGGGAGAAAAGCCAACCTCTAAATCTAAGACAACATGAACTCTGAGGGCAGGCTGCCTGGATTTGAATCCAGGCTCTGACACTATATTTGAAATAGTGCCCTTAACACATCTCTATGCCTCATCTTAACTGTATATCAAAGATTCTGGAGTCAGACTGTAGGGTTCAAATTCAGAGCTGCACATGTTAGCTAGGTTAGCTCATTTAACCACTCTATATCTCTTCCTCCTCTGCAACATGTAAATAAGAACAGTACCTACCTTCTACCTGGAGAAATTGGAATCCTGGTGCACTGCTGGTGGAAATGTAAAATGGAACAGTCACTGTAGAAAACAGTGTGGCAGTTCCTAAATATATTAAACACAGAATTACCATACGATATAGGAATTCCATTTCTGGGTATATACACAAAGGAACTGAAATCAGGAACTCAAGCATATCTATACACCCCTGTTCATCTCAACAAATGTATTCCCAATTGCCAAAATGAGGACACAACCAGTGTCCATTTACATATAAATAGATAAAACATGCTATATGCATATAACAGAATATTATTCAGCTTAATAGAAATGACAACTCAAACACATGTTACAACATGAATGAACCCTGAGGACATTATTCCAGTGAAATAAGCCAGTCTCAAAAGGACAACTGTATGATTCCACTTACATGGGGTATGATGGAAAGTGGAATGGAGCTTGCAGGGGACAGCGGGAGGAAGAAATGAGGAATTCGTTTTAATGAGTACAGAGTTTTAATTGGGGAAAATGAAAAAGTTCTGAGATGGATGGTGGTGATACTTTACAAAACAAAGTGAAAGTACTTAATGTCACTGCACTACGCATGTAAAAATGGTTAAGAGAGTAGTTTTTGTCTTGTACACTTTACCACAATAAAATAAAAAAAATAAGAAAGAATAGTCCCTACCTCCTACATTGTTGTAAGGACTAAATATGTTACGTGTTTAGAGAGTGCCCAGCAGAGAGTAAGCTCTCCATAAAAATTAGCTACAATCTTATTTTACTGCCTGTGTGGCTCCCTCCTTTGTAACATCTATGCTATGATTAGATTCTGACCCTCCCTCTCAGAGCAATATTCCTTCTGCAATGAGATAGTTCCAGCCTTGGGCTTCCTTCTAATATACTGCTCACAAAAATTAGGGGATATTTTATCACTTCATATTCATTTTGAAATATCCCCTAATTTTTGTGAGCAGTATATTAGATCATTTTGACAGTAGTATGGAGAGCTGCTCAGAGCCACATGTGTTGATTGGTGACAGAGAACTGCATTTGTGCACTACTGTGGAAATCTTAGTGAGAAATTATCAAGGCCTGAACTGGCTGCAGGGGGAGATGGAGCAGAGGCACAGATCCTATAGATTTGGAATTTAGAAGTAGGAGGGCCTGGAAGCTGGTTGAATATGAAGAATGAGAAGGATGCCTTCCACTTTTCTGGATTGAATAATTAGGTGGTAGCAGCATTCACCTATGTAGTGAACATATAAAGTAGTATTAGCTTCTGGATATGTTGAGTTTAAGGTGCCTAAGAAACAGTAAAGTAGAGACGGGAGTTAGAAATACAGAGATTTGCAAGACCATGGCATGTAATTGACAACTGCAGTCAATTATGTTCACAAATCGTTGGGACCAAGGAAGGGTAAGTAGGAAAGGGAGAAGAGAACAGGGCCAAAGATGCAGCTCTGGGGTCACTGATCCATCAGGGATGACTGGAGGATGTGGGTCTTGAAGGAGACTACATAAGATGTTCAGAGAGGTGGGAGGAAGGCCAAAAGTGAGGACATAAAAACTGAGGGAAGGCCGTGGCCGGTTGGCTCAGTGGTAGAGTGTAAGCCCTGCATATGGAAGTCTCAGGTTCAATGCCCGGCCAGAGCACACAGGAGAGGCGCCCATCTGCTTCTCCACCCTTCCCCCTCTCCTTCCTCTCTATCTCTCTCTTCCCCTCCCACAGCCAAGGCTCCATTGGAGCAATGTTGGCCCGGGCACTGAGGATGGCTCCATGGCCTCAGCCTCAGGTGCTAGAATGGCTCCAGTTGCTGAGGAGCAACGCCCCAGATGGGCCGAGCATCGCCCCCTGGTGGGCATGCCAGGTGGATCCTAGTCGGGCACATGCAAGAGTCTGTCTGTCTGCCTCTCCCCATTTCTCACTTCAGAAAAATACCAAAAAAAAAAACCAAAACAAAAACTGAGGGAAGACAGTTTCGAAGACGATGTGACCAATAGTGTCCAATGCTACAGAGAGTTCAAGTAAAGTAAACACTGAAAAATGGCCCGTGGATTAAGTACACTGGAGGCTGTTGGTGACACTAATGAAAATTGTTCCAGGGCAGTGGCATAGCAGAACCTAGAATTCCTTGGGTGGAAACATGAATGGATGAAAAAATGAAGACAGGAAGTGTTAAGCCTCATTGCCTTCTTAAGAAATGTAGAGAGGAGGTGGTAGAGGGGCTGTAACTAGATCAGGTAATAAAAATAAGGGGTGCTTTTTGTTTTAGTGGGAGAACTTTGAGCAGTTTTATATGCTGAAGTGAATAAGCTTTGGCTTAGGCAACAAGATAACAGCCTTTTCCATTGAAGTAGGATGCAAGCAGGAAAGATGGATGCCAGTGCAGTGAAAGGCAAGTGTGAGAACTGGAAGGATTATTATTTGGTCATTCTATAATTCTGCATAAAGAATGTAAGTTATTTAAAGCCAAAGTGAGCTGTGTCATTTTTGTGGTGAAGAGACTATATTCACTGCAAGAAACCTGGATGATTTTTAAGTCTTTAAACCCTAATGGAGAAGTTATTAGTTAATATTATCATAGATACTCACTTTTTTTAAAGAATCTTGGTAGAAGATGAATTAGAAACTCCATGTGTTTTCTTCTACCAGAGGGTTTGCTCAAATTATGTTCCTATCATTGGCATTTTGGAGCTTAAGAACAACAGAAATGTTACAATGTGAAAGTTTAGAGCAGTGGTTCTCAACCTTTCTAATGCCATGACCCCGCAATACAGTTCCTCATGTTGCGGTGACCCCAAACCAAAAAATAATTTTGGTGGCTACTTCATAACTGTAATTTTGCTACAGTTATGATTCGGAATGTAAATACCTGATATGCATTATGTATTTTTCGATGGCTTTAGGCGACCCCACCGGGGTCGCGACCCACAGGTTGAGAACCGCTGGTTTAGAGCCAATTTTGACCACAGCAAAATGACTGTGAAGGCTGAAGGTCAAGAGTATGATAGATTGGGTGATTAGAGTTCCTTTTAAAACAAATTAGAGGTGGCAGGTTTCCCAGTGGCAAAAGTGTTGCAAAGAAATACGGTATTTTTCCCTCAATAAAATGCACTCCCCCCCCCCCCCGAAGTGGAGGGGAAAATGCCCATGCATCTTATGGAGCGAAAAATACAGTATTTTATTAAATATTTTAAAACACCATTTGGTTCAGAATATTTTTTTTTATTTTCCTCCTTAAAACCCTAGGTGTGTCAGGTGTGTCTTATGGAGCGAAAAATACGGCAAATCTCATCAGCATATAAAACTTCTCAGATCATCAAAAAAAGTGTTTGATGTGTAAAATACAAATGCACATGCACAGGAATGATCTGCATAAGGATTTCTGTTTGTGACATTTTACAATGTAGTGTCTAGCCTGATTTTTCTGAAAAGTAATATGTAGGCACTAGTATGTTTTTAATTTTTAAATTAGGTACTGGTACACTAAATGTTAAGTGCAGTTATCATTCAATTTATCTACTTTCTGTATTTGTCCTTGTATTTGGGGACTTCTGGATAATTGGATTTACAGTAGGAATTTGTTTTGGAATCCTCGGCTTTTTTATGACGAAGCAAAGGAGATAGAAGGGGCAGGATCAAGCAAGGATCAGTGCTTAGAAAAGGAAGGGGGGAATAAGAGACAGAGAATGACTAAGGATATGTTGTGTGTTTGGGGGATCTGCTGTGTGAAGCAGTAGAATGAACTGGTAGTCTGTGGAGAACTAGCATTTCTCAGGAACATAATACAGTGGTCCCTCGTCTATCGTGGGGGTCAGGTTCCAGAACCCCCTGCAATAAGCGAAAATTCTCAAAGTAGCAACCTTAAATTTATTTTATTATTTATATATGTTTTAAGGCTTTATAAATCCTCCCAATAGTCTTATAAACCTTTCCCACACTGTTATTAACCTTTCACACATATATTTTGCTTATTTTACTGCAAAAGTAATTAAAATAATATATAAAAATACCTATATACCACAAAATCCCGCAATATAGCAAAAAATCCATGATACAAAATTAGACATGTACAATTTAATACTCCGTGTTACAGTGAGACCATGAAAAGTGAATCGCAACATGGCAAGGGACGACTGTGCATGTTAGACACGAAGCTATGCGTTTTCATGTGTGTATATCCTTCCAAAATCTTGTCAAGGTAGATATAGAAATTACTTGTAGTTTCAAAGGAAATATTTAAAGGAAGGTAAGAAGGCATCAAAAAAGAACTTCTGAAGGTAAAGAAATCTCATGATGATGATGATTGTTAGAGATGAGTATTACTTAAATGGTAGCTGTTGTGGTATCTTTATTCTCATTTTTGGGGCTGTGGAAGGTAGAGTCAGAAAGGTTAAAATTGGTTATTAAGTCAGGTACATCGAGGCTAGTTGAGCTTACTACTTTTGTGTGTGCTTGGAAATTTTTATGATAAAAGTTTTTTTTATGACAAAGCAAAGAAGTAAAATAGTCTTGGTTGTAATAAAAAGTTAAATATACTATAAATAAGTTTTATAAGGCCATACTTCTTAAAATTCATGAGAAAAATTTAAAATCTTCTATCTTCATAACTTATTTCCTGACTACCTAACCTACCTCATGATTCATTATCATCTACCTCCCTATACACATAACCAGGCAGAAGCACATGTACATGCAAACATAGCTCCCTCAGCCAAGGAAAGCACTCCCACTCTCTTTGATTGGTTAACTCCTGCTCATCCTCACAACCCCCCAAGAAAACCTTCTCCGACTCAACTTGCGTATATTCAGTAACTCCATTCTGCTCTCAAAGTGCTGAGTACTTATCAGGGCTCTGATTACACAACTGGTGTGTGTATCTAACACTGATCATTCATGTTACAGATTTTATGTTATATTTGTTCACGTGTGTGTCTCTCCCACTAGAATATGCACTGTTTGGAGGGAAAAATGTAACTTGTTCTACAGTACATGTACAACTATCACATATTTGCAAAATTAACAAATAATATTCATAAGAAAGGCTTATTTGTGAACAAATATATATGTTATAATTCCAAAAATGAAAATGATAGACAAATCTCTCACTAAGTATCAGCATCAGAGAGAAGAAATGTTATGTTTCTTTTATTTTTTTTTTATTAAGTGAGGCAGAGATAGACTCCTGCATGCACCCCAACTGGGACCCATCCAGAAAGCCCCCTCCTGAGCGATGTTCTGCCAATCAAGGGACACTGCTCCGTTGCTCAGCAACCAAGTTATTTTAGCTTCTGAGGTGAGTCTATGGAGCCATCCTCAGTGCCCAGGGCCAACTTGCTTGAACCACTGGAGCCATGGCTATGGGAGAGGAAGAGAGGAGAAGTGGTGAGGCAGATGATCGCTTCTCCTGTGTGCCCTGACTGGGAATCGAACCCGGGACTTCCAAATGCTGGGGTGATGCTCTACTGGTGAGCCAACTGGCCAGGGCCAAAATGTTATGTTTCTAAATGGAGAGTTCAGAATTCATTTTCTTATGAATTATAAAAGTCAAAGAGTCAACAGTGCAGAGCCCTCCAATCAAATGGCCAAATCCTGGTTTGTGTGAGCCTGCTAAACTCTGCTGGCCTCATCCTGGTGACTCCCTAAGACCCTAACCACCACCACCACCACAAAGGTGTGCATGTACCAAATAGGTGGCAGCTAGACTTGGCATACCCTGGGACATTTGCTGAGTAGCCTCAGAACCAGCACTGGCACCAAGTTTAAACCTATGTACATAGATCTGGTGAACATTGCTTGCCCCAACCTGGTGACTCACTGTGAACCTACCTCATGCAACTCAAGTGTGGTCAGAGGCTCTTTCAGTGACTGACCCGACCAGGCAGCCTGCAGGCGGAGGCAGGTGGGGGTGAATCTCAAGGTTCCTTTGGACTTTTGCTGACCTGTCCCGGGCATGATGCTGATAAAAGATAACCAGCAGCTTGATCCTTCCTGAGCACACCCAAGCCCAGGAGAAGTAGCCACAAATCATGGATCACTTCGTAGTTCAAAACAGCTCGCCCAGCGCCAGTCACAGACAGCATCTGACATTTGCCTGCACCAGAGTCCCTTCCAAGAGGCCCCAGAGCAAACACACCCAGGGAGCAGCTTTAGACAACTTCAGAGCAAGATCCAAGTAGCTTCACAAGTGGCATGACCAAAGGGATATCCTCGCAGGTACCAGATCCTGCTGAGAGAAAGTATGATCCATGGGGCCAGCATTTGCATAGCAGCCCCACTCTGTGGCTGGGGTTGATCGTCATAGTCAGCCAACTTACGGGTCAACACCACTCACAAACAGGAAAACAGCAATCAAGACTCAATTACAGCAGGAGGGCCCACATGTGACATTCCAGGAGCACCCAACTCAGATGAACAAAGAGACTGTACCCCAGAGTCCCACAGGAAACCCACTATACAAGGCCACCCTTACTTGGAGTTATAGATCTACCTAACACATAGAAACTAATACAAAGAGGAAGCAAAACTAAGGAGAAAAAGAAACATGCCCCAAGTGAAAGCACAGGAGAAATCTGCAGAAAAAGAGCTAAATGAAGTAGAGGCAAGCAATTTACCAGACAAAGAGTTCAAAAGGATGATTATAAAAATGCTCAAGGACTTAGTGAGAATTACACAGAATAAAAAAGGATGTAGAAACCACACACATACACAAAAATAAAACTGGTAAGAAAAGAATACAATATCTGAAATGGAAAATACACTAGAAAGAATAAAAAGTAGGTTGGATTAATCAAAGAATCAAATCCGCAACTTGAAAGACAAGGTAGCAGAACATACCCCCATCAGAAAAGAAAAAAGAAAAAAATTTTAATAAAGATAGTTTAAGGGACATTTAAGACACCATGAAGTATACTAACATTGTATCATAGGGGTACCAGAAAGAGGAGAGAGAACAAGGGATTGAGAACACATTTGAAGAAATAAAGACTAAACACTTCCTCAACCTGGTGAATGAAAATGATACACAAGTCCAGGAAGCACACAGAGTTCCAAACAAGATAGACTCAAAGAGGCCCACACTAAGATATATCATAATTAAAATGCCAAAGGTTAAAGAGAGGATCTGAAAAGCAAAAAGAGAAAAACAATTACCTACAAGGGAGCAACCATAAGACTGTCAGCTGATTTCTCAACAAACATTTCAAGTCAGAGGGCTCCGTGTGAAATATACAAGATGACAAAGAGCAAGGACCTATGACCAAGACTACTTTACCCAGTAAGACTATCATTTAAAGTTGAAGGAGAACTAAAAAGCTTTCCAGAAAAGAAAAAGCTAGAGAAGTTTGTTACCATCAGATAAGAATGACAAATATGTTAAAGGGTCTACTTTAAAAAGGAGAAAAGAGGAAAAGAAAAAACAAAGGAACATGGTTAAAAGAATAAAGTGGAAATAAATACATACCTATTAACATTCACTTTAAGTGTAAATGGCTTAAATGCCCCAATCCAAAGACATAGGGTAGCTGAATGGATAATAAAACAAGATCCACACATATGCTGTCTAAAGAGATGACCACAGAATGAAAGACACACATAGACTAAAAGCAAAGGGATGGAAAAGGATATTTCATGCAACTGGAAATGAGAGAAAAGCTGTGATAGTAACATTTATATTTGACAAAACAGACTTAAAAATAAAGATTATTGAGCCCTGGCTGGTTGGCTCAGCACGTAGTGTGTTGGCCCAGCGTGTGGAAGTCCCAGGTTTGATTCCCGGCCAGGGCACACAGAAGAAGTACCCACCTGCTTCTCCGCCCCTTTCCCCTCTTCTTTCTCTCTGTCTCTCTCTTCCCCTCCTGCAGCCAGGGCTCCACTGGAACAAAGTTGACCCAGGCACTGAGGATGGGTCCATGTCCTCTGCCTCAGGTGCTAGAATGGCTCTGGTTGCAATGCAGCAACACCCCAGATGAGCAGAGCATCGTCCCCTATTGGGCATGCTGGGTGGATCCCAGTTGGGCACACTGGGAGTCTGTCTCTCTGTCTCCCTACTTTTCATTTCAGAAAAATATCAAAAAAATAAATAAGTAAATAAATAAATAAAGATTACTATAAGATACAAAGACAGACACCATATAATTTTACGGGAACAATCCAACAACGGGATATAACCCTTGTAAACATTTATGGATCTAACATAGGAACACTTAAGTATATAAAGCAAATCCTGATAGACATAAAGGGAGAGAGCAACAATAATACAGTCATAGTAAGGAATATTAATACCCCATTGGCATTAATGTATAGATCTTCCAGACAGAAAATCAACAAGGAAATGGCAGCCTTAACACACTAGATCACATGAATATAATTGATATCTTCAAAGCATTTTATCACAAAGCAGAAGAATATACATTCTTTGCAAGTGCACATGAAAGATGTTTTTAGGATAGACAAGACTACATGTTAGGACACAAAACAACTCTCAATAACTTTAAGAAGACTGAGATCACATCAAGCATCTTCTCTGACCATAATGGTATGAAACTAGACATCACAAGGAAAAAACTGAAAAACAGATAAAGACATGTAGGCTAAATAATATGTTACCAAACAATGAATGGAATAACAATAAGATCAAGGAAGAAATCAACAGATACCTTGAAAGAAATGAAAATGAGAACACAAAAACCCAAAATCTATGGGATACAGTAAAAGCAGACCTAAGAGAAAAATTCATAGCATTACAGGCCTATCTCAAGAAATAAGAAAAATCTCAAATAATCAAATTTTACAACCATGATAAAGAACAAAGGCCAAAGTGAGAAGAGAGAAAGTAGTACAGATCAGAGCAGAAATAAACAAACTAGAGTAAAATAAAAGGTCAACAAAACCAAGAGCTGGTTCTCTGAAAAGATAAACAAAATTGATAAACTTTTACGTAGATTCATTAAGAAGAAAAAAAAAATAGAGAATCCAAAAAAATAAAATCAGAAATGAAAGAGAAGTAACAACTGACACCAAAGAAATACAAATGATTATAAGTAAATACTATGAACAACTATATACCAAGAAACTGAACAACCTGGGAAAAATGGATAAATTCCTAGAATCATACAATCTTCCAAAACTGAATCAAGATAAAACAGGAAATATGAACAGACCAATTACAACCAATAAAATTTAAGAACTTATCAAAAAATAAATAAAAACCACCCTGAATGGGTAGCTCATTAGAGCATCGTCCCAAAACACAGAGGTTGCTGGTTCAATCTTTAGTCAGGACACATACAAAAGCAGATTGGTGTAACTGTCTCTCTCTTCCTTCCTCTCCCTAAATCAATAAAATAAACATCAAAGAAAAGTCCTGGACCAGATAGCTTCACAGGTGAATTTTCCAAACATTCAAAAAAGAATTAACACCTATCTTTCTCAAACTATTCCAAAAAATTGAAGCAATGGGAAAACACCTAGGCTCATTCTGAAAGACCGCATTATCCTAATTCAGCAGTTCTCAACCTGTGGGTCGAACGACCAAAACACAGGGGTTGCCTAAAGCCATCGGAAATACATATTTTTTGGGTCGCGACCCCGGCGGGGGTCGAATGACCAAAACACAGGGGTCGCCTAAAGCCATCGGAAAAAATATGTATTGAGGTTGAGAACCACTGTCCTAATTCCAAAACCAGACAAAGGCACAACAATCAAAGAAAATTCTAGGCCAGTATCCTTGATGAACATAGATGCAAAAAGCCTAATAAACAAAATATTAGCAAACAGAATTTTTCACTACAGTAAAAAGATCACGATGAAGTACAATTTATTCCTGGGATGCAAGGTTGGTACAATTATCTTCAAATCATTCAACATGACACACCACATAAACAAAATAAAAGATCTTTAAAAATCATATAATATCAATAAATGCAGAAAAATTATTTGACAAAGGCTAGTATGTATGATAAAAACTCATAGCAAAGCAAAGTGGGAATAGAGGGAACATAATATACGATAATGTAATAAAGGAGTATATAACAAACCCACAGCTAATATCATACTCAAATGTGAAAAATTAAGTGTTTCCCTTAAGATCAAGAACAAGACAGGGATGTTGCTATCACCACTCTTATTCAACATCGTACTAGAAGTCTTAGCAACAGCACCCAGACAAGAAAAGATAATAATTCCAATAATACAAATTGGAAAGGAAGATGTATAACTGTAATTACTGTCAGGTGACATGATGCTGTATATAAAGAACCCTAAAGATTCTACCAAAAAACTCCTCTTGACCTTCCCTGTCCTTCATTGCCTACATTCAAATTGTAAAGCCTGTGAATTCTTTTTGGCTCTCTTTTTTACTCTTACCACAACCAACATAATTAAGAGACATTCAAATATCTTTCTCCAAGATAATTAAGCAGCCTTTAGCCCAGGGGTCGGAAACCTTTCTGGCTGAGAGAGCCATGAACGCCACATATTTTAAAATGTAATTCCGTGAGAGCCATACAACAACCCATGTACGTTATGCATTATCAATAAAAATTTGGTTTTGTCCCAGAGGACAGCTGTGATTGGCTCCAGCTACCCGCAACCATGAACGTGAGTGGTAGGAAATGAATGGATTGTAATACATGAGAATGTTTTATATTTTTAACGTTATTATTATTTTTTATTAAAAATTTGTCTGCGAGCCAGATGCAGCCATCAAAAGAGCCGCATCTGGCTCACAAGCCATAGGTTCCCGACCCCTGCTTTAGCCACTCTCCACTTAAATGATTACCTTCTCTGATTTACCTTAGGTATGCACCATGCCCAGACTTACTCTTTTATTCCCACTGATTTGAGAACAAGGGACAGACAGAGAAGGAGAAGTAGACAGAGACAGGACAAAGATACAGAGAGAGAAAAAACATCAAGTTATTGTTCCACTTAGTTGTGCACCCACTGATTATTTCTCATACATGTCCTGACTGGGGCTTGAATCAGCGACCTTGGGACCAAGCCAGCACCCTTGGGATCTAGCTGGTGATCTCAGGATCAAGCCAACAACAATGGTGCTCCAAGACAATACTCTATCCCCTGCCCCACCGGCCAACACCAAGAATTACTCTTTTAAAGCATTATCTTTACTAAACTTCAAAAGGTCTAAATTCCATTTGACCTATCAAGAGTGCTCCCCACAGGCCCAAGCCCCTCCTGTCTCCTGGACTACATCTCACACATCTGGACAGAAATGTTCCCAAGGACCAGAACTACACAGCTGCTTTCCCCACCTATAAGTCTGCATCCTGGTGGTCTCCTCCATCAGTTTTGCCCCATTTCATTCATGTTTCCCTTCCCCACATGTACCAGCTAAAATGGTTCAAGTCCTTCAACACCCTCTGTTCTATAAGCCACTTAACCTCAGGAAACCTTCCCTAATGTCCATTCAGGATGTGACTGCACAACTGTGTGTATCTTTTAAGGCAGCCCTCACATGCCCACTCTGCTGCTGTCTTCTGAGCACCTGTGCCAGTGTTAAGTAACCCCCTGGGGCTGCACCTCCTTTTCATTCCTTAGTCTCTTGAGTATAGTAATGTGCCCACAGCAACAAAGAGCAAGTTATCCGATGAAGGTAACACTTCCCTTCAAATTCTCGAAATTGCTATTGCTCATTAAACAACTAAAAAGCAAACTTAAATCCATAAGTTTTTATGGCCTTATTTTTGCAGGTTGCCCAGTGTTAACAATGATATTATACTGATAAGTTAGGAGGTATTAAAAATATTAAATAATTGCTCCTGATTCTTTTTGCCTTTCTTACATGAGTAAAAAGTCTGGAATACCAAGCACATGAAAACACACATTCAAGAAAGTCAATTTTACCATCTGTCATTTAAAAGTAATTTTCTAGAGTTTTTTTTTTTTTTTTTTAATGAGAGAGATGATCTTTCTCAGGGGGAGCATGTAAGGTTAGTGATGGCTAGGAGCAGTGACTTAATTGGATGGTTTCAAGTCCTTACCAAGAAGTGTCTAGCATTTTACAACATAAGGCAATTATGCAATAAGTTACATCAAGGTCCTTTAAAAGAGGGGATCCCTATAGACAGATAGAAATTGGTATTATATATTGGTTTGGACAATGACTATGGAGTTTTTGGAATGAAAAAATTAATCATCAAATTCATATAAATAGAAAGTAGAATAGTGGGTACCAAGAGCTACAGGGAATGGAGAACGCAGAATAATTGCTCAATAGGTACTGAATTTGAGATAATTAAAAAGTTCCAGAGAACAGATAATGATGATGGTAGTTGTACAACAATGACCACTAAACTATATGCTTAAAAATGATTAAAATGGTAAATTTTATAAAAATATTTTAGAATAATTTTAAAAATTCACCATGAAGCATAACTTTTAAACATTTTCTAGAAAATGTTCTAAAAACTGATTTAGTGAATTTTATAGTTGTCTCATTAAACCTCAAACACCAAGCAAAGCATTTATCTGACATACGAATCTATTCCAATTGAGAATTTAGACAACAGTCCATCTATTATATGAGGCAGTTCTTCTTCTCCCTCTAAATTACCTGCCTTTTTGTCATTTCATTTCTTGAAACACCAATTTCCAGGTGGGCAGGTACAAAAAGAGCAATTAATTTTGTTATTTTTTAGCAGAGGAAAAATGTGCTTAAGTGAGGTTTCTGAATTACTGTAAATTTTAGCTAACTATGTTCTTCCATGCCACTGTTAACATGGGTAATCGAGATATCTCCATCACAAGTTGAGCAGTTTCTATTTGAGGGCCAGCTGTCGTGATTTCTGCCAAAGGCAACAAGTCACACAGACTTCCAGCAGCAACAAAACAAAATGGGTAGCTGATTCTTTTCCCAGAAAATTCAGCGGGAACCACTGTCTCTCAGTCACTGCCCCAGACAGCTCACAGGTAAGGAACTGAACACTCCAGCCTTCAAAAGACAGGACTGAGCGGAAACTCCAGACAAAGAACTCCCTCGGAGCCTCTGCAGCTCAGGACCACTGAACACCTTTGCCCAGCAACTCACCCCATGCACACATGCCTTGGCATTCTATTATCTTTTCATCTTTTTCACACAGCCTTTTCAACTCAAGTTGCTTCCCAACAGCAGGCCTCTGGCTGTGTACATTACAACCCAGTTTCCCTTTCAGGAGCTACACAAAGCAACTGCAGGAGGCACCGCAAGACCTCTGGACAGAACTGAAGCAGGAGGGCCATGAGCTGGGGGCCATTTGTCCTCTCATGCGCATATGGTCTCCTAAGGATGATGAGAAGACATCACTTATCTTCCTCTCATACTTAGTGGGGACCAAACTATCTAGGCAATAAAAATACGATTTTGCAAAAATAGTAAGATGAAATACTGGCCATTTTCAAGACTACTGAAATTATCTTCATACCTTTTATGAAAGTTTTGCTAATACGAGATCTGATAAGATATAAATTCAGGCCTTTGTATATGCAAAACTAGATTTTGCTTTATTTTGCTGTTAAGATTTGAAATAATAAAGCACAAAAAACTGGTTAAATGGGATAGCAATAAGTCTTGGTGTAATGTTAACTGTCATATATTTCAAGATTATGGGTAGGATTAATTCTAAAAGCTGCTTAAGGGAGAAAAAGTTTAAGTACAGGATTTATTTTCCCTTAAGGGTAGGCTCTCCCTATAAAAGGGGCTAACTGAGGGAAACTTTGAACCACCTAGCACAGTCATCTTAGTTGTCCCTGGGGCATGTGGATATGGGGATGTGAGGTGACAATTATTCTTCCTATGGCAGTGACATCATCATATTGAAGTCAGGGCCTCCCCAAAGCAATAATGCTAAGAAACAGCAATGACATCCCTGTATGGGCACAGCACACATGAATGAGCACCTCCTGCTATTCCAGTCAGATATCTGATATCTGACTTGGGTCTGATGACAATGGTCCTCTATCCTGGTGGCACATCTGAAATTGATAGAGGAGGCAGTTAAGCATGAGCAGAACAAGAACCAGGAACGACAGGCCACGTATGGAATGTCACGAGGGCAGAAAGATCCAAGTGACAACAATGGGCAAAACTAGAGAAACAACTATTACAAGCTGGGACCTGACATGTCACGCATTTTTGACCCCCTAACCTTTCATATCAGTAGTCATGTGGTTTAGACCCCCTTAGAGGGGAACATATGAAGAATAGCTTACGATTTTCATAAAAGTAAAAAAAAAAAAAAAAAAAAGCTGGTTAAAAATTCAAAAGCTGGAGCTGCAGCAGAAACAGTAGTAGTATATGAAGTGCTTATTCCTAGAGAGGCAAGGACAGGATGCTCCAAAGACCAGAGAACTTTTAACCTAGCCACCACAGGAATTCAGTAATCTCTCAACTATCACTGATTGAATAAGAACTGGAGTAAGTATTCTTAGGTGCAGCTCATACCTGGTTAGGAAGGCTTTGGGATCCCACTGCTACTATAAAATATCCATCATGACATGTAAGCATGAAGGAATAGGTGCTTTTGTCAGTTAACTGAAGATATTTGTGTAACCAGCTTCCCTTAATTAGGTTTTATTAGTTCATGTTAGTAAACAGGATGTTCTTCAAACCTCCAGATAACCTAACACCGTTTTCCAAACACTCATACATGAAACCAGGCCAAGAAAACCACCTTGAAGGAAGTGAAAGGAAAACAGCTGTGTGATTTATTTCATTTGGCTGAGTTAGATTTCTTTACAGAAAAAGCACCTATAAGGACAGCATCTCAGATGGACTTTACATAGTGCTTTCTGCTCTGTAAATGATCAATATCAGTTTAGCCTCATTCCTTTGGCCAACTCAGAACACAGAGTGTGTTTAAGATTTCTTTCTTAAGTTTGCACCATTGACCAGGTAGCTCCTTCTATAGTTTGCTCATGAGTGAGAAGGTACTCTATCTAACCTTTTGTCTGATGCATCAACATTTAAAAATGTATTCTGTGAAGGAATACCTCTAGAATTAATGACGTGGCTGAATGCCTCTGCTTGTTTTATATTTATACATTTTATAAAAATGTATCCAAAGAAAGTCTTTAAATATCTGGATGGCTTTTTAAAGAGTCTTGTGCCATCTATTTCCTTAGTAGCACCCTAATATCTAAGATGCCAAGATTACTTAATGTTAAAGTACTTCAGGTTTAGGTTCCCTATTACATTTTCTTACTGTATGTATGTAATGCTGGTGGCCAAGGGCAGGCAGGTTCACACAGGATTTGGGCAGATGGTAGAGGAACTGCGGAGCTGAAAAGCGTTGGGTCAGACCCATTTATTGAAGGCTCACAAAGACAGGCGAGCAAATAAACAACAAAAGGGAAAGAGCTAATAAACAAAGAAAAATCTGCTATTCACAGTAAGGACAAGGGATCAAGAAAAACCACACCTCATGGTGGTGGGAGAGCGATCTGGGAGAATCGCTGCCCAGGGGAAGCACCCGCAGCCTTACACAGACCACACACATGTGGTGCTGACATGCACCCACGCAACAATCCAGCAAAGGGCTTGCATCTAGTGAACCTGCAGGCAAGCCTAACACAGCTGTTTTCTCCACAATGTGCACTTAGTAGTACATGAAATCCCTTTTATAATTATTATATGCCATATATTTATGCCTATTCAATAGAACTGGGAATAGTATTTTAAATTAGTGCAGACTCTTTTAAAGGGTTGTTGTTATTTTTGCATTTATGATATACTGATGTTAGACCAGTGATTTATTTGAATATTGAATTCTAGTACAGGAATATAACCCCATATTTTAACATTGCTTTTCTATGGAAAAATATAATCAACTGTATGTTTTCCAGAAATTGTCAGTAATGGAAAACTTCAACATAATTGTCTTGAATTTTATTTTATTGATATATAAAGTGAATTCCTTTAAATTACATTACAAAAAGGATAATCCCTCAGTGTGCTCTTCCTCCTTTAAAGTTTTTTCTGTTGGCCTGACCGGTGGTAACCCAGTGGATAAAGTGTCGACCCAAAACATGGAGGTCACTGGTTCAAAACTCAGCAAGTCACTAGCTGAGCACAGGCTCATCAGCATGGGGTCACTGGTTGTTTTTGTTTGTTTGTTTGTTTTTCTAGCATTTAAAAAAAAAATTTTTTTTTTATTCATTTTAGAGAGGAGAGGGAGAGGGAGGGAGAGAGAGAGAGGAGAGACAGAGAGAAGTGGGGAGAAGCTGGAAGCATCAACTCCCATATGTACCTTGACCAGGCAAGCCTATGGTTTCGAACCGGCGACCTCAGCATTTCCAGGTCAACGCTTTATCCACTGCGCCACCACAGGTCAGGCATGGGGTCACTGGTTTGAGCAGGGGAATCGTCCACATGATCCCAAAGCTCACCAGGTTAAACCCAAAGTTTCCTGGCATGGAAAGCCCAACATCACTGGCTTGAGCAAGGGAATTACTGGCACAGTCCTGGTCAAGGAGGCACTCACAAGAAGCTCAATGTACAACTAAAGAGAAAGCAAATACAAGTTGATTCTTCTCACTCTATCCCTTCCTGTCTCTTTCTCTCATTCTCTCTCTCAAAATAAAAAAAGAACTTGAATCATCTTTGAAAAAAAATTTTTTTAATTTTTTCTGTTAAATATGCAGTTATTTATTAAACAAGCATTTTGTTATTAAAAAATAAAAGTTTACTTGGAATTAGTTAATGAATGAATTAATATAAAGGTTCTCAGATGCCTAATGTAAAGCCAGAATACAGAACCAGTGAGCTAATAAAACGATAAGGTAATCCATCTATCAGCTAATGTGATCCTGGAACTGAAGGGATACAAGCTCAGGTGAAGCCAGGTCTGATCTCTGAGCTTATTGAGACAACTCAAATCCACATCTCTCTCCTACATATCAGCTCAAGGGGACAATGACTGTGAGGCAGGGCAGAGCTGGAACTTACAGTCAGGCAGACAAGAGTTCAGATCCCAGGTTCATTACCTAGCTGTGTATCCTTGGCTCATTCGTGCAAGTTCTTTCAGCCTCAGTTTCCACAGATTAGAAAATGGCACTGTAAAGCCGGTGGCCGAGGCCAGGCAGGTCCACATTGGATCTGAGCAGATGGTAGAAAAACTGCGGAGCCAGAAAGGGTTGGGCCATTCTGTTTAATAAAGTCTCACAATGGCAGACAAGCACACAGGAAGAGGAAACCACTTCTCAGGCAAACAAACAGCAAAGTGCCCCTCACAGTGGCAGGCGAGCAATCCATGCACCCACAATCCTCAATCTTTCTTGAGCACAAGCACCCATACCTGCCGGGGTCCAGCCCCGGGGGGAATTCAGGGGTCCCACAGGAGGAGACAGCGTCGGCAAAAATGGAGTGAGAGAGCTGAATTCTTTTCTTTTAATTTATTCTCTGGTTAGCATTTACTGCCAGGCATTTCTGCCAAATGCTAGTATAGCTTCCTTTTTATACACGCACACTGAGTTACAATCACATGGTGTTAATTATTGCTTTTGTTTCACTATGTTTGCATGTTTCCAGATAACAGTTAATTTACATTTATGAGTCACAAACCAGGTAGCAAATCATTCAAAATACAAAATAACTTGAATAGCGATAACAACATCAGTAAAAGCTTTTAGAGTATTAGTACTAATAGTTAACTAACTTTACTGTTGTTGTGAGTTAAGGGGCAGAGAGAGATTTAGCAGACGACTAACAATGGACCACCGCTTGCTCAGGTAAATGGCCTTGAGTTTATGCAGTGTCCTACTTTTTCTCACAAGATTCTAAAAGGCTTGCCTCTAAAGAAATTAACATAACATTAAGAATAGCTTTCATTCAAAGATATGCAGAGTGCACTTGCAAGATAGCCCAGCAGCAACACAAGACATTTCATGGATTTCCCTACATTTTAAAATTTTATGAGAACATCTCATTGAGAAAGCCTAGCAATTGCCTTTAGTCAAAAGACAATTCTCTTAGTAAAACATTCTTTTCTTGCTGACTGCTCTCATTCTAGGCCACACAATGGGCCATTCTACTATACCTTATCTAAGATACTATTGTCTAGTCAAATATTACTTATTTTATTTAAACACTAGTTAAGTTCTGACTCTATTCTTCTCAGAATATACCACTATTTGCAGATCAAATAAGCAAGAAGAAAGGAATGTTTCTCTACTCTATCACATGAAAAGGCTAGGGAGGAAAAATGTTGAATTAAGTGAAGGCCGAAGGGTGCTCTGTGCACAGCCACTGCCTCCTACCCATACACAAGTCACAATCTATTCTTTCTAACATGATTAAGACGGAATTCTCCTACAGACTTAACCCTTTACGAGGGATATCATAGCCAGCCTCTTATGTCTATGAGCCCAGTTCAAGGGGCTTACAGGCTTTTCTGTGGAACTCACATCCTCTGTCTCATTTCCAAAGAAATCACTACGAATCTACAGGGAAAGCACGATACTATTATCCCTGTGCCACAAATAATAGCACACACCCAGAAAAGGGGGGATATAAGGCCAGATTAATTCAAAAAGTCAAAGGGGGAAGTATCGTTGTGCCTTTCCTTTGCGGTGACTTTGTCACCCCGCAACCATTGGTCTTCACTGCAGTGACTTTGTCACCCCGCAGCCATTGGTCTTCTCTGCTGTGACTTTGTCAATCAGCAGTTTTTGATCTTCTTCTGCTGTGACCTTGTCAGCCAGCAGTTGTGGGTCTTCTTCTGCTGTGACCTTGTCAGCCAGCAGTTGTGGGTCTTCTTCTGCTGTGACCTTGTCAGCCAGCAGTTGTTGATTGGCTCCCAACACATACCCTTCCATAGGCCATACACACGTGGCGCAGCCATGCATACACACACCAATCAGGCAAAGTGCTTGCAGCTGGTAACCTCATGAGCAAGCCTAACACAGCTTCCTCACAGCACTAATTATATCTCATCAAGATTTTACCAAAATTAATATGAATAAGATGTAAAACAACTAGTACAGTTTGGGTTTCATCCCTTTTTTCAGCAGTCTGGGCTTGTAGGGCACCCAGAATCGAGGTTCCAGACCCTGCCCACAAGATGAGACACCTAGAGTTTTGAGAAGTGAAACAGTCAGCGAGGCACAAAGCTAATAAAGTAGCAGAGCAGGGATTTGAACTCAGATTTCCCACCCTCAAATTTCTGATCAGTATTTCCCCATGTATAAGACACACCTTAATTTTGTCCAAAATTTGAAAAAAATGATTTACATAAAGTTACTGAACTCAAGTTTTATTCATCATAAAATTCATACAACTCCTCATCACTGTCAAAACTCCCATCCATTAGTTTGTCCTCATCTGTGTCTGATGACGAATCACTGTCTTCAACAATGAGCGCAAAAACAAGCGTGAAAAAGTGGGAATTGCAAGTTAGAACTCTACATCCACTGTATATGATGCACCCTGTTTTTAGACCCCAATTTTTTGGGGAAAAAAGTGTATCTTATACATGAGAAAATACGGTAAGTGCATGGAAGCAAACCCATAGCAACTTTTTAAAGCACATCATTGAATGACCAATTGTAGTAAAACTAAATGTAGCCTTGCAGATGGAAGAATATGGAAATAGACTGCTAAAAAATAAGTGGGTACATTTATTTGAGAAAATGTGTTCTGTGCACATAAGCACACAGAAGAGAAGGACGTGAAGACATTAAGAATACTTTTTATACTCCATCTCCCCATAGGCACGAAAAGAACGGGGTTTATTTAGGTGCAATGGCCTGGGAGAATGGGGGACTCCAGTCTCAAAGACCATCTCTACTTGGTTATTTTGTGATATAATTTGTCCTATTTCATAATAGTTAATGATTTTTCACTGATATGTAATATAAATGTATAAATTGTGAATTTAATTGTAAAGAATTCTTTCATATATCAGTTTCAGTCATTTTCTTTTATTTCTATGTCAGTGTGCAGAATTCAAAGACAATCTTGTTAAGGAAATCTGTTTCTCCCTACATGATTTTTGACTTAAGTTTCAAGCAACGTCATTTGATGTGATGCTTTACTTATTCAACTGACTAAAATAATGCATGTGATGATAATTAAAGCAGTTTAGAGGCCCTGGCCAGGCAGTTCAGTTGTTCACAGCATCATTCCCATACACCAAGTTTGCAAGTTTGATCCCCAGTCAGGGCACATACAAGAATCAACCAAGGAGTGCATTAGTAAGTAACAACAAATCAATGTTTCTCTCTCTACCTATCTCTCCCTCTCTCTCTTATTCTCTCTCTAAAAATCAATCAATCAATAAAATATTTTTAAGTAAAAAAAGAAACCTTTTAGAGATAACCGTCTTTAAAAATAAATATATAAATAAATAAAACAACTAATATAGAAAGTATTCAAAACTGAGAACTGGGTGAACTCCTAAGTATTCTAAGCGAGCCATTGGCAATAAAGAAGAAAGAACCTTGCCCTGGCCGGTTGGCTCAGCGGTAGAGCGTCGGCCTAGCGTGCGGAGGACCCGGGTTCGATTCCCGGCCAGGGCACACAGGAGAAGCGCCCATTTGCTTCTCCACCCCTCCGCCGCGCCTTCCTCTCTGTCTCTCTCTTCCCCTCCCGCAGCCAAGGCTCCATTGGAGCAAAAATGGCCCGGGCGCTGGGGATGGCTCTGTGGCCTCTGCCTCAGGCGCTAGAGTGGCTCTGGTCGCAACATGGCGACGCCCAGGATGGGCAGAGCATCGCCCCCTGGTGGGCAGAGCATCGCCCCATGGTGGGCGTGCCGGGTGGATCCCGGTCGTTCTCTCTGTCTGACTGTCTCTCCCTGTTTCCAGCTTCTGAAAAATGCAATAAAAAAAAAAAAAAAAAAAAAAAAGAAGAAACAACCTTTAGTTCATCTCTTCAAACATGAAACATAGTACATAATTTTTCAAACTTCATATTTTTCTGAAGCCAATACCAAAGATCTCTTCATGGCCAACTAGTGGAAAAGATCACAACTTAATTAGCAAAACAGCTATAAGACCTAATTCTAAAAAAAGATAGACTTGATGAATCTGGATGTCATAACAAAGAAGAACAGTTTATGAGCCTCACCCCTACTTCCAAGAATAAAGAAATACTTAGCCCAGGGGCAAATAAGAAACCCAAATCCTAAACAAACATACCTCTATGACTTTACAGTCACCGGCCTTAGGTTCAAATTCTAGCTTCAACATTTCAGTAAATCACACATTTGTTAAGCTTTAATTTATTCATCTGTCAGATGGAAATATTCCTGTGCCATCTTAAAGTTCTCATAAAAACTGAAAGTCGTAATGTAGGTAAAGTATATATATAGCACAGCATGGATTTTATTTCCCTTACTCTTCCTATATTTTGATTTCTAGTCATGAAGTTTCTGACAAATTACCATATACCCCTGAAATATTTCCTCTTCGTGAAGCAAACAACTCTCAAACCCAGAGAGCAAAAATTCACAGACAACTCAATGAAAAGACACTAGAGAAAGTGACATCAGCAGCATGGCTACCTGGAAGGACCTCCAGGTCTCTCCACTTGCAGCTACAAGTTGAACAGCTATAATTCAACAAAGGAATTCTGCTCAACTCACAAACATGTATGAGAAATCCACACCATGAGACATCTGTGTGTGGACATATCAGGGCAAACAGGGATGCAGGACAGAGGAAAGACAAAGACAAAAGCCACGAACAGTCTACCTCTTGCCTAGCCCACAGCAGATGCAATAGCAGTGAAGGGTTGTGGTGCAAACCCCCACAGTGCAAATTGAAGGGGCAGAAATAACAGTCAAGACTGGGTGGCCAGCACATATTGAGGCTGGGCCCAGGGTCAGCAACAGAGAAGCACTGCAAAGGGTTGCATCATTCAACAACCCACCAGCACCATGCAAATGACTCTGATGATATGGGACCCTATCCACCCACCTGTGGCCAGTTCAGCTATAAAATCCTCACTCTGAAAATAGTGAAAGGGCTAGAAAAACACTTTCTAGTTTAACTGGTCTGTATTCTCCAGGAAAGTACAAAACTCCAGACACATGAACCCAATCCTCCTACCGCCAGCCCACCCCTCCCCAACCAAGTGTAGCAGAATCTAGTAGAGGTAGCTGTGTCAATGCCAACAGAGTGGCTCTTCAGGTAGCTTCAGACTACAAAAAGGCAGTGCCAAGAACACACAGCCCAGGAAACCCGTAGTCTGCCACTTACAACCCACTGGAGTTATATGGCCAGTAGCCAGGGCCACCATCACAGCCGCCTGACCCATGCAGGTTCACATTGGATTCAGACAGATGGTAATGAAACCATGGAGCCAAGAACTGGTGGGCCATCATCTTTAATCCTAGCCTGTACCCGTCAGGCAAGTAAAAATACACACTAGGCTCCAAAACCCACTCATTCAGTGCTCACAAAGCTACTGACTTATCCGAGTTTCCTAGTATCAAAGGTTTTTAGCTAACCAGCCTTATTCACCTCTGTTTCCCATCTCCTTCCTTCTCTCTACACAAACTCTGCGCAAACTGGCTTCTCACTCAGCACTCGGCCATCTTGGCTGCTTCTTCTGGCCTCCTCCATGTGGCCTTTCTCTGCTCTCCTCTCTGCTCTCCTTCTAATGCTAATCTCAGGAACTGAGAGAGCAAGCTCCCAGTCTGCCCCCATTTTATAGTGCAGAAATCAAAACCTTTAATCCAATATACAAAATAGGAAAGTCTCTGATACAAAGTCCACCCCACATCAAAAAGGGTGGGAAAGGCTTAGTCCTAAAACCAAGCCCCAGGCTACAAGGATCCTGCCTGCCCCCAGCCCACCTCCAACACACATTAATACAATCACGCCCATCCCAAGCAATCACCTGGGCAATGGGCTTCTATGTGGGCAGCACCATCTTTAACAAAGTGAGCATAATATATTTTATCTGCCCAACAGCAGTGGTGTCACAAGACGAAGTCTACCAGGTTGTAAAGGAGACACTCACTCCTTGGAGAATATGGGATGCTTTCCATAGCGACGACAACATTGCCCCATAGAGAAATCAGAAGCCCCAATAGAGCAGATTAGAGAAAATAAAAAATTACTCTTCAGTGCCACCTACTGGGAAAAAAAAGAAAGACTGCTATTTCAACCTGCTAAGCAGTAAAGGATCCAACACTTAAAAAACAAGACTTCATTCTCACAAATACCCAGGCAGGAAAATAATCCATCAAGTGCAATAAGTAACCAAGGAAACAAAAGGATTCAGAAAAAAAATTTTAAATCTCCAGAAAATAAATTTAAAGACATGGAAGACTGTGATTTAAATGACAGAAAATTTAAGATTGTAGTTCTGAAAAAAACTAAATGAGATAGAAGAAAGGTCAGAAAAGCAATTCAACGAGGTGAGAAATAAAATCAACAAACAAAACAAGTACTTCACCAAAAAAAATTAAAACTGTAATACAGAAACAAACAAATTCTGGAGTGAAAGACTCAATAAATGAGATGAAGAATGAACTAGAGAACTTAGAAAATAAAGAAGACCAATTGGAGAATAGAACTATTGATATCAACAACAAAAATCTAGAAAGGGCTCAGGTGGAAGAAGAGAAAGAACTGAAAAAGAAAAGAAGTAACTCTCTACAAGAACTATTTGACTCCTTTACAAAGAACAATATAGGAATAATGGGTATACCAGAAAGAGAAGGGTGAGAGAACAGAAAGCCTACTCAAACAAATACTCAATGAGAAATTCACAAAGTTATGGAAAAATACTAGATCCTTGAATCCAAGAACCTAACAGAGCATCTAGTTATCTCAATCCAACGTGCCTTCTCCAAGACACATTATATAAAACCAGTCAAAACTTAATGACAAAGAACAATTCTCAAGCCATACAAGGATAAAAAGATAACCTATAAAAGAAACTCTCATGGAATTTTTTTTTTTTTTTTCTGAAGCTGGAAATGGGGAGAGACAGTCAGACAGACTCCCGCATGCGCCCGACCGGGATCCACCCGGCACGCCCACCAGGGGCGACGCTCTGCCCACCAGGGGGCGATGCTCTGCCCCTCCGGGGCGTCGCTCTGCCGCGACCAGAGCCACTCTAGCGCCTGGGGCAGAGGCCAAGGAGCCATCCCCAGCGCCCGGGCCATCTTTGCTCCAATGGAGCCTTGGCTGTGGGAGGGGAAGAGAGAGACAGAGAGGAAGGAGGGGGTGGGGGTGGAGAAGCAAATGGGCGCTTCTCCTGTGTGCCCTGCCCGGGAATTGAACCCAGGTCCCCCGCACGCCAGGCCGACACTCTACCGCTGAGCCAACCGGCCAGGGCCTCATGGAATTTTTTAATGGGAATCCTACAAACTAGAAAAGAGTAGAATGAAATATTCGAATTATTAAAAAAGAAAAACCAACAGCCAAGAATCATATATGCACCAAAGTTATCCTTTAAGTATGAAAGAGAAATATTCCAGACATATGAAAGCTAAAGGAATTTACCACAAGACATGTATTGTATGAAATACTAAAAGATGCTCTTCTACCCAAAACAGAAAGACAAAACAACACAAAACTGTAAGTTAACTAAAAAAGAGACAAGCAGGGAATTATAATCCTTGTCCAGAACAGGATATTAAACACTTTAATATAACAGAGATTAAAGGAAGTAAAAGCTTCTAAAAAAAAATAGCTACTGCAATTTCTAAATGAACCCAGCATAAAAGGAATAGTTTGTGACAACAAAAATGTAAAGGAAAGGACGGACAGACTAAGCTGACAAGGGGAATAGATATAAAAGGCAATCAGGCCCTAGCCGGTTGGCTCAGTGGTAGAGTGTTGGCCCAATGTGTGGAATTCCTGGGTTCAATTCCCAGTCAAGGCACACAGGAGAAGCACCCATCAGCTTCACTACCCCTCCCCCTCTCTCCTCTCTCTCTCTTTCACTCTCTCTCTTCTCCTCCTTTTTTGCAGCCATAGCTCAATTAGAGCGAGTTGGCCCTAGACACTGAGGATGGCTACATGCCCTCCACCTCAGGTGCTAAAAAATGGCTCCAGTTGCAACAGAGCAAGGGCCCAAGATAGGCAGAGCTTTGGCCCCCCTAGTGGGCTTTCCAGATAGATCCCGGTCAGGGTGCATATGGGAGTCTGTCTCTGCCTTCCCTCCTTTATCTAAAATAAAATAAAATTTAAAAAAAAAAAAAAAAAAAGCCTGACCTGTGTTGGCACAGTTGATAAAGCCTCAATCTGGAACACTGAGGTTGCCTGGTCAAGGCATATATGGGAAGTTGATGCTTCCTGTTCCTCCTCTCTCTCTCTCTCTCTCTCTCTCCCCTCTCTGAAAATTGAATAAATAAAATCTTTTAAAAAAAATCTAAAAATTCTTTGTAAAAAAAAAAACAAAAAAAAAACCCCTGGGACTACCTGGTCAAGGCACATACGGGAGTTGATGCTTCCTGCTCCTCCCCTCTTCTCTCTCTCTCTCTCTCTCCTCCTTCTCTCCTCTCTAAAATGAATAAATAAAGTCTTTAAAAAAAAAAAAAAAAAGGGCTACTACATATATGAAAATTTCTTTGGCATATAATTAATGGTAACTACAAAAAAATCTAGAACAAGACACTATATGAGAAAATGGAGGGAAAAAAATCATAGAATAGCATCAAACTAAAATAACAGACAGAAACACAAGAAAAAAAGAAACAATGAAGACACAGAGCTACCAGAAAATGAATGATAAAATGACTACAGGAAGTCCCCATATATAAATAATCATCCTAAATGTAAGTAGACTGAACTCACCAATTAAAAGGTATGGAGTAGCAGGATGAATCAAAATACAAAACCCAACTAAATACTGTCTTTGGGAGAAACATCTCAGCTGTGAGACAATCTCACATTCAAAGTGAAAGGGTGGAAAATTATACTTCAAGCAAGTGGCATCCAGAGAAAAGCAGATGTAACCATACTTATAGCAGACAAAATAGGTTTCAAGATAAAAAAGGTAACAAGAGACAAAAATGCACTATAATGATAAAGAACCAAGAAGACATACTACAATACATATAAACCGACCCTGAGTCAGAGGCCTTTCTGTGGGCCGAGAGCAGAGTCTCTGAGCAGCCCCAGCGCCCTGGGAAAGCCACACACGGGAAGGAGTGAGAACTAATTCCAATGGTGGAGATTTTCCGTGCTGGAGGGGGTTTCACTCAGAGGGAAACGCGGCCGGCCTCATATCCTGGTTTGCGCGCGCAGATAGTGAATGAGAGATTCCTCCGACTGCCTCGGCATTGCGCCCGTGTTATCGCACAGAGGGGCAGAGTCAGGGGCCTTTGTGTGGGCCAAAGCGGAGTCTCGGGCCGCCCCAGCACCTTGCGGGAGCCGCGCACGGGGACAGAGCGAGACTCAATTCCAACGCTGCAACTTTTCCCGGCGGTTGGGGGTTTCACTCAGAGCGTGAGACTGCTGGAAGGATATCCTGGTCTGCGCGCGCAGCCAGTGAGTGAGAGTTTCCTCCAAGCACCCCGGAAGTGGGCGCCCGCCTGTGTTACCGGACAGAGCGGCAGACAGAGCCAGAGGTCTTTGAGTGGGCGGAAAGCACGCCTGATTATGCTACCAGCTCTGACTGACTGAGCCTTACCCAGAGCTCTGTGCTGTGCTGAGTGGAAATAGAGTGGGGAGTTGCCAGCTCTTTGAGCCTCTTACTATCCGGGCAGAGGCAGCAGCAACCCCATAGCTGGATTATCAGGCTACTAATTGAGGAAGGAAAGACTAGGAGAAAGGCTCCAGGAACACGGACTCTCTCACTGTCGGAGCCTATAAATGCTAATGAGCCTCGACTGCCAACGAGACTAAAGCACAATACATGACATTGCCATAGAGACTTATCAACTGCAAACCTCTACCTGAGCGTGCCAAAGGGGCAGAACCCGGGGTACAGAGTCACCGACCAGGAAGAGGGAGAGAAAAGAAAAAGCAAGAAGATAACCTCTCAAAATCAAGAATAATCTGCAGACTTTATAACCTATCCCATTTTATTATATTTGTTCGTTTGTTTCTCTTATCTTCATTCTTGATACTTTCTTTCCTCCTCCAATTTGGCCAATTAACTCTCTGCCGGTCTTACTCTCTCCTCTCCTTGAACTACACTACCCATAAGTGTTACATCTCCCATTATCTTTTCTCTTCTCTTCCTATCTCTCTATGAGGGTTGCACTCCAAAACCCTTAACTCTCTCTCTCTCTCTCTCTCCTTTCTTTTTTCTTCTTTTAGTGGTTCCCTCTTTTTCTCTCTCTCTCTCTTTCTTTTCTCCCTCTATATTAGTTTCTTCCTTTCTCCTTTACATCTCCTCTCATTCAAACCTCAATAAGAAACAAATTATCTTATCTGGGACTCAAACTTATGTTTGTGGCATTTTGGGGGGTTTTTACTTCACCTTTTAACTCACTAGCAGTGCTCCCATCCCTGGCTTTCCATTTTATCTAGTTCTTGTTCCACTAAATACAATAGTAATTTTTTAATTTGTCCCCCCATTTTTCTGTTTTCCTCTTATTCCTCTCATCATAACTCTTAGACAACCAACACCTAAAAGCAAATAATTTTATTCTTGACCCAAATTTTTTCCTTATTTGCTTTTTGTGGGTCCATACGCTCTTTTTTTTTTTCTTTTTTTTTTTTTTTTGCCCCTTTATTACTTTTCCCCAATTCAGGCCCTCCATCACAGGCATTGTTTGTTATAATTCACAGTTCACCACAAGATTTTCTCAAGAAAGAGGGGAGAGGAGAGGAGAGGAAAAAAGGAGGGGGGGAATAATTTCCTTTTTTAAAAATTTTTATTTTATTTTATTTTTCTTTATTTCATTATTAATTTTTAAAAAAAAAAACAACTTCAATTTTTTATTTTTTTTATTTTTTTTAACTTTTGATTCTTTATTAAATCACATTAATACTATCAACAAAACCACCCTCAGATGCCATTAAGGAAGAGAAAATCGAATATCATGGATACAAAAGAAAGAGGTAACACAGCTAGATGAGGAAAAATCTTTGGAGAAAAAATTTAATATATTGGAAACCTTGGAGCTAAATGACAGAGAATTCAAGATAGAAATTCTAAAAATCCTCCGAGATATACAAGAAAACACAGAAAGGCAATTTAGGGAGCTCAGAAAACAACTCAATGAACACAAAGAATATATGTCCAAGGAAATTGAAACTATAAAAACAAATCAAACAGAGATGAAAAACTCAATTCGCAAGCTGAAAAACGAAGTAACAAGCTTAGCTAATAGAACAGGTCAGATAGAAGAGAGGATTAGTGAAATAGAAGACAAGCAACTTGAGGCACAACAGAGAGAAGAAAGAGACTCAAAAATTTAAAAAAAATGAGATAGCCCTACAAGAATTATCTGACTCCATCAAAAATAATAACATAAGAATAATAGGTATATCAGAGGGAGAAGAGAGAGAAAATGGAATGGAGAACATACTCAAACAAATAATTGATGAGAACTTCCCAAGCATGTGGAAAGAACTAAAGCCTCAAGTTCAAGAAGCAAACAGAACTCCGAGTTTTCTTAACCCCAACAAACCTACTCCAAGGCATATCATAATGAAATTGACACAAACCAACAGCAAAGAAAAAATTCTCAAGGCAGCCAGGGAAAAGAAGAACACAACATATAAAGGAAGGCCCATTAGATTATCATCAGATTTCTCAGCAGAAACTCTACAAGCTAGAAGAGATAGGACCCCAATATTTAAAGTCCTGAAAGAGAGGAACTATCAGCCACAAATACTATACCCATCAAAGCTATCCTTCAAATATGAAGGAGAAATAAAAACATTCACAGATACAGAAAAGATGAGGGAATTTATCATCAGAAAACCCCCACTCCAGGAATTACTAAAGGGCCTCCAATCAGATACAAAGAACAAGAAAAAAAACAGAGCCACAAGTAAAAACTCCAAGAAGAACACAATAAAACCAAATTTAAACTGTGACAACAACAAAAAGAAAGAGGGGGAGAAGATGGAGATTAACAGTAGCAAAGGACGATGGAGTGCAAAAGTACTCACAAAATAGTTCGCTACAATGAACAGGGTAGGGACCCTTTTCATTACTCAAAGGTAACCACCATTGAAAAAACCACCACAGAAGCACATGAGATAAAAAAGATAGCAACAGAGGAAAGATGTATGGAATTCAACCAAATAAAAACAAAAGATAGAAAAACGAAAGAGAAGGATCAAACAAGACACAAAACTAACAGAAAGCAATCTATAAAATGGCAATAGGGAACTCACAAGTATCAATAATTACACTAAATGTAAACGGATTAAACTCACCAATAAAAAGGCACAGAGTAGCAGAATGGATTAAAAAAGAAAATCCAACTGTATGCTGCCTACAGGAAACTCATCTAAGTAACAAGGATAAAAACAAATTCAAAGTGAAAGGCTGGAAAACAATACTTCAAGTAAACCGACCCTGAAAGCAACAAATTCATAAAACAACTACTAACAGAACTAAAGGGAGAAACTGACAGAAATAAAATTATTGTAGGGGGTCTAAATACCACATTGACAGCAATGGATACAGCAGCCAAACAGAAAGTTAATAAGGAAATATCAGCCTTAAATGACACATCAGACCAAATAAACATGATCAATATTCATGGAGTTTTTTCATCCCAGAACACTAGAATATACATTCTTCTCTAGTGCACATGGAACATTCTCAAGATAGAGACCATACCAAGCGTACTGTCCAACCAAAATGGTTTGGAATTGGAAATCAACTTCAAAGAGAAAGCTGGAAAAAACAAAAATGTATAAAGATTAAATGAGATACTAAATAATGACTGGATCAAAGAAGAATACATACAAACAAATAAGAATAACAATATGACATATCAAAGTTTGGGGGGATACATCAAAAGCCACACTAAAAGGGAAGATACATTACAGGTCTACCACAAAAAACAAGGAAAAGAACTAACATTTCAGCTTACAGAACTAGAAAAAGCCTGACCAATTGTGGTGCAGTGGATGATAGAGCATTGACCGGGAATGCTGAAGTCACCAGACTGAGCCTAAGGACACTGGTTTGAGCAAGGGGTCATTTGTTCAATTGGAGCCCAAGGTCACCGGACCAGTGCCCGGTCAAGGCACATACAACAAGCAATCAATGTGCAACTAAAGTGAAGCAATGAGTTGATGCTTCTCTCTCTCCCTGTCTCTCTCTCGAGGGGGAAAAAAATAAAAAAAATGGAGCACAAACTCAGCAGAAAGAAGGAAATAATAAAAATTAGAGCAGAATTAAACAAAATAGAGAACAAAAAGACAATAGAAAAATTGATGTCACATATAGCAGTTCTTTGAACAGAGTAATAACGTTGACAAAGCTCTATCTAGACTCACTAAGGGAAAAAAAAGATTCATATAAACAAAATTAGAAATAAAAGAAGTTACAATAGATAGCAGAGAAATACAAAGAGCTTTACAAGAATACTATGAAAGGTCTTATGCCACTAAATTCAATAACTTAGAAAAAATGAACAAGTTCTTAGAAATATATATCCTTCCTAGACTGAATTATGAAGAACTGGAAAATCTAAATAGACCAATTAACAGTGAGAAAATTGAAAAAGTCATCAAAAACTTCCCAAAAAGTGAAAGTCCATGATAAAGTGGCTTCACTAGTACATTCTACCAAACATTCAGAAAGATTAACTCTTTCTTCAGCTTTTCCAAAATATTAAAGACACAATACTTCGTTAACACATTTTGTGAGGCCAACAGATATGATGCCTGATATCAAAATCTGGGAAAAACAACAAAAAAAGAGAGAAAATTACAGACCAATACCACTGATAAATATAGATGCAAAAATCTTAAATTAAATTGTTTAATATTTATAGTGTATCAAAGTTTGTATCAAACTGAATACATTTATAGTGTATTCAATTAACTAGCTAGTTAACTGAATACACTATATTAAAAGATAATACATCATGATCAAGTGGGATTCATTCTAGGGGCATAAGGATGGTTCAACATAAGCAAATCAATCAAAGCAACACATCAAATTAATATCAACAAAATAAAGGATAAAAAATCATATGATCATATCAATACATTCAGAAAAAGCATCTGACAAGATACAACATCCACTTAGAATTAAAATACTCAATTAAATGAGTCTAGAAGGAAACTATCTCAGCATAATAAAGGCCATATATGACAAAAATCTCAGCTAATATACTCAATGGTGAAAAATGAAAGCTTTTCCTCTATGATCATGAATAAGACAAGAATGCCCACTCTCACCACTATTTTTCAACATAGTACTAGAAGCCCTAGCCATAGAAATCAGGCAAGAGAAAATAATAAAAGGCATCCAAATTGGGAATGAAGAAGTAATTATTGTTATTTTTATAGAAGACAAAATTCTTTATAAAGAAAACCCTAGGGCCTGGCCTGTGGTGGTGCAGTGAATGGAACATCAACCTGGAACAACTGAGACTGCCAGTTCAAAACCCTGGGCTTGCCTGGTTAGGGCACATATGGAAGTGGATGCTTTCTACTCCTCCCCCTTCTCTCTCTCACTTCTCCCTAAAATGAATAAATAAAATATTTTTTTAAATTATAAAAGGAAAGAAAACCCTAAAGACTCCACCCAAAAAAACTATTAGAAATAATATACAAATATACTAAAGTTGCAGGATATGAAATCAATGTGATAAACTCCACTGCATTCTTATATATTAATGATAAAATATTAGAAAATTCCAAGTTTAAAAATTCCATTTGCAATTGCATTTAAAAAACTAAAACACCTAGGAATAAACTTAACAAAGGATGGGAAGAAATCCCCATACACTGAAAACTAAAAAACATTATTAAAATAAATTGAAGAAGACACAAAGAAATGGAAAAATATTCTTTGTTCATGGACTGGAAGAATCAATACAGTCAAAATGGCCATATTACCTAAAGCAAAATTCATATTTAATGCAATCCTCTTCAAAATCCCAATGGAAAGAAGAAACCATCAGATTTGTATGGCACCATAAAAGACATGGGATATCTAAAGCAATCCGAAGAAAAAAAGAACAAAGCCAGGGATATTTAAAAAAAACCAAACAAACTCTGATTTCAAATTATACTACAATACAATAATCAAAAGAGTATGGTATTTGCTGAAAGACAGACTAATAGGAGAGGCCTGAGAGCCCAGAAATAAACCCACATTAATATGGACAACTAAGTTTTAACAAAAAAGCCAAAAACATAAGAGTGGAGAAAGAAAATCGTCTTCAATAAATGGTGTTGGGAAAATTAGGAAGCCACATGCAAAAAAATGAAACTAGACTGCTATCTGGCATCATACACAAAATTAACTCTAGATATGAACATAAGATGTGAAACAATAAAATACATAGAAGAAAACATTGTTATTAAACTTACGGACCTTGGTCTCAGAGAGGATTTTATGAATTTGACCCTAAAGCAGGGGAAGTAAAATGAATTAATGAATGAAACAACACATCAAACTAAAAAAGCTTCTTCACAGAAAAACAAACAATCAACAATAACAAAAAAGGGCTACCAACTTAATTAGAGAAGATATTTGCAAATAATACCTCCAAGAAAAGGCTAATATCCAAAATATATAAAGAACTCATACAACTTAACAACAACAAAACAAATCAATTTAAAAAATGAGCAGAGGATCTCAACACTTTTCCCAAAAAGACATACCAATGGTCAACAGATGTATGAAAAGATGCTCAACTTCACTAACTATAAGGGAAATGAATATCAAAACCACAATGAGATACCGCCTCACACCTTTTAGAACAGCTATTATCAAGACAAGAAATAAAAGTAGTTGGAGAGGACATGTTGAAAAAGAAGCCCTCATACACTGCTGATAAAGATTTAAATTGATATAGCCATTTTGGAAAACAGTATAATGGTTCTTCAAAAACTTAAGACTACAGCTACAATATTACCCAGCAATCCCTCTTATGGGTATCTACCCAAGATAATTTAAAACATTTACTGTAAGGATACCCTATGTTCACTGCAGTATTATACATGGTAGCCAAGTTGTGGAAATGATCTAAGTGTACTTTGATGGATGATTAGATAAAGAAAATGTGGTAAGTATATACAATGGAATATTAATTGACCATTTGCAAAAACATGGATAGATCTTGAGAGTATCATGCTAAGCGAAATAAGTCAGATGGCATTGACTTATTTAAGGCCAAGAACCATATGACCTCATTCATATGTGGGATATAAACCAGAAAAGAATAAATGAACAAAGAAAACAAACTCTTAAACACAGGCAACAGGAAAGTGGTTACCAGAGGGAAGCTAGGTGGGGAGAGGATGAAAAAGGTATTTATGGTGAAAGAGGGAGACTAAACTTTGGGTGTTGAGCACACCAAACAATATACAGAATTGTACACTTGATTACAGAATTGTACACTTGAAACATATAATTTATAAAACAATGTTACCCAAATAAACTTAATTAATAAAGAAAACAACAAGAAGACATTAGGAACTTATCTTTTAGATGGTAGTTTCACTTTTGGAAGTGGGGAACTTCAAAGAGAAGAAGAGAGCATGATATAGATTGAGATACAGCCTATTTCTGCTAAATACCAACCTTCAAGTTCTATGCAACATTTCCAATGTCTAAACCTCAAAATTACTACTAATATATTAAGGAAAAGGAGTAAGAATGATAATGGCATAGGCTTATTTCTTACCCTTTAGTTTATAATAATCTATAATATACTCTAAATTCTAGGAGCTGCCATTATCTGACCAGGTCCCAATGGAGGTATAGATGAATTACTAAGCAGCAAACAAATCATGTTAAATTAATGATACTCATATAGGAAATCTGTATCAAATACTTTTCCAAATACAAAAGCTGAGATAATCAACTCACAAACAAATGTCATTGATTAAAAGGAAAAAAACAGCCAGTTGTCTACCTAATTTATATAACTTTTAACCTAACAACTTGTGGATGACTACATACCATTATTATCATGACCAAAATAAGAAGTATGAGAAATAGAGGTATATAAGAAAATAATATATATACATTGATGACTTTTCTTATTTTTTTTACTGCCTTTTTTTTTTTTTTTTTTACTTACTTTTCTCAATAAAAACAATAAGTCTTTAAAGACCCATCTACATGCTCCGATCTGAAACATCACAACCAATATCACGGAAACAATGATTTGGCCACTTAAAGACTTACTGAGTATCTGACACTAAGAATTGATCATACCCTTCGAGGAACGCATGCACTACCAAATAACCAGACTGACAAAACTAAAACTAAACTCAAGATAATGTGGCTATTAGAGGATGCTGGAGGACGTGACTAATGCTACAGTGTGTCCGTAAAGTCATGGTGCACTTTTGACCAGTCACAGGAAAGCAACAAAGGACGATAGAGCCTGACCAGGTTGTGGCGCAGTGGATAGAGCATCGGACTGGGATGCGGAAGGACCCAGGTTCGAGACCCCGAGGTCGCCAGCTTGAGCACGGGCTCATCTGGCTTGAGCATAGAGCTCACCAGCTTGGACCCATGGTCGCTGACTCCAGCAGGGGGTTACTCGGTCTGCTGAAGGCCTAAGGTCAAGGCACATGTGAGAAAGCAATCAATGAACAACTAAGAAGTCGCAACGCGCAACGAGAAACTGATGATTGATGCTTCTCATCTCTCTCCGTTCCTGTCTGTCTGTCCCTGTCTATCTCTGCCTCTGTAAAAAAAAAAAAAAAAAAAAAAGATATGTGAAATCTGCACCAAATAAAAGGAAAACCCTCCCAGTTTCTGTAGGATGAGGTGGCAGCATGTGCACATGTGCAGACGATGATGTAACACCGTGTATACAGCGGAGCAGCCCACGGCCATGCCAGTCAAGATGTGGACGGTACAAAGGAAAGTTCAGTGTGTTCTGTGGCTCGCTAAATTTGAATCCGTGACCAAAGTGCAACATGAATATCAGTACATTTATAACGAAGCGCCACCACATAGGAATAACATTACTTGGTGGGATAAGCAGTTGAAGGAAACCGGCAGTTCAGTGGGGAAACCCCATTCTGGTAGGCCATTAGTCAGTGACGAGTCTGTAGAGGCTATACGGGATAGCTACCTAAGGAGCCCTAAAAATTCTGTGCGTGAGCCCACATCGAAATGCACTGAATAGGTATGAAACTTGGAGAGTTTTCCTTTTATTTGGTGCAGATTTTACATTTCTATCGTCTTTTATTGCTTTCTTGTGACCGGTCAAAAGTGCACCATGACTTTACAGACACACTGTATGTTGTGGACCGTTAATGGCAAAAAGCCATTATAGATTCGAGGCTTAGCAAAAGGCTAAGTTCTTCTCCCTCCATCTCCATATTTGGCTTTGATGCTGAGTATTTGCACCCACTCCACTTGCTTCCTTGGGTTGCTGGAATCAATATACATGCCCTTCCTCTGACTCTTTGTTTGTTTCAGATGTTTGTAAATTTCACTAATGTATCCTGTTTTTGCCTTGGGAGAGTTCCTGTCTTAGCCTTGGATGTGCAACTTTGTATCAGGGTCCTTGATTTGCATAGGTCTATATAATAAAGAGAACTGGGGCTATGAGGCACTCAGATACTGCCAGGCAGTTTGAGGAGTCCTCCCGGTCCCATCATTTTTGTTTTGACAAAGTGTGTTTCCTCAATTCCGCACCATTATTAGGAGCTGCGCTGGTCCGCGGCAAGTGGCGCCCAAACAGACGACCTGAGTATGAGTACGAGGAAACTAAAACTGAAGGAAGGTGATGGAACTCCCCAAAGTGAAGTACGCACAGTGAGTAAAGAAAGTTTTTGGGGAAAGTGTAGTTGGGAGTAAAAGATTATGGGGCAGATAGGGTAAAAAATAAGGGACATTTTTGTAAAAATGTTTCCGTATGAAGACAAATTGTTGTCTGACGAGTATCAGGGTGAGCCGGAAACAGAGGGATGTGAATATGAGGATAACTTGGAGTCTGAGGATGACAGGGGGGATGAAAAATCCGTGGCTATGGCTGCCTTAGCTGTGGGGCCTCCGCTGCCCTCAGCTTCTTCCTATATTCAACCCTCTGCTCCTCTGTCCCCTTATCGGGCTGATTGCGGAGTCTATAGCTCAAAATCTGGGAAATCCCCCCTCCAACAATCTATAGACCAGGCTCAAAATGTAGGGGAAACAATAAATGATGGCTTTACCTGTTTTCCTGTTGTAGAAAGACAGGATGATACAGAGATTAGTGCAAGAACATGAGCCTGTACCTTTTAGAACTCTGAAAGAGCTTAAAATTGCTTGTGTTCAGTATGGGCCTACTGTGCCTTCTTCACTAGGTTTATTAGATACTACTAGGGCAAAGGCTCTTCCCCCAAATGACTGGAAGGTGATGGCTTGTGCTTGTCTCTCCAGTGGTGATTATTTGCTATGGAAGTTGGACTTTCATGAAGGGGCTGTTGAGGTAGGAGAAAAATCTCAGCATAGTCAACCTGAGCCACCGGTTACAGCAACTATAGAATTTGAGAATGGATAAAAGATTCAGGTATTAGGAAAGTTTCAGCTTTTCCTGTCATGATCTGTTTTTCTTTAATGTTTTAACTATGATCTTCTGAACTATCATTTTGTTTCTTTCTTATTCTTTGCCTGGAGGTTGAGGCAGTGGACCTGTGTGTTGGATCTGACTACAGAAAATATCCCAGCAGATGCCGAGAGCAAATTTTCTCGGGGAGATTTTGTTTAGTCACATCCTTCAGTCCCTCTGTCTGAAAATGCCCTTATTGATATCAGGAAGGCATCTTTCTAATCTGGATGTGCTCTGAAATCCCGGGTTTCTCTCTGGTTTATCTGGTTCCTCTAATTCTTGTTTCTGTTTAGTCTTTGTTTAGTGTTGTCAAAATGTGTCTGTTTTTAAGGCCTGAATTAAGTTTTTTTGCATGCAAAAATTGGAAATGCTGGCTCTAATATTTAGAAAAAATAAAATGTTTTTAGAACTTTTAAGGAGCGCTCATTTAAATTTAAATAGAATAGAATGTAGATCCTTAAGACTTATTGATTTGATTAGTGCACTGTGAGGTGTGTTCAGTTAGGAGCCAAATAGCAACTTAAGTATTAGGAAACTCCTGCAAATCTTCTTTGTCATGCTCTTTATACTTTAAATTTTTTGAATACTGATGTACAGGGTCATTCAGCAGCAGAGAGACTCTGGAACCCTGTAAGGAAAGCCTTCCCTGAAGTGCGATGGAGGGACCCGCTCACAGGAATCTGGCAAGGGCCAGACCCTGTTCTCTTATGGGGCCGAGGATATGTGTGTGTTTTTCCTAGGTCTGCTGAAGCTCCTCGGTGGATCCCTGAACGACTGGTGAGACACCATGATTCTAGACGAGAGACTCACTTCACAAGAGCAATTTCGTAAGACTTATTTTACTATACTCTCTTCCCTTTCTCAATTATTATTATCTAATTTTTTAATGTTTTAAATCAATTTATTTCTTTTCTGCTCCATTGCTTGAAAAGAGGGCAAAAGGGAGGCCTGGTTTGGGTGTTGCTGAACAGAAATCTCATACAGCCGTCTTGAGATTTTTCGAGAGATCTCTGTTTAGTATCAATATATATCCTTATTACGTTCCTATTAAGGTAGTCCTACTTAAGATCAAGCAGGCCATAGTTTAATCTCTAAAACCCCGGGTTTCACTCTTGATTTGTGTGATTGTATGTGAAGTCTTTGTTTAATGTCTAAGTGTCTTTGTTTATAAGGCCTGAATTAAGTCCTTACATGAAAAGTAATAATAATAATAATTTTGGAAATGCCAGCTCTAATATTGAAAACAAAATAAAAATAATTTCATTTCCCTACATAAATATAATTTTGTTTGGAATAAGTAAGGCACGTTCATTTTCGATCCAAAAGACTTGCTGGTTTGGCCAGGCTGCTCCAGGCCACAAGTGAAAGGCTTGAAGCAGCATAGATTTACATAATAAAGGTGTAAAAATTTTTTTTACTATATGAGAATAATGAAGATCACACTGGGATTTTTCAGTTTTGATATGTACTCTTTAAGGTGCCTGTTAATTAATATTAAGGGGGTGTTTTGATAAGCGTGGGAATGTTGCTTGAAGGTGCATTTACTCTATTTTTGTTAAAAGTTAACAAAGTCAAGAATTTCTTGCAATCTTTGAAGTCAAAATATTGTAAAGTGTGCTTAACATTTGCTTGAAGATTCAATTGTAAATAATATAAAAAGAAAGGGGGGGAGTCCTCCTGGAGCTCCTGCAGGTCTACCCTGTCATGCTTTTTACTTCAAACAGTTTCTTTTGAATGCTGATGTATAAGAGATGCCAAATTTTTTTGTCCCGCAAACTACTACCTTTTTTATTTTTATTTGATTCCAGCTAATAACAATGTTTTGTTCTTTTCTGAATAGCTCCAGATATATGGGCAGATAGGGACTCTCAAGCCCCTCAGCGAGATCTTCTGAGCATGGCTTTTAAGATACCAAGAGGCAGAAAAAGCCCAAAGGAGATCAGGTAAAATACTAGCTCTTGGCACACGCCCTCACAGGCTCCAACGCTCCAACTGGAACTTCATCAGGGTCCTGCTTCAATAGTGGAAAGGAAGGTCATTTAAGCCAAAGCCTGCCAGGTTTACATGCTTTTGCTGTGAGGAAGAAGCGACACTGGAAGGTAGGCTTCCCCCTCGCTCCTCTAAGGGAGGGTTCAGTCTCTTCCAGCCCTACTCCAGCCACCTGTGACCTAACCTTGCCCAGAATACTGGGATTTGCCACTGAAGGGTAAAAAGTGCCCAGGGCTGTCGGCCCCATCTATGACACTGTGGACAAGCCTGGGGTATTTCTTCCAAGTAGCCAGTAGACTGGTCTCATTTACACAAGGGCCACTTAACTATGTCTTGCCTGAATAGTCAGGTTTTTTATTCTTCCCTCGAAGATCTCTGCTGTGGGTATTGATAGTCTTGTTTTCTACTGCTTTGTTTAATATATAGTCTTTCCTTTATTCCTCCTGCCTCAATGCCCCACTCATATTTTAGGCTAGGACCTACTCATAATTCAGAGCTCCTTTTTTCCTTTTTTGCCAATTTACAAATTTACCTCTGCCACCCAGCTTAGTGTATCCCAAGGTTCTCCTCACCACCCCATGGCTCTAAAGCTCCAGTATAGGACCCCTGGGTTCATCTTTCCAGTTTAAAGAAAACGGAAGCTCCGTCTTCATGTGTGCTGCAGATGGCTTTTCCAGTCTACCTGGGTCATTACCAGCTAGAAGCAGCGGTCATTGGGACTTTGACGCTAACAGCAGAGTGTGGAAGTGTGACGGCAATTCCAGTGCCATGTGGACTTTTCCTGGACTCCTGCTCCTGTGACAGTTTTTGATGGATTGAACTGGGGTTGGGTTGCATTTGCAGAGATTTGGAATGGTGTTGGTGCCAACTTGGACTTGGTAAACACTTTAAGGACATTACTCTTTTATAGATTCTTGATGTATTAGCTTAAAGAGTTTGCTTAAAGGCTTTAATCGCTGTGATGTATTAGTATACTTGTTTTGGGTATCTGTTAGCATTGGCTATACTAATTTTGTGTTTGTTCTGTATTTTTTCTGTCTGCCTCCAAATTAAAATCTAGGAAACTAGGAAATCAGGTAAGTACAAATCTCAGCACACAAATTAAAAATAAAAAGGGGGATATGTTGTGGACCTTTAATGGCAAAAAGCCATTATACAATGTATTCGAGGCTTAGCAAAAGGCTAAGTTCTCCCACCTCCATCTCCATATTTGGCTTTGATGCTGAGTATCTGCACCCACTCTACTTGGTTCCTTGGGTTGCTGGAAGCAATATACACATGCCCTTCCTCTGACTCTTTGTTTGTTTCAGATGTTTGTAAATTTCACTAATGTATCCTGTTCTTGCCTTGGGAGAGTTCCTGTCTTAGCCTTTGATGTGCAACTTTGTATCAGGGTCCTTGATTTGCATAGGTCTATATAATAAAGCGAACTGGGCTATGAGGGACTCAGATACTGCCAGGCAGTTTGAGGAGTCCTCCCGGTCCCATCGTTTTTGTTTTGACAAAGTGTGTTTCCTCAATTCTGCACTGTTATTGCAACTGTACATGAGGGGAGAGCTGAAAAGACTTCATAGAGAGTGCTTCAAGGCACATATGGGAGTTGATGCTTCCTGCTCATGTCCCCACTTCTCCCGCTCTCTCTTGCACTCTCCCTCTCTCTACTCTCTAAAATTAATAAATAAAATCTTTAAAAAATAAAATGAGGCAAAATAGACTAAATGACACATACTAAAATCTAGAATTTACAAAGAAAATTAGTGAAAGTCATTCATACAACTCTAGGACTAATATCAGTCCAAAGATTCCAAAAGAGTAGACAAAGAGTAGAAAAAGAAGAGATTTTTATGAGGAGTCCTTAAAAAAAAAAAAGCTTTTGTGCAGCCTCTGGCCTCATTCATTACCTCTAAGGAAGGGGAAAAGATGTCACAGCCTCCTTAATCTCAGGGAGTGGGAACTTCAAGGATCACACCCCTAAGAAAGGGCTAACGGTACTGAATGCAAGAGGGAGACAATGAATGTGCATCCAACTTGTATTGAGAAACTCTAGAAGCCAGAAGCGGGGCTGGGAAGAGCGAGGGCAAGAGGGCTGTGTTTAGGAAGCTACAGGGCCTGCCAGGGGTAGGATGTCTCATGAGCCACATGAGGACCGCGGGGAAGAGAGCCAGCACCAAACCATTCTAAGTTTTGCCAAGAAGACTACCTGACAGGTTAAATGAAGGCAACAATGAATGTTCATTCTGGGGAAAGAACCTTAGAAGATCCAGAGACCAAGGGGAGCATAGTGAAACCTCAAAGGTGAAGAAAAAAACTGAGCTATCAGAGCAGAGCCACACACATTTTAAAATTCACATTGCTTTGCATCAAATACAAGAATCCTGCAGCATGAAAGAAATCCAATTTTGAGGGGAAATAAGAAAACCAAAGCGCCATTAGTAAATCCTGAAACTGCAGGACTAGTAGGATATTCCATTGAATTATTGACCAGTCATTTGGCAAATATTTATTAAGTTCTATGCAAAGTACAATCAATCGAATAATTTATTTCAGCATCTACATGCTAATAATATTGTTTGGCACATTGATAAAATTACAGTCAGATTAGAGATGAAATAGATGGGCTTGACGGATTGCTTATATTTACATAGAGGGGTGGGAGCCAAGGATGACCTGACCCAGAAGAATGAATGTCCATTGAGTGATAAGAGAACATGCTTCTGCCACGTGCAGGCAGTACAAATGTGTCAGCAGTCACGGGAGACATGGAAGGAAACATGACAGTTAACAAGGAAGAAATGTCCTGGCATTATTATGACCTAAGCAGGAGTACCCAAACTATTGCAGTTGAGAATTAATTCTAACTTTGAAATATTATCCAATCTCCACAAGATCAGACATAGTTTTCATGTCTGCTGTACAACTCAAAATTACTTAAAAGCACAATTTGAGTCACAGTAATTTTTCATCACTGCATATTTTTCCAGTCACTGCATATGTTTCAAAAATAGGACAGAATATGACAGAAACATAGGAATTCATACACCTATTCTTTCTGTGGCTCCTACAGTTGTCTAGCACATAGACTGAAAAACACTTCTTTTTTTGAGAGAGAGAGAGAGAGAGAGAGAGAGACAGGAAGGGAGAGAGAGGGTGAAAGGGTGGGATGCATCAACTTGTAGTTGGATCACTTTAGTTGTATTGATACATTGAGCTTCTCATATGTGCCTTGAACAGTATCCTCTTGCTCAAGCCAGCAGCTTCGGGCTTTTCATGCCTGTGATTTTTTATCTCAAGCTGGCAAGCTTTGGGATTGTGGGGACAATTCCCCCACTCAAGCCAGAGACCCCACGTGACGAGCCCACACTCAGAGCCAGCAACCTCAAGGTTTACAACCGTCAACCTCAATGTCCAGGTCAATGCTTTATCCACTGCGCCACCACCGGTCAGGCTGGAAACTCCTGTTCTAACCAACTGAACTGACAGGACCATGAATCTTTGAAATTTAATATTCTTGATCTTAAACTGCAGAACCTGCAATATAGCAGTTCTAGGGGGGAAAAAAACTGATACTACAATTGAAAAAAGGTTTAGAGAGATTCTAGCAAAATACAAAAACAAAGCACAAGTTTTATCGAATTACTGATTATGTAGCAAATATTCATTGACTACATTTTTATGCAGAGTAATGTTCATTCACTCTAATCATATTTATTTAAGCATTTATACACTAATTATACTTTTTCAAGCACAGAAACAAACAGAATGGAAAATAGCCTAATCCTTGGACAACCAGGGCTTGAAAACGAACAATTACCCCGAGGTAAACCAGAGCACACTGTAGAACAGGGGTTTCAAACTCAACTCAGCATGTGGGCCGCAGAGCAAGATCACAGCCATTCCGCGGGCCACACTAGGTCTACAAAAGGCAACTGTTACGCAACACTTTTCTCACTGCAGTTGAAAACAAAAAAAAATCAGTACAACAAGCACAATCGTACATGCAGTTTACTCAGTGTCACAAAACGACCAGAAACTGTAGTTCGCATCACAACTGCTGTTAACTAAGCTAATATCTAGCTAGGATGCTAGAGAAATGAAAAATACAAGTAGGTCTCTAGGCTTACTTAATTTTATCCAAAATATTTTGAACTTCGTGGATTAGTCTGCAGGCCGCACAAAATTGTTCCGCGGGCCGCCTGCGGGGAATATTCCTTGTTCTTGGTTAGGAAGAATAAATATAATCAAGATGGCCATATTACCCAAAGCAATATACAAATTTAATGCAATTCCCATCAAAATTCCAATGACATTTTTTAGAGTTTGCTTATTTTAATTGTTAAAAATGGCGCTGGTTACATCCAAGAGTGATGTCAGAGAAATGGCGCCGTGAACGGTGCTCCCAATTATCTCCTCTTGAAATTTTAACAAATTTAACAACGAAAGACAGAGAAAAAAATCTCAGAAGCACCTGAAATATACACACACCAGACAAGTTACGATTGGACAAAAAGGTGGCTGAATATATAACCCACTCTGAAGGAAATAAGACAGAGAATGGAATACTCTGCTTTCCTCACTGATCTGATGAACGGTGCTTTCATCTGGAGCCGAGAGAAGCAGAGGGTCTGGGGCAGAGGGAAGAAGCTGGAGTAGGGTGGACGATCAAGCAGACGAAAGACCACGCTAACTCTAAGATTGCGGGCGCGGGCAAGCACGGGCGGCAGGCTCTGACAAAGGCAACTGGTACAGGGTGCCTGTGGGAATCAGCACCAGCACCAGCAGCTTTGTGTGCTCCTGGCTCCATGATCTCGGATGGTGTGCGAGTGCTTCCACCTGGTGCTACTGGCGTGGGCATGCACACTCATGTAGCTGGAGGACATAACCCTAGATTATCAGTGATAGACATCTATGTGCGCTATTTCCAGCCTCTTTGTGCCTTCCCAGCTCCACCACCAGCACGAACAACCAAAAACGCCGGGATCCCTGGGACTGAGACTGTCCAGGCACTGTCCAGGTTGGGGGTCTCCGTCAGCCTACATTCCCGGCCCTGACTGAGACCACTGGCGCTGTTCGCTAAGTGGGCAGGTGCAAGCCTGCGTGTGCACTACTGAAATCGTGGGGGCTGGGCGTGCAAGTGGTTTGCTGCAGGCTACCAAAGAGTGCACAAGGGAGAAGCCTGTGGAGATTAGACCCCGGAGCATGGATGCATACTAGACATGCCCTGGGGCCCTTAGAAATGCACCTGATCTGCAGTAGGCTCCCAGCCCATGGCACACTGAGACATGCTAGACCTGTCCCCCAGCCCTGAGAAAGGCACTAGATCGGCAACTGGCTCCCAGCCCTGCCTGCTCTTGCTGGCAGCTCTGGTTGGCACAGTCTACCCAGAACTGTGCTTTGAGCAGTACTGAAAGAAGGACCTGGCTGCTCTTAGAGACTCTTGCTCTGTAAGCACTGGCTGAAAGGGACAACCTCACAGCTAAGTCCCCAGGCACCTAGCTCCAAAAGAAGAAACATAGGGAGAAGCACCTGGAAAACTGAGTCTCCCATTGTCAGAGCCTGTGAGCGAGACAACAGCAAACCTCTGATCAAGAGTCCCACAGGGGGCCTGACCTGTGGGGGCGCAGTGGGATAAAGCGTCGACCTGGAACACTGAGGTTGCCAGTTCAAAACCTTGGGCTTGACTGGTCAAGGCACATATGGGAGTTGATGCTTCCTGCTTCTCTCCCTCCTCTCTCTCTCTCTTTCTCTCTCTCTCTCTCTCTCTCTCTCGTCTCTCTTTCTAAAAATCAATAAATAAAATATTTTTAAAAGTCCACCAGGGGCAAAAACTATATAGTACAGTGCCACCTGCCAAAAAAAGGAAAAAGCTAAATCTGAAAACAAAAAAAAAATTACATTTTTATAACTTTTTTTTTCCATTTTGGTCATCTTATCTTCTTTCCTCTTTACTCTTTCCTTTTCCTTTTGGGCTTCATTAACCATACTTGTTCCATTTTTCATTCTTGTTTTTTCTGAGGGTTTCGTTTCAAAAAACTTTACTTTTTTTTGCTCTCATTTATCAATAAATAATTATATTCTAGATTCATATTTTTATTTGTGGCATTTTGCGTGTTTATTTCATTTTTTAATATCTTTTGTAATCATTCTTCAGTTCCTGCTACTGTTGTCTGTAGTTTTGTTCCACTTATCATTATAAAATTCTTACTTTTTCACTGTATCTTTTTAATTTTTATTTTATTTTTTAATTGTCTCTTATTAGTGTAATTAACAATACCACTCTCAAAGGCCATTAAGGAAAAATAAATCAAATATCATGGATACAAAAGACAGAGATGTAGCTCAGATAGATGATGAAAACTCTCTAGAAAAATATTCCAGTTGCTTGGAAACCTTGGAGTTAAATGACAGAGAATTAAAAACTAAACAAATACAATATCAGAAATGAAGAACACAATGGAAGGAATTAAAAACAGGATGGATAGAGCTGTGGATCGAATCAGGGAGTTGGAGGACAACTTGAATGAAGGCAAAAGGCAGAAAAGAAAAAAGAAAACAGACTCAAAAAGTCTGAGGAGCCTGGCCGGATGGCTCAGTGGTAGAGCGTCGGCCTGGTGTGCAGGAGTCCCGGGTTCGATTCCCGGCCAGGGCACACAGGAGAAGCGCCCAACTGCTTCTCCAACCATCCCCCTCTGATTCCTCTCTGTCTCTCTCTTCCCCTCCCGCAGCCGAGGCTCCATTGGAGCAAAGTTTGCCCGGGCGCTGAGGATGGTTCTGTGGCCTCAGTCTCAAGCGCTAGAATGGCTCTCATTGCAGCAGACCGGTGCCCCGGATGGGCAGAGCATTGCCCCCTGGTGGGCATGCTAGGTGGATCCCAGTTGGGCGTATGCGGGAGTCTGTCTGACTGCCTCCCCATTTCCAACGTCGGAAAAATACAAGAAAAAAAAAGTCGGAGGAACATTAGAGAGCTCTGTGAAAACATGAAAAGAAATAACAGCTCCATAATAAGGGTTCCTGAAGAAGAGGAGAAAGAACAAGGGATAGAGACTTTGTTCAATCATATCATAGCTGAAAACTTCCCTAAATTAATGCAAGAAAACTCTCACAAGTTCAGGAAGCAAAGAGAACTCCATTAAAGAGAAACGAAAAGAAACCTACACCAAGACACATCATAATTAAAATACCAAAGCTAAGTGATAAAGAGAAAATATTAAAAGCTGAAAGAGAAAAAAAAGCTATCACCTACAAAGGAGTCCCCATAAGGATAACATCCGATTTCTCAACAAAAACACATGAGGCCAGAAGGGAATGGCAAGAAATATTCAAAGTAATGCAGAACAAAAACCTACAACCAAGACTACTTTATCCAGCAAGGCTATAATTTAAAATCAAAGGAGAAATAAAAAGCTTCCCAGAAAAAACTCAAGAAATTCATTACAACCAAACCAATGCTTCAGGAAATGTTAAGGGGCCTGTTGTAAACACATCAAAGTGGGAAAAGAATATAGCGAAAAAGGAATACAGCTTTACAGAATAAAATGGCAATAACCAACTACAATACATATCGATAATAACCTTAAATGTAAATGGATTAAATGATCCAATCAAAAGACACAGCGTAGCTGCATGGATAAGAAAACAAGACCTGTACATATCCTGTATAAAAGACACACACTTTAAAACAAAACATGCAAATAGATTGAAGGTAAAAGGATGGAAAAAAACATTGCATGGAAATAGAAATGAAAAAAAAGGTGGGGTAGCAATACTTATATCAGACAAAATGGACTTTAAAACAAAGGCTATACTAAGAGATAAAGAAGGCCACTACATAATGATAAAGGGAGTAATCCAACAGGAAGATATAACTATTATAAATATCTATGCACCTAATATAAGAGCACCTAAATATATAAAGCAGACTTTGATAGATATAAAGGACAAGATCAACAGCAATATTATAATAGTAGGGGATTTCAATACCCCAAAATATCACTAGATAGATCCTCAAGAAAAAAAATTAACAAAGAAACGGCACACTTAAAGGACACACTAGATCAACTTGATTTAATAAATATCTTCAGAACCTTTCACCCTAAAGCAGCAGAATATACATTCTTTTCAAGTGCTCATGGTACATTCTCTAGGATAGACCACATGTTAGGACACAAAAGTGGTTTCAAGAAGTTTAAGAAGAATGAAATCATATCAAGCACTTTCTCTGATCACAATGGCATGAAACTAGAAATGAACCACAACAGAAAAGCTTAAAAATTCTCAAACACATGGAAACGAAATAGCAGGTTGATAAGTAACAAATGGATTAAGAATGAGATCAAAGAAGAAATAAAAAAATTCCTAGAAACAAATGACAATGAGCATACAACAAATCAAAATTTATGGGACACAGCAAAAGCAGTACTGACAGGGAAGTTCATAGCACTACAGGCAGACTTTAAGAAACTAGAAAAAGCTCAAATAAACAACATGACCCTGCATCTAAAAGAACTACAAAAAGAACAGCAAGTAAAGCCCAGAGATAGTAGAAGGAAGGAAATAATAAAGATCAAAGCAGAAATAAATGACATAGGGGCTAAAGAAACAATACAGAGGATCAAAGAAACTAGGAGCTGGTTCTCTGAAAAGGTAAATAAGATTGATGAAACTTTAACTAGACTCAACAAGAAAAAAAGAGGACTCAAATAAAATTAGAAATGAGAGTGGAGAAATAACAACTGACACAACAGAAATACAAAATATTGTAAGAAAATACTATGAAGAACTGTATGCCAAAAAACTAGACAACCTAGATGAAATGGACAAATTCCTTGAAACACAATGTTCCAAAAATCAATCTGGAAGAATCCAAAAACCTAAACACACCGATTACACCAAATGAGATGGAAACAGTTATCAAAAAAACTCCCAACAAAGAAAGTCCAGGGCCTGAGGGACTCACAAGTGAATTCCACCAAATATTCAAAGATGAACTAACTCATATCCTTCTCAAGCTATTTCAAAAAATTCAAGAGGAAGGAAGACTTCCAAGCACCTTTTATGAGATAAGCATAATTCTGATTCCAAAACCAAGCAAAAACAACACAAAGAAAGAAAATTATAGGCCAATATCCCTGATGAATATAGATGCTAAAATCCTCAACAAAATATTAGCAAAACGGATCCAACAATATATGGAAAAAAATCATACACCATGATCAAGCGGGATTTATTCTGGGGAGACAAGGCTGGTACAATATTCGCAAATCAAACAATGTGATTCATCATATAAACAAAACGAAGGAGTAAAACCAGACGATAACATCATTAGATGCAAAAAAGCATTTGATAAAATCCAGCACCCATTCATGATCAAAACGTTCAGCAAAGTGGGAATACAGGGAACATACCTCAACATGATAAAAGCCATCTATGAGAAACCCAAGCCAACATCATACTCAATGGGCAAAAATTAAAAGCAATACCCTTAAGATCAGGAACAAGGCAGGGGTGCCCCCTTTCACCATTCTTATTCAACATAGTTCTGGAAGTACTAGCACAACAATCAGACAAGAAGAAGAAATAAAAGGCATTCAAGTTGGAAAAGAAGTAAAACTATCATTATTTGCAGATGATATGATATTGTATATAGAAAACCCTAAAGTCACAGTAAAAAACTACTGGACCTGATAAATGAATTCAGCAAGGTGGCAGGATATATAAAATTAATACTCAGAAATTAGAGGCATCTTTATATACCAACAATGAACAGTCAGAAAGAGAATGTAAGGAAACAATCCACGTCACTATAACAACAAATAAATAAAGTACCTAGGAGTAAATTTATCCAAGGAGACTAAAGACTCGTACTCGGAAAATTATAAAGCATTGATTAAAGAAATAAAGGAAGATACAAACAAGTGGAAGCATATACCGTACTCATGGTTAGGAAGAATAAACATCATTAAAATGTCTATATAACCCAAAGCAATTTATAAATTCAATGCAATACCGATTAACATACCAATGACTTACTTCAAAGATATAGAACACATATTCCAAAAATTTATATGGAACCAAAAAAGAATACAAATAGCCTCAGCAATCTTGAAAAGGAAGAATAAAGAGATAGGTATCACACTTCCTGATATCAAGTTATACTACAAGGCCATTGTACTCAAAACAGCTTGGTACTGGCATAAGAACAGGCATATAGGTCATTGGAACAGAACAGAGAACCCAGAAATAAACCCACAGCTCTATGGACAACTGATATTTGAGAAAGGAGATAAGGAAATACAATGGAATAAAGACAGTCTCTTTAATAAATGGTGTTGGGAAAATTGGACAGCTACCTGCAAAAATATGAAACTAGCCCACCAGTTTACACCATTCACAAAAATAAACTCAAAATGGATAAAAGACTTAAATATAAGCCATAAAACTATAAGCATCTTAGAAGAAAACGTAGGCAGTAAGCTCTCCGACATCTCTCGCAGCAATATATTTGCTGATTTATCTCCACGGGGAAGTGAAATAAAAGACAGGATAAACAAATGGGACTATATCAAACTAAACAGCTTGTGCACAGCTAAATACAATAAGAACAGAATAAAAAGACAAACTACACAATGGGAGAACATATTTGACAATACGTCTCATAAGGGGTTAATAACCAAAATTTATAAAGAACTTGTAAATCTCAACACCAGGAAGACAAACAATCCAATCAAACTATGGGCAAAAGAAATGAATAGACACTTCTCCAAAGAGAACATACAGATGGCCAATAGGCATATAAAAAAATGCTCAACATCACTAATCATTAGAGAAATGCAAATTAAAACCACAATGAGATATATCACCTCACACAGTCAGAATGGCACTCACCAACAAAACAACACAGAAAAAGTGCTGGAGAGGATGTGGATAAAAGGGAACGAACCCTCCTGCACTGCTGGAAGGAATGCAGACTGGTGCAGTCTCTGTGGAAAACAGTATGGAGATTCCTCAAAAAATTGAAAATCAAACTGCCTTTTGACCCAGCTATCCCACTTTTAGGAATATACCCCAAAAACAAATGCACCCCCAGGTTTGTGGCAGCATTGTTCACAATAGCGAAGATCTAGAAACAGCCCAAGTGTCCATCAGAGGACGAGTTGATTAAAAAGCTTTGGTAAATATATACTATGGAATACTACTCAGCCATAAGAAATGATGACATCGGATCATTTACAATAACATGGATGGACCTTGATATCATTATACAAAGTGAAATAACTAAATCTGAAAAACTAAGAACTATATGAATCCATACATAGATGGGACATAAAAATGAGACTCAGAGACATGGTCAAGATTGTGATGGTAATGGAGGTTGGGGGGTAGGGGTGGATGGGGCGAGGAAGGAGAGAGGGGGTAGAGGGAGGGAGGGGCACAAACAAAACCAGATCAAAGGTGAAGGAAGACAATTTGACTTTGGGTGAGGGATATACAGCATAATCAAATGTCAAAATAATCTAGAGATGTTTTCCCTCAACGTATATACCCTGATTTATCAATGTCACTGCATTATATTTAATTTTTAAAAAAGTTTAAAAAAAAAATAGAAACAAAAAGAAAAAAGGCCCATTAGAGTACCATCAGATTTCTCAGCAGAAACTCTATAAGCCAGAAGAGAATGGACCCCAATATTTAAAGTACTGAAAGAGAGGAACTTCCAGCCAAGAATACCATACCATCAAAGCTATCCTTCAAATATGAAGGAGAAATAAAAACTTTCACAAATATAGAAAGGATAAAAGAATTAATCACCAGAAAACCCCCAGTTCAGGAAATACTAAAGGAGATTACCCAGCCTGACCTGTGGTGGCACAGTGGATAAAGCATCGACCTGGAACACTGAGGTTGCCGGTTCAAAACCCTGTACTTGTCTGGTCAAGGCACATATGGGAGTTGATAAATCCTGCTCCTCCTCCCTTTCTCTCTCTCTCTGTCTCTCTCTCTCTGTCTCTCTCTCTCTCTGTCTCCTCTCTAAAAAAATGAATAAATGAAAATTTTTTTAAAAAAAATAAATAAAGGGGGTTACCTGACCAGACACAAAGAAAAAAAAATCACAAGGAAAAGCTTCAACAAGATGAAAATAAAAATGAGATTAATTTGTGACAACAAAAACAAAAAGGGGCAGCCCTGGCCGGTTGGCTCTGCGGTAGAGTGTCAGCCAGGCGCGCAGGGGACCCGGGTTCGATTCCCAGCCAGGGCACATGGGAGAAGCGCCCATTTGCTTCTCTACCTCCCACCCCCTCCTTCCTCTCTGTCTCTCTCTTCCCCTCCCGCAGCCAAGGCTCCATTGGAGCAAAGATGGCCCGGGCGCTGGGGATGGTTCCTTGGCCTCTGCCCCAGGCGCTAGAGTGGCTCTGGTCACGGCAGAGCGACGCCCCGGAGGGGCAGAGCATCGCCCCCTGGTGGGCAGAGCATTTCCCCTGGTGGGCATGCCGGGTGGATCCTGGTCGGGCGCATGTGGGAGTCTGTCTGATTGTCTCTCCCGTTTCCAGCTTCAGAAAAATACAAAAAAAGGAAAGGGGGGCGGGCAGAGGACAAAGATTAACAGTAGCAAAGGAGGATGAAGTGCAAAAGCACTCAGAGATAATGTACCACAATAAATATGATATATATCCTTTTTATTACTTTAATAGTAACCACCACTGAGAAAACCACTACAGAAGCACATGGCTTAAAAAAAGAAGAAACAGAGGAAAGAAATATAGATTACAACAAAACAACCACAAATGACAGAAAAACAAAAGAGAAGAACCAAACACGATACAGAGCTATCAGAAACCAATATATAAAATGGCAATAGGAAACTCTCAAGTGTCAATAAATACATTAAATGTAAATGGATTGAACTCACCAATAAAAAGAGTAGCAGAGTTAATCAAAAAAGAAAATCCAACTGTATGCTGCCTTCAAGAAACACATCTAAGCTACAAGGATAAAAACAAATTCAAAGTGAAAGGTTGGAAAGCAATTCTCCAAGCAAATAATATCCAAAGAAAAACAGGTGTAGCCATATTCATATCTAAAAATGCTGACTACAAGACAGCAAAGGTAATCAGAGAAAATATGATCATTTCATAATGATAAAGGGGACATTGACTCAAGAAGACATAACACTTCTTAATATATATGCACCAAACCAAGGAGCACCAAAGTATATAAGATATCTACTAACTGATCTCAAAATAAAAACCGACAAAAATACAATCATACTTAGAGACCTCAATACACCGCTGATGGCACTAGATCGTTCATTCAAACAAAAAATCAATAAAGAAATATTGTCCTTAAATGAAATACTAGAAGAAATGGATATGATAGACATCTACAGGACATTGCATCCCAAAACGCAAGCATATACATTTTTCTCCATGGTATAAAGAACATTCTCAAGAATTGACTATATGTTGGGCCACAAAACTAACACCAACAAATTCAGACAGATTGAAATTATTCCAAGCATATTCTCTGTCCATAAAGCTTTAAAACTAGAATTCAACTGCAAAAAAGAAGTAACAAACCCACAAAAATGTGGAAAGTAAACAACATACTTCTAAAAAACGAGTGGGTCAAAGAAGAAATAAAAGCAGAAATCAAAAGATATATACAGACAAACGAAAATGACAATTGGACTTATCAGAATCTCTGAAATGCAGCAAAAGCAGTAATAAGAGGAAAGTTCATATCACTACAGACTTATATGAAAGGACAAGAGAAAACCCAAGTAAACAACTTAACATCACATCTTAAGGAACGAGAAAAAGCACAAAGGCAACCCAAAACGAGCAGAAGAAAGGAAATACTAAAAATCAGAGCAGAAATAAATGAAATAGAGAACAGAAAAACTATAGAAAAAAACAATAAAACAAGGAGCTGGTTCTTTGAAAAGACCAACAAAATTGATAATCCCTTGGCAAAACTCACTATGAAAAAAAAGAGGACTCATATAAAGAAAATCTTAAATGATAGAGGAAAAATCATCACAGATATCATAGATATACAAAGAATTATCGTAGAATACTATGAAAAACTATAGGCCACCAAATTTAACAATATAGAAGAAATGCATAAATTCCTAAAACAACACAATCTTCCTAAACTGAGTCATGAAGAAGTAGATAGCCTAAGCAGACAAATAAGCAGGGAGGACATACAAACAATTATCAAAAACCTCCCCAAAAATAAAAGTCCAGAGCCAGACAGCCAAACTAGTGAATTCTATCAAACATTCAAAAAACACTTGGATCCTATTCTACTCAAAGTCTTCCAAAATATTGAATAAGAAGCAATATTTCCCAACACATTTTATGAGCCCAACATAACCCTTATACCAAAACCTGGCATGTACAACACAAAAAAAGAAAACTACAGACCAATATCTCTAATGAATACAAATATTAAAATCCTAAACAAAATACTAGCAAATCGAATACAGCAACACATTAAAAAAATAATTCATGATCAAGTGGGATTCATCCCGGAACCACAAGGATAGTTCAACATACGTAAAACAGTTAACGTTATACTGCCATAACAACAGAACAAAAAACAAACACTATATGATCCTATTAATAGATGCAGAAAAGGCATTCAAAAAAATACAACATCATTTTATGTTTAAAACACTCAACAAAATGGGTACAGAAGGAAAATATCTCAACATAATAAAGGCCATTTATGACAAACCATCAGCTAACATATTAAATGGCAAAAACTGAAAACTTTTCCTCTAAAATCAGGAACAAGACAAGGCTGTCCACTCTCTTCACTCTTTCAACCTAGTGCTGGAAGTTCTAGCCAGAGCAATCAGACAAGAAAAAGAAAAAAAAAGGCAGTCATATTGAGAAAGTAGAAGTAAAGGTTTCACTTTTTGCAGATGATGTGATCCTGTACATCGAAAACCCAAAGACACCACAAAAAGACTATTAGAAACAATAAATCACTACAGTAAGTTCACAGGATACAAAATTAACATACAGAAGTCTACTGCCTTCTTATAAGCCAACAAGGAAACTTCAGAAAATTAACTAAAAAAAAATAATCCATTTTATGGTTGCAACAAAAAAAATACCTAGGAATAAACATAACAAAGAATGTAGAGGACCTATATAATGAAAACTACAAAGCATTGTTAAGGGAAATCGAAAAAGACACAATGAAATGGAAAAATATTCTTTGTTTTTGGATAGGAAGAATAAATATACTTAAAATGACCATATTACCCAAAGCATTATACAAATTTAATGGAATTCCCATCAAAATTCTAATGTCATTTTTTAAAGAAATGGAACAAAAAATCATCAGGTTTATATGAAACCATAAAAAACCCTGAATAGCCAAAGTAATCTTTTTAATTTTTTTTAATTCATTTTAGAGAGGAGAGGGAGAGACTGAGAGAGAAAGAGAGAGACAGGAGAGACAGAGAGAGAGAAGGGGGGGAGGAGCTGGAAGCATCAACTCCCATATGTGCCTTGACCAGGCAAGCCCAGGGTTTCGAACCAGCGATCTCAGCATTTCCAGGTCGACGCTTTATCCACTGTGCCACCACAGGTCAGGCTAGCCAAAGTAATCTTAAGGAAAAAAAATGGAGCTGGGGGCATTACAATATCTGACTTCAAATTATACTACAGAGCCACAATAATCAAAACAGCATGGTATTGGCAGAAAAATAGACACTCAGACCAATGGAACAGAATAGAGAGCCCAGAAATAAAACCACATGTATATAGTCAAATCATCTTTGATAAAGGAGCCAAAACACACAACGGAGAAAAGAAATCCTCTTCAATACATGGTGCTGGGGAAACTGGAAAGCTACGTGCAAAAGAATGAAACTGGACTACAGTTTGTCCCCTTGTACAAAAATTCATTCAAAATGGATCAAAGACCTAAATATAAAATCTGAAATAATAAAATACATAGAAAAAAACATAGGTACTAAACTCATGGACCTTAGTTACAAAGAGCACTTTATGAATTTGACTTCAAAGGCAAGGGAAGTGAAGGCAAAGATAAATGAATGGGACTACATCAGACTAAGAAGTTTTTGCACAGCAGAAGAAACTGACAACAAAACAGACAGTCAACTAAATGGGAGATGATATATTCAAACAACAGCACAGATAAGGGCCTAATTTCCAAAATATACAAAGAACTCATAAAACTCAACAACAAACAAACAACCCAATAAAAAAAAATGGGAAGAGGACATGAACAGACACTTCTCCCAGGAAGAAATACAAATGGCCAACAGATATATGAAAAGATGCTCATCTTCACTAGCTATTATAGAATTGCAAATCAAAACTACAATGAGATACCACCTCATACATGTTAGACTAGCTATTATCAACAAGACAGGTAATAACATGTTTTGGAGAGGCTGTGAAGAAAAAGGAACCCTCATCCACTGTTGGTGGGAATGTAAAGTAGTAAAACCATTATGGAAGAAAGTATGGTGGTTCCTCAAAAAATTAAAAATAGAACTACCATATGACCCAGCAATCCCTCTACTGGGTATATACCCCCATAACTCAAAAACATTGGTACGTAAAGACACATGCAGCCCCATGTTCATTGCAGCATTGTTCAGAGGGCCAAGACATGGAAACAACCAAAAAGCCCTTCAATAGATGATTGGATCAAGAAGATGTGGTACATATATACTATAGAATACTACTCAGCCATGTGAAATGATGACATAGGATCATTTATGACAACATGGATGGACCTTGATAACATTACACTGAGTTAAATAAGTAAATCAGAAAAAAGTAAGAACTGTATGATTCCATACATAGGTGGGATACAAAATTGAGACTCTTGGACTTAGATAAGAGTGCAGTGGTTACCAGGGGGAGAGGAACGGAGGAGAGGGCATAAAGAAATTCAAATAAAAGGTGACGAAGGGCAATTTGACTTTGGGTGATGGGTATGCAACATAATCAAATGTCAAAATGATCTGGAGATGTTTTCTCTGAATCTATGTACTCTAATTGATCAGTCACTCCATTAAAATTGTCTAAATAAAATTTTTAAAATATGGCGCTGGTCTGTGAAATTGCTAATTACCTTGTTGCTTGGGAAGGGCCATTATTATGCTAACCTTTGCTGGGGGAGGGGTTTTCACACCAAAATGTTTTAAAAAGAAGGAAAAGAAGAAGGAAAGCAAGATGGCAGACTGCCAAAGGAGAAGCCAGTTTGTGCAGAGAGGAGAAGGGAAAAGGGAGAAGGTGTGCAGATGGGGAACCAGAGGTGACTGTCACTGGTGGGGGCCTTTGATTCTAGGAAAAACCGGAGAAGATTCTCCTGCTTGTAGAACCAGAGAATGTTTGAGTGGGTTTTGGAGCCCTGTGTTTTCTCGTCAGCCGGTGCGAATCTTGAATAAAGAAATGGCCCACCATTTTTTGACTCCACTGTTTCTTTACCATCTGCCCAAATCCAATGGGAACCTGCATGTGAATGGCCACCACAGCAGCAGCTCCTGGCCCTACAGTTTTGTTTAGTTTTCTTTTTGGTTAAATTGGGATAAAATGTCTACTTCATTCAATTAATATGAGAAGCAAGTAAGAAAGTATGTCAGATATTTTTGCAATATCTAACAGTGGACAAGAAAATGTTTGGAAAAAAAGAGGACTCTAAGCATTGTCTGTGACCCTCAGGAAAATCTGGTATGAGCCTTGGGACCATATAACACTGACATGTGTTCATTCATCCTTTTCATGGAGGCAGACTGAGTTAACACACTGTTACTGTCTTAACCCAGGTAAGGCAAGGCTGTGGCCCCCACCCAAGGACAGGCTGCAGAGCTGCAAGAGGAAAGACTAATGGGAAAGTCTGCAAATCTCCTACTCTGAAATTCCTGATTGCTTTATGTCCCTATTAGTACTCAGAAGCTTTCTCTTAGAAGCCCAAATACAAAATAAGATTGTGATTAGATATAACCACATGCCCACATCTTCTCTATTTGTGAAAGAAGAAAAGTAGAACCCTTCCCTTCCTCCCACACCAATTAGTGATGCACAGAGATTTGACTCTAAAGCACAAAGAACCCTTTTGCTGAGTCACATGTGAATCCCAACGCCCAATCTCCTATTGAGATGAAGCCACAGCAGATTGGGAATCTAGAACACTCCAGCTTATTAAAGAATCCAAATTCTGGGCATCTATGCCTTTATAAACAGAACAATCTATGGCCTTGTCATAAGAGGAAGGCCTCTCAAATTTTGCAAGATCCTAAGATACAAGGGTATACAGATTAACATCACCATCACAAACTATTGTACCCAAGAGGATAACCATACGTCTCGGTTTCCCCCAGACAGGTCAGGTATGCCTGTTTTCCAGCATTATCGTTTAACAGCAGCCACTTTCAATGATCTCAGTGTCCTGATTTATGAAATAAATTAGATGCACCCAAATGTTAAATGACTTCCCTAAAATTATACAGAAAAGCTGAGACAGCTGAGAAATGTAACCAAAATGAAACATCCTAGTAAAGTTTTCTACCTTACTATCACATACATACAGCATTTACAATCATTTCAAAAAAATTCATAGTAAATCTCCCTAAAAACAGTAAAACTGTTACCACAATCTAGGACTACAGCCTCCTGAAACTAAATAATTTTATTTATTTTTATTTATTTTTATTTATTTATTTTTTTACAGAGACAGAGAGAGTCAGAGAGAGGGATAGACAGGGACAGACAGACAGGAACAGAGAGATGAGAAGCATCAATCATCAGTTTTTCGTTGCGCACTGCAACACCTTAATTGTTCATTGATTGCTTTCTCATACATGCCTTGACTGCGGGTCTTCAGCAGACTGAGTAACCCCTTGCTGGAGCCAGCGACCTTAGGCTCAAGCTGGTGAGCTTTTGCTCAAACCAGATGAGCCCGTGCTCAAGCTGGCGACCTCAGGGTCTCGAACCTGGGTCTTCTGCATCCCAGTCCAACGCTCTATCCACTGCACCACCGCCCAGTCAGGCTAAATAATTTTATTTAAAAGAAGTCCCACTGTAAGTCAATAACTTGTGTCAATAATTCATTCGGCCTCTCCTGAGACTATTATTTTATCTTTTTTTTTTTTTTTTTTTTTTTTGTATTTTTCTGAAGCTGGAAACGGGGAGGCAGTCAGACAGACTCCCGCATGCGCCTGACCAGGATCCACCCGGCACACCCACCAGGGGGCGACGCTCTGCCCATCCAGGGCGCCGCTCCATCGCGACCAGAGCCATTCTAGCGCCTGAGGCAGAGGCCAAGGAGCCATCCCCAGCGCCTGGGCCATCTTTTGCTCCAATGGAGCCTCGGCTGCAGGAGGGGAAGAGAGAGACAGAGAGGAAGGAGAGGGGGAGGGGTGGAGAAGCAGATGGGCGCCTCTCCTGTGTGCCCTGGCCAGGAATCGAACCCGGGACTTCCGCACGCCAGGCCGACTCTCCACCACTGAGCCAACCGGCCAGGGCCGAGACTATTATTTTAGAAAGAAAATAAATTCTAAATGCAATTTAAAATAACATGCCTAGTAACAAAGCACAATAATAATCTGCTAAAATAAGAATCATTTCCATGCTTCCAGGGTTATCCAAAACACAAAATAAAAATGTTCACTACTAGAGGCTCTTCACATGAAATTAGAAAAATAGTGCCAATAAAGCTTGTTTTGAGATAATGCAAAATTCTAGGAGAATAAATCCTGACACAAGAAAAAATGTATCCAAAATACTTACCACTTTTCTTTTTTTTTTTTTGTATTTTTCTGAAGCTGGAAACGGGGAGAGACAGTCAGACAGACTCCCGCATGCGCCCGACCGGGATCCACCCGGCACACCCACCAGGGGGCAACGCTCTGCCCACCAGGGGGCGATGCTCTGCCCCTCCAGAGTGTCGCTCTGTTGCGACCAGAGCCACTCTAGCGCCTGGGGCAGAGACCAAGGAGCCATCCCCAGTGCCTGGGCCATCTTTGCTCCAATGGAGCCTCGGCTGCGGGAGGGGAAGAGAGAGACAGAGAGGAAGGAGAGGGGGAGAGGTGGAGAAGCAGATGGGCGCTTCTCCTGTGTGCCCTGGCCAGGAACCGAACCCGGGACTTCTGCATGCCAAGCCGACGCTCTACCACTGAGCCAACCGGCCAGGGCCTACTTATCACTTTTCTAAAGAAAGTTCCAAGATGCTTGCTCAGTGAGTATGGTGAGGACCACACTACTCCAATTATAAAGTCTAAACCTAAACCATGACCAACAGGGAACAGTGTCTTCCGAACAAATGAAACAAACTCTGCTGTGGCTGAACAGCTCATATTAAATCTAAAATTGGTGGTAGTGGTAGGACAGGAAGATGGAAGATGCAGAAATCTAAGGATTTTAGTCTTACTTCTTTCATTCAGCCATTCAAGAAATACCTACTGAGTACCCTGCAGTGATGAACACAACAGACATGGCCCCTGCCCTCCTCTGCTGAGAAATCAACATGAAACCAGCAATATACAATTGCTCAGGTATATAATTTTAAATGATAAAAAAATTAAGGTAGGCCTGACCATACAGTGGTGCAGTGGATAGAGTATCAGCCTGGGACTCTGAAGATCCAGGTTCGAAACTCTAAGGTCTCCAGCTTGAGCGCAGACTCACCAGCTTGAGCACGGGATTGCCAGCTTGAGAGCAGATTCGTGAACATGACTCCATGATTGCTGGCTTGAGCCCAAAGGTTGCTGGTTTGAAGCCCAACATCACTGACTAGAGCTCAAGTTCACCGGCTTGAGTAAGAGATCACTGGCTTGGCTGGAACCCCCCAGTCAAGGCACATATGAGAAAGCAATCAATGAACACCTAAGGTGCCACAACTATGATTTGATGCTTCTCATCTCTCTCCCTTCCTATCCATCTGTCCCTGTCTATCTGTCTCTCTCACTCTCTAAAAAAAAAGAAAAAAGTTAAGGTAAAAAATAAAATTCTATAAGAAAAAAATAATAAAATAAAAAAGGTTTAATTTAAACTGTGGCTAGGGAACTTCTTAGTGAAGATGGGACAGTAGAGCTGAGTAGTGATTAGTGAAATGAAGAGTATAAGAGAAGACTGATTATACCAGAGAATGACCTTCATGTTCAAAAGTGGAAAATAGCTACACTGTATGTACATTCAACAGATTTCTAAAAGAAAATACATGGCGCAGTGGATAGAGCATCAACCTGGGACCCAGAGGACCCAGATTGGAAACCCTGAAGTTGCCAGCTTGAGTGCAGGCTCACCAGCTTGAGCGCGGAGTAACTGGCTTGAGTGTGGGATCATAAACATGAGCCCATGGTTGCTGGTTTGAGCTCAAGGTCACTGACTTGAGCAAGGAGTCACTGGCTCACACACACACCATCATCAAGGCACATATGAGAACGCAATCAATGAACAACTAAAGTACTGCAATTATGAGTTGATGCTTCTCATCTCTCTCTCTTCCTGTCTGTCTGTCCCTGTCTGTCCTTCTCTGTCTCTTTCACTAAAAACAAAAACAAAAGCATGAAAACATCCTGCTTGTGTCAAGGCACTCAGAGATTTGAAATGGGTAACGATGCCCGTACCTCAGAACATCAAGGAGGGAAGTACTCTTCCTGGTAAGCTTTCTTGAACATCATGACTTCTCCATTCCACCTGCCCCTGCACTCCAGAATTCCAGGAGCTGCTATAAAGATAATCTTCCCAATAAGCGGATCTTCATTAACTGAAGCTAACGCTGTCTGCCAGTATTACTGTAATTCATTTCACACAAGCCAGGCTTATATTACTCTTAAATATTATTAGTTAACTCAAGCTCATAATTACACACACAGGACACAGGTTTGCCAAGCTGAATTGCTTCAATTGTTCTCAGTAAATAAATTTTTATATTAAAAAGTTATAAAATGTTAAATCATATAAAAGTACTCACTATAATGAAGAAATCATGAATTCTGTTTGGCTTCTGTACTAGCATTCTCTAGTACTACAATGGACTAAATACTTACTTTACGTTCCCCCAAAATTCATGTTAAACTCCTAAGTTAAAAACAAATGGTATGAGGAGAAAGGGGCTTTAGGAGGTGATTAGATCATGAGGCCTCCTAAGGAATGGGGTTAGCACCCTTATAATAGAGACCCAAGAGAGATCCCTCTTCCTTGCCCCTTCCACCATGTGAGGACCCCAAGAAAAGCAGACCCTCTATGACCCAGGAAGTTTTCACCAGACACTGAGCCTGCTGGCTGGACCCTGCACTTCCCAGACTGCAGAACTGTGAGAAATCAATTTCTGTCATTTATAACCTACGTAGTGTATTGTTCTTTACTATATATAGTAGCCCAAACAATGACAAATATCAAAATTGTGAGATAACAGAAAATTATATATACATGGTACAGAGCTCCTCAAACCTCTGTAATTTCCTAAGTGATAAGAACACTAGGAGGATCTCTTATTCTAATATTTGTCCTTGACCTCATCCCTGACACAAGGCTCCTAAAACTCTTGCACATTCCTAAGTGGTAGGAACACTAGGAGCATCTTGTGTTCTAATGAGGTGACTCTTGGGTGAGCTCCTACATGGGGGCTAGTCACCAGAAAGACCAAGCCATGATTAGAAGCTTGAAATTTTTAACCCAGTTCCCCCCGGCCCCCTCCCAGTTCTCTAGAGATGGAAGGAGATGGAAATAAAGTCAATAATTTTGAGATATTTTAATTTAATTTACCAGAGTGACATTGGTCAATAAAATTATACAGGTTTCAGGTGTACAACTCTATAATACATCACCTGTATATTCTATTGTGTGTTCACCACCCCAAGTATAAAGTTAACTGATGATACCTATGTGAGGAAGCTGCCATAAAATCCCAATAGTAGAGGGTTCAGAGAGTTTCCAGCTTGGTGACACATACACACCAGGCAGGTGATCTACCCCAACTCCAAAGGAAAACAAGCCTGTGCCTCCCAGACTGCTTCCTACGCATCTCTTCATCTGGCTGTCCATGTGCATCCTTTATCACATCCTTTAACCCAGTGTTTTTCAGCCAGTGTGCCGCGGCACACTAGTGTGCCGTGAGACATGGTCAGGTGTGCCGTGGGGAAATTAAACATGGGTCCCCAAACTACAGCCCGCGTGCTGGATATGGCCCGTGAGGCTATTTATTCGGCCCACCGCCAGCCACCTCCATCCGAACATAAACATTCCCCTCACAATCCGTCCAGCTATCAGCGACAGGAAGAGTGGAGGCACAGGGAACGCTCACTGACCAATCACCTTCTAGGATTCATCCCGACCACTAGAGATGAACCAACAGTAGGCTGCCTCTCATCCACACCCAGGAAGGTCCCCGCTCGGGCTGCAGCACACTTGTCATTGTGTGGCCCCTGCAAGTAGTTGAAGCTGCTACTCCTCCCCATGGTTCCGATTTCTAATCCTGGTCAGGACTGGAGGTAAATGTTACCACCACTAGATGAAGCCTCAGCCTCAGCTGGTTATGTCTATCCTGATGGTGTATATAGATATTTGACCTTTTTCTTTTTAAAAGAGGCCCCCGCAGAGGGTGATATACAATGCATCACAATGTTATCTAACTTTAAAGCTAAAGTTTGCTGATCTTCCTTTGGACAGTTTTTGGTTATCTGTTGCCAAGGAGTTCCCCATTCTGGCCAACAAAGCTATTTTGACATTGCTCCCGTTTTCAACCACATATCTATGCCAAGCTGAGCTTCTCAAGCTTGACTGCTAAACTAAAAATAGAGAGAGACTGAGAACTGTTGAGGAAGAGCTTCGTGTGTGTCTTTCTACCATTCCTGCCAGAATATCCCTTTTGTGTTCATCGAAACAGGCCCA